>NC_136431.1:106661757-107879257 GCF_052849685.1 Lactuca virosa | reverse complement strand
GCAAAACCCAAACCCTTCTGTTTATGAGTCGGATCAGTGAGTGGGGTTAGAGAAGGACTCAGACAGTCTGTGTCCGTGATGGACATGAAGATCATGGTACTCGACGAGTTCAAGGAGGAACTCGGCGAGTCCAAGGCAATCTTCTTAGCTGATGAAGATGGACTCGGCGAGTTGTAGAACAACTCGGCGAGTCAGTTGAAGATAGTCCCGATGTGTTAGATGAAGGAGAACTCGTCGAGTTCTCGCTAGACTCGACGAGTGGAGTCGGGGTTGTTTGGGATTTGAGGAGCATGGACTCGGCGAGTTGGTAGAACAACTCAGCGAGTCTAGTCAACTGGAAGGTTGACTTTGACCAGGACCTTGACTAGAGTTGACTTAGTTGACCTCTGGAGGACAGTTAGGCTATGTTCTATTATTTGGTGTTGGCAGCTCGGTGAGCTAGGAGAGCATCGCTTCAGAGAATAGTCGATTAGCAGCCAGAGGATTATCAGCAGAGTTCAGCAGTTCAGGTGAGTTTTCCTCTCAGTAGGAATGGGTCTACGACCACAATGCCGGCCCGTTTAGTTAGCAGTAGTTCCGGACTCTAGTCCGATGTAGTAGTTCAGTATGCTTGATGTCTTTGTGATTCAGGCATGTTTATGTGTTAGTTAGTCCGGACCTCGGTCCGATGCAGTATGCAGTATATGTGCTTATATGTTATGATCATGTTATGCTATGTTCAGTTAGTCCGGACTTCGGTTCGATGCAGGGGGCAAGGCCCCAGTTAGTCCGGACTTCGTCCGATGCAGGGGGCAAGGCCCAAGTTAGTCCGGATTTCGGTCTGATGCAGGGGGCAAGGCCCCAGTTAGTCCGGACTTCGGTCCGATGCAAGGGCAAGGCCCCAGTTAGTCCGGATTTCGGTCCGATGCCGGGGGAAAGGCCCCAGTTAGTCCGGACTTCGGTCCGATGCAGTGGGCAAGGCCCAGTATGTGCTTTATATGTTATTGTATGGTATGTGGTAGTTTGGGGGAGCTCAGTAAGCTTCGTGCTTACAGTTTTCAGTTTTGGTTTCAGGTACTTCCGGTAGCGGAGGGAAGAGCTCGGGATGATCGCATGCCACACACCATAGTTAGTCAGCCTGGGATGTTTTACTCTGATAAGAAGATTATGTTTAGAATTAACATTATGATTTTATGTTATGATTTATGTTATGAATTTACAGTTGTGGTTTAAGTAATGTTTTTAAAACGAAATTTTTAGTCATGATTTTGGGTCGTTACACTTCAGCCTCCTTTGGCCTCTTTGCAGCCTCTGAGAGCTCCTTAAAAACCCTAATTCGTGTGGTATTCCCTTTTGGTGTGTCCTAAGCTTGGAAAGAAGGTTGGCTAGAAGAGAAAAACTAGAAGTGCAAAGGAATTGAAGCAAGGAAGGTGTGGGAAGCAGAAATTACCTCAGCTAGCATCCCTTGGAGGTATCAAGTTGCCATCCTTACTTCCCTTTTTCCTTTTGTTGAGTTTTGGGGGTTTTTCATGGATTTTGAGGTTGATAAGGTGGGCTATGGGCTAGATCTGAAGTTGTAACTTCAGATCTGGACCCTCCTTAAGTTTTAGAATCATAAAGTTGTTGTATTGGTCGTGATTGAGGTCCCTCTTGGACATGAAGCCCCATTAAGAACTTAAATTTGGCATTTAGAACCTTTGTAGCTATGCATGCACGTAAAGTTTGAAACTTTACGTGAAAAGCATGCCCTAGAAGCTTGGATTTGTGATTTGGAGCCGCTGCATGGCTCAAAACAAGTCTGTATGGAAAAAGGACTGAATGGACTAGGCGAGGCGCAAGGTTGACTCGGCGAGTCACATGAAGATGGCCGTGGACTCGACGAGTTGGACGAACAACTCGGCGAGTCTGATGAAGATCGCCATAAGACTCGACGAGTTGAAGAACAACTCGGTGAGTCGGATGAGTTTTCCCTAGGATATGTATGCGTGTGTGCCCGTCGAGTGGCAAAGAGGAAACTCGACGGGTGGCCTTAGAGTTTGAACGGGAGTCGAAGGAACTCGATGAGTCACACCGATGACTCGGCGAGTGGAATGTGCTTCGAGGAACTCGGCGAGTAGCCAAGGGTACTCGGCGAGTTGGGGGTCAACATGGACTGTTGACCTTGACTGAGGACTTTGACTTTGACCAGGGGTTGACTGGTGGGTTATGGAGTACCTTATAGATTTAAGGACTTATGAGTATATTGTGCTATGGTCATAGGTGGTGGAGCTTGTGTCAAGTGATCCGAGAATTGGAGTTTACCTTTCGAGTCGGCATCTGCGAGGTGAGTTATCCTCACTATATCGATAGGGTCTACGGCACCAAGGCCGGCCCTTTAGTTGTTATTGTTATGGTATGCTACATATGGTTTGGTCTGCTAGATCGGAATCAGGGTAGACAGTATGTTATGCTTTATGACCCGTAAGGATTGGTATGTTAGTGACCTGATAGGTCGGTACTCTAGTTACGAGAGGATTCTATGGTTGATGATCAGTATGACATATATGTTTGATGTTTGTATATGCCAGTATATGATAGTTATGCGAACTTGGTTATTTGTTTATTGGTTGGGTTGAGGCGGTCCTGCTTTGTGCTGAAGGCCAACATACCCTATGAGCGGTCCGGGGAGACTGCAGGCCCACGAGGCCTACCAGTCATGCCGAAGGCTCGGGATAGATTCTGATAGACTGTAGGCCCGGTAGGGCGGTCCAGTCAGGCCGATGGCCCAGTATGCATGAATAGATTCAGATAGACTGTAGGCCCGGTAGGGCGGACCAGTCAGGCCAATGGCCCAGTATGCATGATTGATTGTTACTGATATGGTATTGTCAGTGTGGTATTGGTATTTTGGGGGTAGCTCACTAAGCCCTCGGGCTTACAGTTTTCAGTTTATTGTTTCGGGTACTTCAGGAGATCGTGGCAAGGCAAAGGTGTGACCGTACCGCTCCTCATCCTTATGTTATGATTTTGGGACACTCTGATGGATATTATTTTGAAAACATTTTGTAAACAATACTATTTGACTTTTATTTGTGATTTAAAAAGTTTGAATTTGGCGTGAAATTTTTGGACGTTACAAGTTGGTATCAGAGCCTTGGTTTGAGTGAATTGGAGGAACACTCGTGTGAATCCAGTCTCAAACCAAGGAGATTTTTGTCAAGTAAGTTTTAAAAATGGTTTTCAAAAGAAAGGATGGAGGATGCAGAGGGTACGATCAGTCGGAGCCTGTAAGTAAACCCCAAAATACCATACAGTTATTTGATATTCTGATATGTTAGAACAGCATGCTAGTGCTAGGCTAGGGATCTTCAGGAATCGCATGATAGATTTGCCTGATTATATGATACATATTAGCCTAGGGTTTCTTGTATATGGGATTGACATCATAACTGTAAATGTTTAGTGTATGCATCACGGCCGTGTATAGTTAAGATCTTATAGCCTGAGAATGTCTGACTCGACCTTAGGGTAGGGTTGGATATTCGAAAGTCTATCGGGTCCAGCGTTATGTGCGGCTAGCATACACTAGCGCTGCAGGGGCTGATGGAAGTTCCATGGAGGTGTGAGTTGTGCAGAGTTGTGGGATCAGTAATGAGATAGGCGATGTCCCCTAGTAGTGAGGGTTGAGCGCACATTATGTTGAGTATAGTATTAGGGAGTTGTGGTGATACTTGAGACAAATATGGGTAGGTGTGGAAGGTAGTATGGGCCCGTACTACTGGAAGCACAGGACCCATACGCGTAGCAAGGAAGTCACAACCCCTAGGATTTGTGAGTTTTGGTGTCCCGATATTATGTTGTGTATCTGATGTCTTGAACGTATCTTTCAGTATGGTGGTGACGAGACGTTTTGCTGCTGGGTCCGGATCAGGATTGGGATCCGGATCAGGGTCGGGACAGGAGGACGGAGGGCCAAAGGTACCGGTAGCACTTGAGCTCGTGGTTCAGATGGGGACTGAAGAGCTGGATGCCAGGATCCGGGAGATTCTGCACGATGAGGTCGCTGCGGCTTTCCGAGCGCAACTACCAGAGATGTTTGGATCGATCAAGACCGCGATGGTCGAGTATTTTGATGAGCGATATGCAGCTCTGGCAGAGACAGCAGCCGCTGCAGCCACTTCGGCTGTAACTGCGGCAGGGGTTGGAGGAGGAGCCGGCAGGGCTTTCCAGTACCGGGACTTCGATAATACGAAGCCCCCGACATTTGATGGTACTCAGGATGCGATCAGGGCTATGCGGTGGTTGTCTGACGTGGAGGGCTGTTTCTTCACGTGCTCATGTCCTGCTGACCAGAAGGTCATGTGTGCTCTGAACCTGCTTAGGCTCGGGGCAAAGGACTGGTGGAGATTGACGACAGGTTCATATTCTGATGATCAGCGGGCTGCTGTTACTTGGGAGCAGTTCCGGGATATGTTTCGCACCCGCTACGTTCCGCGCGTGGAACGGGAGCGGCTTGCTCAGGAGTTTTTGACATTGAGACAGGATGGGGAGTCCGTGATGGAGATTACCCGGATGTTCGTGGAGAGGGCTATGTTTTGCCCGGAGTTTGCGTCGGAGCAGTCTCAGATGACTCGTTATCTGAGTATGCTCAAGACGGATATATGACAGTTTGTGGCTACACAACGTTATGAGACCCTCCTGGATCTACAGGAAGCCGCGATGCGACGTGAGTTGGAGATAGAGCTGCAGCTGAAGGAGCAGCATCAGGCACCGACATAATCTCAGTCGGCGCTTAAGCGGTCTAAGACCGCTGATGCACGGTCTGGGGGTCAGCAGAGCCGCACTTGTGGAAAGTGTGGCAGGATTCATTCGGGAGTGTGTAGAGCAGGAGGGGGGTGGCACAAATGTGGCAAGGAGGGGCATTATGCCAGGGACTGCCGTCAGTCCGCCCCTCCAGCGGATATGAGGATTTGTTAACATTGTCATCAGGTTGGTCATGTGAAGACCAACTGTCCGCAGCTCGCCGCCAAGTCGGCGCAAGGTTCCGCGCCAGCCACTTTGAGGATTGGAGATAGGAGGCCAGACAGGGTGGAGCCTCCGGAGGCTCAGGGTCGCGCCTTCCAGCTCACGGTCGAGGAGGCCAAGGCAGCGCCGGATGTGGTTGCTGATACGTTTCTATTCTCTGTCTCAGTTATTGTATTGGTGTTATGCTTATTGATTGTACCTGTTGTTAGGTACGTTTTTAGTGAATTCTTTGCCCGCTTTTGTATTATTTGACTCGGGGGCGAGTCGGTCGTTTGTATCTCAGACTTTCTCTAGAGGGTTCAGTGTGCCGATAGGTGATCTTGAGTGTCCGTTGCGAGTTTCGATCGCCAACGAGCACGGGGTTTCTGCTTCTTCGGTTTACCGGGGATGCGAGTTGGAGATTTTTGGGGTGTCCTTCCCGATAGATTTGATTCCTATCCCCATGGGGATGTATGCATGATTGTAGGGATGGATTGGCTTAGCCGTTTTGGCGCCATGATCGACTGTGAGAGGCAGCGGGTGGTGGTTCGAACCCCAAGTGGGGGAGAACTGGTAGTATATGGCGAGGGCACCAGGTTGGGATCAGGGTTTTGTTCGGCAGCTAGGGCTCGACAGTATATACAGCACGGGTGTGCCGGCTATTTGGCGTATGTAGTAGATACGCGGGTTAGGGAGCAGCTCTCAGTTTCAGAGGTTCCGGTGGTTAGAGAGTTTGCTGATGTGTTTCCGGAGGAGTTACCCGGAGTGCCTTCGGAGAGGCAGGTTGAGTTTAGGATTGATCTAGTGCCTGGTGCGGCCCTTATCGCCAAGGCGCTGTACCGAATGGCACCGCCAGAGATGCAGGAGTTGTCGTCTCAGTTGCAGGAGTTGTTGGGTAAGCAGTTTATTCGTCAGAGTAGTTCACCCTGGGGAGCACCGATCCTGTTCGTCAAGAAGAAGGACGGTTCGTACAGGATGTGCATTGATTATAGGGAGCTGAACAAGTTAACGGTGAAGAACCGTTATCCGCTTCCGAGGATAGACGATCTTTTTGATAAACTGCAGGGTGCATCTTGGTTTTCCAAGATTGATTTGAGATCAGGATACCACCAGGTCAGGGTGAGGGAGGAGGACGTGGAGAAGACCGCGTTTCAGACTCGTTATGGTCATTACGAGTTCGTGGTGATGCCGTTTGGGCTCACCAATGCGCCAGCAGTGTTCATGGATCTGATGAACCGAGTCTGCAGACTGATGCTCAATCGCTCGGTCATTGTGTTCATAGATGACATCTTGGTATATTCCAAGACCCGAGAGCAACATGAGGAGCATCTCAGGGAGCTGCTGGAGGTACTGCGACGAGAACGACTGTATGCCAAGTTCTCGAAGTGTGAGTTTTGGTTACGAGAGGTTCTGTTCCTCGGACATCTCGTTAACCAGGATGGGATTTTGGTCGATCTGGCCAAGGTGGAGGCGGTTATGCAGTGGGAGACTCCGAGATCTCCCTCAGACATCAGGAGTTTCTTGGGTTTAGCAGGGTACTATCGGAGATTCATTCTTGATTTCTCCAAGGTTTTCGTACCCCTCACTCGTATAACGAGGAAGGGAGTGGATTTCCGGTGGGGCCCTAAGCAGCAGAGGGCGTTTGAGACCCTCCGGCAGCGGTTATGCGAGGCACCAGTGTTGACACTCCCCGAGGGAGTGGAGGATTTCGTGGTATTTTGTGATGCGTCCATCACAGGCTTAGGGGCAGTCCTCATGCAGAGGGGACGAGTGATAGCTTATGCATCGTGGCAGTTAAAGCCGCATGAGACGAGATACCCCACGCACGATCTTGAGTTGGGAGCGGTGGTCTTCGCTCTCAAGATTTGGAGGCACTATCTGTACGGGGTCCGTTGTACCATATACACGGATCACAAAAGTTTGAGGCACATTATGGATCAGACAAACCTGAATATGAGGCAGCGCAGGTGGCTGTATGTAGTCAAGGACTATGATTGTGAGATCCTTTACCATCCTGGTAAAGCGAACGTGGTTGCGGATGCTCTGAGCCGCAAGTCAGTTGGGTCCTCGACCCTAGCCAGGTGTATGAGGATAGCGGTGGATTCCCCGCTAGTGGGTCTGGTCAGGGATGCTCAGATTGAGGGTATGAGACCAGAGAATTGGAAGTTGGAGAAGATTAAGGGCGAAAGCGCCCAGTTTGTTTAGGGTAGCCGCAGATTGTTGACCCGTTACGGTCGGGTTTGGGTTCCGATGACCGGAGGGGTCCGGCAGATAGTGATGGAGGAGGCTCATAAGTCTCGCTTCTCTATTCATCCGGGAGCCACCAAGATGTACCGTGATCTGAGTTCGAGTTATTGGTGGCCGGGCATGAAGCGAGATATCGCTTGGTTTGTTGAGAGGTGCTTGACCTGTAGGATGGTCAAGGCTGAGCACCAGAGGCCGCATGGTAAGCCGCAGCCCCTGGAGATTCCCATGTGGAAATGGGAACGGATCACGATGGATTTCATCACGAAGTTGCCAAAGACGGCAAAGGGTTTCGATGCTATATGGGTCATCGTGGATCGATTGACCAAGAGTGCCCATTTCCTAGCTATACGGGAGAGTTCGTCGGCGGAGAAGTTGGCCGACCTGTACGTCCGCGAGATTGTCTCTCGCCATGGGGTTCCAGTTTCCATAGTTTTCGACCGGGATGTCCGATTTACTTCCCGTTTTTGGCAGAAGTTCCACGAGGAACTAGGTACGAGGTTGCATTTTAGTACAGCGTTCCATCCGCAGACTGATGGGCAGAGTGAGCGGACCATACATAACCTCGAGGATATGTTGAGGGCGTGCGTCATTGATTTCGGTGGGAGTTGGGATTCCCACCTACCGCTTGTAGAGTTCGCCTACAACAACAGCTATCATTCCAGTATTGGCGCCCCGCCTTTCGAGCTGTTGTATGGGCGGAAGTGTAGGACCCCAGTCTGCTGGGGCGAGGTTGGGCACAGAGTGATGGGTCAGACAGAGGTAGTTCTGCAAACTACCGAGATGATACATCAGATTAGACAGCGACTGCAGACCGCTCAGAGTCGGCATAAAAGTTATGCCGACCGACGCCGATCTGAGTTGGAGTTTCAGGTGGGTGACATGGTTCTCCTGAAGGTTTCACCCTGGAAGGGAGTGACCCACTTCAGGAAGAGGGGAAAATTAGGTCCCAGCTACATCGGGCCGTTCAGGATTGTTGCCAAGGTTGGCAGGGTGGCTTATAGCCTAGAGCTTCCGGATGAGCTTAGCTGGATCCACAACACATTTCATGTTTCGCAATTGCGAAAGTGCATTATGGACCAGGAGGCAGTGGTATCGTTGGATCACATTCAGGTCGATGAACTCCTGAACTATGTGGAGAGGCTGGTGGCTATTTTGGAAAGGAAGAAGAAGATTCTGCGGAACAAGAAAATACCTTTGGTAAAGGTAAAGTGGGAACATCGGAGGGGATCCGAGTGGACATGGGAGCCGGAAGCGGAGATGTGCGAGCATTACCCGGCATTGTTTATTCCGACGGACTTCGAGGGCGAAGTCTAGTTCAAGTGGGGGAGAGTTGTAACGCCCCGATTCTCAGGTATTGTTTAAATAAGATTTATTGGGAAAAGCTCTACTCGACGAGTTGGTTGACCTACTCGTCGACTAGCAGCGGGGTGGGATCGCGTGTTAAATGACCTACTCGACGAGTCCATATTGGGACTCGGCGAGTAGGAGCTGGCAGATGAAACCCTAAATCCCAGGGTTTTGCACCCTATTTAGAGGAGCTTCAGCCTCCTTTGGCCTCTTTGCAGCCTCTGAGAGCTCCTTAAAAACCCTAATTCGTGTGGTATTCCCTTTTGGTGTGTCCTAAGCTTGGAAAGAAGGTTGGCTAGAAGAGAAAAACTAGAAGTGCAAAGGAATTGAAGCAAGGAAGGCGTGGGAAGCAGAAATTACCTCAGCTAGCATCCCTTGGAGGTATCAAGTTGCCATCCTTACTTCCCTTTTTCCTTTTGTTGAGTTTTGGGGGTTTTTCATGGATTTTGAGGTTGATAAGGTGGGCTATGGGCTAGATCTGAAGTTGTAACTTCAGATCTGGACCCTCCTTAAGTTTTAGAATCATAAAGTTGTTGTATTGGTCGTGATTGAGGTCCCTCTTGGACATGAAGCCCCATTAAGAACTTAGATTTGGCATTTAGAACCTTTGTAGCTATGCATGCACGTAAAGTTTGCAACTTTATGTGAAAAGCATGCCCTAGAAGCTTGGATCTGTGATTTGGATCCGCTGCATGGCTCAAAACAAGTCTGTATGGAAAAAGGACTGAATGGACTCGGCGAGTCGCAAGGTTGACTCGGGGAGTCACATGAAGATGGTCGTGGACTCGACGAGTTGGATGAACAACTCGGCGAGTCCGATGAAGATCACCATAAGACTCGACGAGTTGAAGAACAACTAGGCGAGTCGGATGAGTTTTCCCTAGGATATGTATGTGTGTGTGCCCGTCGAGTGGCAAGGAGAAAACTCAACGGCTGGCCTTAGAGTTTGAACGAGAATCGAAGGAACTCGACGAGTCACCCCGATGACTCGGCGAGTGGAATGTGCTTCGAGGAACTCGGCGAGTAGCCAAGGGTACTCGGCGAGTTGGGGGTCAACATGGACTGTTGACCTTGACTGAGGACTTTGACTTTGACCAGGGGTTGACTGGTGGGTTATGGAGTACCTTATAGATTTAAGGACTTATGAGTATATTGTGCTATGGTCATAGGTGGTGGAGCTTGTGTCAAGTGATCCGAGAATTGGAGTTTACCTTTCGAGTCGGCATCTGCGAGGTGAGTTATCCTCACTATATCGATAGGGTCTACGGCACCAAGGCCGGCCCTTTAGTTGTTATTGTTATGGTATGCTACATATGGTTTGGTCTGCTAGATCGGAATCAGGGTAGACAGTATGTTATGCTTTATGACCCGTAAGGATTGGTATGTTAGTGACCTGATAGGTCGGTACTCTAGTTACGAGAGGATTCTATGGTTGATGATCAGTATGACATATATGTTTGATGTTTGTATATGCCAGTATATGATAGTTATGCGAACTTGGTTATTTGTTTATTGGTTGGGTTGAGGCGGTCCTGCTTTGTGCTGAAGGCCAACATACCCTATGAGCGGTCCGGGGAGACTGCAGGCCCACGAGGCCTACCAGTCATGCCGAAGGCTCGGGATAGATTCTGATAGACTGTAGGCCCGGTAGGGCGGTCCAGTCAGGCCGATGGACCAGTATGCATGAATAGATTCATATAGACTGTAGGCCCGGTAGGGCGGACCAGTCAGACCAATGGCCTAGTATGCATGATTGATTGTTACTGATATGGTATTGTCAGTGTGGTATTGGTATTTTGGGGGTAGCTCACTAAGCCCTCGGGCTTACAGTTTTCAGTTTATTGTTTCAGGTACTTCAGGAGATCGTGGCAAGGCGAAGGCGTTACCGTACCGCTCATCATCCTTATGTTATGATTTTGGGACACTCTGATGGATATTGATTTGAAAACATTTTGTAAACAATACTATTTGACTTTTATTTGTGATTTAAAAAGTTTGAATTTGGCGTGAAATTTTTGGACGTTACAATAATATTATGTGATATCGAGTGTTGAGTTCTAACAGATAGTTTTTACTAGAAATGAAGTAGAACTATGTTTAGAATCACTCGGAAAGTATTGGAAGTCTTATGAGATTCCAATCAAATGCCAAATAGTGAAATTTAGCGAAAATATAAAATTTTAAATAAGTAAAATTTTATTATTGAAAGTTGTAGAGAATCTTATTAGAAGCATTTAGGCGAAAACCTCATCGAAATCCGAGTTATAACGAAGAAGTTATGACCAATCGAAGATCCGCGACAAAACCGGCACGACGTCGAATGATGTAAAAAGTGAGTTTTTGATAAACTACTTATTAGCCTTAGTGATCTAAATGAAAGTCGTAGTATTCGTTAAACCGAAAATTTTGATAAAAAGAACGCCAAAATCTGACTTCATATGAGAAAGTTATGATTTTTCTAAAATTTTAGCTTAGCAGTAGACAGCTAAAAACTCGAATTTTAGATCGAGTGATTTTTAGCCGACACAACCTAAACGAGAATCGAAGGTATCGTCATTAGCAGTACAACGGTAACTGACAAAAACGGACGTCGGATGAAGAAGTTATGAATTTTTAACGGATTTACAGTCCCGGTCTGTTAAAAATAAGAATATAAAAATAAATTCAAAATTTTCCAACGACGTCTAAACGAAAGTTGTAGAGCATAATTTTCCCTACGCGTGCATATAAAGAACGTAAAAAACGGAGCCCGTATGAGAAAGTTATGGATTTTACAAGATTGGGCACAATTTTCGAGAAAATTCGCATGAATAGTGTCAGCCACGTCACCCTCGCTCTGAGCTGGCCACGTGTCCGAAGCTGCTGTGTGGCGCATCCGAGAAGCGATGCGTGTCGCACAGGTGTCCGAAGCCAGTCACGTGAACCTCGCATGCTTCCCTCGTGACCCGACCCGCGTGTTGCTTCTTGATTCGACCTGCATCGTCCGACCAATCCGAAGCTCGCAGCTGTTCCGGCCCTCGCTTCCGAGCCTCTCCCTGCTGCCACCTGTTCCGAGCCTCGCAGCCACCTGCCTTCTCCCCTTCGCTTCGGATCCGGACCTTCGCACTATAAATAGTGCATGCGAGATCTCCCGGGTAAAGTTTAGAAACTTGCCATTTTTCACCATTTTTCCATATTTTTACCACTTTGATATCCTCCGAAGCCCCGAGATTAATTCCAACGCCCGAAACACGCCCCGAAATTCCCGAGAAGCCCGAAAAATTTATCTTTTCGGTTTCGAAGCCCAATCCTCGCAGGGCCCGGTTTTCAAGAAATCTCCCGGTTTTCAATGAAGGAAGTCATATTTATAGCCGAAGTGCTGCCCAAATTACTAATTTAACCCCCGGTTATTTCACGGTGAGTTTAATATATAGGAAAAATTGTATGTTATGTGTTATATGTGATGGGTTTTGAGCATTCTAACACTTCCTAAGTGTACATGCAACCCTAATAACCTTGGATCTATGTTTGTCTAATTATCATGCAAAGTTGAATTCCAAGGTTATATTCCTATCTAGCATACATGGGGAACAAATTTTAACTTGCATGAAAGATAGAATAACTTACCTTGTTGTTGCTTATGATCCTTGAAACCTTGTGAGCCTAGCACCCCAAGTGTGATGCCTCAAATGCTTCACACAACACCAAATGCTTTTGGAGTAAACTTTTGAGAGAATATTACACTTGAAAAATCGGCTCTAGCCCTCTTGATTCTTGTGTGCAACCGATTTTAGTGGAGCATGGGTTCTTTATATAGTGTTGACACATCTAGGGTTACACCATGTAAACCCTAATGTGTCATGACTCTTCATTTCCATGACCCATGGGTTTGTAACTCCCATGGAGCATCCATGGAGCATCCTATGGGTTTAACCCAACTTGATAATCCATGGAGCCTCTTAGCCCACTATACAAGTTATGCATAATTTACATAATCAACCCATATATTTAATTAGTTATCTTTTGATCACTTAATTAATTCTAAATTAATTCTTGATCAAACTAATTAAATAATATTATTAATATATTAGAACTTATAATATATTAATAAACCATAAGTGTTATTTCTCTCATTTTAGTTTATCCAATTGCATGGTGCCATGCAACCCAAATGGACCATGCCGGGTCGGGTCAAGTACATACCAGAAATAGTTATGGACTTAGACACCTTATCCAACAGTCTCCCACTTGGATAAGTCAAATAACTATAACTGCAAGTATGACTTCAGGAACCGATCAGCAATCGTAGCTCTTTCAAGGTCTCTCGGAACTGAGAAGATGATGATACGCCATTTAAGATAAGTGATCATATAATCCTCTGTTCTAGATATCAGACGGACAAATACATGGAACAATGTCTTACTTATTGTCCAGCAGTTTGTTTCCCAATTTCCGATTTGTTTGACAAAGAACTTAATTGAACACATCAACTTAGTTCTGACCGAGCCCGGTACATAGGTCAAAACAAAATCATCGAGGGGCCCAGATATCAGCTTCTAATCCAAGAAGGAACAGATAAACTTCGACTCATATTTTTGTTCTACCACTCATTGAATTATACACAAGAGAACGTTTTATAACATCGAGTTACCAATGCGTTTTCGTACAATCAATGCATAACCAACTCATAAGTAACAAATCATATCTCTAGGTTTGAAGACTCATATGATATTACCGTCTCACGATCACTCGAGATAAATTCCATGAAGTGATTCCAGTGAGCGTGGGTTGAGTCCAATGCTCAGAACTTATGAGCACTCATGAGTGTTGTAGCCATGTCCAACAACTTAGACCTCTGCAACCAATCATGACAGTCTTGATTCATACCTACTTCCGACATATGACCGACTGTGGAGGTTCGAATAATATGATATACCAAACATAATTATTCTGGAAGTCAAAACATGCAAAAGAAATATAGTAAACGATCGACAAGAGATAGCAACACTTTACTCATAAATAAAACACCTTTTATTCATCATCTAATGTCAATTACACTTTACAAATTTCAAGGTTATCTAACTACTAAATCTAATATCATCCTTCAGCCCTATGCTCCGAGCATGCTGGAGATGCTTAACCTGAGTCAGTCCCTTCGTGAGGGGATCTGCTGGATTCTCATCCGATGATACCCTCTTTGCCACGAGGAGTCCTTCTTTTATTCGATGTCTGATGAAATGGTATTTTCTGTCGATGTGTCTGGATCTCCCGTGATCCCTTGGTTCCTTGGCTAAGGCAACTGCACTTTCACTATCACAGAAAATTTCCATTAGCTCTTTAATAGCTGGTACAACTCCAAGGTCTCCAATGAAGTTCTTCAGCCATATCGCCTCCTTTGCTGCCTCGCTAGCTTCTATATACTCTGATTCCCAAGTTGAATCAGCCACTGTCTCTTGCTTGGAACTCTTCCAAGAAATTGCTCCTCCGTTTAAGGTAAAGACCCAGCCTGACTGAGAGCGGAAATTATCCCTATCAGTCTGAAAGCTAGCATCATTATACCCTACAACTCTCAAGTCTTCACTCCCACCGAGGGTAAGAACCCAGTCCTTAGTCCTCCATAGGTACTTGAGGATATTCTTTACCGCAGTCCAGTGTGCCCTACCAGGGTTCCCCTGATACCTGCTAACCATGCTCAAAGCAAAGGCTACATCAGGTCGAGTACACGTCATAGCATACATGATCGATCCTACAGCCGAAGCATAAGGTATTCGACTCATTTCTGCTATCTCAGCCTCAGTACTAGGGCTTTGTGTCTTACTCAATCTGGCGTTACTCTGGATGGGTAGCTCTCCTTTCTTGGAGTCCTGCATGCCGAATCTCTTCAGCACCTTATCCAAGTAGGTACTCTGACTAAGTCCAATTAGTCTTTTACTCCGGTCTCTCAAGATCTTTATCCCTAGAATATAGGCAGCTTCTCCTAGGTCCTTCATAGAGAAACACTTCCCAAGTCAGGACTTAACTTCCTGCAGAGTTGGGATGTCATTTCCTATGAGTAGTATGTCATCCACATACAATACCAAAAAACTAACTATACTCCCACTAGCCTTGACATATACACAAGATTCATCTTCACTCCTAGAAAAGCCAAATTCTTTGACTTTCTCATCAAAGCAAAGATTCCATCTGCGAGGTGCTTGCTTTAACCCATAAATGGATTTCTCAAGCTTACACACTCTATTAGCGTACTCTGTATTGACAAAACCCTCTGGCTGACTCATGTAAACATCCTCAGCCAACTTTCCATTAAGGAAAGCGGTTTTGACATCCATTTGCCATATTTCATAGTCATGAAATGCAGCTATGGCTAACAGAACCCTAATAGACTTAATCTTGGCCACTGGAGAAAAGGTCTCATCATAATCAACTCCCGGAGTTTGTGAGAAACCCTTTGCAACCAGTCGTGCCTTATAAGTGTGTACATTACCATCCATGTCGGTCTTCTTCTTGAAGATCCATTTGCACCCTACAGTCTTACGACCTGGTACATTCTCAACCAAGTTCCAAACTTGATTGTCATACATGGACTGTATCTCGATGTCCATTGCCTCTTTCCACTTGGCTGACTCAGGGCCTGCCATGGCTTCTGCGTAACTGTTAGTTTCATCCAGACCTATCAGTGTCTCATCACTGATAAGTGTATCACCTTCCGCAGTAATATGGAATCCATAGTAATGCTCAGGTGCATTCCTCACCCTTGTGGAACGCCTCAGAGGTACAGACTTGTCAATTGGCTCAACAGGAGTTTCCTCCTCAAGTTGAGTGCTAGGGTTTGAAGTTCCTTCACCACTTGACTCTTGAATTTCTTCAAGGTCAACTTGCCTCCCACTGTCTCCTTGGCTTATGAACTCTCTCTCTCTCGAAAGAAAGCCCTCCTAGCTACAAAGACCACATTCTCACTAGGTCTGTAGAAGAGGTAACCAAAGGATTTCTATGGGTAACCGATGAAAATACACCTCTCACTTCGAGGTTCGAGCTTATCATGAGTCTCGCTTCTCACGAAAGCCTCGCAACCCCAAATCTTAATGTGGTCTAGTTTGGGTACTTTACCAGTCCACATCTCATGAGGAGTTTTGGCAACTTTCTTTGTAGGGACTAGATTAAGGATATGGGCGGCAGTCTCTAAGGCATACCCCCAAAATGAGATTGGTAGCGAAGCTCGACTCATCATGGAACGAACCATATCCAACAAGGTTCGATTACGACTCTCAGCTACACCGTTCAACTGCGGTGTCCTGGGAGGTGCCAATTGTGAGACAATCCCACATTCCCTAAGATATTCGAGTAACTCTGAACTAAGATACTCACCACCTCGATCGGATCGAAGCATCTTAATGTTCCTGCCCAATTGATTCTCGACTTCCTGTTTAAATTCTTTAAAACTTTCAAAAGTCTCTGACTTATGCTTGATTAAGTAGACATATCCATATCTACTGTAATCATCAGTAAAAGTCAAATAATAATGATTAGCATCCCTTGTGGCATGTTTGAAGGGCCCACACACATCCGTGTGTATAAGATCCAACAAACCTTCACCCCTCTCACAAGAACCTGTGAAGGGTGACTTTGTCATTTTTCCAAGTAAGCATGATTCGCAACTATCATCTGACTTTAGGTCAAATGACTCCAAGACTTCATCCTTTTGGAGTTGGCCTATGCGTTTCTTGCTTATATGTCCAAGACGACAATGCCATAATGATGCTTTATCCAAGTTATTATCATTAACAGAATCAATACACAATACATTATTTCCTAAGTTATCAACCACAGATACAGTTTCATATACACCATCACAAGGTAATGCTTTAAAATAAAGAACATTATTAAATAAAGCATTAATCGAACCAACTTCATTATCAAATGAAAAGGTGAAACCTTGTTTATACAATGCATGAAAGGAAATAATATTTCTTGCCATTTCTGGCGAATAACAACATTTATTCAAATCTAAACTAAACCCACTACTTAGCGATAAAGTATAAACTCCAATCTTGGTGACAGGTAAAGCTTTCCTATTCCCCATGATTAAGTTTATTCTTCCATGCTCCACATTCTCACTTCTTCTTAGTCCCTGCAAATCAGAACAGATATGAATACCACAACCGGTATCAAGGACCCAAGAGTTAGAATGGGGTGAGTTATTAGATAAGATAGTGTAAATATCTGCATGGTTGGGTTTAACTTTCCCATCCTTCACATCTTACTGGTACTTTGGGCAGTTCCGCTTCCAATGTGACTTTTCATGGCAATAGAAGCATTCAACCTCTTTAGGGTCAGAAGAAGGAGTGACGAAACCTTTCTTGGTTCCACTTGAAGAAGAGCCAGCAAGGGTCCTAGCCTTGGTACCCTTCGAAGAGCTCTTCCTCTTCTTCCCTCGACCTTTCCCAATTGCCAAAACTGGGGCGGAGTTTGGAGTAGGAGTGTTAACAACCGACTTACCCTTAAGACCTGTTTCTGCGGTCTTGAGGAGTCCCTGAAGTTTGCTGAGTGTGACCTCTTCCTTATTCATGTGATATGTCATGCGGAATTGATCATAGCACGATGGTAAGGAGTGCAAAATGATATCAATTGCAAGCTCCTCAGGGAAGTTCACATTAAGCTTCAGCAACCGATCCACATACCTTTGCATTTTCTGCATGTGGCTCGTGACGGATTCCCCGCCCTTCATCATGGTTGTTATGATAGAGCATATGATTTCATACCTCTCTTGTCGTGCACTTTGATGGTATCTTTCCATCAGATCTTGGTGCATTTCAAAAGGGTAGAAGTCCTCATAGGACTTTTGGAGTTTCGCTGTCATGGTGGCCAACATGATGCATGCCACTTTTGTAGCATCCCTTTCATGTGCCCGGAAGTCAGCGATCTCCTGGGGAGTTGCAGTGGTCTCATCAATCTCCTTAAGCTCCTTGTCAAGGACATATTCTTTGTCCTCGTATCGGGTAATCATCCTGATGTTTCTGATCCATTCATTGAAGTTGGATCCATCAAAAGTGACTTTCCCACACAAGTTCATAAGGGTAAAGGAGCCATTAGGATTAGAGCCAGAAGCAGCATTGTTTGAAGACATCTGAAAGAAGAGGACAAGATTAGTTTAGATATTAAGAGAGTCCTTAATAAAACACCCAAATGTAATATTAAGGCTAGGATCCAATCACAATATATTATAACTTAGAAGAGGTATGCCGTAATCCAAGCTATAACATATTTGAAAGGTAGGTGAATGACGATTCACCAATTTCCACCATGAAAAACGAAATATAAATATTAGGTTTTTAATTGGTTCTTAGAAATTCCTAGATTCTTTTGAGATTCAATGAACTTTTCAAAGGCATGTTTTAATCTCGAGTGTGCCCTCCAAGTTTTGTGACTGGGATACCGAGGATCACAAAATGAGGTGTGAAGTAACCATGCAAATCACTTGGTACCCTCAAAGTTTATCACTCAATCGATGTGCCGGTAAACCACACACGCTCCACCGATGCTATGGTAAACCTTAAGTCACCCTTTACCTACCTTGTTAAGTCCAAGTTAGTGTGCCGGTTAACCACACACGCTCCACCAACGACTTAAACAAAGTGTAAAGTGTAATTTCATGGATTAGCACCTTATTCACATTTTTCCTAAAGTAACTAAAATTGGGAATTTAATAAAAGCATTTAGTTACTTTATAATATTCATCATACTTTTAATGAGAATTTATAAGTCCTTGTCCTACCCGTTCGGCTAACGACCCTCCACCGATCAAGGAAGCGGTGGGTGAGAGTGGACACCCATTAAGTTGCCATTTTATAGGCAACAACCTTATACCCCCCTTATAGAGCGGCTTCGTGAATGAGGCGTACTAGCGGTAAGACGACTTGATCTTATACATATATATATTAGTAACTTATAATATTATAAAGTATAAGGGTTGAATTTTAACTTTTAAAATTCTAAGGGTTGGAACTAAAGTTTTAATCAAGACTTTACTTGTTCCAAAACTTGAGGGCAAGTTTTGTAAACTTCAAAAACTTTTCATTTCTTATAACTTATGAATTAATTGAGTAATAAAAATGAAGACTCTTCATTTTTATAACTCTTGTGTTCTTTTAATGGCTTTAATAAAAGTGAGACTTTTGGTTTTCCATAACTTGAGAACAAGTTATGGACTCCATTAAAACACATTATGATCATGAATTAAACTACCATGAAGGTTACAAACAATTCCTATGATCATCTAATCTTCATAAGTTCAAGAACATGAATCTGAACACTTTCAAGAATCAAAAATTACACTTAAAAAAAACTCGTAATTTTGATAATTGCCATTGTAAATGGATTAGCATAAACATTACACCATCTAAAACAAGTTTTAAAACATCAAAACAGTTTAGGGTAATGTTTCAGTCCATTTCCAGCAACAAATGTGCAAACTTTCATACGAGCAGAAAACAGAAAAACGATTTTTTTCAAGCAGTTTGCACAAAAAAAAAAACAACAAACAAACCTAGGCTCTGATACCACTTATGGGTTTTGAGCATTCTAACACTTCCTAAGTGTACATGCAACCCTAATAACCTTGGATCTATGTTTGTCTAATTATCATGCAAAGTTGAATTCCAAGGTTATATTCCTATCTAGCATACATGGGGAACAAATTTTAACTTGCATGAAAGATAGAATAACTTACCTTGTTGTTGCTTATGATCCTTGAAACCTTGTGAGCCTAGCACCCCAAGTGTGATGCCTCAAATGCTTCACACAACACCAAATGCTTTTGGAGTAAACTTTTGAGAGAATATTACACTTGAAAAATCGGCTCTAGCCCTCTTGATTCTTGTGTGCAACCGATTTTGGTGGAGCATGGGTTCTTTATATAGTGTTGACACATCTAGGGTTACACCATGTAAACCCTAATGTGTCATGACTCTTCATTTCCATGACCCATGGGTTTGTAACTCCCATGGAGCATCCATGTAGCATCCTATGGGTTTAACCCAACTTGATAATCCATGGAGCCTCTTAGCCCACTATACAAGTTATGCATAATTTACATAATCAACCCATATATTTAATTAGTTATCTTTTGATCACTTAATTAATTCTAAATTAATTCTTGATCAAACTAAATATTATTAATATATTAGAACTTATAATATATTAATAAACCATAAGTGTTATTTCTCTTATTTTAGTTTATCCAATTGCATGGTGCCATGCAACCCAAATGGACCATGCCGGGTCGGGTCAAGTACATACCAGAAATAGTTATGGACTTAGACACCTTATCCAACAATATGTGCTATGTGCTTTTCAGTGTTATTATTCCGGGTTATTTTCCCGTGTTATTTTTATTCGCTAATTTTTAATAGCAAAGAAATACCTTTGGCCATGTGATCAGTGAAAGGACTTAGATTCATATTGATACTGGTATGTAGCCTCTGACCATGTAGAACATGTCTCCGTAAGAGAATGATTTCTATTCTATGGTATTGGCAGAAGGTTAGACAAGGCTATAAGCCTGAAATCTACCAAAATGTTAATCCGAAGTTGTATGTCTTCTGTGCCATTTGGGCCAAAGCTTTATTGATGTATATCAAGTATAAAAATTGTTATGTCTCATTGATTGTATATCTTTGAATCAAATAATTGATTGATAGGGAAAGTTTGTCTCATGATTCAAAAATGCCTTTGTTGTTCCTTGTTCCTCTTTGCTTCTGCCATGTTGAAGTATATATATGACATAACGTTATATTGTATCTATTATTGAACTCACTAAGCGTCACCGCTTACCCTCTCAATGTTTAACAAATTTGCAGGAGATAAGTAACCAGTATAGTCATATACTGTTGGAAGGTTTAGAATAGTTGTAATACTACTTTTGTATTTCGGTTTATGTTTGTATAAAATTACAATATCCTGGGTAGTTATGTGAAATATTAAAACATAGTCGGTTTGTATCCAATCTTTTGTAATCACTTTATCAATGTAATATATTGTTTTATAAATATGCATGTAGCATGTTTTGGTGTGACAATGTCTTTAGTACGAAAGTTAGGGTCTTTCAGGGTGATAGCCTATGCATCGCGGCAGCTGAAGCCGCATGACACGAGATACCCTACGTAGATCTTGAGTTGGGAGCGGTGGTTTTCGCTCTCAAGATTTGGAGGCATTATCTGTACAGGGTCCGATGTACTATATACACGGATCACAAGAGTTTGAGGCACATCATGGATCAGCCGAACCTAAATATGAGGCAGCGCAGGTGGCTGGATGTAGTCAAGGACTATGATTGTGAGATCCTTTACCATCCTGGTAAAGCGAATGTGGTTGCGGACGCTTTGAGCCGCAAGTCAGCTGGGCTACTACCCCAACAAGATGTATGAGGATAGCGGTGGATTCCCCGCTTGTGAGTTTGATTAGGGATGCTCAGGTTGAGGGCATGAGACCAGAGAACTGGAAGTTGGAGCGAATTAAGGGCGAGAGTACCCGGTTTGTTCAGGATACCCGCGGATTATTGACCCGACACGGTCGGGTTTGGGTTCCGATGTCCAGAGGGGTCCGGCAGACAGTGATGGAGGAGGCTCATAAGTCTCACTTTTCTATACACCCGGGGGCCACCAAGATGTACCGGGATTTGAGTTTGAGCTACTGGTGGCCATGCATGAAGCGAGAAATCGCTTGGTACGTCGAGAGGTGCTTGACTTGTAGGATGGTCAAGGCCGAGCATCAGAGGCCGCATGGTAAACTGCAGCCCCTGGAGATTCCTATGTGGAAATGGGAAGTTGCCGAGAACGGTGAAGGGGCTTGATGCTATATGGGTCATCGTGGATCGATTGACCAAGAGTGCCCATTTCTTGGCCATACGGGAGAGTTCGTCGGCCGAGAGATTGGCCGATATGTACGTCAGCGAGATTGTCTCTCGCCATGGGGTTCCAGTCTCCATTGTCTCCGATCGGGATGTCAGGTTTACTACCCGTTTTTGGCAGAAGTTCCACGAGGAACTGGGTACGCGGCTGCACTTTAGTACAACATTCCATCTGCAGACCGACGGTCAGAGCGAGCGGACCATTCAGACCTCGAGGATATGTTGAGGGCATGTGTTATTGATTTCGGTGGGAGCTGGGATTCTCACCTACCGCTGGCAGAATTCGCCTACAACAACAGCTATCATTCCAGTATTGGCGCCGCGCCTTTTGAGCTGTTGTATGGTCGGAGATGTAGAACCCCGGTCTGTTGGGGTGAAGTTGGACACAGAGTGATGGGTCGGACGGAGGTAGTCTTGCAGACTACCGAAAAGATCCAGCAGATCAGACAGCGGCTGCAGACCGCTCAGAGTCGGCAAAAGAGTTATGCTGATAGACGCCGATCGGATTTAGAGTTTCAGGTTGGCGACATGGTACTTATGAAGGTCTCGCCCTGGAAGGGTGTGATCCGCTTCAGGAATAGGGGAAAATTGGGTCCCCATTATATTGGGCCGTTCAGGATCATTGCTAGGGTTGGCAGAGTGGCTTATAGGCTAGAGCTACCTGAGGAGCTCAGCCGAATTCATATCACGTTCCATGTTTCGCAGTTGCGAAAGTGTATTATGGATCAGGAGGCAGTAGTATCGCTGGATGATATAAAGGTCGATGAGCGCCTACATTACGTGTAGAGGCCTGTAGCCATCTTGGAAAGGAAGAAGAAGATTTTGCGGAACAAAGAAATACCTTTGGTAAAAGTGCAGTGGGAGCATCGAAGAGGATCCGAGTGGACGTGGGAGCCGGAGGCGGAAATGCGGGAGCATTACCCGGCGTTGTTTATTCCAGCAGACTTCGAGGGCGAAGTCTAGTTCAAGTGGGGGAGAATTGTAACGCCCCGATTCTCAGGTATTGTTTAAATAAGAATTTAATTGGTTTCAAGGCCTACTCGACGAGTTGGTTACCCTACTCGTCGAGTAGCAACGGGCTTGGTACGCGTGCTTAGTGGCCTACTCGCCGAGTCCATAAAGGGACTCGACGAGTAGGAGCTGGCAGATGAAACCCTAAATACCGGGGTTTTGCACCCTATTTAAGGAAGCATAAGCCTCCTTTGGCCTCTTTGTAGTCCTTTGAGAGCCCTGAAAACCCTAATTCGTGTGGTGCTTCATTCTTGTGTGTCTAAAGCTTTGGGGAGGAGATCTTTGGAGAAGAAGAGCTTGGAGAACAAAAGGCTAGGAGCAAGGAAGTGTGGGAAATCAGAAATCTACCTCAGATAGCATCATTTGGAGGTATCAAGTCGTCACCTTTTCTCCTTTTTCTTTCTAGACCTCTTTTGGTGGAGATCTAGGGTTTTTATGGTTTGGTTGAGATGGTAATGTGGGAAATGAGCTAGATCTGAAGTTGTAACTTTAGATCTGTACCCTTCTTGAGTTCTAGAGTCATAAAGCTTCGAATTTGGTCATGTATGAAGCCTCTTTGAGTATGAAACTCCCATTGTGAGCTTGGATTTGACATTAAGAGCCTTTGTAGCTATGTATGCACGTAAAGTTTGCAACTTTACGTGAAAAGCATGCCTTAGAAGCTTGGATCTGTAGTTTGGAGCTGCTGCATGGCTCAAATGAGTCTGTATGGCAAAAAGGGCTGAAGGGACTCGGCGAGTCGCATGGTCGGCTCGACGAGTCACATGAAGATAGACATGAACTCGGCGAGTTGGAAGAACAACTCGGCGAGTCCGATGAAGATTGTCATAGACTCGACGAGTGTATGAACAACTCGGCGAGTTGGATGAGGTTGCCCCAAATTATGTATGCGCGGGTAACTGTCGAGTTGCAAGAAGGAAGCTCAACGAGTGGCTTTAGGGTCTCGATCGTAACCCAAAGGAACTCGAAGAGTCACTCAGGTGACTCGGCGAGTGGGTTAGTACTTCAAGGAACTCGACGAGTCAAGGTCAACATGGACTGTTGACCTTGACTGATGACTTTGACTTTGACCAGGGTTCGATTAGTTGGCTTATGGGGTACCTTGAAGGGTTGGGAACTTATGGGTATGATTATACTATGGTAATAGGTGGTGGAGTTTGTGGCAGTGATCCGAGGGTTGAAGTTTATTTACCGAGTCGACATCTGCAAGGTGAGTTATCCTCACTATATCGATAGGGTCTAAGGCACCAAGGCCGACCCTTTAGTTCTTATCGTTATAGTATGCTACATGTGGATATGATCTGTTAGATCAGAATCATGATAGACAGTATGTTATGCTCTTATGATCCGTAGGGATTGATATGTTAGTGACCTGCTAGGTCAGTGCTCTAGTTATGAGAGATTGCTATGTTTGGTAATCAGTGAGATAGATATGTTTGATGTTTGTATATGCCAGTAAATGTTAGTTATGAGCACATGGTCATTTGCTTGTTGCTTGGGTTGAGGCGGTCCTGCTTTGTGCTGAAGGCCAACACACCCTATGAGCGGTCCGGGAAGACTGTAGGCCCACGTGGCGGTCCAGTCATGCCGAAGGCTCGGTATAGATTCAGTTCGAGTGTAGGCCCTATAGGGCGGTCCAGTCAGGCCGATGGCCCAGTTTGCATGTTGATTGATTGATTATTACGGATATGGTATTATAAGTGTGGTATTGGTATTTTGGGGGTAGCTCACTAAGCCATCGGGCTTACAGTTTTCAGTTTATTGCTTCAGGTACTTCAGGAGTTCATGGCAAGGCGAAGGCGTGACCGTACCGCTCCTCATCCTGATGATCTGGCTTTTAGGACACTCTGATTGAATAATGAATTGAAAACATTTTTGTAAACAATACTATTGGGTTTTATTTATGCTTGAAAAGTTTAAATTTGGCGTAAAATTTTTAGATGTTACAATTGTTTACTGTAACATACATGTTATTAACCTAGTTTAATTATCGTGTTTTGTAAAGCTTATTAACTTAAAATAAATAATATTATATGTTTTTTGAGTGTTGAGTTCTAACAAGATAGTTTTTACGAGATTTGATGTAAAACTATGTTTAAAATCACTCGAAATGTATTGGAAGTCTTATGAGATTCCGATCAAAAGTCAAATATTGAAATTAACGAAAATATAAAGTTGGAAATAAACAAAAATAATGTTATTGAAAGTTGTAGATTATCTCGTTAGAAACATTTAGACGAAAATCTCATCGAAATCCAAGTTATAACGAAGAAGTTATGACTAATCGAAGATCCGCGACAAAGCCGGCAAAACACTATTTAGCGTAAAAAGTGAGTTTTCAATAAACTACTTTTTAGATTTAGTGATCTAAATGAAATTCATAGTATTCGTTAAACCGAGAATTTTCATAAAAAGAACGTCTAAATCTGACTTCGTATGAGGAAGTTATAATTTTTCTAAGTTTCAGTATAGCAGTATGCAGCTAAAAACTCGAAATAAAGATCGAGTGATTTTTAGCCGACACAACCTAAACGAGAATCGAAGGTCTCGTTAATAGTAGTACAATGGTAAAAAGACAGACGAAAACGGACGTCGGATGAAGAAGTTATGAATTTTTAACGGATTTTCATGTCCCGGTCTGTTAAAAATAATAATAATAAAAATAAATTCAAAATTAGCCAACGGAGTCTTAACGAAAGTTGTAGAGTATAATATCTCCTACGCGTGCATATAAATAACGTCGAAAACGGAGTTCGTATGAGAAAGTTATGAATTTTTGAAGATTTGGGCATAAAATCCGAGAAGCTTCGCATGCTTGGCTCGGAATCGGCCACATCACGGCCTCTCGCAACTGCTTCGTGTCCGACGTGTGTCGCTGACTCCTCGCGTCCGAAGCGTGGCCCAGTCTGGATCGGACGCGTGTCATCGATGTGGTGCTTCCGAGCTCGGACCCCTATCCGCCTGCGAACCGAGCTGCATGCCCCTCCCCCTCGCCCTCGCTGAGCCGCGTGTCCCTCTTCTCTCTTCTTTCCAAGGCCTTCACACCCTATATAAAGGGAGGTGCGAACCCTCCCTGTTTTGGATAGAAATTTCACACTTTTTATACCTTACACCCTCTTTTAAGCTATTTTACAACCACCGAAGCCCCGAGATCATACCTAACACCTGAAAACGTCCCGAAGTGCCCGAACACCCCGAGAAATTTATCTTTTCAGTTTGAAGCTCAACCCTCGCAAGGCCCGGTTTTCAATAAAGCTCTCGGTTTTCATTGAAGAAAATTAATTATAGAAATGAAGTGTTGCCCAAATTACTATTTTAACCTTCATTTATTTCACGGTGAGTTCAAATTATAGGAACAGTTGTATGTTATGTGTTATATGTGCAATATGCTTTCCCATGTTATTATGTTAATGAGTTATACCTTTGACCACGAAGTGAATGACTAAGCATCACTTGGGTATTGGTATGTAGCCTTTGACCATGAAGTGAATGAGTAAGCATCACTTTGGCATTGGCAGAATGCTAGATAGGGTTGAAAGCCTGTAAATTCTAGCAACATGTTAACTCAGAAAATCGTTTATTTTCTGTGCCACTTGGACTAAAGTCTTATTGATATATATCAAGTTGAAATTGTTGTATCTGATTGATTATAAATCTTTGAATCAGATCATTTGTTGATATAGAAAGCTTGTCACATGATTTGCATATGCCTTTGTTGTTCTTTGTTCCTCTTTGCTTCTGTCATATTGGTATATATATGGCATAACGTTATATTGTATCTATTTTTGAACTCACTAAGCGTCACCGCTTATCTCTCTTAATGTTTAACTATTGCAGGTAATAAGGATCCAGTATAGACACATACTGTTGGAAGAATTAGAATAGTTAATAATAGTACTTTTGTATTTAATGATCGTGTATGTATAAAATTATAATTTCCTGGGTAGTTATGTAATATATTAAAAACTTAGTCAGTTTGTATCCAGTCTTTTGTAATTAAACTATCAATGCAAAATATTATTTATGAATATGCATGTAGCATGTTTTGGAGTAATATAATGTAAAATTTTTTAGAGGGGTTCTCACAATAATGGTATCAGAGCAGTAGTTAAGTGAACTAAATACCACGGATTGGTATTTAGACTTAAACCGTCAGAAGTTCAATATATGAACGGATTCATTGTAAGTATATGGATACAAACCATAGGAAAGATTTAAGTAAAGTAATAGGTAATGATAAATCCTAATATTCTAAAATACTACATTATTCCAAATTTTCAGAACAATGGCTGAATAGGTGAGTAGCCATACACCAGAGGTGGGTGGAGATCCTCAACCTGATGAAGTAAATACTCCAGTATCCCCTCGTGAGGAGCGACTTGTGGATAAACTCAATGGTGTTATTCGGCAGACTCTCGAAGAACACAAAAAGAATAGTGATAAAGGTAAAGAGAAAGCAACCGGAGAATCTTCAAAAGGAGAGGCGAAATGTCCCTCATTCAAAACATTCAAGAGTAATGGTGCTACAGAGTTTTTAGGTGTTCTTAATTCCATTGTTATTCTTACCTGGATCCAGAACACATAAACAATATTTCGTATTTCTCATGTGGTTAATGAAGACAAAGCTAATTATGCTTCTGCAATGCTCATCGGAGAAGCTTTGGTCTGGTGGGAAGCAACATTTGAAGCTCTCAACGAGTATGACCAGGGTAATTTATCTTGGGAAATGTTGAAAAATTGTTTCCTAGAAAAGTATTGTCCTCTAGACATGAGGAGAAGATTGGAAAAAGAATTCCTCGAGCTTAAACAGGGAGGAATGACTGTGAATGATTATGAAACTCAGTTCAATCAAAAAGCACGGTTTGCTGCAAAGTATATTCCAACTGAAGACGATAAAATTCAGTTATTCATGGATGTACTACGGTATGAAATCCGCGATTTTGTGGCTAATCGGGATGTTCTGTCATTTGATAAAGCGGTTGAGTATGCTCGAAAGAGTGAGCATGACTTAGAAATATGTGGTGCCACTCTTTCTGTTTCGAAGCATCCATGTATTGATCGAACTGTTCATGTTTCCTCTATTCCACCGGCTCAATCTATTCGAACTGATCCTGGTAAACAAGTGCCATCTCATAATACCCCTCGTGGCCGTGGTAGATCACAATCTTTTTCTCTCCAATCACCATCGTGTCGAAATTGTGGAAAAAATCATCCGGGCGAATGCAGATTAGAAAAAGCATCAGTGGTCTGTTATGGATGTGGAGAAGTAGGCCACATGAAGTCTGTTTTCCCGATGAAGACTGTTACATGCTTTGCTTGTGGTGTTGCTGGCCACAGGAAGCGTTTCTGCCCTACTCTTACTAGTCAAATGGCAGGGAGTCAAGCTTCCGTCCAACAACCAAAGAGTACTCCAACTAAAAAGGAGGAGGTGCCAAAAGCTAAAGGCCGTGCATTTCAGATTACCACGGAGAAGGCACGTGAAGACCCGAATGTTGTGACTGGTACATTTTAGTCAATTCTAGACCTGCTCACATCTTATTTGATTCTGGTGCCTCAGATTCTTTTATGTCTCATGAATTTGCGCATTCCTTTCAAATTGCTTGCTATGCACTCGTGCAACCATTTCATGTAGATACTGCGGGAAGTATATCATTACTTGCTGATAAAGTCTATAGGGATTGTGTGATAGAAATTGAAGGCTATAATTTTCTTGCTAATCTGATTCCTATCTCTTTGCCCAACTTTGATATTATTCTCGGCATGGATTGGTTGTCAAAGAACCATGCATAACTCTTGTGCTATGAAAAGATAGTACGTATTTCCATTGAAGGGGAGAATCCTATTTATGTCTACGGTGAACAAAGACTTAAAATCGTAAAAATAATCTCTTTCCTAAAAGCTCGTAAATTCATATCTAAGGGGTGTTCTATCTATCTGGCCTATATAATTGATATCTCAAAAGAGGAGAAGGGAACTGTAAATGATGTTCCCATTGTTAATGAATATCCTGATGCTTTCCCCGAAGAATTGCCTGGACTTCCTCCGGATAGGCAAGTAGAATTCCAAATTGACCTTGTGCCTGGTGCTGCCCCGATTGCAAAGACTCCTTATCGTCTTGCGTCAGCTGAAATTAAGGAAATGATGATCCAACTGTAGGAATTACTTGACAAAGGCTTTATTCGACCGCGTACCTCTCCTTGGGGTGCTCCAGTACCGTTTGTCAAGAAGAAGGACGGTTCGATGTGAATGTGTATTGATTACCGTGAGCTGAATAAGGTAACTATCAAGAACAAATACCCACTACCTCGCATTGACGATTTGTTTGATCAACTTCAGGGTGTTAGCTATTTCTCGAAGATTGATTTGAGATCTGGCTATCATCAGTTGAAAGTACACGAGCCGGATGTACCGAAGACTACTTTCCGTACTCGATATGGTCATTATGAATTCCTTGTCATGCAATTCGGTCTGACAAATTCTCCTGCTATATTCATGGATATGATGAATCGGGTATGTCGTCCAATGCTCGATAAATCTGTCATCGTATTCATTGATGATATTCTAATTTATTCCAAGTCTGAATCTGATCTTGCCATTCATATTCGTGAAATATTAGAACTTCTTCGAAAGGATAAACTATATGCTAAATTCTTGAAATGTGAATTTTGGCTTCGCCAAGTTCAATTTCTCGGCCATGTGATTTCTGGTGATGGTATATCCGTAGATCCTACCAAAATCGAAGCCATTCAGAATTGGGAAGTGCCCCGTAATGCTTCTAAAATTCGTAGTTTCTTGGGTCTCGCGGGATATTACCGGAGATTCATTAAAGATTTCTCACGTATAGTTGTACCTCTCAGGAGTCTTACACAGAAGGAAGTGAAGTTCGAATGGAGTGAAACCCAAAGCTTTCTCAACTCTAAAAGATCTTTTGACTCATGCTCCAATCTTATCACTTCCAGAAGGTGATAATGATTTCTCCGTATATAGCGATGCTTCAAGGTTAGGACTCGGCTGTGTGTTGATGCAACGTGGTAAAGTGATAGCCTATGCCTCAAGACAACTGAAAGATTATGAAAAGAATTATCCCACTCATGACCTCGAACTCGCTGCAGTGGTATTTGCCCTAAAACTTTGGAGACATTATATTTTTAGTACAAAATGTCAATTGTTTACCGACCACAATAGTCTCAAGTATATATTCAGTTAGCAAGCTCTGAATATGAGACAACAATGAGCCATGGAGCTGATCAAAGACTATGACTGTGAAATCCTGTATCATCCTGGAAAGGCCAATGTAGTTTCCGATGCACTTAGCAGAAAGGTTTATCATAGTAGTGTGTGTTATGCTATTACTCACACTACAGTAAAGTTCAGTATTCTTGATGAACTAGAGAAATGGCAAGTAGAAGCCTTAAAGCCAGAAAATATGAAGAAGGAAGGGATGGTACATTATGCTATTATTTTACTTGATGATCCACGAGGATTGAAGGTATTCAAGAATCGGCTATGGATCCCAAAGATTGGTGGATTAAGACAAAAGATTTTAGATGAAGCTCATAAGTCTAAGCTATCAATACATCCTGGTACAAGTAAAATGTACTATGATGTAAAAGCTGATTATTGGTGGCCTAGATTAAAGAAAGACATTGGAAGATACGTACAGGAATGTTTAATATGCTTACAAGTCAAAGCAGAACACCAAAAGCCTTACGGAATTCCAGAAAGCCTTAGTGTTCCCGTGTGGAAATGGGAAGAGCTATCCATAGATTTTATTACCAAATTGCCAAAACTACTAGACAGAATGATAATATTTGGGTAGTTGTCGACCGATTAACTAAAAGTGCACATTTTCTTGCCATGCGTGAAACGGCCCCAATGGAGAAATATGCAGAAGTGTACTTGGATGAAATTCTTGCGAGACATGGTGTGCCACTAAAGATTATTTCCGATCGTGATACTCGCTTCACTTCTCATTTTTGGGCGAGTATGCAATGTGAATTGGGATCTCGAGTTGCTCTCAGTACAACTTATCATCCCCAGACAAACGGTCAGATGGAAAGAATGATCCAAACAGTAGAAGATATGCTTCGTGCATGTGTCTTGGAGTTCGGTGGTAACTGGGACAAGTACTTACCTTTTGTCGAATTTTCATATAATAACAGTTACCAAGCTTCAATCAAAATGCCACCATATGAAGCACTATATGGACGTAGACGCCGTACTCCATTATGTTGGTGTGAAGTAGGACAGAAAATCCTTGGAGGCCCTGAATTGATTCAAGATACCACTGACAATATTCAAATTGTATGAGAAAGAATGAAGGCGACCCAGGATCGAAAAAAGTCCTATGCAGAAAGGAGGAGACGCCTATAGAATTCCAGATGGGTGATTTCGTAATGCTGAAAGTATCCCCATGGAAAGGCATTATGCGATTTGGAAAGAAAGGAAAACTAAGTCCTAGATTTGTTGTTCCTTTCAAAATCATACAGAGAATTGATAAACAAGCATACCGCTTGGAATTGCCTGAAGATTTGGCAGGTATTCATGATGTGTTTCATGTGAGCTATCTGTGTAAATGTTTAATCATATATGATGAAACAGTTCCGTTATCCGAGGTGAAACTGGATAATAAGTTAAGATATGTAGAAGATCCTGAAGAGATCGTAAACGAAAGAACGACTAATCTACGTAATAAAGAAGTGGAGTTGATGCTTGTCAAGTGGAAACACCATCGATGCCCAAATTATACTTGGGAAAATAAGAATGAGATAAGTGCGAAATATCCCCATTTGTTTAAATCATTGTAATTGCGGGGACGAAATCCTCAAAAAAGAGGAGGTATTTGTAACATACACGTTATTAACCTAGTTTAATTATCGTGTTTTGTAAAGGTTATTAGCTTAAAATGAATAATATTATATGTTTTTGAGCGTTGAGTTCTAACAAGATAGTTTTTACGAGATTTGAAGTAACACTATGTTTAGAATCACTCGAAATGTATTGGAAGTCGTATGAGATTCCGATCAAAAGTCAAATATTGAAATTAACGAAAATATAAAGTCGTAAATAAATAAAAAATAATGTTATTGAAAGTTGTAGATTATCTCGTTAGAAACATTTAGACGAAAACCTCATCGAAATCCGAGTTATAACGAAGAAGTTATGACCAATCGAAGATCCGTGACAAACCGGCAAAATACTATTTAGCTTAAAAAGTGAGTTTTCAATAAACTACTTTTTAGCTTTAGTGATCTAAATGAAAGTCGTAGTATTCATTAAACCAAGAATTTTCATAAAAAGAACGTCCAAATCTGACTTCGTATGAGGAAGTTATGATTTTTCTAAGTTTCAGTATAGCAGTATACAACTAAAAACTCGAAATAAAGATCGAGTGATTTTTAGCCGACACAACCTAAACGAGAATCGAAGGTCTCGTAAATAGTAGTACAATGGTAAAAAGACAGACGGAAACGGACGTCAGATGAAGAATTTATGAATTTTTAACGGATTTTCCTGTCCCGGTCTGTTAAAAATAATAATATTAAAAATAAATTCAAAATTAACCAATGGATTCTAAACGAAAGTTGTAGAGTATAATCTCGCCTACGCATGGATATAAAGAACTTCTAAAACGGAACTCGTATGCGAAAGTTATGAATTTTTGAAGATTTGGGCACAAAATCTGAGAAGCTTCGCATGCTTGGCTCAGAATCAGCCACGTCACTGCCTCTCGTATCTGCTTCGTGTCTGACGCGTGTCGCTGACTCCTCGCATCCGAAGCGCAGCCCAGTCCGGATCCGACACGTGTCATCACTATGGTGCTTCCGAGCTCGGACCCGTGTCCGCCTGCGAACCGAGCCGAGTGCCCCTCCCTCTCGCCCTCGCTGAGCCGCGTGTCCCTCTTCTCTCTTCGGTCTGAGGCCTTCGCACCCTATATAAAGGGAGGTACGAACCCTCCCGGTTTTGGTTAGAAATTTCACACTTTTTACACCTTACACCCTCTTTTAAGCTATTTTACAACCCCCGAAGCCCCGGGATCATACCTAACACCTGAAAAACGTCCCGAAGTGCCCGAAGACCCCGAGAAATTTATCTTTTCGGTTTAAAGCTCAACCCTCGCAAGACCCAGTTTTCAATAAAGCTCCCGGTTTTCATTGAAGAAAATTAATTATAGAAACGAAGTGCTGCCCAAATTACTATTTTAACCTTCAGTTATTTCACGGTGAGTTCAAATTATAGGAACAATTGTATGTTATGTGTTATATGTGCAATATGCTTTCCCGGGTTATTATGTTAATGAGCTATACCTTTGACCACAAAGTGAATGACTACGCATCACTTGGGTATTGGTATGTATCCTTTGACCATGAAGTGAATGAGTAAGCATCACTTTGGCATTGACAGAATGCTAGATAGGGCTGAAAGCCTGTAAATTCTAGCAACATGTTAACTCAGAAATCGTTTATTTTCTGTGCCACTTGGACTAAAGTCTTATTGATGTATATCAAGTTGAAATTGTTGTATCTGATTGAGTGTAAATCTTTGAATCATATCATTTGTTGATATGGAAAGCTTGTCGCATGATTTACATATGTCTTTGTTGTTCTTTGTTCCTCTTTGCTTCTGTCATATTGGTATATATATGACATAACGTTATATTGTATCTATTTTTGAACTCACTAAGCGTCACCGCTTATCCCTCTCAGTGTTTAACTATTGCAGGTAATAACGATCCAGTATAGACACATACTGTTGGAAGAATTAGAATAGTTAATAATATTACTTTTGTATTTAATGATCGTGTATGTATAAAATTATAATTTCCTGGGTAGTTATGTAATATATTAAAAACTTAGTCGGTTTGTATCCAGTCTTTTGTAATTAAACTATCAATGTAAAATATTGTTTATGAATATGCATGTAGCATGTTTTGGAGTAATATAATGTAAAATTTTAGAGATAGGTTCTCTCATTTACAAAATAGTCATTGTTTCAATAGCGTTATTTCAAATCAAAGTTTTCCCCAAGACCTGGATACATAAAACAGGAAGTTGTGTACTATCACACCTTCGTCGTCCCATAATCCTCAGAAGTACCTGAAATCATAACCTAAAACTACAAGCCAAAGCTTTATGAGTTCCCCCAAAGTACCACTACACAAACATATAATCAAACAGATAACTGGTCCAGAACCTCCTGGTTGGATTATCCCTGGCCCACAACCTTTCGGTTGGAATGCCCCAACCCACAACTTTTCAGTTGGCTTGCCCAATACATAACGTGTCCACAACCTCCTGGTTAGATTACCCCAAACCCACAAGCTTCCGGTTGGAATGCCCTGACCCATAACCTTTCGGTTGGAATACCCCGGTCTATTGACTTACAACACAAAGCAATACAATCTCAACCCCACCTTACCATGTCGATATATACATAACAAATAACATATATCCAACAATAGATAATCATATAATTGGTTAACAGACTAGCAGACAGATTTACAGATCACTATTGTATAACATCCTATATACCACGATACATAACTAAAGGGTCGACATTGGTGCCTTCGACCCACAAGAATAATGAGGAAACTCACCTCTCAATCTAAACGATAGCTGATAAGGCTCGACTCCGAATATCAACTCTACTCGTCACCTATCCATCAACATTGACCAATTCTCAAACACAATCCAAAATACCCAAAATACCCTTACGTCAAACTTAGACAGAGTCCTGGTCAAATTCAACAGCCCTTAATGTCAAATATCCATCCTCGCGTCGTGATCGTCCACTCGGTCCGATTCCAACTCGACATGACCCAACCTAGCCAATTCAGTCAACGAAATCACATGAGCTGACATCACGACGTGAGCACCCACTCTCACGTCGTGAGCTCCAAGGATCTTAGCAGGAAAATGGGGGTTATTCAAATCTCACGTCATGAGCACCGTCTAAAGCTAAAGGTCACCATTTTAAGTCCTTATTCCATTAGGTCCTCGAATCCATCTTATCCAGATGTTAAAGGGGTCTCCTAAAGTCCATAAAATTGTTTCCTTTATGGCCATGATTACACCATGCATGATCCAACCCATTCTAGGTCAAAAGTGAATAATGATACTTCTAACTCTCATGCATGCCTCTTATACCTCACCAACTTTCACATCTGAACAATATGATGATGAAGGAACTCTTAGAATCCATAACGTTGTTAACTTTATGGATTTACTTGACTCAAGCATACTTAACATGAAGGAAAGTGGACAAAGTCCTAGATCTACCTATGATATGTAATAAAGTTTGGATCTTTGATAATTATAAAGGTCCAACAGCAAAGAGAGGTGATGATAATGTTGCTACTTTGCCCACTCCACCAATAGAATACTCCTTCCCTCTTCTTCTCTTCTTCTTGAAGCTAGAAATGGCACCAAAATGGCTAAGAACTTCAAGGATGATAAATTACCGGTTCTCTAGGGCTTAGAGTGTGAGGGAGGCGGAGGGTGAATAACCCTAGCCCCCTTTTTCCTCTAAATACCAAAAATTAAGGTTTTTGGTCCTCAGACTGCTCTCACTTTGTGAGCATTGGATTGCTCATGTCGTGAGCCTCAAAATGACGCACGAATCCAAATTACTCCTCACGACGTGACAAGCATTCCTCACGTCGTGAGAAGGGCCAAAATTGAAAACTTTTAACTTAATAATAATAATAATAATAATAATAATAATAATAATAATAATAATATGCACCTGACCCGAGTGTTACAGCGGAATAGAAAAGCATGAACGAGTCGCATACAGGAAAACTTGCATGTGTTCCCCGAGAAGGGAGTAGCTACCTACTGGAGCTTCGACCAATCAACACCGTTCAATTCCGTTTTGGGGAGTTTGAAGAACCCATAAATAAATTGCTTGAACGTGTGACATCTAACTCTTTGAAGTGAAAACTAGTCCAATGATGAATTAAAGTATACCCTATGTTTGTGTTTTTGGCCAGCAAATCACCAATCAAAAATCATTTTTTTTAAGATTCTTCATGGATCTAGTGTAGTGGCCGGTAAATCATTGATCAAAGAGTGAGCTACCAGGTTTAATGATTTGGTGGGATATATAAAAGATAAAAATCTCTAAAAGCTTCAAAAAGTATGTTTTTGGATTAAGGTTTTTCTTTTAAAACAAACGTCTCAATGAAGCTTTTTATTTAATGTAAGTTTTTTTCTTTAAACTTGAAAAGGTTAAATGTTTTAAAGAATTCGTTACTGAACATACCATTGTATCAAAATATTAGTTATCTAAAATAAAGATATTTTATACATAAGAAACATTCTTATTTTATTACAAATATATTCTTAAACGTTTTCTTTGAATATATATATATATATATATATATATATATATATATATATATATATATATTGAGATCTGTTGAGAACTCATACTTTCCCGAGAACCTGAGAATTAAAAGTGGAGCGTTAGATCAAAATTAACTAATTAAGGGCATGATCGTCATCTTACCGATTTCATTTAATGTTTAAATTTTTGTGTTATTGGAAATTCTAAAAATTAACAAAATAAATCAATTTTCAGATTGTTTTTTTTAGAAAATTTTTTGATTTTTTTTTTTAAATTGAGATTTTTTTAATTTTTTTTAGAATACATGAACTTTAAAAAAAAAATTTAAAATATATTTTGTTTTTAAAAACTGCATTTTTTTTATAAAGAAAAATTGCATTATTTTTCAAAAAAATTGCAATTTTTTCAAAAAAAAAACTGCAGAAAAATTTTCAAAAAAACTCCAATTTTTTCAAAAAAGCTCCAATTTTTTTTAAAAAAAAAAACTGCATTTTTTTTTAAAAGAAAACTGTAACTTTTTTTCAAAAAAAACTGTATTTTTTAAAAGTAATCTTTCAAAAATCAGCAAATTGAAAAAAAACTAGAATATTTAAAAACAAAAAACTCTAATTTTTTAATAAAAAAAATCAACGTTTTAGATGCATATATGCATATTTCTTATAAAATATTCGTAAGTAAATCATAAAAAATCTTATTTTTATTAATCAATATATAAACGTAATAGTACAAGTATTTTATTCGATACAAAATAAAATTTAAAAAATAAAAAATGCTACAAAGATTCACAGTATTATCATTTCTTCATATCAAGATTTCCATATTTTCTTGAATTTATCACTTTTCATCTCTTCAATATTTTCCACAAATACTTCAAAATCTTCAAGAAAACAAAAAAAAACTGATTAATGCAAGAACACTCACAAAAATACATATATATATATATATATATATATATATATATATATATATATATATATATATATATATATATATATATCATGTAAGATTCTCACATTTGATTGTATCTTTTAAGATTCAAATGTGAAATTCATAAGAAAAATTTTTAAAAAATAATTAACGAAGAACACTCATACAAAATACATTTGTGCATATAGACATAATTCATATGAGATTCACTTGTGATTTACATGCGAATCACATGTAATTCATTTGTGAATCACATGTAATTCATACGTGATTCATTTGTGATTTATATGTGAATTACATGTAATTCATATGTGAATTACATGTAATTCATATGTGAATTACATGTGAATCATATGTAAGTCAAATGCTCAAAAGTTGTTATGTTGTGAACAAAAAGAATTCAAGTTAACCATTATACATAATAAAGAAAAATAATAAATTCATATATGAACAAAAAAGAATTCAAAAGTTGTTATGTTGTGAATAAAAATTATTCACTTGTGATTTACATGTGCATCACATGTAATTCATATGTGAATTACATGTGAATCAAATGTAATTTATATGTGAATTACAAGTGAATCACATGTAATTCATATGTGATTCACTTGTGATTTACATGTGAATCACATTTAATTCATATGTGATTCACTTGTGATTTACATGTGAATCACATATAATTCATATGTGGGTCAACGTTTTCAAGTGAAGTGATGATGAATATATTTCAATAATAATAAGAGGTATCTGTGGCAAATTTTGTTGTTAAATATTTTGAAAATATGTCATAAGTTGTAGTAACATACTTTTTTTTTCTTTATGTAAAAAGATAAGCCCTTGCAATATGATGGTTGTTAGCAAAACTTCAAACAAGTCGACATATACCAGTTCTTTTTAACTTGTAGTAGTTTTATGTGAAATTATATATACTCAATGGATTTTTTGTTTTGTTAACTCCATCAATGAACTAGAAGAATAACTCTACATGAAAGTTGTCACCTTATTACTAGATATATGCATGAATTATATATCCATGAGTTTGTTCTTGTATGAACAACCTTAAAATCAAAACCGATATAGCAACAACTCATATGACTCACATTACACCAACACCACTAGTTATACAAAAAAAGGTTAGCTTTACAGATACGGCAAGAGATTAACAGCAAGAAGAAGAATAATAAGTGATCTCTAAGTTTTTCAGGTATGCTAAGTGAAAAGTGATTAGAATCTCGAAATAAAAAGTCAATCATTTGAAATTAGTTAGACAATATGTGATGTGCATGTCAACATAAAGAAGACAAGAATCACCTGCAGAAATAAGAGCATTAAGCTACATTAGCTTAATCAAACCAACAATGGGCTAACACACATGTTTCTTAACTCATATGATTTCTCCTCTCTGTACATAAGTTCACCTTATTGCTAAAATCAATAACAGATAACGATCTGTATTAAGTATCAAATGTCTACCCAAAAACATTCAAATCTTCGTAATATTGAGAGACAATTGCAAGAAGGAGGTTGTGAAAAGTGTCCGAGTGTGTGGATTGACAATAATGATTATGCATGGATATTTAATCTAGTATCTAAGTAGAAGTAAGAACAGTATAAGATTATTATTTCTATTGTTGCTAGTCAAATATCGCTAAGCATATCTATCTAGATGCCAGGAGCCTAAATACAAACAAAATTTTTCACATAAAGTAAATGCGAGGAGCCACGATACTGTGAATGTGAGATAACCACAATAATGAAAATTATATTTATATTGGTGGATAGAAAATAGACCTGAGGGAAATCACAATATTAAGCCTAAATACTTCCGTCAAAGCTGAGGATAGCGACGGAGGAGAGGAGAGGCAGACCTTGAAATCAAAATGAAGGCCTAGAGGCAGACCTAGAAATCAAGTCGAAGGGCTAGATGTGGATGAGATCTGATTGTTATCAACTTCTGTTCTCGCCGATTGAAGACGATGGTGAGGATGAGGCGGTGATTGAAGATGACCACTTCTGTTCTAGACATACGAGAGAGCGGTGATATTAGGTCTATGTAGTGGAAGTCAACGTTGAGGAGCGTGGTAAGGCAACGTATGTGGTGGTTGTTGACGAGGTATGGGTGGTTGTTGGAGGGCGGATGAAGGTGGTCGTTGGAGGGCATAGAGAGGCGGTGGATGGAGAAGGGACATATTTGGTGAAGAATACGTAGAGAGAGAGAGAGAGGATATTTACATTAATGTGAATTGCTTTTTTTTATTTAATTATTTGCTATTCCAAATTTACTCTTATTGTATATGGATAAAAACCTAAAATGTCATTACATTCATTCATATTTACAAAAATGTCATTATCAATACAAACCATTCAATAATTCAATCCAAACGTTCCACCTTTAATTCTCGGATTCTCGGAAACTATAGGTTCTCAAATGATATATATATATATATATATATATATATATATATATATATATATATATATATATATAGGTTCAGGTGTTTAAAGTAATTATTGTGTTATTGTATGCATAAATGTGGGCCAATCAAAATTTAAAAAATAAATAAATAATCAAACAAATAAATAAGGGTAATTTAGTAATTTGATAAATAATTTCTACAAATACACTCCTATAATTATGGTAATTACTTTGACCTACCTTTATCCCTTTTTAAAACAATAAACAATATTGTATTCTATCCCATTCGATCCTCCCTAACCCTAGCTCCAAAACAGAAGATCGTCACCACCATCATTTGCTGTTGCCGCCGAATTAGGGAGATTGGTGGGTCGATGGTGATTGATTAACCGCAAGGGTGAGGGGATCCATCGACACCAGCGACCCTTTGTGGGGTTACCCTTCATCGTCTTTTTCATAGATCGGGAGAGGGAAGAATCGAGCGATCAAGCATCGAACTGAGGTGGTCTTGGTGGTGGTAGTCGATCAAACTAAGTGACCATCTCCAATTTTTGGCCGAACCAAAGGAAGGAAGGCACGAGGCAGCTAGATTTCGCTCTTTCTCCTCCGAATCAGAGGTGCGAATATAGGAGGAGTGATTTCAATCGGCGACAAGGGAGGTCATCTCTGTGGTTTGACGAAGTTGAAGGGACGAAGGAAAATGGTGGGGTGTCGCGATCAACAGAAGTGAAGAAGTCGGGGTCCTCGGTGGGTTTGCTTGACGAAAGAAGAAGAGGGGTTGTGAGGGGTGTTGCTCCGATTAGTAACAAGTTCTCTTCCCTTTTCTTTTTGTTTGACTGTTAGATAGAAATCATTGGGGTGTTTGGGTTTGTTTCATTTGATAAAAACCAATGAGTGTTTGGATTGGGTGTTTGACAGGGAAGGAAAGGAAACACAAACGTGTTCTTGTTTGAAGGTGTACTTTAGATTGATTTACTGTAAACCAATGAAGTTTAATCTTCAAATGGGTTTTTTTTAATTTTATTTGATTTCAATATATAGAATGGATGTTTTGGGTTGATTGTTTGACAGAAATCAAAGAAATTTTGGATGTGTTTAGGTTTATTGTCTAATTCTTTCAAGGTGTAATATTTTTGGTGAATTGGGAATTTGTTCTGATTGTCTAATTTTTACAAGAAATTGAAAATTGTTTTGATGCACACCAAGCGCTCGCTAAACTGCTTCAACTGAATTTTATTTCTTCGTTTATAGTATTCTATCAGAAAAGAATGTTTTTTATGATAATCATGAACATATTCTGTTATAATTCCCCGAATTAATATAATTATTGGTAAATGAATTCCAATTCTATCAGAATGGAATCACGAATTACAATTATGTTGGAATGGAATATGGATATTTTCTCACTAATTTATCCATTGGATTTGTTTCCACAGAAGCTAATGCTTGAAGAACGGATCACGAAATTTGAACGACGTCTATTAGCAACATTATTATTTTAGAATATATTAGTGTATTTGTTATATTTTGATGTTTTTTTTTTCAGATTTGAAAGTTTTTTTTAGTTTTATTCTTTAACAATAAATGTAATTCTTAGCAATTGTTACATGTATTCTATAAGAATTAATGTAATTTTTGTTTTAATTCTTCAATTGATGGTTCGAGAATTTTGTTATTCTACAAGAATTTTTTAAAGTCATGATCAAGAAATATGTTCAAGTATATTTTTATTATTTTATGGTTCAATAATATTTTTATTTTTCAACATACTCAAACATATTTTGTCAGAATGTCCGAATTAAAAACCTTATAATTCGTAAAATCGGATTTTTAAAATTAATAGAATCTATGATCTCTTAGAATATGCAAAATTTCATTTATTAAATATATATTAATTGACTAAAATACTCTTCTAGTTAAATTAGATGATATTTTTCAATTATATTTAATTCAATAATATGTATTAATCACTTTCTTAAAATAAGTAAAATTATTGGCCCACATTTATGGATACAATAACACAATAATTACTTTGAATATAATAACCTAAGCATATATATATATATATATATATATATATATATATATATATATATATATATATATATATATATATATATATATATATATATATAGGGAAAAGTTCAATAGAGAACCATAATTATTGGTTCTTCAAGGAACCAAATCTTTTTTTCAATTTATAGAGCTTATTCTTTATCGAAAAAAAATCTAAAAATATCTAAATTCATATATTAACATTGTGAATGTGAAAAATATTTTTCGGATTCACCGTGTGAATCCGGATTCACGTTGTGAATTTTCAAAGATTCACATTGTGAATTTGACGTAAAAAAAAATCGAATTTGATATCATTGGAAAAAGGATAAAAACTTATGAATTTCTGTATTTTTAGTTTTTTTTTGATAAAAAAATAAGTTGTAAAAGTTGAAAAAAAGATTGGTTCCTTGGTTCCTTGGTTAATTATGGTTCTCTATTGAACCTCGCCATATATATATATATATATATATATATATATATATATATATATATATATATATATATATATATATATATATATATATATTCATAACTTTTTATCCTTTTTCCAATGATATCAAATTCGATTTTTTTTACGTCAAATTCACAATGTGAATTTTTGAAAATTCACAATGTGAATCCGGATTCACACGGTGAATCCGAAAAATATTTTTCACATTCACAATGTTAATATATGAATTTAGATATTTTTATATATTTTTTTCGATAAAGAATAAACTCTAGAAATTGAAAAAAAAGATTTGGTTCCTTGAAGAACCAATAATTATGGTTTTCTATTGAACTTTTCCATATATATATATATATATATATATATATATATATATATATATATATATATATATATATATATATATATATATATATATGGGAAAAGGGAATATACATTACAGCCCCACCTAAGCTTAGGTATTAAACCTCTTGAAAATACATTGTTTTACTATATAAAGATTATGGTTAATGGATTCACGATTAATATTTCAAGATGTAAATTCAAGATCGACACAATAGCGTTTAGGGTTTAGGGTTTAGGGTTTAGGTTTAGGGTTTAGGGTTTAGGGTTTAGGTTTAGGTTTAGGGTTTAGGGTTTAGGGTTTAGATTTAGGGTTTAGGGTTTAGGGTTTGGATTTAGGGTTTAGGGTTTAGGTTTAGGGTTTAGGGTTTAAATTTAGGGTTTAGGGTTTAGGTTTAGGGTTTAGTAATGTTCACTTGGGTGAAGTAATAAACGATAATTGAGGAAAGAAAACAGAGATGGTAAAACGATAATGAAAGAAGGAAATGTTATGGAGGATGATATATTTACCAAGTGAAACCAAACCGGGTATATTTAGCATGTTAAAACGACATATTTTAGAGGTTTAGTACCTAAGCTTAGGTGGAGCTGTAATGTATACTCGATTTGGTTTTCACTTGGTAAATATATCATCCCTAATAACATTTCTTCCCTCCATTATCGTTTTACCATCATTGTTTTTTTTCCTTTATTATCGTTTTTACTTCACCTTAGTGAACAATATTGTTTTTCATCGTCACGAAGGAGGAAGATAATCAACGTTCTTGCTTCCTTATCAAAACTATTGTGTACATTATGAAACTACAACTTCAAGTGGTAACCTAATCGTAATCTTTATATAGTAAAACAACGTATTTTCATGAGGTTTAGTACCTAAGCTTAGGTGGGGCTGTAATTTATATTCACTTTTCCATATATATATATATATATATATATATATATATATATATATATATATATATATATATATATATATATATATATATATATATATATATATATATATATATATATATATTTTAAAATAGCACATTCGTTTATCCAAAAGCCACGAATCTCATATTCCCACTATTCCATTTTGATTAATTTAATAAGTCTCCTCCAGTAGAATGGAATAAATTAATTCACAAAGTATAACTGTTGACTGTTACTTATGGCAAGTTGCTGAAGTTGATCTTGACCCTTTTGAAGCAATCCATTACAGAGACACCCATGACTCAACTAGTCCTCTTTATCTCTATTTAACTTCTCCGTTTCTGTCCCTCCGAACTCACTCTCTGTTTATCTTTCCAAAACACCGATCGATAATGGCGACTCTAACAGTTCCTCCGACACCTGTTTCTCCCCACGACGACGCCATTCGATTATATAAAGCTTTCAAAGGTACATCCTTCAATTACTCAACTCAACTGCACCCATTTTCTTTGCTTCGTTAGATTGATGATTCGATTTGAATAATGACCTTATCGAAATCTTGTTCTTATCAGCACCCTCTTCGTTTTCTTCTGATTCTAGCTATAAAACGTGAATGTTTGGCTTCGATCTTGGTATATGAACATCAATTTTACTTTTGTTGACTTTAATCAGGATTTGGATGTGATGCTGAGGAAGTGATTAGCATTCTTGCTCATCGAGATGCAACGCAAAGGGCTCATATCCTGCATGAATACCGGAGGCTGTATTCCGATGACATTCTTAAACGTTTGTCTTCTGAACTTAGTGGCAATTTACAGGTACATAGGCCAAGTTTGACTTTTAATAGTCAAATACGGTAGTTATTGACTTAATGAGTTAAGGTTAAACATGATGAGAATAATATATAAATTATGTATTTGGATTGATGTTACAATTTTGACTTAAAAGCATTAAAAAACAAAGAGAATTCCGAATTTGGATTATATTAAGTTTGACTTTAGAAAAATATGTTACAGATTGCAGTTTCGCTTTGGATGCATGATCCAGCAACAAGGGATGCCACTATATTAAAGAAAGCAATGACCAAAAATTATATCAATCTTGAAACAGTAACCGAAGTCATATGTTCTAGAACTTCTTCCCAGTTACAAACTCTCAAGCAAATTTACCACTCAACTTTCGGGACTTATCTTGAAAGTGACATCGAACTACAAGCTACAGGGCATCATGAAAAGGTAGCGTTTTTGGCACTCTTACAGTCAATTTATCAAATCTATACATTTGCAAAAAAGGTTATTTTTCCAGTGGTCTGACTTAGACAGAAACATTATATAAGATGTAAATCAGGTATACTTTCACATGGGTGGTTGACATAATAGCATACTACCCATAATAATTAATAAGTCCAATCCATATTGGAATTGAAACCTCATATGGTGGCCCTTGACTATTTGTCAAAGTATACCATCGGATATGGTATCATTTACTTTGTCAAGTGATGGAATGACATTATTTGATTAAATATTTTATTTCTTTTGTAGATTTTGCTGGCTTGTTTAAGCAAACCGCGTTATGAAGGCATGGAAGTTGATCGGGAAATGGCTGCAAAAGATGCCAAGGCTTTGTACAAAGCTGGTGAAAAGAAGTTAGGAACCGATGAGAAGGTGTTTGTGCACATTTTTAGCGAGAGAAGTAGAGTACATTTGGTGGCTATAAACTCATTTTACCATGACATGTATGGAGGATCACTCAAAAAGGTTCTCATAAAAATCCACACACATTTTTACTATTTCAATTTGTTCCAATATTTTTGCTAACAAAAGTGGTACGTGTTTGTGATTCTTGAATCTTGGCCTTTTTGTAGGCTATAAAAGGTGAAACTTCCGGGTTATTTGAGCTCGCACTTTTGACAATCTTACAATGTGCTGAAAACCCCGCAAAGTATTTTGCTAAAGTGAGTTTTTTATTCAACCAATTGTATTCAAGGTTACATTATGATATTCATGTCCCTTTATGATACTGATATGGAAATTGAAAATGTTTGTAGTTACTAAATAAATCAATGAAAGGCTTAGGGACTGCTGACACCACGCTTATAAGGGTGATTGTGACCAGGACTGAGATTGATATGCAATATATAAAGGCTGAGTATCATAAAAAATACAAGACGACTTTAAATGATGCGGTCAAGTCAGAAACATCTGGCAATTACCAGACCTTCCATCTTTCTCTTCTAGGCCCAAATCACTAGGCTGAAGTTTGTTCATGCTTTGTGCTAATCTGAAGTTTGTTCATGTTTTGTATTAATCTAAAGTTGTAATATGAACTTGTTTTGAAACCATATATATTCTAATAATCTGAATTTAAAATAATAAGAATATGGGATTATTAAAATAAAAGAAATAGCAATCTATGTATTTTCTTTTTCATATTATAACTTTTACTTTTATTATACTTTTATTATCGGAACATTATAATTTCAAAATGTTATTATAGCATTGCATTATGAAAATGGTTTTTGGCACTGTAACACAATAAAGTTTGGCGAATTTACACATTTAGTCACTACAATATTTTTTGTGCTTAATTGGTCGTTAACATTAGGAAATACCGACTAATTAGGGGTTTGGGGGAAATAGTATCTGGTTTACGGGTTACATGTTGATGTGTCTTGACATACGTGGACTTAAGCTAGACCACGTCACCGTATACGGTGGCCTATCTTCCTTAAATGGAACCCTCAATCGAACCAAGTGGAATATGTTCTTACCCCAAATTAGGCCATTCTCTCCCTCCTGATACCCTCTTCTCAATCGTTAAAACCAAAGCAATGCTTGCCTAGTATGGTCAATCCGTCAACAACCTTTGTCTCCAACACCATGACGATGATGAACAATATTCCCCTTGCGACTATATGTAACATCCCAAAACCATGACCAAAAATTTCATTTTTATTTTATTAAAATAACCATAATTATCAAAATCATTTCATCCAAAAGCATAAGTCAAAGTATCAAATCAGAGTATCTCATCAAAACTCATATCAACATATCAGAGTAAAAACATCTCAGGCTAAACAAATGGTGTGTGCACTGCAGTCATCCCGAGCTCTTCCCATCGCTACCGGAAATACCTGAAACCAAAACTGAAAATTGTAAGCACGAAGCTTAGTGAGTCTCCCCAAACTACCACATATCATACACATAATCACATATACTTGGCCCCCGCCCCTTCCTCGGGCCCCGCCCGACATCGAACAACGTCCGACATCAGGCCCCGCCTGACATCGAGCCCCACTCGGTATACAAATTTCTTTCTTCCAGGCCCAGCCTATCTCTGAGCCCCGCCCGCTATACACATTCAGACAATAACATATAATCATGCTAGCACATAAGGAATCATACATAATACTATATATTCCAATCCTAAGGCCTCGCCTAACATGGGCCCCGCCCCTACTCTGCTAATGATGAGATATGGAACCCCATCCACTCTCAGCTAGTGATGAGATACGGGACCCCTCCCACACTCACCTCCCTACCAGGCACATACAAGTATCACAAAGACAACAAGTATAACTAAACATGCATTCCTTCATCGGGTACCACCCAACATTGAACTGTAGTTCAGAAATATACATATAAACATTCCTCGGGCCCCGCCCGGCATCGGACCGAAATCCGGAAGCATAAAAACATTCCTCGGGCTTTCCCCGACATCAGACCGAAGTCCGGAAACATATGAAACAAGCACATGCAAGAATCACGAAGACATCAAGCATACAAACATTCCTCGGGCACCGCCCGACATCAGATTGGAATCCGGAAACATAATAACCTACATCGGGCATTGCCCGTCTTAAAACAAAAAGTGACCCTATTAAAATCTTAACGATCTGTAATCCTATTTCTCTACCGTATCTCAGTTATCTAACGCAATCAATTCTCCACCGCAACGGATGTTTGTCTACCGCAGTTGAAGATGTTATTTTGAACCTGAGTGAACCACAACTACTGCTACCGCAGTGAAGACCTTTTGTTATGTCAACTAACTTAGCGTGTTAGCTTTAGTTTATCCAGTGAACCTTGCATGGTCACATAAGTCAGTAGTTTTATTATTGTTTATTCAAGATGTAACTTTTGAGACTCTATAAATAGAGTCCTCGTCTTCATGTAAATTTACCCCTTCTTACCACTTCTTATGATTTGTTGAACTTTCACTGAAATTCAAAGATCATTCTCTCATTTCTCTATCTTATCTAATATCAGAGATCCTCTTCATCTTAAACTGATCGCACTTACTAACTCGTGTTTGATTGCAAATCGTGTTAAGAATCAGTTTGATGTTTACTTGATATAACTTGCTGTTATTTACATTTTCGCAATTTATATTTCCACAACTAACTATCTAAAAATTCAAACTTATTATTGTTGAGCTAATATGATCCTTTGAGATTAACTTATTTCACAACTATTATCTTATTCTAACATTTGTTCAAGTGTTTCTCAAAAGTTTTTCTCTCGACAATTGGTATCAGAGCCAAAGTGGTTGCTTTTTAAACAAAACTCTGATTTTGAAAGGCCTTCTATACCACTAAAGCTCATTGAAAAAACAAAACAAAGGAAATATGGCACAGGCTTTATCATTGAATGTTTCCAACAGTGTTGGAGGCTCGAATAGAGCACCAATACTTGTTGCTAGTGAGTACCACCATTGGTCAAAAAGAATGGAAAGGTATCTCAAGAGCCTCGGAAGAGATATTTGCAGATCTGTTGAAGAGGGACCCCATGTTCCAATTCTTACTCCTGTTCAACCAGATGGAACACAAGCCAGACTAGGTGGAGGTCAACCCGCAATGAATCGACCAACAAAAGATGATCTAGACAAAATGGAAAATGATGCCATTGCCTTCTATGAAATCTCTTGCGGTGTGGCTCCAGTCAACTTTGATATTATCATCAACTGCAAATCAGTGAAAGAAATCTGGGATGTGCTAAAAAATCTCTATCAAGGGTCAGAACAAGCACAAGACAAGAAACTCACCACGTCACTAAACGAGTTTAACAATTTCAAAGCTCTTCCTGGTAAAAGTCTCGAGGACTCTTTCAAACGGTTCAACCTCGTCATCACGAAGTTATCAAATGCAGGTACTGCCAGAAGCAATCAAGAAACAAACCTACAGTTTCTCAACGGTTTGGGAAGACAATGGTCTACCGCAAAGATGATTGTGCAAGGAGATAGGAAAATCCATACTTTGTCTCTGTTCAAGTTATATGGAGAACTTCAGGCACAAGAATCAATTGTGCTAAAAGATTGTGCTGACCTCGGTGGACCTCTTGCCCTGATTGCTCAAACCCCATATGCCAAAAACCCACAATATTCCTATCCCATATAATCATCCTATCAACTTCCGTTTGACAACCCACCGCAGTCATATGAAGCAATGCGGAATACGATGATGAAGAAGAATTTCAAAATGTCATCGCCTTGGTTAGCCAACAATTCAACAGGCTATCACCATCATCATTTCGTAAAAATCAGCAGTTTACAAAACCACCTTTCAACCGAAATTTCAATCCTCAAAACAACCACTCAAGATATCCCCGAAATCCTCACCATCCACCACAACCACATAATGCACACCATGCAAAAGATACACCGCAATCACTTGCTAAAAGGGTAGAAATGCTTGCAACAAGAGAACGACTGGCCGCAGAACGCATATCTCTTAAAGTTGAAATGGGTATTCGAGCTTTGGATAATAGTCGAACTGCTGATTATAAGGAGTTTTTTGCATCTGCTGAAAAATTCGTCAACGAGATAACGACCTTAAAAGATGAGATCAAGTCTACCTTGGAGAAACAAGCAGCTCATTCCAAACAACTGGTAGAAGAAACTCACAACGCCTATGAGTCCTCCATTGTGGTTCTTCAATCAACAATCAAAGGATTAAGGCGTTCTCTTACAGCAAACTCCAGTGTTGATGAAATCCTCCGATTGACCAAGGAGATTTATAAACTTCTTTTCAACACTGAAATTCCAGATAATCTCCAAGTCTCTGAGTTAATCAAGTCCCAATTCACCGAAACCTTCTCAAAAATTGATGGCCTAAAACAATGGTTTGAGGAACAACAAATGGATGTTTCCTCAAAAGGGGGAAGTGAGTCCTTTCAGGTTCAACATCAAGGCCATTCACATCAAACTCCTCCATTGATTCCACTTCATCAACCAATTCATCAAACGATTCCAACTCCACAACCTTCACCGCAACCATCTCCTAAACAACCAACTCCGGTGCAATCTCAATATCAAACTCCACCGCAACAAGATCCCCCACAACAACATGATCAACATCAATCTCCTCCACGTCAAGAAACTCCTCATCAGTTTAAAAACCTGGAACCAACTGTTGGGTTTTCTACGCATCAAATACACTCTAAAACTAGGCAGCGGAAAAATCAAAACAACGATATACCTAAGTGTACATGCATCCTATGGATCTATGGCTTCATGCTAATTACATCAACACTATAAAACTAAAACATAAGTAAGAAAACATACCTCTTATGTAGCCCTTGATCTCCATGCTTGAGATCTTGAACCTCCATGAAGTTGCTTGGATGAAAGGATCCAAACCAGAATCCCTCTAATGGTATCACACCCAATGACACCAAAGAGTGGAATAAAAAATAACTAGGAGAAGGGTCAATTTCACAAACCCAAAGGGGTTAGAAATCGTCCCTAAGAAGGGGAGGAAGAAGGGTTGGCGAATACTTCAAGCCAAGGTGCAAGGAGGAATGAAATCCCTAAGGCCCTATTTATAGCCTTGAATGCCTCCTAGGGTTTAGTACTCCTTCCCATGTGGGATGGAGGCCTAACCACGAAATTTCACTCCTTTTCCATGTGGGATGGAGTGATTTTCATCAAACCCTAATTCAATAAGGTTCTGGAACATTCCTGATTAACCAACTATCGATTAATGAACATTCAACCCTTTAATTAATTAAACTGTTAATTAATTCCCATAATATATTTCCAAAATATATTTCCAATTAGTTTCTAATTAATTATTAACTGTAATGATTAATAAACCAATTTATCTTTTATTTATTCTACTCAATTTGGGTCTTGAGGGCAACCCAAAAGGACCCTGCTATTATTAGAAATATTACCAATAGTTAATGACCTTGGACACTATTCCAACAGTCTCCCACTTGGACAAGTCATCAACTATACGAGGACTAATATTTCTCCAATAATCAACAGAGAGTTAGCCATCCAATGCAACTACCGAACTCTTGATCTAATCAAGATTCAGCCCTTAGATAAGTGATCAACTATCCCTTCGTTCTATGATATATGTATGAATTCGAGACATAGATAATGGTCAATCTCGAGAATTCAAGATTATGTTTCCCAATATAGATTTGTGACGACTGCATCTGACTACTAAATTGAACACATCAATTCCAGTCAGGGCTCGGCCAAGCTCTTTAGATGTCAGCACCAAATCATCGAGGGGCCCATAGATATTGCTTTTCCTATTAAGGCAGAAAGAACGAATAAACTTTGACTACATAGTTTTTGTCTATTTCATCATGTCACACATGGACATACCCTTTATAACTACCAGTTACGGTTAGCGTTGGAGTAGTCCAATGCATAACATAATCATAGAGCAAAACCCTACATGCATCTAGGTTTGAAGAATAGAAGATATTATCGTCTTAGAATTACTCGTGACTGAATCCATGAAGTAATCTCTAAGCGTGGGTTGGTCCAATACTTAAATCTCTATTAAGCACTCATGAGTGTTAGCGCAATCAATATGCTATGTCCAATCAATATGGACAATCCACTAATACTTATGATAGTCTTGAATCACTACTTACTTCTAAGAGTATGACCGACTGTGGACGTTTGAGTAAATTAATACTCGGGAAGTGGGTTCCAAACATGCAAAAGTGAGAACGCAGTGATAGGCTAATTGAAATGACCAAAATCCATCATATATTAAGATCGCCACTTAATAATCACCAAATCAAATTAAATCTTATACTGCTTAAAGTTCTCAGGTTTTAAAACAAACCAAACTAAGAGTGCTTAAGCTAATTCATTTGCAAATCTAATGCCTCTCGACTTTGTCTGACTATCAGAGTTGGTCAATGACATTGGCTTAGGAATGGATTGACAAGATTATCTTTCGATATGACATATTGACTATGACGTCTTCACATTTGAATCGCTATCAAACGTGATGGTACTTACTGAGTATGTTTCATGTGAGCTTGTGTGACTTGGGATCCATACTCGAGGTAAGTTCACCTAAAGTCACAAGAAACTTCATAAGGACCATCAATTATTGAATTTCAACAAAGATGTCACTAATGAATATCTTTTAGTCACATTGTCTTCTTTGCAATTTAACCAACCGCAACATACTCTAAGTTTGCAAAAATCCACTATGGTGTAATACTCGGTACTCTTCCAAGCTAAATCTTCACCATTCAGAGAAGCACGAAATCCCGACTGCAAACAGAATCGTCTCTATCGGTATGGAATTTAGCATAGATGTAACTCTTACAATGATCTCTCCCATACTGGCAAGATCATCTCTTCTGTCCTCCAAGGACACATAAGAATGTTCTTGATCTTGATTCATTGATTCTTGCCAAATTGAACTAATCTAACTTGTCATGCTCAAGGCATACGAGTCATTAGATCTGGTACATATCATGGCATATATGATCGATCCCATAGCAGAAGCATGTGGGACACAAATCATTTGCTTTAGCTTAATAGTATAACCAGGACATTAGCATTGCTCAATGTCATGCCATATTGTAATAAGCCTAAACTCCTTTTCGAGTTTCCTCAACATTCCATGTACTTTGGCTTAATCCAATGAATCACTTTGATCTATCTCCATAGATCCTTATTATGCACGTGTCTTGTATCTCCCATGTATATCATAGAGAAAAAGCTCTCATACCAAGCAAAGCTTTTACACCTGCCAAGTTAGAATATAGTTTCCTATAAATCGTACATTGTCTATGTACAATACAAGGGTGACTACAGTGCTCCCACTAGCACTGACATATATATGGCTTATCTATGTTTCTCGAAATTCAAACTCCTAGAACTTTTCTCATTGAAACAAATATTCCAATTACTCCCACTAGCTTTGACATATGTATGGCTTATCTTTATTTCTCGAAATTCAAACTCCTTGAACTTTCTCATTGAAATAATGATCCCACTTGTGAGATGCTTATTTCGGTCCATAAATGAACTTATTAAGCTTACACATCCTTCAAAACCTATCTTGGTTTAATTATGTATTTGTTCCTATCCATGATTGTCTCTACTTGAAGATCCACTTGCACCTAAGGGTTAAGGTCAAGTGCTAGGTCTACCAAATAACAACATACATGGATTGAATCTCGCTTTCCAATTCCTCTATCTATGTTGTTGCCTTTAGGGCCTACCATAGCTTCCGATAGCTAGTACACTCTGATTGCTATCTACCAGTGACTCAAATACCTTAGCAATATAAACTCTTATATAACTAGGTCCATGACGTCTTTTATCAGATCTATAAGGAAAAATGGAAATATGTACGTTTCCTTAATAGCTCTTTCAATTCCAAATTGAATACTATGTCCACCTTTAGGCTCTTCATTGGTTGACTCTTGAATCTTATCAAGATCAATGTGGCTCCCACTAGCCCTTTTGGAAATCAGCTCCCTCTCTTGGAAGACTGCCCTTTGAGCAACATACACTTTGTTCTCAGAAGGTTGTTAAACAATTATCCAAAATGCTTGATGGGCTCTCCAACGAGATAACACATCTTTAATCAAAGTCCTAGATTGTCGAGCGCTTCACGACAAGCGTAATCCTCATAATCGTAGACTTACATATATGGTAGTGAGGATAGAATCCCACTTCACATATCATAGAGTGTTTCAGGAACCTACTTAGTTGGCACAAGACCAAAGGACTTCTTGTAACACTATTCATGGTACAATCCACGAATTGTTAGCAAACACAGTGCGACTCATCTAGTACAAATCAATGAACAATTTGTTTCTCTAACCAACTAACACTTCCTAGTGGTAGTGTTCTGGGTGGAGATAGATCGTGAAACACTTTCACAATTCCTCAGATGATCGATAAAGTTCGCACTGAGATTCTCACTATGAGTGTCTCATCCTATTGCCCAATTGATTCTCAACTTTGCTTTATGAGAGCTCCAAACACCTGAAAGGTTCCAGACTCACATTCATACGAAGTTGGTCTCACCATGTATCGTGGTTAATCTGAACGGTCTATTAGAGTGAACTAATTCCAACAGATACTCACATCACCTAGTGATGCATTCATCATCTATCTTGATAAACAAGATTTGCTTTTATCATAAGACTTGAGGTCAAATGATATCCAAAATCTGATTCAACTGGATACTTGGTAATGTATTTCTCATTTATGTATCCAAGACTATGATTCCACAAATACATTTCACCCAAACCTTTGGATGTATTTGAATAAGTACATATCGTGATTTGATCCATTCATAATAATACACCTTATTCAAGTATTTGAATCAACTTTGAACTATTGTTACTATACTAGTTTCATAGTATAAACAATTTCAAATTATAACACCATAGACTACACATTTTGAAAAGAGTTGTCTTTTGATTCTATGAATGTAGCAAGGGCTTGGCATTCATGATCAAATTATCTTCTCCATGTTCTAGTCTTCTTACTTCATTTTAGCAACTGCACATTCTTGCAAATGTCAGTTCTTAATCCTTAGTAAAATACTCAAGGTTTAGAAGTCATGTTTTGATGGCATTATAAATCCATATATTTGATTGAATACCAAACATGGAAGAACTAGTTATGATCCAATGGGAAGTAGCACGGGCTCGTGATCCATGATCAACTTTAACTTCTTCATGTTTCAGTCCTTTCACCTCAAATATACATTTGGGCAATTTTGCTTTCTTAGTCCTTTTCTTGTTATGGAAACAAGCAACTATCGGAACATGTCTTAGAATAAGCCTTCCTTTGTCCTAGGTACTAGGGTCTAGATTAGGTATACCCATACTAATCGTCTTTTAAACCGTGGGCAATTGGCTTTCTTCTTCTTGACACTTCTATTCATGATAGTAAAATATGGGAGTGTTTTGAAGTATGAGTTTCTATGATTGGCCATGCTAGTTCCAAAAGGAAACCTCAACATGCTACACAACTCCTTAATGGATATTCCAAGTTGTTCATATCAAAATCAGAATGAACTGATCATATGTACATGTTAGCTAGTCGACTAACCATAGTCAACTCCTAACTCAAGGAAATTCCATTTTACTTCAATATGTCAATTTACAACGTACATTTGATAATTGCTCTTTCTAACAATTTAGAATGCAATATTTGAAGTAACCTAGGAAGAGCTTTAACAAAGGCGTGATCTTTCCTTTCGTTTATGAGAACTATTCCCAAACTACGAATTTGACAAGATTGATCATCCTCATAGCTAATCCTCTCAAAGGTTTATAGTAGTAGATTTTAGTGGATAAGGTTATAGACATCATTCAATGACAAATTCCATTTTAGTTTGTTTTACTTATCCTTAGAAAATAATCACCCTAAATTATTTTAGAAGGCTAGGATCCATATTTGGCTCCATGATGTGTAAAGGGATGTCGTAAACACACCACAAAGTTATTTAGGTAGGCAAAGCCCTTTGCCAATTTCGATCACTACGAAACTCCTAGATCTTTGAGATTCATTGACTATCAATGGCATGTTAATCTCGGATTATGTTCATCTCAAATTCAATTACGGGGTCGCCGCGGATCACTGAACAGATGGTGAATCGACCATACAAAATCACGTGGTCCCCGGCTCAAGTTACGCTTGAGATTCGCGAGTTCCACATCATTCTCTACCTATACTCTCAAATTGGCGTGCTGGTTAACCACGCGAGCTCCATCAACAATTTATAAAGAGAACGTACAACTTTTATGGATAACATAAGATTCACATTAAATAGATTGAGAATTGACCTTGCAAAATCGCATGGTCCCCGACTCAAGTTACGCTTGAGATTTGCGAGTTCCATATCATTCTCAACTATACCCTAGATTGATGTGCCGGTTAACCACACGAGCTCCACCAACAGAATATAAAGAGAATGTGCAATTTTCATGGATAATATAAACTCACATTCTATTAATAAACCGGGATTTTTTTTTTATACTTGTATTTAGAATACTTTTAGATTTACCATTATCACTATCAAACCCTTTCGGTAGCTCCATTCTCAAAATGCAATTGGGCAGTGAGAGTGGTAAGCGCGAAGCATATTAAAAACCGACCTCATTGGGAATCGAAGAAACCTCCTTAAACCCTTACATTAGAACGGGTGAGCCTAGTCGAGATAAGACTGACAATGTCAATATTTAAACACGCGATGGTGCATGTTGTAACTTTCTTATACACATAGTAGACACAATTCTAATATATTTAAATATTCTATTACAAATAATCTTAAATATTAAATTCACTATTTAAATAATAGATAAATATCCAAATTCAAATAAACATATTTAAATAATATTTATCAATTACCAAATAAATATTCAAATTCAAATAAACATATTTAAATAATATTTATCCATTATCAAATAAATATTCAAATTCAAATAAACACATTTAAATAATATTTATCAATTTTCCAAATTCAAAAACAATTTAAATTAGGTAACTATCCATATTTTATAAAGCTTCATATTTGAAAAATTGAAAAAATCCGAAAACCCTAATTTTATCGAGTTCACGTCGTGAACTCCTAGTTCATGTCGTGAGCTACGACTAGGGTTTTATCATATTACAAATATTTCATCTAATCTTCTTCCATTCAGTTTCAAACAAGTTTTTACAGAAAACATGGATCTAGGGTGAAAGTAACCATGAACCAATGGCTCTGATACCATTGTTGCGTTTTCTACGCATCAAATACACTCTAAAACTAGGCAGTGGAAAAATTGAAACAACGATATACCTAAGTGTACATGCATCCTATGGATCTATGGCTTCATGCTAATTACATCAACACTATAAAACTAAAACATAAATAAGAAAACATACCTCTTATGTAGCTCTTGATCTCCATGCTTGAGATCTTGAACCTCCATGAAGTTGCTTAGATGAAAGGATCCAAACCAGAATCCCTCTAATGGTATCACACCCAATGACACCAAAGAGTGGAATAAAAAATAACTAGGAGAAGGGTCAATTTCACAAACCCAAAGGGGTTAGAAATCGTCCCTAAGAAGGGGAGGAAGAAGGGTTGGCGAATACTTCAAGCCAAGGTGCAAGGAGGAATGAAATCCCTAAGGCCCTATTTATAGCCTTGAATGCCTCCTAGGGTTTAGTACTCCTTCCCATGTGGGATGGAGGCCTAACCACGAAATTTCACTCCTTTTCCATGTGGGATGGAGTGATTTTTATCCAACCCTAATTCCATAAGGTTCTGGAACATTCCTGATTAACCAACTATCGATTAATGAACATTCAACCCTTTAATTAATTAAACTGTTAATTAATTCCCATAATATATTTCCAAAATATATTTCCAATTAGTTTCTAATTAATTATTAACTGTAATAATTAATAAACCAATTTATCTTTTATTTATTCTACTCAATTTGGGTCTTGAGGGCAACCCAAAAGGACCCTACAATTATTAGAAATATTACCAATAGTTAATGACCTTGGACACTATTCCAACAGTCTCCCACTTGGACAAGTCATCAACTATACGAGGACTAATATTTCTCCAATAATCAACAGAGAGTTAGCCATCCAATGCAACTACCGAACTCTTGATCTAATCAAGATTCAGCCCTTAGATAAGTGATCAACTATCCCTTCGTTCTATGATATATGTATGAATTCGAGACATAGATAATGGTCAATCTCAAGAATTCAAGATTATGTTTCCCAATATAGATTTGTGATGACTGCATCTGACTACTAAATTGAACACATCAATTCCAGTCAGGGCTCGACCAAGCTCTTTAGATGTCAGCACCAAATCATCGAGGGGCCCATATATATTGCTTTTCCTATTAAGGCAGAAAGAACGAATAAACTTTGACTACATAGTTTTTATCTATTTCATCATGTCACTCATGGACATACCCTTTATAACTACCAGTTACGGTTAGCGTTGGAGTAGTCCAATGCATAACATAATCATAGAGCAAAACCCTACATGCATCTAGGTTTGAAGAATAGAAGATATTATCGTCTTAGAATTACTCGTGACTGAATCCATGAAGTAATCTCTAAGCGTGGGTTGGTCAAATACTTAAATCTCTATTAAGCACTCATGAGTGTTAGCGCAATCACTATGCTATGTCCAATCAATATGGACAATCCACTAATACTTATGATAGTCTTGAATCACTACTTACTTCCAAGAGTATGACCGACTGTGGACGTTTGTACTCGGGAAGTGGGTTCCAAACATGCAAAAGTGAGAACGCAGTGATAGGCTAATTGAAATGACCAAAATCCATCATATATTAAGATCGCCACTTAATAATCACCAAATCAAATTAAATCTTATACTGCTTAAAGTTCTCAGGTTTTAAAACAAACCAAACTAAGAGTGCTTAAGCTAATTCATTTGCAAATCTAATGCCTCTCGACTTTTTCTGACTATCAGACTTGGTCAATGACATTGGCTTAGGAATGGATTGACAAGATTATCTTTCGATATGACATATTGACTATGACGTCTTCACATTTGAATCACTATGAAACGTGATGGTACTTACTGAGTATGTTTCATGTGAGCTTTTGTGACTTGGGATCCATACTCGAGGTAAGTTCACCCAAAGTCACAAGAAACTTCATAAGGACCATCAATGATTGAATTTCAACAAAGATGTCACTAATGAATATCTTTTAGTCACATTGTCTTCTTTGCAATTTAACCAACCGCAACATACTCTAAGTTTGCAAAAATCCACTATGGTGTAATACTCGGTACTCTTCCAAGCTAAATCTTCACCATTCAGAGAAGCACGAAATCCCGACTGCAAACGGAATCGTCTCTATCGGTATGGAATTGAGCATCGATGTAACTCTTACAATGATCTCTCCCATACTGGCAAGATCATCTCTTCTGTCCTCCAAGGACACATAAGAATGTTCTTGATCTTGATTCATTGATTCTTGCCAAATTGATCTAATCTAACTTGTCATGCTCAAGGCATACGAGTCATTAGATCTGGTACATGTCATGGCATATATGATCGATCCCATAGCAGAAGCATGTGGGACACAAATCATTTGCTTTAGCTTAATAGTAGAACCAGGACATTAGCATTGCTCAATGTCATGCCATATTGTAATAAGCCTAAACTCCTTTTCGAGTTTCCTCAACATTCCATGTACTTTGGCTTAATCCAATGAATCACTTTGATCTATCTCCATAGATCCTTATTATGCACGTGTCTTGTATCTCCCATGTATATCATAGCGAAAAAGCTCTCATACCAAGCCAAGATTTTACACCTGCCAAGTTAGAATATAGTTTCCTATAAATCGTACATTGTCTATGTACAATACAAGGGTGACTACAGTGCTCCCACTAGCACTGACATATATATGGCTTATCTATGTTTCTCGAAATTCAAACTCCTAGAACTTTTCTCATTGAAACAAATATTCCAATTACTCCCACTAGCTTTGACATATGTATGGCTTATCTTTATTTCTCGAAATTCAAACTCCTTGAACTTTCTCATTGAAATAATGATCCCACTTGTGAGATGCTTATTTCGGTCCATAAATGAACTTATTAAGCTTACACATCCTTCAAAACCTATCTTGGTTTAATTATGTATTTGTTCCTATCCATGATTGTCTCTACTTGAAGATCCACTTGTACCTAAGGGTTAAGGTCAAGTGCTAGGTCTACCAAATAGCAACATACATGGATTGAATCTCGCTTTCCAATTCCTCTATCTATGTTGTTGCCTTTAGGGCCTACCATAGCTTCCGATAGCTAGTACACTCTGATTGCTATCTACCAGTGACTCAAATACCTTAGCAATATAAACTCTTATATAACTAGGTCCATGACGTCTTTTATCAGATCTATAAGGAAAAATGGAAATATATACGTTTCCTTAATAACTCTTTCAATTCCAAATTGAATACTATGTCCAACTTTAGGCTCTTCATTGGTTGACTCTTGAATCTTATCAAGATCAATGTGGCTCCCACTAGCCCTTTTGGAAATCAGCTCCATCTCTTGGAAGACTGCCCTTTAAGCAACATACACTTTGTTCTCAGAAGGTTGTTAAACAATTATCCAAAATGCTTGATGGGCTCTCCAACGAGATAACACATCTTTAATCAAAGTCCTAGATTGTCGAGCGCTTCACGACAAGCGTAAGCCTCATAATCGTAGACTTACATATATGGCAGTGAGGATAGAATCCCACTTCACATATCATAGAGTGTTTCAGGAACCTACTTAGTTGGCACAAGACCAAAGGACTTCTTGTAACACTATTCATGGTACAATCCACGAATTGTTAGCAAACACAGTGCGACTCATCTAGTACAAAATCAATGAACGATTTGTTTCTCTAACCAACTAACACTTCCTAGTGGTAGTGTTCTGGGTGGAGATAGATCGTGAAACACTTTCACAATTTCTCAGATGATCGATAAAGTTCGGACTGAGATTCTCACTATGAGTGTCTCATCCTATTGCCCAATTGATTCTCAACTTTGCTTTATGAGAGCTCCAAACACCTGAAAGGTTCCAGACTCACATTCATACGAAGTTGGTCTCACCATGTATCGTGGTTAATCTGAACGGTCTATTAGAGTGAACTAATTCTAACAGATACTCACATCACCTAGTGATGCATTCATCATCTATCTTGATAAACAAGATTTGCGTTTATCATAAGACTTGAGGTCAAATGATATCCAAAATCTGATCCAACTGGATACTTGGTAATGCATTTCTCATTTATGTATCCAAGACTATGATTCCACAAATACATTTCACCCAAACCTTTGGATGTATTTGAATAAGTACATATCGTGATTTGATCCATTCATAATAATACACCTTATTCAAGTATTTGAATCAACTTTGAGCTATTGTTACTATACTAGTTTCATAGTATAAACAATTTCAAATTATGACACCATAGACTACACATTTTGAAAAGAGTTGTCTTTTGATTCTATGAATGTAGCAAGGGCTTGGCATTCATGATCAAATTATCTTCTCCATGTTTTAGTCTTCTTACTTCATTTTAGCAACTGCACATTCTTGCAAACGTCAGTTCTTAATCCTTAGTAAAATACTCAAGGTTTAGAAGTCATGTTTTGATGGAATTATAAATCCATATATTTGATTGAATACCAAACATGGAAGAACTAGTTATGATCCAATGGGAAGTAGCACGGGCTCGTGATCCGTGATCAACTTTAACTTCTTCATGTTTCAGTCCTTTCACCTCAAATATACATTTGGGCAATTTTGCATTCTTAGTCCTTTTCTTGTTATGGAAACAAGCAACTATCGGAACATGTCTTAGAATAAGCCTTCCTTTGTCCTAGGTACTAGGGCCTAGATTAGGTATACCCATACTAATCGTCTTTTAAACCGTGGGCAATTGGCTTTCTTCTTCTTGACACTTCTATTCATGATAGTAAAATATGGGAGTGTTTTGAAGTATGAGTTTCTACGATTGGCCATGCTAGTTCCAAAAGGAAACCTCAACATGCTACACAACTCCTTAATGGATATTCCAAGTTGTTCATATCAAAATCAGAATGAACTGATCATATGTACATGTTAGCTAGTCGACTAACCATAGTCAACTCCTAACTCAAAAAAATTCCATTTTACTTCAATATGTCAATTTACAACGTACATTTGATAATTGCTCTTTCTAACAATTTAGAATGCAATGTTTGAAGTAACCTAGGAAGAGCTTTAACAAAGGCGTGATCTTTCCTTTCGTTTATGAGAAATATTCCCAAACTACGAATTTGACAAGATTGATCATCCTCATAGCTAATCCTCTCAAAGGTTTATAGTAGTAGATTTTAGTGGATAAGGTTATAGACATCATTCAATGACAAATTCCATTATAGTTTGTTTTACTTATTGTTAGAAAATAATCACCCTAAATTATTTTCGAAGGCAAGGATCCATATTTGGCTCCATGATGTGTAAAGGGATGTCGTAAACACACCAGAAAGTTATTTAGATAGGCAAAGCCCTTTTCCAATTTCGATCACTACGAAACTCCTAGATCTTTGAGATTCATTGACTATCAATGTCATGTTAATCTCGGATTATGTTCATCTCAAATTGAATGACGGGGTCGCCGTGGATCACTGAACAGATGGTCAATCGACCATACAAAATCACGTGGTCCCCGGCTCAAGTTACGCTTGAGATTCGCGAGTTCCACATCATTCTCTACCTATACTCTCAAATTGACGTGCCGGTTAACCACGCAAGCTCCATCAACAAGTTATAAAGAGAATGTACAACTTTTATGGATAACATAAGATTCACGTTAAATAGATTGAGAATTAACCTTGCAAAATCGCATGGTCCCCGACTCAAGTTACGCTTGAGATTTGCGAGTTCCATATCATTCTCAACTATACCCTAGATTGATGTGTCGGTTAACCACACGAGCTCCACCAACAAAATATAAAGAGAATGTGCAATTTTCATGGATAATATAAACTCACATTCTATTAATAAACCGGGATTTTGTTTTATACTTGTATTTAGAATACTTTTAGATTGACCATTATCACTATCAAACCCTTTCGGTAGCTTCATTCTCGAAATGCAATAGGGCAGTGAGGGTGGTAAGCGCGAAGCATATTAAAAACCGACCTCATTAGGAATCGAAGAAACCTCCTTAAACCCTTACATTAGAACGGGTGATCCTAGTCGAGGTAAGACTGACAATGTCAATATTTAAACACGCGAGGGCGCATGTTGTAACTTTCTTATACACATAGTAGACACAATTCTAATATATTTAAATATTCTATTACAAATAATCTTAAATATTAAATTCACTATTTAAATAATAGATAAATATCCAAATTCAAATAAACATATTTAAATAATATTTATCAATTACCAAATAAATATTCAAATTCAAATAAACATATTTAAATAATATTTATCCATTATCAAATAAATATTCAAATTCAAATAAACACATTTAAATAATATTTATCAATTTTCCAGATTCAAAAACAATTTAAATTAGGTAACTATCCATATTTTATAAAGCTTCATATTTGAAAAATTGAAAAAATCGAAAAACCCTAATTCTATCGAGTTCACGTCGTGAACTCCTAGTTCATGTCGTGAGCTGCGACTAGGGTTTTATCATATTACAAATATTTCATCTAATCTTCTTCCATTCAGTTTCAAACAAGTTTTTACAGAAAACATGGATCTAGGGTGAAAGTAACCATGAACCAATGGCTCTGATACCACTGTTGGGTTTTCTATGCATCAAATACACTCTAAAACTAGGCAGCAGAAAGTTCGAAACAACGATATACCTAAGTGTACATTCATCCTATGGATCTATGGCTTCATGCTAATTACATCAACACTAGAAAGCTAAAACATAATTAAGAAAACATACCTCTTATGTAGCCCTTGATCTCCATGCTTGAGATCTTGAACCTCCATGAAGTTGCTTGGATGAAAGGATCCAAACCAGAATGCCTCTAATGGTATCACACCCAATGACACCAAAGAGTGGAATAAAAAAAACTAGGAGAAGGGTCAATTTCACAAACCCAAAGGGGTTAGAAATCGTCCCTAAGAAGGGGAGGAAGAAGGGTTGGCGAATACTTCAAGCCAAGGTGCAAGGAGGAATGAAATCCCTAAGGCCCTATTTATAGCCTTGAACGCCTCCTAGGGTTTAGTACTCCTTCCCATGTGGGATGGACGCCTAACCACGAAATTTCACTCCTTTCCCATGTGGGATGGAGTGATTTTCATCCAACCCTAATTCCATAAGGTTCTGGAACATTCCTGATTAACCAACTATCGATTAATGAACATTCAACCCTTTAGTTAATTAAACTGTTAATTAATTCCCATAATATATTTCCAAAATATATTTCCAATTAGTTTCTAATTAATTATTAACTCTAATAATTAATAAACCGATTTCTCTTTTATTTATTCTACTCAATTTGGGTCTTGAGGGCAACCCAAAAGGACCCTGCTATTATTAGAAATATTACCAATAGTTAATGACCTTGGACACTATTCCAACAGTTTCTCACTTGGACAAGTCATCAACTATACGAGGACTAATATTTCTCCAATAATCAACAGAGAGTTAGCCATCCAATGCAACTACCGAACTCTTGATCTAATCAAGATTCAGCCCTTAGATAAGTGATCAACTATCCCTTCGTTCTATGATATCTGTATGAATTCGAGACATAGATAATGGTCAATCTCAAGAATTCAAGATTATGTTACCCGATATAGATTTGTGACGACTGCATCTGACTACTAAATTGAACACATCAATTCCAGTCAGGGCTCGTCCAAGCTCTTTAGATGTCAGCACCAAATCATCGAGGGGCCCATAGATATTGATTTTCCTATTAGGGCAGAAAGAACGAATAAACTTTGACTACATAGTTTTTGTCTATTTCATCATGTCATACATGGACATACCCTTTATAACTACCAGTTACGGTTAGCGTTGGAGTAGTCCAATGCATAACAGAATCATAGAGCAAAACCCCACATGCATCTAGGTTTGAAGAATAGAATATATTATCGTCTTAGAATTACTCGTGACTGAATCCATGAAGTAATTTCTAAGCGTGGGTTGGTCCAATACTTAAATCTCTATTAAGCACTCATGAGTGTTGCGCCATCACTATGCTATGTCCAATCAATATGGACAATCCACTAATACTTATGACAGTCTTGAATCACTACTTACTTCCAAGAGTATGACCGACTGTGGACGTTTGAGTAAATTAATACTCGGGAAGTGGGTTCCAAACATGTAAAAGTGAGAACGCAGTGATAGGCTAATTGAAATGACCGAAATTCATCATATATTAAGATCACCACTTAATAATCACCAAATCAAAATTAAATCTTATACTGCTTAAAGTTCTCGGGTTTTAAAACAAACCAAACTAAGAGTGCTTAAGCCAATTCATTTGCAAATCTAATGCCTCTCGACTTTGTCTGGCTATCAGACTTGGTCAATGACATTGGCTTAGGAATGGATTGACAAGATTATCTTTCGATATGACATATTGACTATGACATCTTCACATTTGAATCACTATCAAACGTGATGGTACTTACTGAGTATGTTTCATGTGAGCTTGTGTGACTTGGGATCCATACTCGAGGTAAGTTCACCCAAAGTCACAAGAAACTTCATAAGGACCATCAATGATTGAATTTCAACAAAGATGTCACTAATGAATATCTTTTAGTCACATTGTCTTCTTTGCAATTTAACCAACTGTAACATACTCTAATTTTGCAAAAATCCACTATGGTGTAATACTCGGTACTCTTCCAAGCTAAAACTTCACCATTCAGAGAAGCACGAAATCTGACTGCAAACGGAATCGTCTCTATCGGTATGAAATTTAGCATCGATGTAACTTTTACAATGATCTCTCCCATACTGGCAAGATCATCTCTTCTGTCCTCCAAGGACATATAAGAATGTTCTTGATCTTGATTCATTGATTCTTGCCAAATTGATCTAATCTAACTTGTCATGCTCAAGGCATACGAGTCATTAGATCTGGTACATGTCATGACATATATGATCGATCCCATAGCAGAAGCATGTGGGACACAAATCATTTGCTTTAGCTCAATAGTAGAACCAGGACATTAGCATTGCTTAATGTCATGCCATATTGTAATAAGCCTAAACTCCTTTTCGAGTTTCCTCAACATTCCATGTACTTTGGCTTAATCCAATGAATCACTTTGATCTATCTCCATAGATCCTTATTATGCACGTGTCTTGCATCTCACATGTATATCATAGCGAAACGGCTCTCATACCAAGCCAAGCTTTTACACCTGCCATGTTAGAATATAGTTTCCTATAAATCGTACATTGTCTATGTACAATACAAGGGTGACTACAGTGCTCCCACTAGCACTGACATATATATGGCTTATCTATGTTTCTCGAAATTCAAACTCCTTGAACTTTTCTCATTGAAACAAAGATTCCAATTACTCCCACTAGCTTTGACATATGTATGGCTTATCTTTATTTCTCGAAATTCAAACTCCTTGAACTTTCTCATTGAAATAATGATCCCACTTGCGAGATGCTTATTTCGGTCCATAAATGAACTTATTAAGCTTACACATCGTAGGTCAATCCCATCCGAAAGGCTTCTTGATGATGATTACCGACCCATCCTAACTTATGTTGAACCGCCATCTGATAGATATTGGGATATTCCAATCTCTCCCAACTCCAATTTCTTCTCAGTATTCGAGCCTTTTGATCTTAACCTTCCTGATGATCAAAGACCCCCCCCCCCCCAATTTGAACGCCTAAAACAGTTTCATGCCAAGCATGGAACTGCCTTTGAGAAGATTTGGTCCAATTACAGACCAGAAGCGGTCAAAAATTACAAAGTAAGGAAATTCATGAAAACTGACTTTGTTCAATATACACTCAACCAAAGAGGAGTTGATTACATCCGGACGCAGACTGACTTTCCATGCATGAGCCCCAAATAATTTTTTCTGATTGCAAGGGCGTTTCAAATCAAAGTCGAAAAGCATCAAAAAATGAAGATTGCATATGAAAAAGCCAATGATTTCCTCAAAGCATTGGTCTGTGATTTTGTAACACCCATAAAATTCGAGCCAATTTAAAACTTTTTAAATCATTTGAAACCATTCAATTATTATAATTTGATTTCAAAATGGTTTATACATCATAGTTCCCATAAATCATAATCATCAATCGAGGAAGTGTACGGTCATGCCTTCGCCTTCCCGCGGCCATCTGCTGAACCTGAAACAATAAACTGAAACTGCAAGCCCGAAAGCTTAGTGAGTTAACCCCAAAATACCAACCTCATATAACCATAATCATATCATATCAACAAATACAGAACAACATGCATAATGAGCCTCCAGCCTGATTGGACCGCCTCGCAGGGCCTACAGCCTATCTGGACCGTTCCCGAGCCTTCGGCATGACTGGACCACCTCGCAGGGCCTATAGCCTATCCGGACCGCTCGCTGAGTATTTGGCCTACAGCAAAAAGCAGGACCGCCTCAACCCAACCCCCAACCAAACAAACATGTGCACATAAATATCATACGCTAGCTCATATCATATAACAGTCAAACCGATCTAACATATCACTAATCATAGCAACATCCCAATAACCGGGATACAGACCTAACCTGTCACTAACATAGCATCATCCTATAACCAGGACACTGACCTAACCAGGTCACTAAGCATAAGCATATCACCATCCTAACTACCAGGATGTAATCAATAAACATATCATGCCATAATCCAGATACAAATACATAAAGGGCCGGCCTTGGTGCCTTAGACCCTGTTGATATAGTGAGGATAACTCACCTCACAACTGACGCGCTGAAGTGATAAGCTCCACTCTCGGATCACTGTCATAACTCCACCACCTATATTCACCATAAAACCATATCCATAAATTTCCAATTTCCCAAAATGCCCCCAGAAGTCAACTAGTCAACCCTTGGTCAAAGCCCAAGTCAATGGTCAAGGTCAACAGTCCATGTTGACCTCAACTCATCGAGTGCAACTATCCACTCGTCGAGTTCCTTGAATAACTGTTCAACTCGCCGAGTCACTTGAGTGACTCATCGAGTTCCTAATGTTTGTGGCCGAAAACTTATTGGCCAAATCGTCGAGTTTCCTTTGCAACTCGCCAAGTTCATGCGTGCTAACAACCGGGAAAACCCTAATTGACTCGCCGAGTCACCCCACTGACTCACAGAGCCCATGACAATCTTCATCGGACTCGCCGAGTTGACGATGCAACTCGCCGAGTCCCTTCAGTCCATTTTCCATTCAGATCCTTTTTAAGCCATCTTAAGGTTCCATATTGCAGATCCAGCTTCCTAAGGCATGTTTATCACGTAAAGTTGCAAACTTTACGTGCATGCAAGGCTCTAAAGTCTTATAATGACAAAACCAAGCTTGCAATGGAGTTTTACACTTAAGGATGGGTTCATACTTGCCAAAGCTGATAGCTTTATGGACTTAGAGACCAAAGAGAGTTCAGATCTAAAGCTACAACTTCATATCTGAGCTCATGCCTAAGAATAGCTTCATAATATGCTAGAAAAGCCCAAATCTTTAACCAAACGAGATCTAGAATGAAATGAGGTCAAGGTAACGACTTGATACCTTCCAAAAGATGCCAATTGAGGTAGATATCACATCCCCACATGTTCCTTGCTTCTAGCCACTTGCTCTCCAAGCTCTCCTTATAAAGATCCTCCTTCCAAAGCTTAAAACACACAAGAATGATGCACACACACGGATTAGGGTTTATGGACTATCAAGAGGTTGTAAGGGGTGGTTGAGGAGGCCAATGATCCTTTAAATAGGGTGCAAAACCCCGGAAATTAGGGTTTCATCCTCCAGCTCCTACTCGTCGAGTCCCTTCTTGGACTCGGCGAGTAGGTCACTTAAACACGTGGACCAACCCGCTGCTACTCGACGAGTCAGGCAACCAACTCGTCGGGTAGAACTTGAAATCGTGAGAATTTATAACCATAAATTTATACTCGAGAATCGGGGCGTTACAATTCTCCCCCACTTGAACTAGACTTCGTCCTCGAAGTCTGCTGCGGTGAACATCCTCGGATAGTGCTCCCACATCTCTGCCTCTAGCTCCCACATCCACTCGGACCCTCTTTGGTGTTCCCAATGTACCTTTACCAAAGGTACCTCCTTGTCCCGCAGAACCTTCACCCCTCTCTCCAGAATGGCCACAGGCCTCTCCACATAATCCAGGCGCTCACCGGCCTGAATGTCATCCTACGATACTACCGCCTCATGATCCATGACGCACTTTTGCAACTGCGAATCATGAAAGGTGATGTGAATCCCAATCGAACCTTTTCATAAGGTCTATCCTTCATGCCACTTTGCCAACTTGACAAAATCCTGATGATCCAAAGTATCGAAAACCCAACTTTCCCTTTTCCTGAAGCGAACCCTTTTTGTGCTGACAGGATATTTGTCCTAAAAATATCATACCAAATCGATCCACTAAAACACGAACACACATGTCTGGCCCAATCAGCCTCGGGCTGGAATACCAAACATATCAGGTCCAATCGATCATAGGGTCCGGTCATCCTCAGGATGGAATACCCTAGATTGGAATACCTCTATGAACCTAACTCGGGTCTACTCATAACTTGAGATCCAAGGATCTATCCTTGCGTCTCATCCACCATCCTCAGATTCGTCACAACCGAGTGCAACTCCCCCGAATCTTCAACAATACATCCAATCCGAACGCGCTCCTACAACAGACATAACCAACACAATCTCTATGCCCACAGCCTATGACTGGAATACCCTTACGTGGTCCTCAACATAGGTCTGGATTGCCTCCAAGCCCACAGCATGAGTCTGGTATGCCCTCTCCAGCCCTCAGCTCATGACTGGAATGCTCCTGATGACCGAGCGACACTACTGTCGTCACTTCAGTTGCCTAACACTCCGACCCTGCAGATATCCACTTTCCTCCGCCGCTCGAAGGGCCTAATAGATGCTCCTCTCATCAACGAACACCATAACGATACAAAACTACTACTACACATGAATCCCAAGCCATAAACCCACTTCAACTCTTCTTGCTACCATATGATGTTTCTCACGCGAAGTCGAAACCTCCTTGGTCCCAAATTGTCTGCCCACCACCCGAACATCGGACACCTCACCGATTACTGAACCAAAAGACACACACAAACAGCAGTCCCATGCATCTCCCGAAAAGAAACCGACTGGCTGGACTTGCTTCCACGCCATGCCATCAACTTCTACCAACATAATGAACGTTACATGACCCATGTCAGCCTCACATCCTAACTAGTCTTCAGTGACCCATCTTCTCCTTACTTCAGAGACGCTATGGCTCTTTCACAGATGAAACCAACCCAAGACACATCACAATAACTCAAAGCATCATCAACATACCTACCACTACCGGCCAACCAGTACGACACTCATATCTAACCCATATCACCCCCTTCGGGTTAGAATACCAACATGTCTAATAAATTCAACTATCGAGTTGAAATTCTCAGGGTTTGTTAGCCTACCCCCTCAACCCTACCGCTCCCCTTGAGCCTTCGTGCCTACGACTTTCAGTCGGCCCGCACCGGGTATCTTGGCCTACTGCATAAAGCAGGACCGCCTCAACCCTATCCAAATGCCATAGACGATCATGAGAAAGATCTAACCCGGTTCCCAAAACCTGAATGACAAGATATTCTAATCTCAAGCCTTCCTAAGGCTAATGATAACCTAATCGGATCTACTTACCAGTCCTCAACTGGAGTATTACATGATCCAAGAACATTAATCCTTTGAGGCACTCCGAACTAATGAGATCACCAATATCCTCTGTACTCCATCTGATCTCTAATAACAACTTCCGATCAAACCTAAAAATACACCGGGGTCCTCAACCTACTCCAACAACATGTTCAATACCTGGGGACAGACCTGCTGATTGCTATAGCATAGCAGCATACTCAATACCCTCACATAGATCTACAAACACATACAGAGTCTTTAGTATGACTGGACTGCCTCACCAGGCCTTCAGTCTATCTGGACCACTCTCAAAACCTTCAGCATGTCTGGACCGCCCCTCTGGGCCTTCAGCCTGTCTGGACTGTTCTAAACTGTTAAGTATTTCCCTGGACCACCCCTCCTGGTGATCTTTCCCATGCAAACTGTTCTCACCCACTTGGGGTTCCGAACTCCTGATCCATTTCGAGGACTCAAACTCCGGCCTAACCCTAGGCCTTATGTTGATTGTCCACCCTTTCGGAAATCCGTGGTCTGCCCCCTGACCCGCGTGTCTACCACATACGCTGAATAACCCGCACACCCATGTTGAATGCACTGCCAAGCCCTGGCAGCTAACAAAACCCTCAGAGTCGAGCACACCCTCGACCGAATACTCGAACTGAGCTCAATTCCTGACTATAAATCCAACCTGGTTCCACAACTTCTGCTATCAAGCACCAAGAAGACGTGTTTCTTATGCTGGGAAGTTTGCCGAACCCCCAATCAACACAACCCTCAAACCAAGCAGCCACTAGGGCCTCCATTCTCCCGTCGGGTTGTGAAACTTATCCCCATTTCAAAACCTCTCCTGCTCTGCATCCCGGGGTAACTCTCCCACACTTAGTTTCGACTAAGCCTTCATAATACATGAAGATTGGAGGATTCCCAATCCTTCTCGCTTCCCAACGATCGACCCGATGACAACCAACTCTTTCCCGCTAGTGCTCCATTACTAGCCAATCCCAGTTGATCACACACTTTTTAAGAACCAGATGAACACTTCCTGAACCCCAGTGAACCGACAGTCACTAATGCTTGGATGACCTCACACTCAAGTCCTGAAGACCACAAGATAGATGCTCCAACTAATACCTCGGCAACGAGTTACTTCTCTTGGTGCTTTAGTCCGTCAATCATTGCTAACCACTGATTCCTGACAATGCTGAATAACCTTTATGTGGGACCCTATCCGCAAACCTCCCACATAATACCCTTTTTCCAAAGGTGTTCCAAACAAGCTTCCTGCTCTCGGGCTCTAGCAATCATTCTCTTCAGGGTTCGCACCCTGACTCACTTACCAGCTCAAATGCCCACAGCTGAACTGCAGCAGCTGAAACAACCTCTTCCCTAAACTGGGCTACAAAATACTCCCAAGACATAGTCTACAATCCCAAAAGAGCAATAGATTGCACAATCAATCCTTACCGTCTGATACAATAGATCCAAGGCAAACCGAACCTCACAAATACTTATGCCACGTCGACCCACCTACGCTCACCGGCGCTGAAATAATGTTGCCTATTCCTACAACCAACTGACCCCGAGCTGGAATACAACCTGATCCTGGGGTCACAAGTCTAATCACTCCTTCGAGCTCGAAAAACTGAGAGGGCACAATCCTTGCTCTACAAAACGATAATCCAATCCCTCAATAAACCATTCCCCTTCCAGCTGCAAAACCCCAACTTGACATAGTCATCACTCCCTTCCGGAGTTCCCGCAACTCACATTCCGGCCTCGAGCAAACCCTCGAGCCTCAAATCTAGAAACCCACATGCTAGCCTCTCCCGCTCAACCCACGGGAATATAATGAGTACAGATCATCTTCCCGATCCCAAATAATTGTAGCCCTCTGCTCATCAGAATATGTACCAGTGACAAGTCCCGGTACCGGAAAGCTCGAACAGCTCTTCTCCCTGCCGTCGTTACAGCTGCGGAAGCTGCTGCGGCAGCCGTCTCAGCAATGGTTGCATGGCGCTCGGCAAAATACTCAACCATGGCGGTTTGAATGACCTAATCATCTCCGTAATCTATCCCCGAACGATCCTCTGACAATACTGGCCTATCCTGGCTGCCAGTTCTCGATCCTGATCCAGTCTCAAAACGCCTCGAATAATCCATACCATAACAGGGAACCAACTTCCAACTAAACCCCAGGGGTTGTGACTTCCTTGCTACGCGTATGGGTCATGTGCTTTCAGTAGTACGGGCCCATACTACCTTCCACACTTACTCATATTTGTCTCAAGTATCACCACAACACCCTAACAATATACATAGACATAGCGAGCGCTTAATCCTCACTCCTAGAGGAAAGATAAATATCTCATAATTGACCTACCCGTCCCACGCAATCCACTCATCCATGAAACTTCCACCAACCCTGCAGCACTAGTGTATGCTAGCCATACATAACGCTGGACCCTATAGACTTGCGAATATGCAACCCTACCCTAAGCCCCCAATCAGACAAGAACAGAACATAAGGCCAAATCAAACATTCTTAGACTGTAAGATCTTAGTTATGTATAACCGTGATGCATACACTAAACAACTACAATAATGATGTTAATCTCATATAAAGGAAAACCTAGGCTAGCAGGCATCATGTAATCAGGCAATTCTATCCTGCAATTCCTGAAGATTCCTAGCCTAGTACTAGCATGTTGTTGTAACATATCACAATATCAAATAACCGTATGGTATTTTGGGGTCTACTTACTGGCTCCGGCTGATCGTACACTTCACATCCTCTTTTACTTATTTTGAAAACCATTTAAAATCATTTTGAAAATATTTCCTTGATTTGAGACTGGATTCACACGAGTGTTCCTCCAATTCAATCAAACCAAGGCTCTAATACCAACTTGTAACACCTATAAAATTCGAGCCAATTTAAAACTTTTTAAATCATTTGAAACCATTCAATTATTACAATTTGTTTTTAAAATGGTTTATACATCAGTGTTCCCAGAAATCATAATCATCAATCGAGGAAGTGTACGGTCATGCCTTCACCTTCCTGCGGCCATCCGTTGAACCTAAAACAATAAACTGAAACTATAAGCCCAAAAGATTAGTGAGTTACCCCCCAAAATACCAACCTCATATAACCATAATCATATCATATCAACAAATACAGAACAACATGCATAATGAGCCTTCGACCTGACTGGACCGCCTCACAGGGCCTACAGCCTATCCGGACCGCTCGCTGAGTATGTTGGCCTACAGCAAAAAGCAGGACCGCCTCAACCCAACCCCCAACCAAACAAACATGTGCACATAAATATCATATGCTAGCTCATATCATATAATAGTCAAACCGATCTAACAGATCACTAATCATAGCAACATCCCAATAACCGGGATACAAACCTAACCGGTCACTAACATAGCATCATCCTATAACCAGGACACTGACCTAACCAGGTCACTAAGCATAAGCATAACACCATCCTAACTACCAGGATGTAATCAATAAACATATCATGCCATAATCCAGATACAAATACATAAAGGGCCAGCCTTGGTGCCTTAGACCCTGTTGACATAGTGAGGATAACTCACCTCACAACTGACGCGCTGAAGTGATAAGCTCCACTCTCGGATCACTGTCATAACTCCACCACCTATATTCACCATAAAACCATATCCATAAATTTACAATTTCCCAAAATGCCCCCAGAAGTCAACTAGTCAACCCTTGGTCAAAGCCCAAGTCAATGGTCAAGGTCAACAGTCCATTTTGACCTCAACTCATCGAGTACAACTATCCACTTGTCGAGTTCCTTGAATAACTCTTCAACTCGCCGAGTCACTTGAGTGACTCGTCGAGTTCCTAATGTTTGCAGCCGAAAACTCCTTGGCCAACTCGTCGAGTTTCCCTTGCAACTCGCCAAGTTCATGTGTGCCAACAACCGGGAAAACCCTAATTGACTCGCCGAGTCACCCCACTGACTCACCGAGCCCACGACAATCTTCATAGGACTCGCCGATTTGACCATGCAACTTGCCGAGTCCCTTCAGTCCATTTTCCATTCAGATGCTTTTTAAGCCATGTTAAGGTTCCATATTGCAGATCCATCTTCCCAAGGCATGTTTATCACGTAAAGTTGCAAACTTTACGTGCATGCAAGGCTCTCAAGTCTTATAATGACAAAACCAAGCTTGCAATGGAGTTTTACACTTAAGGATGGGTTCATACTTGCCAAAGCTGATAGCTTTATGGACTTAGAGACCAAAGAGAGTTCAGATCTAAAGCTACAACTTCAGATCTCAGCTCATGCCCAAGAATAGCTTCATAATATGCTAGAAAAGCCCAAATCTTTAACCAAACGAGATCTAGAATGAAATGAGGTCAAGGTAACGACTTGATACCTTCCAAAAGATGCCAACTGAGGTAGATATCACATCCCCACATGCTCCTTGCTTCTAGCCACTTGCTCTCCAAGCTCTCCTTACAAAGATCCTCCTTCCAAAGCTTAAAACACACAAGAATGATGCACACACACGGATTAGGGTTTATGGACTATCAAGAGGCTGTAAGGGGAGGTTGAGGAGGCCAATGATCCTTTAAATAGGGTGCAAAATCCCGGAAATTAGGGTTTCATCCTCCAGCTCCTACTCGTCGAGTCCCTTCTTGGACTCGGCGAGTAGGTCACTTAAACATGTGGACCAACCCGCTGCTACTCGACGACTCAGGCAACCAACTCGTCGAGTAGACCTTGAAATCATGAGAATTTATAATCATAACGTGATACTCGAGAATGAGGGCATTATAGATTTTGGGAAAATAGATGTTGAAATTCACCCCATCTTGGCTAAAAGGTTTAACTTCCCAGCTCTTGAGCCCGCACCAAGCTTCACTGAAGGTTATCAAGAAATGTCACTCGGAGCAACAAACTTTCCATAGTTAGGAGTGATTTTCAAGAAAATCAACAGTAACCTAAAATACTTCATTCCTGTCATGGCTATGCATAGGCTGACCAAGAAGCAACTGGAAACAACTTTGGATTCAATCAAGAGATCCAAGAATACAACTGAAGAGGTGAAGTTTGAAATCACCCGAAGGATCCAGTGGCTAGGTGAAGTGAGGAAGTTCAGGTGGATCTTCATCAAATTCTTACAGCTTGACAAGTAAAGAAAAAGTTGAAGAGGTCACTTTGAAGGAAATTGTTAAAACAAAAAGTGACCCTCTTAAAATCTTAAAGATCTGCAATCTTAAAGAAGAGGTCACTACTGCTACCGCAGTGAAGACCTTTTGTTACGTCAACTGACTTAGCGTGTTAGCTTTAGTTTATCTAGTGAACCTTGCATGGTCACATAAGTCAGTGGTTTTATTATTATTTATTCAAGATGTAACTTTTGAGACTCTATAAATAGAGTCCTCGTCTTCATGTAAACTTACCCCTTCTTACCACTTCTTATGATCTGTTGAACTTTCACTGAAATACAAAGATCATTCTCTCATTTCTCTATCTTATCTAATATCTGAGAACCTCTTCATCTTAAACTGATCGCACTTAGTAACATGTGTTTAATTGCAAACCGTGTTAAGAATCAGTTTGATGTTTACTTGATATAACTAGTTGTTATTTACATTTCCGCAATTTACATTTCCGCAACTAAATATCTAACAATTCTAACTTATTATTGTTGAGCTAATATGATCCTTTGAGATTAACTTATTCCACAACTATTATCTTGTACTAACGTTTGTTCAAGTGTTTCACAAAAGTTTTTTCTCAACAGCCCGGCATCGGACCTTAGTCCGGAACATACTATCATACATAAACAGACCGGCATTGGTGCCTTCGACCCGTTCCTACAAGAGAAAACTCACCTCGCAAAGCTGAATGCAGAATCCCACAGATAAACCTCTGGTTGCTAGCTGGCAGATCCCCGAACTGCTGATCTCTCGACTCCCCGAGCTACTGATCATCATACAAATTAGATAAGTCTAGGATTCTCATAAGTTAACCATAAGTCCTCACTGGGGTAAAAGACCATTCTACCCCTCGCATACTCTTGTCCCAAACTGAACTCTACCCAAACCTTGGCCCAAAAGAGAAACACTCCCACAAGGCCCAATAATCCTTCTTAGGGTAAAATTACCATTTTACCCATGATCTAATTTCGTCCATGCCTAAGACCCAAAACCATAACATGAAAGGCCCAATACTAGGTAGACTCCCCAAGCCCACTATTGGCCCAATTTTCTAAATTGGGCCCAACCCCTCTAATGGGCCTAACCCTATGCCCAAAATAAGACATAGTCCATTAAGGCCCAAATGATAATCCACTAAGGCCTATATCAGTAAAGTCGAAGAAAATGGCCCAATCACAAAAGCCCAAACCCCAAAACTCAGTCCAAGGCTAAAAGATCTGAAATCTCACTGATGCCCCGAACGCATGGCGTACCTGGTGGAGCGCTAGGCGTTCGCCACCGGCTCAGGTCGCGGACCCAAATCGAAATGCAGGGCGTTCCTCAAACCTACGCGGCGCATTCGCGTATTGGTTCTAAAAAGGCTTATTAAGCATTTAGTGCTTAAAGCCATGTTATCCAAACGTAGATCCAAGCCATCTAGGACCTCTAGAATCATAAATTCATGGACTTGGTGACTTTGCATGGTCCAAAAGGACCCAAACATCCATTAAAGCTTCAAATCCATAAACCAAGACCCAAAACATTTGCATGGTTGGTCCTTAGCCATCAAGTTACCATTTTTATGACTCTAACATCTCAGAAACGTGAGGATCTTCAATCCTAGGCTCTTGGAGTGGCTCAAACTCCCAAAAAGCATCCATATGACCATAAGAAGCACAAAACAAGACCTAATCTAGATCTTAAGTTATAAGGTAGCAAGTTAGAAACTTTATACCTTATGAGACTTGCATATGGGCTGGAGAACCTAGATCCAAAAGCTCTTCCTTGATCAATGAGACGTCAAAGTGATTACTCTTCTTCAAGAACTCCAAAATACACTCAAGGATGGTCTTCCAAGCTCACACACTCACAATTAGGGTTAGGGTTTCGAAAAGAGGCTTAAGGTACAGTGGAGGCTGAGAGAATGAAGGTTGGAGGTGAGTTAAGGTGTTTAAATAGTGTTCAAAACCCGAAATTTTAGGGTTTATCCTGCCCAGACGAACGCAGGGCGTTCCTATATGCACCCGCGTCCATTTTCCTTTTGAACGGCATACGTTCCTACTTGGTACGCCATGCGTAACCGGTTTGGCCCAAAAACCCCTCTAAATTCAAATGGCCATAACTTCTTCGTTATAACTCCGATTTTGACGTTATTTATATGCACAGAAAGGTAACGAGAAGCCCTACACTTCTATCAACTTTATTTAGCCTGAAACGCGACCAAACTAAAATCCAAAATTCATAAAAGGCCGGAACCAACGCCTTTATCAATACCATTGGGCTCCAAAACACAAACCGGATAATTGGATCATCCAAACTACATCATCCACCTCCAAATGAGCCCAAACTCGATTCTTCAAGGGTTCTAACTCATCTAATACCCACTCCTTGTTCATCACCCCGCAATGGGAACGATTTGAAATAAGGCGTTACAACTCTCCCCCACTTAAATTAGATTTTGTCCTCGAAATTCGTCCTTACCTTCACCTATATCAAAACAAACAATATGAGGAACACGACCGACGATTCTGCGTAGAAGACAACCTTCCTAAGATAACCGAACCCAAACTGAAATTCCAACCCGAAGAAAACAAGCCTTGAACTCCCACAAAACCACCTCTGCCTATCCGAAATCTGAAATTTATAGTGGTCTGTCTCCCTGACAGACTGCCCTCGCATAACCATCTTCAGGACAATTATACTTGACAGAAGGCTCAGATAATACTTTGAGTAGAAGATTCATCCATGCAATGGTTAGACTCAGACGAGAGCTGCATAACAGGGTCAGATCAATTACTCTAAGATTATTTAATCCAACTATAAGTGTCTTCGCTCTTTCAATCTGCAAGCTACCCCACACACAAGAACCCTCACATCACTACTTCTGCCCGAACATCCCGCTTCCTCTTATCTACTTTCCGACGGAACCGAGACCTCCTAGGTCCCAACTTATTTATCAACTATCTGGAATACCGGATTCCCACCCGGTTGCTGAACCACTGAACACCCTCTTAGTTGCTCCCCGCGACTTCCAAAGAAAACTTTGGCTACCGAGACTTCCCTATCCGTATTGCCACTCTTGGCTCTATAAATCCTGGGATCCCCGACCCCGGTCCTTGACCCAACGGTCACTGCCAGGTCCCACCTGCACTGTTATAAGCATACGGGCCTCGCCTATGGGTCCACCCAAACTGTATCACGGAGCGGCCTTGCCCACAGGTCCCAACTATCTAGGGCTACACAGGCCCAGCTCCACCTCAAATTCCTACTACCTATCCTTTCCTGATTCCGATCCTACTGTGGCCTTTCCACGATCCTGCGAACCGACCCGCCCTGGCCTAACTTACCTGAATGAATCTGTGAATGCTATGGCTCATTCCGTAGTCTAATAACACTTTCCACGCTAACTCAACCATTGACCATGGTCTTACCGCTGATTACCAATCTGAACACGTCCAAAGTCGAGCACTCATACCATCTAGCATCCTGACTGAACTCGAGTCCTGACGGGAATTCCCAACCTGATTCCCAAACACCAGCTATCAAACACTAAGAAGACGTGAACCCAACATTGGGAAGTTTCCCAAACTCCCAACTCACACACTCCTCGACCCAAACAGCCACTTGGGTCGTCTTCCTCCCCATCGGAAATGCGAACTCATCATATTTTCGCATCTACCTCTGTTCCTGGATACCTGAATGATTCTCCCCCACTTTGATCCAACTAGCATCTTACAGCACTGAAAACTGGAAGGATTCCCAATCCTTCTTACCATTCAATGACCAATCTGTTGGAACCAAAGCTTACCACTGTTAGTGTTCTAATACTAACCAACACTAAAGCAGTACAACTCTTGAAGACTAACGGAACACCTCCCGACTTCCAAACACACTTGTTGCAGCTACAGTATTCTGGTAGGAAAGCAAAAGATACACACCTGAAACATCGGAAGCTGCTCGTTCCTCCTTTGTAGTCAACTGGAAAGCCCTGCTCCTCGCTGCAAGCGCCTGTGCACGGCCCTGACGGCCGTCAGTGATCCTCAATGTCGCAGGGGCAGGTGTCATCACCTGTCCCACTGCAACCAAACTCGGGCATTGGGCCTTCTTGTGGCCCCGCTGACTGCAATGAAGACAGATCAAGTCTGATCCCGGAGTGGTGGTAGCAGTACAATCCCTTTTATAATGACCGATCCGGCCTCACTTGAAGCAGCCAGAATCACCACCACTGCCACTCCTACAAGCACTCTCGTGTGTCCTGCCACACTTGCCACAGCGGCTACGGTCCTGATGACCCTTCAATCTAGAATCCAATACCTTGGGCCTCTTGCCCGATCCCACGGATGTCTGAACCCCATTTGGCTTCCTCTTCCTCTCTGCCTCTAAACCGATCTCCCTCTCCCTGGCTTAAGCGATCATATTCTCCAGCGTCTTGCAGCTGGACTGGCTCACAAATTGTGTGATGTCTCTCCTCAAAATCTCATGATATCGGACCTTATTCATCTCCTCGTCCGCCACATACTGCAGGACAAGAAGGGCCCTCTCCCTAAACTTAGTGGTGATCTCCGCCACCATCTCCGTAGTTTGGTGGAGGTTCTGGAACTCATGTGCTAACTTTTGCACCTCAATCACTGGTGCAAACTCGGCCTTGAACCTGGCCGAGAAGTCACTCCATGTCATTGCATCAATTGTGGCATCATCTCCAATAGCATGTTCAACCTCCTCCCACTAATCATGTGCTCTGTTCTTCAGAAGACAGGAGGCGAGTCGGACCTTGTCCCCCTCGGGACACCGGCTAGTACGAAAAGCGTTGGCGACATCTACCAACCACCGACTGCTAGCAATGGGGTCCTTAGCCCCATGATAGTCTGGAGCTCCACAAGCTCTGAACTCCCGGAATGTCATCGTACGCGCCCCCATCATGGTCGCCATCTTAGTACGGAACGCACTCAATCTCTCATCAAGAATCTCCAAGATGCCCTCCTTGACTGTACCGAAGATCACAGGAGTCTGGTCCATAATACTGCGCGTAATCTCAGATGAAATAAACTCTCTCATCTGGTCATCGAGCTCCCCAGCTTCAGAGCCCGAGCCTGATCCCTTGCCGACACCTGAACTACCATTTGGTCTACCATGTAGCATCACCATACTCGAAAATATACCGCAACAATCATCAGAATACTCATCATAAATTGAGGGATCACACACACTACAAGTTCCTTGGTTTTATCTTAGCCCTCCTTGACTCGAGTAGAGATCCTCTGCTTTCAGTAGTACGGGCCCATACTACCTTCCACATCTATCCGTACTTTTCTCAAAAATTTCCTTGACTCCACAAAGTCCCTTCTACTACTACTGCTCTTCGCGCTAATCTCATCCTAGGCTTGCCCTAGGGTAATCTCCGACCCACTCTCTGCCATCAGTTGCATAAGAAGTCCCTGCTACCTTTCCTTAACTAGCTCGCGAATACTATTACATATTACTAAGACCAAATAATTCTTCGAATGACAGATCTCTCCCTACAACGGTTAGGCTCAGACAAGAGCTGCGAAATAAGGCTAAACCTAACCTTCTGAAATTATTTATTCCTCGTAATATGTAACTTAACATATTCGTTTACTAGTTAGATAAAGATAACTAGGACCCCTAAAAGCACAAAGCAAGCAACATTCGAGTATTGAGTAACCATAATCAAGCATATCCTACTCAGGTTATCATATTACTAACTAATCAGTACCAGCATATAGTTTAATAAGTTCATACAGCATGCATATAAGGCATCCTTCCTAGATACTTAGCCCTAAACTAGCATTCAGTTCTCATATACATATAACAGGCATACAAGGCATCATTCTTAGATCCTTAGCCCTAATCTAGCATGTAGTTCTCATAATCATAACATAACAAAATTGTATGGGTAATTTAGGAGAACTTACTTGAGCTCGGTTGATTTCATGCACCACACCCTTTTCTCTTTTCAAAATCCTTTTATAAAAGTAGTTTTCTTTTGAAAATCTTTATAACAAGTCCTCAGTTTGAGTCCAGACATACCCGAGAGCATGCCCAAATCCCTCAAACCAAGGCTCTGATACCAACTTGTAACATCCCAAAAATCATGACCAAAAATTTCATTTTTATTTTATTAAAATAACCATAATTATCAAAATCATTTCATCCAAAAGCATAAGTCAAAGTATCAAATCAGAGTATCTCATCAAAACTCATATCAACATATCAGAGTAAAAACATCCCAGGCTAAACAAATGGTGTGTGAACTGCAGTCATCCCGAGCTCTTCCCCTTGCTACCGGAAGTACCTGAAACCAAAATTGAAAACTGTAAGTACAAAGCTTAGTGAGTCTCCCCAAACTACCACATATCATACACATAATCACATATACTGGTCCCCCACCCCTTCCTCGGGCCCCGCCTGGCATCGAGCCCCGCTCGGTATACATATTTGTTTCTTCCAGGCCCAGCCTGTCTCTGGGTCCCGCCCGCTATACACATACAGACAATAACATATAATCATGCTAGCACATAAGGAATCATACATAATACTATATATTCCAATCCTAAGGCCTCGCCTAACATGGGCCCCGCCCCTACTCTGCTAATGATGAGATATGGAACCCCGTCCACTCTCAGCTAGTGATGAGATACGGGACCCCGCCCACACTCACCTCCCTACCAGGCACATACAAGTATCACAAAGACAACAAGTATAACTAAACATGCATTCCTTCATCGGGTACCACCCGACATCGAACCATAGTTTGGAAACATATATAAACATTGCTTGGGCCCCGCCCAACATCGGACCGAAATCCGGAAGCATAAAAACATTCCTCGGGCTTTCCTCGGCATCGGATCGAAGTCCAGAAACATATAAAACAAGCACATGCAAGAATCACGAAGACATCAAGCATGCAAACATTCCTCGGGCACCGCCTGGCATCGGATTGGAATTTGGAAACATAATAACCTACATCGGGCATTGCCCGACATCAGACCTTAGTTCGGAACATACTATCATATATAAACGGGTCAGCATTGGTGCCTTCGACCCGTTCCTACAGGAGAAAACTCACCTCGCAAAGCTGAATGCAGAATCCCACGGATAAACCTCTGGCTGCTAGCTGCCAGATCCCCGAACTGCTAATCTCTCGACTAACCGAGCTACTGATCATCATACAAATTAGATAAGTCTGGGATTCTCATAACTTAACCATAAGTCCTTACTGGGGTAAAAGACCATTCTACCCCTCACATACTCTTGTCCCAAAATGAACTCTACCTAAACCTTGGCCCAAAAGATAAACACTTCCATAAGGCCCAATAATACATTTTAGGGTAAAATTACCATTTTACCCCTGATCTAATTTCGTCCAAGCCTTAGACCCAAAACCATAACATGAAGGCCGAATACTAGGTAGACTCCCCAAGCCTGCTATTGGCCCACCTTTGTCCCAATTTCTAAATTGGGCCCAACCCCTCTAATGGGCGTATCCCTAGGCCCAAAATAAGACATAGTCCATTAAGGCCCAAATGATAATCCACTAATGCCCATATCAGTAAAGTCCAAGAAAATGGCCCACTCACAAAACCCTAAACCCCAAAACGCAGTCCAAGGCAGAAAGATCTGAAATCTCACTGATGCCTCGAACGCACAAGGTTCCCTGGTGGTGCGTTGGGCGTTCGCCACCAGCTCAGGTCACAGGCCCAAATTGGAACGCAGGGCATTCCTCAACCCTACGCGGCGTGTTCGCATGCTGGTTCCAAAAAGGCTTATTAAGCACTTAATGCTTAAAGCCATGCTATCCAAACGTAGATCCAAGCCATCTAGGACCTCTAGAATCATAAAGTCACGGACTTAGTGACTTTTCATGGTCCAAAAGGACCCCAAACATCCATTAAAGCTTCAAATCCATAAACCAAGACCCAAAACCTTTTCATGGTTGGTCCTAAGCCATAAAGTTGCCATTTTTATGACTCTAACATCTCAGAAACGTGAGGATATTCAATCCTAGTCTCTTGGAGTGGCTCAAACTCCCAAAGAGCATCCATATGACCATAAGAAGCACAAAACAAGACCTAATATAGATCTTAAGTTATAAGGTAGCAAGTTAGAAACTTTATACCGTCTGAGACTTGCAAATGGGCTGGAGAACCTGGATCCAAAAGCTCTTCCTTGATCAATGAGACCTCAAAGTGATAACTCTTCTTCAAGAACTCCAAAATACACTCAAGGATCGTCTTCCAAGCTCACACACTCACAATTAGGGTTAGGGTTTCGAAAAGAGGCTTAAGGTATAGTGGAGGCTGCGAGAATGAAGGTTAGAGGTGAGTTAAGGTGTTTAAAAAGTGTTCAAGACCCGAAATTTTGGGGTTTATCCTACCCAAACGAACGCAGGGCATTCCTATATTCACCTGCGTCCATTTTCCTTTTGAACTCCATGCGTTCCTACTTGGTATGCCATGCGTACCCGGTTTGTCCCAAAAACCCCTCTAACTTCAAATAGCCATAACTTCTTCGTTATAACTCCGATTTTGACGTTCTTTATATCCACGGAAAGGTAACGAGAAGCCCTACACTTCTATCAAATTTATTTAGCTTGAAACACAACTGAAATAAAATCTAAATTTCATAAAAGGCCCGTACCAACGCCTTTACCGATACCCTTGGGCTCCAAAACATAAACCGGATAATTGGATCATCCAAACTACATCATCCACCTCCAAATGAGCCCAAACTCCATTCTTCAAGGGTTATAACTCATCTAATACCCGCTCCTTGTTCACCACCCCGTAATGGGAACGATTCGAAACAGGGCGATATACTATAAAGATGGAATGAACGTCGAAAGAACTGCGTGGACTACCGATAATGTAGGTCGAAGGTTTTGGAACAGCAAAAATCCATTAGTGAGTATTCATTCTCTTTACTTACACCCTATTTGGTATATTTAGCTAGAAAATGTACATATTTTTGTTAATCGTGACCCTAATGCAACGTTCCAAAATTCAAGACCAAAAATTTCATTTTCATAATAATAAAAACCATCAGGCAAACATGTTCATAAAACCATAAAGCAAAATCAGAGTATGTCAATCAATCATCTCAATACATCAAGGTAAAATGATATGGAAATCATGGTCTGTGTGTGATGCGATCACCCCGAGCTCTTCCCCTTCGATCCGGAAGTACCTGAAACATAAACTGAAAACTGTAAGCATGAACCTTAATGAGATCCCCAAAATACTTCATACCATACATACAATGGGCCTTGCCCAACAACCATCGGACCCTGACCATAACATATATGTCAATAACATGCGATGGGCCCCGCCCAACACACTCATCAGGCTCGCCTGGGATCGGGACCCGCCCGGTATACATACAAGTACATAAAAGACACGCAAAAGTCACAAAGACAACTAGCATACTATAACATAATCCATTGGGTCGACATTGGTGTCTTCGACCCGCAAGTACAATGACAACTAGCATACTATAACACACTCATCAAGCTCCACTCGGTACACATGCAAGGTCACACATACAGCTAGCAAACTAATAACCATAAGTCATGGGCCGACATTGGAGCCTTCGACCCGCTAAACACTGGAAGGAGACTCACCTCAAACTGCTGAAATAACTAGATAAATGCTCGGACTGCTGATCCGAGAAACCTTAGCACGAATATCATCAAATAATACTCTAATTAATAATTAGGTCATAAACCATAACTAGGGCCCCACCCAACGACACCCAAAAGCCCAATATGACCAAAATTCCTAAATGATGCGCAAATCCAATAAGACCCAAAGCCTCATAATGACCTAAATTCAGAAAGACTAGTGGCCCAACAAGGCCCAATATCCTAGTAGTCCAAATATGGCCCAAATCACAAAAGTCAACAGGTGTTGAGTACGGCCTGCGTACACCATCTTTGGCTAGTACGCGCTGCGTATGAGCTGGGTACGCAAAACGTACTCCACAGCAGTCCAAAACTCGCCCTTAAGTGCTTAATCAGTTTAGCCACTAAGTCCACTTCTCAGATCTGATCCTAAATGATGTCTTAACACGTAAAGTTGGCAACTTTACTCCTTTGCATGACTTAATGGGACCTAATACTCAATAAAACCCATAAGAAGAACCTTAACTCATGTATGGTCCAATATAACACATCAATATTGCATTTTTATTGACAAGGGACCTAAAAAATGCTAAGATCTACCATCCCTAGCTTCTGGAGTAGCTCATACTCTCAAACATGGCTTAAAGGACCATAAAAAGCATAAAAACAAGCCCTAAATAGATTTATCAAAAGAACCATCAAGTTAACAACTTTATACCTCCAAAAGCTTTCCAAGTTGGAGATGATTCTGGATCCACAAGCTCTAGCCACTCCAACGCAACTTCCAAGAGTTCTTCTTCCTTCAAGATCACCAAAAACACCTTCAAAGTTCACTTCCAAGCTCAAAACACTCAAAAGGAAATTGGAGTTTCGCTCTTAGGGTTTGGAGAGGTGGAGGTTGGCCATAAGGAAGTCCATGATCAACTTAAGGTGTTTAAATAGGGCACAAGCCCTAAAAATTAGGGTTTGCCCTAGGTGATCGTACGCCCCGCGTACGTGGGTGCCTCTGCGACCAATCCATCGAGCCAGTACGCCCAACGTACTCCTAGTGTACACCCATCGTACTTGGCTAGGGACCAAAATACAAGGATTTTTAAAAGAAGGGAAAATACCTGAAATGCAAACGTTACAATTCTCCCCCACTTGAATCAGACTTCGTCCTCAAAGTCTGTTGCTGCAAACAACTCCGGATAATGCTCCCTCATCTCGACCTTGGGCTCCCACGTCCATTCTGAACCCTTACGGTGCTGCCATTGTACCTTTACCTGATCTACCGACTTGTTCCGCAGAGCCTTCATCTTTCTGTCAAGGATGGCAATCGGTCTCTTGATATAATTCAGACATTCATCCACCTGAATATCCTCTAATAGAACCACCACAAAATCATCAACCAAACATTTTTGCAGCTGAGAAACGTGAAACATGCTATGGATCTGACTAAGCTCCTTGGGTAGATCCAAGCGATAAGCAACCTTTCCCACTCGGGCCAAAACCCTGAAAGGATCGATATATTTGGGGGCTCAACTTGCCCCTCTTCCTGAATCAGATGACACCTTTCTAAGGTAACACCTTCAGGAGAACCATTACCCCAACCTGGAACTCTAGATCTGATCGGCGCTTGTCGGCATAGCTCTTCTGCCGAGTCTGACTTGTCTGAAGTCTACCTCGAACCTGCTGAATCAACTTAGTAGTCTTGAGTACTACCTCAGTACCCCTCATGACTCAATGACCGACCTCACCCCAATATATCGGGGTCTTACACTTCCTCCAATAGAGCATCTCAAAAGGAGGTCGATAAATGACGCCGTGATAACTGTTGTTATACGAAAACTCCACCAAAGGGAGATACATATCCTAACTCCCACCGAAATCCAATACATGGGCCCCAAGCATATCCTCCAAGGTCAGGATAGTCCGCTCACTCTTACCATCAGTCTGGGGGAGGAAAGTCGTGCTGAAATGTAGAGGAGTACGCAAATCCTCATGAAACCACTTCCAGAACCTGGAAGTAAACCAAACGTCCCTGTCCGAAACCACTGAAACTGGCACCCCATGCCATTCCATAACCTCCATGATGTAAATGTCAGCCAACTTCTCCACATAGATACTCTTTTGAATCGTAATGAAATGTGCGCTATTAGTCAATCGATCCACGATGACCCACATTGAATCCACTCTGTGCGCCGTCTGTGGCAACTTCATGATGAAATCCATAGTAATCTCTTCCCATTTCCAAACAGGAATGTCCAACGGCTATAACTTGACGTGAGGTCGATGATGATCGGCCTTGACTTTCCTGCAAGTCAAGCACCTCTCCACATACCAGGTCACATCTCGCTTCATACATGGCCACCAATAGTCGATCCATAGGTCCATATACATATTTGTTGCTCCTGGATGAATAGAGAACCTCTACTTGTGCGCCTCCTCCATCAATACCTGACACACACCTCCCAAATACAAAACCTACACCCTCCGATGAAGGGTCAATAACCCCCAACTATCATAATCGAAGGAAGCCACCTAAACCACTATGTGCTCACTCTTTCGGTGCTCTTCCTTAATAGTCTCAACCTGAGCCTCTCGGATCTGGTCTAAGAGTGGGGATGAGAGCTTTGGCTACCACATTGGCCTTCCTTGGGTGATAAAGGATCTCACAATCATAATCCTTCACCACATCCAACCATCTACGATGCCTCATGTTCATATTCGACTGCTCCAACAAATACCTCAGGCTCTTGTGATCAGTGTAGATAGTGTAGCGGACCCCATAGAGGTAATGTCAGCAAATATTTAGGGCAAACACCACATCCCCCAAATACAAATAATGTGTAAGATAATTTGTCTTATGAGGCTTCAGCTTCCTCGAAGCGTAAGCAATTACATGACCCTGCGGCATCAACATTGCTCCCAACCCTGTGATTAATGCATCATAAAATACCATAAAATCCTTAACACCCTCCGACAGGGTCAGAATCGGTGCCTTACACAATCTCTGTCTCAAGGTATCAAAAGCTTCAATATACCATAAAATCTTCAACACCCTCTGGCAGGGTCAGAATTGGCGCCTCAACACAATCTCTATCTCAAGCTCTCACAGAATCGGCGCCTCACACAACCCTGCTCAGGCCCCTAACGAAACGTGACGTTCTTCTTCTTCTGCTGACTTAAAGGAACGCTATCTTGGAGAAATCATGAATGAATCTCCAATAGTAACCCGCCAAACCAAGGAAATTCTGAATCTCATATGGAAACCTCGGAACTTCCCACCTCATCACCGCCTCGACCTTGGCCGGATCGACCAAGATACCATTTTGGTTGACAAGGTGCCCCAGAAACTGCATCTCGCGTAACCAAAACTCACACTTGGAGAACTTCGCATACAATCTCTCCCTCCTCAGAGTCTCCAATACCTCCCTTAGATAATCCTCATGCAGCTCCTGGGTCTTGGAATAGACTAGGATTTCATCAATAACCATAATCACAGACCGATCCAACATAGGTATGCATATGCGATTCATGAGATCCATGAATGCGGTTGGAGCATTGGTGAGCCTGAAGGGCATCACCACGAACTCGTAATGATCATAACGAGTCCGGAAGCTTGTCTTCTACGCATCCTTCTCTGTGACCCTCATTTGATGATAACTCGAACGCAGGTTAATCTTGGAAAACCAAAATGCACCCTGAAGCTGGTCAAATAAATCGTTAATCCTCAGGAGTGGATAATGGTTCTTCACCGTTAGCTTATTCAGCTCCCGATAGTCGATACACATTCGATGTGACCTATCCTTCTTCTTTACAAACAGGATCGACGCTCCCTATGGCGAATTACTCAGTCGAATAAATCCATTGTCTAATAGCTCTTGCAGTTGTGTGGACAACTCCTGCATCTATGGAGGTGCTAACCGATAAGGTGCTTTGGCTATCGAAGCCACACCAGGAACCAAGTCAATCCGAAACTCCAACTTCCTCTCTGGAGGCACTCCAGGAAAATCATTCGAGAACACATCTGAATATTCCCAAATAACTGGTACATCATCCACAATTGCCTTACCCTTCCCCCGGGTATCCACAACATAGGCAACAAATCTAGAACAACCCTGCTGAAGACAGCGCCTGACCCTAGCTGCTAAACATAAAATCGGCCCGCGTTGAACACCTTCTCCCTGAATCACCAAATATCCCCTACATGGGGTCCGGATACGCACCAACTGCTGTTCGCAATCAATCATTTCCCCATTGGGGCTAAGCCAATCTATCCATACTATAACCTTGCTCTCACGTAGGGGAATAAGAATCAAATCAATCGGATACCGCTCACTGAATAACTCCAAGACACAACCCCGATGAACCCTCGATAATAGAAAAGGACGATCTAGCTCTAATGGACAATCCAACTCCCCCGAAGCATCGACAAACCTCTTGCTGAGTGCAAGAGATACAAAAGATCGGTTAGCCCCAGAATCAAACAATACAAAGGCAGAGATATCGTTCACAAGGAACGATCCTTAAACAAAAACACATAGATATAAGAAGAAAATCAACATAAATAAAGAGATAAGGAAAAGATCCACACCCGTCACCACATATGGTGCTACATAATCCTCGTCGGCTGATAGCTGGAATGCCTTGCTCCTCACAAAAGGTGTCTCCGCCTTGCCTTGCCGGCCATCAGTAATCCGCAAAGTCGTTGGAGCAGGTGCTACAACTGGTCCGCCTGTTTCCGAACTTGGGCAATTGGCCTTCTTCTGACCAATCAGATTGCAATGGAAGCAAATCAGATCAGATACCTGGGTTGTGGTAATTGCAGTGTAGTCCCTGCTGAAATGACTTGTCCTTTCGCACTTGAAGCATCCAGAACCATCAACCATGCATGCCCCATCGTGCGTCTTGTCACACTTGCCACAGAGGTCCCGACCCTTTTGGCCCTTCAACCTCGAGTCAAAAACATTGGGCCTCTTTCCTAAACCCTCTGAACTCTAAACTTTATCCGACTTCCTCTTCCTCTTCATCTCCAAGTCAATCTCCCTCTCTTTGGCTCGCGCTATCATATCCTACAGTATCTTGCAACTGGATCGGCTCACAAACTGTCTGATATCGCTCTTCAACATCTCGACGTATCTCTCCTTCTTCATCTCCTCGTCCACCACATATAGTGCGAAATAAGTAACACCTTCTCATAGAACATAGAAGTGATCTCTGTCACCGTCTCAGTAGTCTGGCGAAGGTCCTAAAACTCCCTTACCAACTGCTGGACCTCAATCACAAGTGCAAACTCAGCTCAGAACCTCATCACAAAATCCTCCCAAGTCATCGACTCAATCGCCTCACCTGCCAATGCATGTCCAACCCCCTCCCACCAGTCTCGAGCTCTGTCTTTCAAAAGACAGGATGCAAGTCTAACCTTTGCTTCCTTAGTACAAAGTCTAGATCAGAAGGCGTTCCCGACGTCTTCCAACCAATTCCTGCTCGCAATCAGGTCCTTCTTCCTGAAGAACTATGGGGCTCCACATGCCCGGAACTCACGGAAGATCAAAGTGTGAGCTCCCATCATCGCCACCATATCAGAACGAAAAGCACTCATCTAGAATCTCCAGAACTCCCTCCTTGATCGTGCCAAAGATCACATGATTCTGCTTAAGAATACTGCGGATAATCTCTACTAACATGAACTCACGCATCTGATCATCCATAAACCCGAACCTATATCCTGAACCTAAACCATCACTAGCACCAGCACCGACACCCCCATCTGCACTATAACCTCCTTGAGTGATTGAGGCTGCTAGTAGGCAGGCTCCAGTTCAGACACCACCTGTGGCAAAGTGGTTCAAGCCTGCTGATTCGAGGTGTGGAGGGCAAAGGGGCCGCACTTGTGGTAAGTGCGGAAAGGTTCATGAGGTCATTTTTCGATCTTCATCTAGTTGCAACAAATGTGGCAATGAGGGGCATTACGCCAAGGACTGCCCTCAGCAGGCTCCAGTACCGAGCACCGGCATTTGCTATCAATGTGACTAGATAGGTCATGTGAAGTTCCAGTGCCCATTACTTATTACTGGACTGGCACAGGCTCCAGCGCCGGCTACTCTAAGGATCAATGATGGGAGACAGGGTAGGGCGGAGCCCCCGAGGGCTTGAGTTCGTGATTTTCATTTCACGGTAGAGGATGCCAGGGGGCGCCAGACGTCGTTACTCATATGTTTCTATTTATCGTTTTGTCGATTATTTTATGGTATACTTATGTTTATGTTTCTAATAGGTACATTCTTAATGAGTTCTTTGCATGCTCTTGTGTTATTCGACTCGGGCACGATTCAGTCCTTTGTGTCTCAGTCTTTTAGTAGGGATTTTGATATGACCCTTAGTGAGTTGGAGTGCTCGCTGCGGGTTTCTATCGCCAGCTAACATGGGGCTTCTGCATCCAGAGTGTATCAGGGTTGTGTCTTGGAGATTTTTGGGGTGTCTTATCTGAATGATTTGATTCCTATCCCTATGGGGATGTATGCGTGATAGTGGGGATGGATTGTATGAGCAGGTTTGGTGCTATGATTGACTGAGAGGGTCAGCGAGTAGTAGTTCGAACCCCAAGTAGGGGAGAACTGGTCATCTATGGAGAGGGTACTAGGGTTGGATCAGGGTTTTATTCGGTGGCTAGGGCTCGACAGTATATTAAGCATGGGTGTGTGGGTTATCTTGTTGGATTAATGTCTAAGTCCATAACTATATTTGGTATGTACTTGACCCGACCCGGCATGGTCCATTTGGGTTGCACTTCACCGACACAATTTATATGGATAGTCTTTTGAGAATAGTATATTGATGATTTATATTAATATATTATAAGTTCTAATATATTAATATATAATCATATTATTTAATTAGTATTGATCAAGAATTAATTTTTAATTAATTAAGTGATCAAAAGGAACTAATTAAATATGGACTCTTAGATATATATATATATATATATATATATATATATATATATATATATATATATATATATATATATATATATATACGTAGTGGGCCAAGTTCATTTAGGTTGGGCTAAGTCTTCATGGATAGTCTATGGAGCTTTAACCCATGGATCCTAGGAAATGAAAGGTCATGGGTATTAGGGTTTAACCCTAATCCTCCACACTATATAAAGGGTCTTATGGTTCATGAAATTATGCTGGTGGCTAGTGTGGATACACTAAAGAGGGAAATAACTGATTTCATAGTGTGAGCCAAGTATCCATATTCTCTAAAGGTTTTCCAAGGTGTTTTTGGTGATTTGTGATTCCACTTGAGGCTTCCACACTATTGGGGCTAAGCTCTTAAGGCTTGAAGACATCAAGCTACATCAAAAGGTATGTCATCTAACTAGAACTTTGTAGTATAGGTGCTTCATAATATGCTAATTAGGATGAAACCTTGGAATAGTTAATATTTGCATGTATAATAGAGAAAACATAGATCCAAGGTTTATAGGGTTGCATGTACACCATAGGAGTGTTAGAATGCTCAAAACCCAACAGTGGTATTAGAGCCCCACGTTGTTTTCTGTTATATTGATGCAAATGTTTTATTTTCAAGTTGGAAAAAAAAGGAAAAAAAACACAACGTTTGTCAAATTTTAAGATAATTACTTGTTTTTGTGAAAAACTAATTATTTGTAAAATTTGAATCATTTGCTATATGAGTTGAATTAGGTCAAATTTAGTAAAAGATAAAATGATATGATTATTTTATTAGTTTTAAAAGTTTGATCTAAAGAGTTTTTTGAAACCTCCATAAGTTATGGATATGAAAAGGTTTAAAAAAAAATTGATTCAAAATTTTTTATGGAGTTACAAAACTTGGTCTTAATGTTTTAAAGAATTCCATAACTTGTTCTTAAGTTATGGAACATGAAAAGTTTCATCATAAAACAAAACATTAAACTCCATAAGTTATGGAATCCAAAAGTTATTTTTTTTGTGTTTCCTTGATTTATGAGTTAGTTTAGATTAATGAAAAAAAATTTGTGTTTTAGTTGTTTTCAATCCTAATTAATCTAGAGGTAGTTCATAAAATGTGTTTTTGTAACTTGTCCTCAAGTTACATAAAAGGTCACATTTATGAATCTTAAAACTCATAAAAGTGTCATAGGTTACATAAAAAAAATGAAGAGTCTTTTTCATTAAATAGTATTATGACTCAATAACTTGTCCTCAAGTTATGGATGTTTAAGAGTCACTTCTTTAAAAGTGTTATTAAAGAATAAGAGGTTACATAAAAAATGAAGAGTCTTCATTTTAATGAACCATTAAACTCATAAGTTATGAAATGAATTTTTTATAATAGTTTCAAAAACTTGCCCTCAAGTTTTGGAATTTGTAAAGTTTTCCCATGAATATTTTAATTCCAAGTTAAGCCCTTAGAATTTTAAAAGTTAAAATTCAACCCTTATACTTTATAATATTATAAGTTAATAATATTTATATATATGTATAAGAGCAAGTCGTCTTACCATTAGTAGGCCTCATTCACGAAGCCGGTCTATAAGGGGGGTATAAGGTTACTGCCTATAAAATGGCAGTTAATGGGTGTCCACTCTCACCCACCGCTTCCTTGACCGGTGGAGGGTCGTTAGCCGAACGGGTAGGACAAGGACTATAATTCTCCCTTCATTAAAAGTATTAATGACAAATACTAAGTAACTAAACATTTATAAATTCCCAATCTCAGTTACTTAGGAAAATGTGAATTTGGTGCTAACCCATGAAATTACACTTTGCACTTTCTTAAGTCAGTTAGTGGAGCGTGTGTGGTTAACCGGCACACTAGCTTGATTTAACAAGGTAGGCAAAGGGTAACTTAATGTTTATCATAGCATCGGTGGAGCGTGTGTGGTTAACCGGCACATCGATTGAGGGGTAAATATTAAAGGTACCAAGTATATTTGCATGGTTATTCACACCTTGTTTTGTGATCCTCGGCATCCCAGTCACAAAACCTGAAGGGCACACTCGAGATTCAAACATACCATTGAAAGTTCAATGTATCTCAAAAGATCTAGGAGTTTCAAATCCAATTAAAACTTAATTATATTTTGTTTTTCATGGTGGAAATTGGTAAATCGTCATTTACCTACCTTCAACTATTTTATAACTTGGATTACGGCATCCCTCTTCCAGTTATAAATAGGTTGTTGGGTCCTAGCCTTAATATTTCACATTGGGTGTTATATTAAGGACTTTAAATCAACTAAACTTGAATATCTCCCAAAAGATATCTAGTTCAGACATCTATGATCTTCCCAAATCTCTTGGAACTTCACTTCCTCCACCTCCTCCAATTATTCTCCCTAACCCACAAGTTCAAGGTCACTCAAGCCCTATTGGCAAGGCAAGGTCTAGGTGTGATCACATCTTAGAGATGAAGTCACATATTGACAAGCCGGGAGAGTTGGGTGTCAAAGTCTTGAGAAAGTTGGTGGTTCAATCACTTTCTAAGTCACATAGTGAGTTCCTTTGGGACTCCTATGAAATAGACTATGACAAGACCCGATCTTATCTATTTGCTTGGTACTACTGAATCAGATATGATTTGGAAGGCTAGTAAAGCAAATTTGATTAGAAGATCGACTTCCCAAAACTTTATGGACATTGACAATGATGACACTGGAAATCCAGAAAAAGCATTCTCTTCCCAATGGAAGGGATCGGCCATAGTCAACTCGGTTGACCAAATGGTAAAGAGAAAAGCTAAGTCTGTGATAGTCCCATGTACCATTACCAAAGGGTCCATTTGTTAAAATTGCCAAAGGAAAGGGGCACTGTTTGCGAAGCTGCCAAATTTACCTAAGGATGTTAAAGTAGTTTGACTCTACTTCAGGTAAAGTCCATTATCTAACTCTGTTAAGCTCCTATTTGGAGATTCTTATTACATAATGTGACTGAGTCACATGGTGATGTTATAAGAATCAAAGAAAAGAGAGAAAGCTTAAAGTAAGTATATGCTGCTTCTGATCGCGAAGATGGACTTCGATCGCATTAGAATTTTGAAGTTGTTACTTAGGAGTTATGACACATTGCTTAGGAATATATAACAACAAGGTTTTCATATGGATTGTAAGGATAAGTTTTTCCGCAAAGTTTTTAAAATAAAAGGAAATTTTTTATTTTATTTATTTTAAGTATCCTTACAATGGCATTTGTGAAAAAAATTGTTGTTTATATGATTCCATTGCTAATAATATAGGAAAATGGTTTTGATTCTTTCATTTGTGGTAGTGTCTAAATTTACCAAATAAAGAAAGTTTCTCATCACCCAAGTTTCAATTGGACCGAAACTTGGAATCATGCAAGTTGTATAGTATGATGAATGAGAACTTTCAAGCATTGGAAAATTAAGACTTGTTCACATGGATGTGTGAATCAAGTGAAGGACTAAAGAGATCGAGTACACATTCTTGTGCACTGGTCATGTCCACCACAAAGCTCGTTAAGACTATTCGTCATGATTTACTAAAGTTTAGTAAATATGGTTATACTTACAAGTTTAAGTATAATTCTGAAACATTGGAAAAGTCTCAATGTATGGCAGAACGAATGGGAAGAATCAAATTAGGCAGACAGATAAAAGTTTCTCAAATCTGAAAAGATGGGAGAGTACTTTAGTATCATGTTTTGTGATCATCTTAATGATTAAAGAACCACATCACAATTGGTCTTCTAAGGACATCTTAGTGCATTCTTATGACTAAGAAGAGGAGTCATGAATTGTTGAAATGGTTAAATCAAGAAGATGAGTCATACTTCGTTTCAAAACAAGTCTTAGAGTCATACTCCAAGACTGTAAGTTGAGTGACATATCTTAAAGAAAGGTTTAAAACACTTGTCAAATGTAAGAGTAAAAGTGTCCTACTCTTGTACATTTGAAATTGGTAAGTTGTGATGTTTTGGATAAAACAAAGACCAACTTAGGCCAATTGTGTGAAGTGTTTGTCTTGATAAAGAATCCGCACTATCCCTTGAATATTTGACAAGAGAGTCTTATATGTCAAGAGGACAGTGGGAGTCTTAAAGGTCTTGAAAGTCTCAAGAACTAATAAAGAATAAAACCTGAGGTTCTTCACTAGCACATGACTTGAGGTTTATAACCTATCGTGTTGACATATTCTGTGCCCATTCCAGTTAAATTTGGCTTTGCATAGGAGTTCTGAGAGTTCTCAATTGGTTGCATAATAACTTGGAAGCAATGACAGGCCCTTGTGCTGTCAGGTAGCAAGAAATTAAGATTGAGTTCAGTCTATATGTGTTTGGATTTGTCATTATCCTTGTCTTGTGACTATGGTTTTGACGATTCACATGGATAAGAACACATACACCATAAAATCTAAGGGTCATAAGGTTTCTCTCCGATTCATGGAAATGATGGTGAGGAAACACTTCCACCAAGTAGATTTGAAACAGATGGCAAAAGGTCTAAACAATTGAGACTATGATTACGGCATCCCTTTTCATAGTTCTGAAATTGTTTAGACACACATGCATGCTATCTAAGGAAAGGTGTATGATTTTGATAAAGTTTTTATCAAAGTATCTCATATCAGAAGTCTGAACTTTGGTAAGAAAGTCAATAAAGTATTGATTTCTAGAAGTCCAGCTGATTTCTGAGTACATGTCAAAGCTAGTGGGAGCATAAGTGTTATGCTAATAATCATCATGTTAGTGGGAGCATGATAATTATGATAAAGGTTGCAAGTTAGCAATGTTAATTATAGAAAACAAAAGTTTCAATTCGTGGAGTTGCAGGGGTTGAAAAGTTGTTTTGCTATAATTAAGGGAGAGGAAATTATACTTCATTTCAATTCTAAAAGCTTAGATTGAGGTTTTAATCATCTTTAGTCAAGAATATATATATGAATTTCATGTTGGATTGGTTCAACTTAAGGAAATTCCATATATTGCGTTCTCAAAATTCGATTATGATTACGACATCCCTCTTCATAGTCAAATTTAGAGAACATGGCAAATAAAATTTTTTTGTAGCAAAAGACTGGTCTAGAATCATGTATTTATGTGAGACATCATGAATCGTGTCCCATTTGATTTGGGTACAAGATCGATTACATGTGCTATAATATTTATCCTTTCTGAATTTTCCAAATGCCTTGCGGCATTAAGGAGGAAAATGTCTAGAATTGGATATGACTAAAGTGATTAAGCAATTGTCGAGGACAATCTAAGGTTTACCAAAGATTGGTTGCTCAAGGACAGTTAGAAGTATATTGTTAATATTGGAAAGACCATATTGACATAGTCTGAAAAGAGGCAACTCTTGTTCAAAAGTGGTAGTCAAAATGGGAATATAGAGTTGTCTTCATAGGTGGAAGCAATCTGTGTAAGGTTAAAGAAACTTAATGCAAGAAGCATGTTCAAAGCAATACGCTTTGAATTTGAGACTTAGTTTCCATGGAGTTGAACTCCATTGGAATACCTTATAATGACTGTTGACAAGTCTTTGTGACTTTGTACATATTCATTACAGGAGGGTCAGTGCATATAAGTTTAAAATCTAAACAGATTTCGATAAATGATAGGAATTTGAAATTCTCACATTTTTCGATAAGGATTTGGGAGTGTGAAATTAGAATCATTGAAATTATGTTCAATTGATTTATTTCACAAAGTAAGGATCATAGAAAACATAGAGTGCATACTTGGTGTATGGCAAAGCTATTGTTTTGAAAAACATAGTGTACATGCTTGGAGCATGGGACAACTAATGTTTTTAATTCAAGTATAAAGTTGATAAAACCAAAACAATGAATAATGAGTAATCAGTATGGTGATAAATAAAAGTGTCGTATTTATATTCATAGGTTTTGATACCATATTTGATTCATTTATTCTTGTGTTTCACTTTGCATGTTTTGACTTCCAGAATAACTAAGTCGCTCTTCCTGAATGATTAAGTTATTCAAACCATCCACAGTCGGTCATATGTTGGAAGTAGATATGAATCAAGACTGTCATGGGTTGGTGTGTAGAGGTCCAAGTTGGTGGACAAAGTGGTGCTACAACACTCATGAGTGCTCATAAGTTCTGAGTATTGGATTCAACCCGCGCTCATTTGAATCACTTCATGGATTTTATCACGAGTGATCATGAGACGATAATATCTTATATTCTTCAAACCTAGAGATATGAGTTGTTACTATGAGTTGGTTATACATTGATTGCACGAAAACGCATTGGTAACTCGATGTTATAAAACGTGCCTTTGTGTATGATTCAACAAGTAGTAGAACAAGCCATATGAGTCGAAGTTTATCCATTCCTTTTACCTTCGGGATAAAAGCGATATCTGTGGGCCCCTCGATGATTTAGTGATGACACATGTGAGTGCTTAGCCAAGCCAGGACTGATTTGATTTGTTCAATCAGTCAGTCATCATAAATCGGAAATCGAGAAACAACAAATGGACAGAGAGAATGATTGATAATCCATGTCTCAGTCCATATGATATCTAGAATAGAGGAATATATGATCCCTTATCTAATGGACAAGTCATTGACAAAGGTCAGAGTTCATTGACAAGATCAGAGTTCGACAGCGGCTTTAAGAGCTACGATTGCCAGTTGGTTTTTGAAGTCATACTCAATAATAGTTTTAGACTTATCCAAGTGGGAGACTGTTGGATTAATGTCTAAGTCCATAACTATATTTGGTATGTACTTGACCCGACCCGGCATGGTCCATTTGGGTTGCACTTCACCGACACAATTTATATGGATAGTCTTTTGAGAATAGTATATTTATGATTTATATTAATATATTATAAGTTCTAATATATTAATATATAATCATATTATTTAATTAGTATTGATCAAGAATTAATTTATAATTAATTAAGTGATCAAAAGGAACTAATTAAATATGGACTCTTAGATATATATATATATATATATATATATATATATATATATATATATATATATATATATATGTGTGTGTGTGTGTGTAGTGGGCCAAGTTCATTTAGGTTGGGCTAAGTCTTCATGGATAGTCCATGGAGCTTTAACCCATGGATCCTAGGAAATGAAAGGTCATGGGTATTAGGGTTTAACCCTAATCCTCCAGACTATATAAAGGGTCTTATGGTTCATGAAATTATGCTAGTGGCTAGTGTGGATACACTAAAGAGGGCAATAACCGATTTCATAGTGTGAGCCAAGTATCCATATTCTCTAAAGGTTTTCCAAGGTGTTTTTAGTGATTTGTGATTCCACTTGAGGCTTCCACACTATTGGGGCTAAGCTCTTAAGGCTTGAAGACATCAAGCTACATCAAAAGGTATGCCATCTAACTAGAACTTTGTAGTATATGTGCTTCATAATATGCTAATTAGGATGAAACCTTGGAATAGTTAATATTTGCATGTATAATAGAGAAAACATAGATCCAAGGTTTATAGGGTTTCATGTACACCATAGGAGTGTTAGAATGCTCAAAACCCAACATATCTTGCATATGTGGTTGATACTCGGGTTGGGGAGCAGGTCTCGGTTTCAAATGTGCCAGTTGTTAGGGAGTTTGCTGATGTGTTTCTGGAGGAGTTACCCGATTTGCCTCTTGGGAGACAGGTTGAGTTCAGGATTGACCTTATGCCAGGTGCGGCTCCGATTTCCAAAGCGTCGAACCATTTGGAACCGCCCGAGATGCAGGATTTATCCTCTCAGCTTCAGGAGTTTCTAATCAAGCAGTTCATTAGACCGAGCAGTTCGTTGTAGGGAGCACTGATATTGTTCGTCAATAAGAAGGATGGTTCACACCAGATGTGCATTGATTACTAGGAGTTGAACAAGTTGGCGGTGAAAAATCTTTATCCCCTTCCATAGATTGACGACCTCTTTGATCAATTATAGGGTGCATCTTGGTTCTCCAAGATCGATCTGAGGTCCTGATATCATCAGGTGAGGGTGAGAGAGGAGGATGTGGAGAAGACAACATTTCAGACTCGTTATGGGCATTATGAGTTCGTGGTGATGCCATTGGGGCTCATCAATGTGCCTGCGGTGTTTAAGGATTTGATGAATCGGGTATGCAGTTCGATGCTCGATCGATCAATTATTGTTTTTATTGATGATATCTTGGTGTATTCCAAGACCAGAGAGCAGCATGAGGAGCACCTTCGAGAGCTTTTAGCAGTGTTATGGCGAGAACGGTTGTATGCCAAGTTCTCAAAGTGTGAGTTTTGGTTACGAGAGGTCTATTTCCTGGGGCATTTCATTAACCAAAATGGAATTTTTTTCGATCCGACCAAGATTAAGGCTGTGATGCAGTAGGAGGTTCCGAAATCTCTCTCGTACATCAGGAGTTTCTTGGGTTTGGTGGGATATTATCGGAGGTTTATCCATGATTTCTCCAAGATTGTTGTACACCTCACTCGTCTGGCGAGGAAATGAGTGGATTTCCGATGGGGCCCTAAGCAGCAGACGACATTTGAGACACTGCGAAAGAGGTTATTTGAGGCCCCGGTGTTGACCCTTCCGGATGGTGTCGAGGATTTCATGGTATTTTGTGATGCATCCATCACTGGTTTGGGAGTGGTTCTTATGCAAAGGGGGCGAGTGATTGTGTATGCTTCTCAGCAGCTGAAGCCGCATGAGGCACAATATCCTACTCATGACTTGGAGTTGGGGGAAGTGGTATTTGCCCTCAAGATTTGGAGATATTATCTATATTAGGCCTGTTGTACCGTTTACACGGATCACAAGAGTCTGCGATATCTTATGGACCAGCCAAAACTGAACATGACGCAACGCAGGTCGCTGGACGTGGTCAAGGATTATGACTATGAGATCTGTTACCGTCTGGGTAAAGCGAATGTGGTCGCGGATGCATTGAGTTGCAATTCGGTTGGATCTTCAGCTGGGGATATGTGTATGAGGATATCCATTGATTCTCCACTTTTGGATTTGATCAGAGGGGCACAGGCAGAAGGAATCAAGAAGGAGAACTGGAAACATGAGAGGATTATGGGCAAGATCGACAGATTTGTCACCGATGGTCAGGGATTGTTGACCCGGTGTGGTTGGGTTTGGGTTCCGGTTTCTGGTGGGATCAGGCAGATAGTTTTGGAGGATACTCATAAGTCTCGCTTTTCGATACACCCGGGAGCCACCAAGATGTATCAGGATTTGAGACTAAGTTACAGGTGGTCGTGTATGAAGGGAGAGAAATAGCCTGGTACATTGTTTATAATTCGGAAATTGAAAAAGAAGCAAGACGTTTGGCAAAGGAAAGGAAAATAGGACGTGATCAATCTTCAAACCCTAACAGGGACCCAGAGGTTGAAACCACTTCCTCTAGTGACACCGAAACCAAAGTAGAACCCGATTCTAGCCCCGACCCTCGCCAAGAAATTCCTGAAACACCACCCTTACAACAAAATCCACCTATCATAAACCAAATTCCAATGGCGGAAGGAGAAGAAGCTCCCAAAAGAACCTTGAGACAAATGATGGAAACCGATGTCACACAAATTCTAATCGATATCAATTACACCGTTTTGGAAGGAGGTTCAGAATTGAAGTCAAGCCTAGTTCATCACCTTCCAACTTTTCGTGGATTGGAAAACGAAGACCCACAAAAGCACTTGAAGATGTTCCACATCAATTGCACTAGCATGAAGCCACAAGGGTCAACCGATGACCAAATCAAATTAAGGGCATTCCCTTTTCATTGGCCGATAGAGCAAAAGATTGGTTATTTTATCTTCCACCGGGGTCAATCAACTCATGGCCGATATGACAAGAGCTTTCCTTGATAAATTCTATCTCGCCTCAAGAGTCTCAAGTCTTAGAAATGAGATTTGTGAAATCAGCCAAGGTCAAAATGAGACTTCCCATGACTATTGGAAGAGGTTCAATAACTTGTGTTATAGTTGCCCACAACATCAAATTTCGGATCAACTCCTCATTCAACACTTTTATAAGGGATTGTTACCGGTGGAGAAAAGAATTGTTGATGCTTCAAGTGGCAGATATGTTTTTAGCAAAACTCCTCAACAAACAAGACAACTCTTCAACACTATAGCCGCTAATTCATAGTACTAGTCTTCTTTCTGTTTTTGCATGTCTTTGTGACTATTATTGGTATGATTGTATCTTGTATGCATGGAGCCGATCTGGGCTCGGAGTCACTACGAACTCAGGGTTGATACGGACCCAATGGAACCGATCTAGGCTCAGAGTCAATATGGACTCATGGTTGATACAGACTCGAGGTTGTTACGGGTCCGATACAGCTATGTGTTGTTATATATGTTATATGTGGTATTTTGGGGGAACTTACTAAGCTATGTGCTTATAGTTGTTGATATATTGTGTTTTAGGTACTTCAGATGATCGCGAGAAGGCGAAAGCTTGATTGTACACATCCACCTGCAGCATCTGTGATTCCGTATGTTTTGATACTATGATATTTTTTAGATGATTGTATTTTGATACCTATGTTCTTTGATTTGGTTTTTGGAAAAACAATGATCTATCCTTATTTAAAAAATGATTTTTTTTTTTTTGAAAAATTGGGACGTTACAAAAAAAGGAAACGAGTAAATTGAACTGTATCTATAGTTTTGTAATAATCCTTTGGCTTTGGTGTATATCTTAGTATAAAAGAATTTTTAAAGTTCTATTATTTGAGGTTTAAAGAAAATGAGTTTGTTAATGAGTATTTTGCTTATAGAAACCCTTTTGGAATAAAATGTTTAGGGAGTCATTATTTTGAAAGAAATGAAGTAAAGAAATATTATTCAAACATTATTTTGGGTCTAAAACCAATTTGATCATGGAACAATTCGTTGTCTTACATATTTTTCATTTTAAACTAGGGAAGAACCCCGCTTTGCGGGGTTGGATACGCCAAACAGATGAAACGGGACGCCAAAGAAACAGACGAAACCGGAAGATTTAAAAAAACAAAAAAAAAACCAAAAAAAAAAAAAAAAAAAAACATGTAGATTGGTCGCTTATTTTGAAATTTCATCGCCACTATAGCTGTGTACCTTCTTTCCTCTTTTTTCACACTTTGAACAATACAAAATGTCAAGCAAAACAAAAAAAAAGATCATCAGATCCATTACATGGATGTGAAACTTTATGAGGTAAAATGAAAGATCCACAATGCTCTTTACTCGATACAGTCAGATGCCCTCCCATCAGCTCAACCTGCGGTAAATCACAGATTTTAGGTCAAAACCAATTTCATTTTCTCACATTCCGAACCCAATCTAGAATCATTACCAATTGTTTGCAGATCGCTAAACCTAATCCAGTCCCGCCGTATTTCCTAGCTGTATCTGCTCCAGCTTGCATGTATTTTTTGAATAAATTGGGCAATGCAGTTTCTGACATCAAATCGGTGGATAAAATATTATAGTTAACATGATTACTAAAGCTACGAAAATGAGAAATTATAAATTTTAAAGGAAAGGTACCTGGTATTCCTATTCCTGTATCTTTAATATCACAGCGTATCCATACTACTGTTTCATGTGATTGAGGTTCATTCTCCTCATGTCCGTTTAATAGATCGTTTTTTGTTGAAATCAATGGGTCATCTGTGTTGATATTCTTCGGTTCTTCTTGGCCTTCAGGATATGGATCTGCTATTACGTATAGATTTATCTCAACCTTCCCTTGGTGAGTGAACTTGATAGCATTGCTGCACAAAATTAATGTGTTCAGAACTTGGTGTGTATGGTGCATTTTGACCTGCGTTAGAAATACCTGATCAAGTTGGTGAGAATCTGTCGAATCCGTAGAACATCACCAATAATTTGAAATTGTTTAACAAATGTTAACATAAATGTTTTCTTTTTTTGTAGCAAATTGTATCAATATTATAGACTAAACCTCCAATGGGACATCATATGCTACGTGTCCTTCCAAAACCAACATCTTTTTCAACGATGCAGCTGCAGTTTGAAGAACATGCTTGATTACTTCTCTAGGCCTAAATTTTGTAGCCTCCAGCTTCATAACTCCTGAAAATAATCTTAACTTTTAAATGCTACACAGTATAAAAATGGGGTTTGAACATTAGCCTATTAAAAAAATAGCAATTATAAAGGGATGAAAAATAACCTGACTCAGACTTTGGAAAGGTCAAGAATGTCATTTATAAGTTGAAGAACTAAATCACCAGAAGATAACATAACACCCAAGAGTTGGTTCTAATCCTTATCGAGTTTTGTAGTTGATAAAATCTCTGCCATGCTAACGACCCCAGATAATGGAGATCTTATCTCATGTGACATGGTTGCCAACATTTGTTTTGCTCTCATTGTTTCCTCTAAAAGAAATTGATTTAGGCAAAATGTTCAACAAACCATTTTTATATATAAAAAAATAAAATAAAATTTATAAGGTTTAAGAGAAGGAAAGCTTACCAACCTGTAATATGAATAGTTTTGTTAAGTTCTGTCTCTTTAGCCTTCTGCACGGCTATTTCTTCCTGGAGTTTTGCCATCTTTTCTCTCCTTTTTACTTGTCAGTTGTCACATGATAAAAAAAAAAATATATCAAATTATAAAACTGAATTGGGTAGCTTTTATAAGTACAATGTTGTTAATAAGAAGATGCTATAAGTAGAGCCGGCCCTAAGGGTGTGCAAAGTATGCGGTCGCTCAGGACCCCGAAAATATATAGGGCCCGATTTTTAGCCAATTTATCTAGTTAAGAACTTTATATATAACATTCGATTCAGTTGGATACATAAAAATGATTTGGTGTAGTTGGTTGAAGGGCGTTCTAGTTGTAGAATAAACCGTGTTTGATTCCCACCCACAAGAAGTTTTTTTTATACACCCTTTATAACAGTACGTTGTACTAATATATAATTATACTCCATCAGTCCAACTTACACTTTTCTCCCCTCATTTATTATTCATGTTTTACAATCTACCCAATATTTCAATTTCATTTATTAAATCAAATTTTAGAAATTATATTTTTAACCCCTCAACTTTTATAAATTTTTATCATAATTAATTCTTAACTACATGGATTATACTAGACTTTTACCGTTATATTTATGCTTCATGCTTTACCATCTATCATTTCTTTCAATTTTGTTTATTAAATCAGTTTTTACAATCAACTTTAATAAATTTGTATTTATTTCTTTTCTATCGAATAAATTAGGCTTTAGTTTTCCATCGTGATAACTCACCCTTTATATATATATATATATATATATATATATATATATATATATATATATATATATATATATATATATATATATATATATATATTGGGGCCTATTTTTACTCGTCGCACAGGGCCTTTAAAATCAACGAACCGCCCCTGGCTATAAGAAACAAATGAAAGAAAGTACATGATCAATGATTTCCATGCCCGTGTAAAGAAATAGAGGCGGTGGGAATCTGGTTCAAACCCGGCGAGAGAAATACAGAGAATGTTTAGGAGAAGAGAAAGGTGGATTGATGCTTTTCTAGGTAAAGAAGATTCAAGAAGAAGATTAAAGTTGTGGACTTGAGGCGGTGGAATAAACCAACTTGGATAATCAATGGTCGGTGAGTTGATAGAGGAGATAACACGTAGTTTGCCACTGAGCAAAGAAACAAAAAAAAAAGTTAAAATTAAAAATACAAAACGCAGCAAACAAAAAAGGAAAAAAATTACAGCCAAAGTACTATATACAAAGGTACCTTGGAATAATCCACTATCAGGGGCAGAGGCTAAGACATATGTAATCCACTACAAAAAAAAATTAGTCAATAAATAAATGCAGAAACTACAAAAACACAGGAAAAAAAAGCAACCAATGATCAAAGAACTATTCCCAAGGGTGTGTTTGGGATTACTTTTTGAAGCTAAAAGTCCTTTTTATAAAAAGACTTTTTGTAAAAGAACTTTTTCTAAAAGATGGTTTTAAAATGTGTTTGGCTTGTTTTTAAGGTTTTTAAGTGGCAAAAGTCAAAAGTCACAAAAAGACATGATTTCATGATTTTTGGAAAACCAATTTTTTGTTCAAGCCAAAAAATTGTTTTAAAAGATCTTTTATATTTACCAAACATCTTTTGGACATTTTTGACTTTTTAGAAAAGTTAAAAGTCAAAAAGTCATTTTAGAAATAATGTCAAACACCCTTCTAAGGGGTTTGAAATTAATCTATGAGTAATTTCTGAAATCGTCCCTATGGTTTGGCTAAAATTACGTGTTTGGTCCCTAACATTTTTTTGCACTCGGACCGTCCTTAAGTTTTGATTTTGTTGTGTTTGTCGTCCCTGACAGACATAAATGACTGTAATACTCTTATAGGTTTTTTAATTGTTTAATTATTTTTATTATTAATTATAAATTAAAAAAAGGAAAAAATGGGCCACCCTTCCCTTCCAATCTCTCTACCGATCGTTCTTCCCCCATTTTTAAAAGAGAACCCTAAACCATTAAACATGTAAGGCCTCATCAGCAACCACCCAGCACAACCACACAACTGCCACCAAACATAAACGGATTGACGCCTTGGTTGTTTCCAACGATCATACTCACCGGGTTTTGCTCCACCACCACGAGAATGTTAGAGGAATCACCAGACTTCTGCCGAAACCACTAAAACCATTCTTTTCCTCTTTCTCTTTCTCAGTAATATCTATGGCCTCTCCCAGAGAAGGTGGGTATGGATCTAGGTGAGAGGTGGGGGATGTGCGGGTGGTTTTTTGTGGGTTTTTTCGAGTGCTTAGTTGGCAGTCTCTGATGGATCTTTCGGTGGGGTCGGATAGCAAGTTTCTGACGGATAACGGTCACATTTACTCAGTCTATCACACGTGTACACACGTGTCCCTGAAGAGCTGGAGCATAATGCTCAGTCAATTCCATATTCCATACAATTAGGATTATCGTTATATATATATATATATATATATATATATATATATATATATATATATATATATATATATAGGTTTACTGTAACTCTATGAAAAACACATTCATTGATAAATTACAAATAAAAGTTGGGAGCATTACACGCTTCAGTGATTATTATTATCATAATTTTTTTTTTCTTTCGATCTCTCTTCATGGCTACAAATCAGCTTCTTTTTGGTCTGGCGACTACTTCTACCCCCCTCAACCTTCAATTTCCATCGCTCAGTATCAAGCTAGATCGAAATAACTACTGATTGTGGCGTAGCACAATCATCTCAGCTCTAGAAACTTTCGACCTCAATGCCTTTGTTCTTGCCCCAAATCCACCCACTGAGACGGTGATAGTCCCTTCGGACGACGATCGCGCAGCCACCACTCAACCCAATCCAGAATTTCAGATTTGGAAGAAACGTGATCGCCTTGTCCTTCTATGGCTCAATTCGACTCTCTCTGAGCAAGCACTTGCGATAGTTGCTCGATCCACTTCCTCTCACCAAGCCTGGACAGCCATCGGTAAAACATTTCTAGCACAAACCAAAGCCCGTCGGATGTCGATGCACACAGAACTGCAGAATCTTACAAAGGCCGCCTTGACCATGATCGAATATGTGGAGAAGAAGAGAGCGATAGCTGATTCACTCGTAAAGAATGTACACCCAATTTCTTCCGATGACCTAATTGGTCATATTTTAAGAGGGCTTGACGGGTCTTATGGCCCATTTATTACAGCCTTTATGGTCAAAGATGACCAGTCCACCGTTGACGATCTTGTTGGGCTACTTCTTCAAGAAGAAGCCCGTCCGGAATACGACCATCATCGCCACACCGTTCCACCACCACTTTCATCTCCGAATTCTTCCATTCCGGTTCCTGAATGTAAATCGCTCTCTTCCCCGCTCAAATTCCTCTGGTTACAATTCTTCAAACTCCAACACTGGCAACCGTTCCACTGATACCCACCGTCGTCGTTCACAATGCCAACTCTGTTCCAAGCTGGGTCATGAAGCCATCAATTGCTGGCAGCGTAACAATCAGATTGACTATCCTTCTCGACGCCCCAACCCACGCGATCAGAATCGTCAGGCCCACGTTGCCCAACACCACAGTCCTTCTACTGTGATTAATCCTTCGTGGTACTTCGATACAGGTGCTACGGACCACGTTGCACCCGACCTACAGAAACTAAACATTGCTGAAGAATATCACGGACCCGATAAGGTCCAAGTTGGCAATGGTAAACTGCTGAATATTTCTCATATTGCATCTTCATCTTTCCATGGCTTAAAATTACCAACAGTGCTTATTGTCCCACAAATCAAAAAACGACTCTTGAGTGTCTCTAAATTAACATCTGATAATGACATTTTCATGGAATTTCATCGTTCTCATTTCTCTGTCAAGTCTTTGTAGGGTCAAACACTTCTCAACGGGGACGTTAATCATGGTCTATATCGTCTTCCTTTAAGTTCAAATAACAGAGCCTCCACCATGGCGCTCACTGGAGTACGTACCACTCTCCATGGTTGGCATAAACGGCTTGCTCATCCAAATGCTCCACTTCTTCGTCGCTTGCTTTCATCATTCAAGCTTCCAACGACTTCCCGGCTGTTTGTGACTCTTTCCAATTAGGAAAAAGTCATCGGTTACCTCTTTCTGATTCTCATGTTGTTTCTACAAAACCATTTGAACTCGTTTACTCTGATGTCTGGGGGCCATCACCCTATTTTTCATTAAATGGAAGTCGATATTTTGTATTATTTGTTGATGATTGCACAAAGTTCATTTGGATTTATTTTTTATCTGTTAAATCACAAGTCTTTGATATATTTGTGACATTTAGAAAAATGATTCGCACTCAATTTAACTGTGATATTAAAAGTCTTCAAACAGACTGGGGGGGGGGGGGGGGGGGGGGGGGGGCGAGTACAGACCTATTTCCACGTACCTTCAGCAGCATGGTATCATTCATCGCATTTCCTGTCCCTACACACAGGAACAGAATGATGCTGCTGAACGTTGCAATCGCACCATTGTTGAAAAGGGCCTTACCCTATTGGCTCAATCCTCCCTGCCACATACATTCTGGGAACATGCTTTCCACACTGCTACATATCTACACAATCGCACAATCACCGCTGTTCTTGATTTTCTCTCACCTTACCACAAGTTATACAACAAAATTCCAGATTATAAACTTTTAAAGACGTTTGGTTGTCTCTGTTATCCTTTTCTTCGACCTTACAATACACACAAGATCGATTTTCGCTCTCTTCCTTGTATTTTTCTTGGATATAGCAATTCACACTGTGTTTTCATTCACCTTCATCTCGAATATACATTGCAAGGCATGTAGTCTTTAATGAGAATGTTTTTCCTAACCCGATACAACCATCCCCATCATCCTCTACTCCAATCCCTTCACCTACTCCTATTTCCTCTACTCTTTTACAACAAGCTACTGCTCTATCCTCGTTACCCAACCAATCCCCCCCAAATTCGTCTCCTTCTACTCCTATTCAAATACCTACAGACACGCCCACTCCTCCCACTAGCAGTCCTCATTACCAAACCTCAACCATCAGCTCACGTGCAAAGCAACCAACCTCTATTCCCACTCATTATCGACCTGCCAATAAAAGAACTCATCCCATGCAAACTTGTGCACGTACAAATTCCTTGAAACCTAAAGCTCTTGTCTCGTCACTTTCAAGTGATCTTCTGTGTGAACCAAAAACCTTTGTTCAGGCAATAAAGCACACTTGTTGGAAAACAGCCATGCAAAATGAATATAATGCATTAATGAGAACTAACACTTGGTCTTTAGTACCTTGTCCTCCTGGTGTGAACATTGTAGGTTGCAAATGGATATACCGCATCAAACGACACTCCAACGGCAAGATAGAACGATACAAAGTGCGTTTGGTGGCTCAAGGGTTCAGTCAAGAGGAAGGGGTCGATTATTTTGACACATTCAGTCCAGTTGTCAAGCCTACAACTATCCGTCTAGTTCTATCAATTGCGGTGTCAAATGGGTGGTGTCTTCGACAATTGGATATCAATAATGCTTTCCTAAATGGCGACTTACAGGAAGCAGTCTATATGAAACAGCCTCGTGGATTTGAGGATTCCACAAAACCCACTCATGTTTGTCGATTGCACAAGGCACTTTATGGCCTTAAGCAATCTCCTAGAGCTTGGTTCACAAAGCTTAAGACATATCTAATCTCTCAGGGCTTCCATGCATGCCAATCCGATACCTCCTTGTTTGTTCATATCTATAATGGTCAAGTAATTTACATTCTGGTCTACGTTGATGATCTTGTCATCACAGGTACAAATGCTAATTTGATCCAAAGGTTTATCGACAAACTCCACTCTGTTTTTGCGCTAAAGGACTTGGGTAATCTGCATTATTTTCTTGGAATTCAAATTCAGCAAACATCAGATGGTCTATCTCTGAATCAGCGGCTGAATTACTTTGGTTGAAACAACTGTTACATGAGTTAAAACAGCCGCTACTGCATCCTCCATTGCTCGTTTGTGATAACGTTGGCATAATTTTCATGACCAAAAATCCAGTAATTAGCACTAGATTAAAGCACATTGCATTGGATTTTCATTTTATAAGGGAACAAGTTGACTGTCAACAACTCAAGATTGCACAAGTGTCTTCTAGTGATCAATATGCTGATATCTTCACCAAGCCTCTTCATAAAGACCGTTTCTCTTATCCTCGTCTCAAGCTTCAAGTTCGTCCCTCTCATGAGCTTGCCGGGGGATGATAACGGTCACATTTACTCAGTCTATCACACGTGTACACACGTGTCCCTGAAGAGTTGGAGCATAATGCTCAGTCAATTCTATATTCCATACAATTAGGATTACCGTTGTATAATGTTATATATATATATATATATATATATATATATATATATATATATATATATATATATATATATATAGGTTTACTGTAACTCTATGAAAAACACATTCATTGATAAATTACAAATAGAAGTTGGGAGCATTACAACTTATACTGACGGATCTAGAATTGCAGGTTACCGACAGATTTAGGGTTTTATGTTTCCGGCGGTGGTGTTCACAAGCCTGATTATGGTGTTGGCTACTCCGACGGGACTTTAGGGGAAGATCGGTGGCTTTAGGGTTGAGAGAGAGAGAGAGAGAGAGAGAGAGAGAGAGAGAGAGCGACGACTTGAGCTGCAGATCGTCGGACTTTTGTGCTCACCGGAACTCATAAAGGAGATGGTGGTGCCTGCGATTTCATTAAAGGCATGGTGATGGAAAAGTATGGTTGATTTCTAGGGTTATTTCCATAAAAGACCCTACATTTTGATTTTTTTTCTTTTTAGACCTAAAAGTTTTTTCTTTTTCGAAAAAGACCAAACTTTTACCTTTTACTTGTTACTTTAGACCCTAATAGGTAAATTAAGTATTTTTATTTCATAAAAGACCCAACATTTTGTACTTTTTTCCAGTTTAGACCTAAAATGTTTTTTATTTCAAGACTAGTTGTATAAAAAACGTGATTATATCCTTTTATTTTAAAAATATACATCGATTTAAACAATATAATTATTATGCCTACATTTATTTATGATTGTAAAATTCTTTGTCCATGTATATTTATAAAAAAAGACCCTATATTTTGTAGTTTTTTCCGTTTTAGACCTAAAATGTTTTTTTTTCAAAATAAACTCAACTTTAAAATTGGTTATAATCTTCAAGACCAAATATATAAGGTACTTTTTTATTACGCCGAAAAAGAAAGTACACATGTATACACTAAAAAATATTATCTGATCTATTATCTTTTGAACGAATATAACCTACAAGAATTGCAAAATTTTATTTTTGTCTAAAAGATATATCTTGGATATATATTATATCATTAAACTTGATATATTATTTATAAAAAATGTTATTATTACTGCTAATAAAAAGTTCGATGTTAATTTGATATTTTTTTGTAACATGGATAATACATGGCTAGAAAGAATCTTTTAGCATAATAACATTTTTTTTTATTTGTAGGAAATAAACATACCAGGTAATTTAACAAAACTGTATACAAAATATTTTTTTTTAGTTTGTCTATTATACTTATTTCGTGAGTTTGGACATATTTCCCTCTCTCACTTTTCTATATTATTTTTTTGGTTGAATTTTTTAATCAATTTTTTTGGAACAGTTAACAAACGAACTAACTATCATACTCCTAAACCAAAGCCATAGAATATTTTGTAGCATTAGCCCGTTATTGAATAATATGGTATAACTATATCAAATACATACATAAAAATATTAATCCTAAACATTCATAATAGTTTTGTTTAGATATATCAAATTCAAGTTTTGTTTAAAATTGCAAAATCTTATTTTGTATACAGTTTATTAAATTACATGGTATGTTGTTTTTTTCTACAAATAAAAAAGTTGTTATTATGCTAAAAGATTCATCTTAGCCATGTATTGTCTATGTTACCAAAAAACATCAAATTAACATCGAACTTTTTATTAGCGGTAATAATAACATTTTTTATAAACAATATATCAAGTTTAATGATAATATATATATATATATATATATATATATATATATATATATATATATATATATATATATATATATATATATATCCAAGATAAAGTTTAATTATATCTTTTAGAAAAAAATAAAATTTTGTAATTCTTTTAGGTTATATTCGCTCAAAAGATAATAGATCAGATAACATTTTTTTTGTGTATACATGTATACTTTCTTTTTCAGTATAGTCAAGAAGTACCTTATATATTTGGTCTTGAAGATTATAACCAATTTTAAAGTTGAGTTTATTTTGAAAAAAAAAACATTTTAGGTCTAAAATGGAAAAAAGTAACAAAATATAGGGTCTTTTTTTTATAAATATACGTGGAAAAAGAATTTTCCAATCATAAATAAATGTAAGCATAATAATTACATTGTTTAAATCGATGTCTATTTTTAAACTAAAAGGATATAATCATGTTTTTATACAATTAGTCTTGAAATAAAAAACATTTTAGGTCTAGATTGGAAAAAAGTATAAAATATAGGGTCTTTTATGAAATAAAAATACTTAATTTACTTGTTAGGGTCTAAAATAACAAGTCAAAGCTAAAAGTTAGGTCTTTTTCGGAAAAGAAAAAAGTTTTAGGTCTAAAAAGAAAAAAAAATCAAAATATAGGGTCTTTTATGAAAATAACCCTGATTTCTATGGTTGAGTACGTTTGAAGACAAAAAGGGTGAGGGGTGGGATTAAAATTTATTATAAACAATTATTAATTAATTTTTTAATTAATAACCAATAAAAAAGTGAGAGAAAGAAAATAGTAAGGGCAATATAGTCTTTTTATGGATGCCAGGGACAAAAAACGCAACAAAATCAAACATTAAGGACGGTCCGAATGCAAAAAAAAATGTTAGGGACCAAACGCGTAATTTTAACCAAACCATAGGGACGATTTCAATAATTTACTCTTAATCTATATATATATATATATATATATATATATATATATATATATATATATATATATATATATATATATATATATATATATATATATATATATATATATATATATATATAATGACATGTGTGCCACGTATCAAGCTTTGAGTTGAAGTCTACATGTAAATAGCACTTGTTGAAGAACTTAGTAAAATGGGGATTAGCAAGAGATAAGTACTACAAGTATATGTACAGTTTAATTCATTTAATGAAAATGTTTTTAGTGATTCTCTATGGTTTCTGATTGTAGCACCCGTTTTGTATTTATTATATTGTAATTGAAAAGAGAACAAATAGATTGTATTTCCATTGGACTTTGACATCACAACAAATAATGTTGTTTAGTTGCTAATTCACGCTAAGATAAAATTGGAGTGTTACATAATTTCTCGCTCTTCTTTCCATTTGGAATCGAACTCGTGTTCTTGAGTCACATTCCCAAATTTAAAGTCACAACGTCGACCCTCAAATAAGTTCCCACAATAACTCTTTTGATTTTCAATATTTTACTCAACCATGCCGGTTTCAATATCAATTATCTTTAAATTTCATAAAAAATAGCTCTTGAAATAAACTAAAATTTGATATTATAATAAAAAATAAGCACTTGAAATAAAATTTAAAATATTACATTTCGTTTGTCCGAATCAAAATGTTAACCACGAATGCCATAATGACACGCCATTAACATTTTCAATCTTTGATTAGGATTGACTGGTCTAAGCCAACCGTTCCACTTTGATCAATTTAATAAGTCCATCGTGTAGAATCAATCACTCAACTTGATTGACAAATTACAAGTGTTGACGGTTATGAGAAGTAGTTGAGGTTGATCTTGACCGTTTTGGAGCGATCGATCATAGTCATATAGAAACACCAACATATTTCTCTTAAATTTCTATTTAATTTCGTCGTTTCCAAATCCCTGAACTCACAATCTGATCGATTATGGCGACTCTCACAGTTCCTCCGACACCGGTTTCTCCCCACGACGATGCCATTCATTTATATAAAGCTTTCAAAGGTGCATCCTTTAATTACTCAAAGTCAACTTCACCCATTTTCTTTACATCGTTGAATTAACGATTCGATTTTAAATGATGACATATGATCAAAATCTGATTTTGATCGACACCCACTTTTGTTTTCCCTGATTATATCTTAGAACGTAATTGTTTAGATTCGATCTTGCTCCAGTTTATTAATTTCACTTTGGTTGACTTTAATCAGGATTTGGATGCGATACTGCGGCGGTGATTAACATTCTTGCGCATCGAGATGCAACGCAAAGGGCGCATATCCAGCATGAATTCCAGAGGATGTATTCCGAAGACATTCTTAAACGTTTGTCTTCTGAACTTAGTGGCAAATTAGAGGTATATAGGTCAAGTTTGACTTTCGATACTCAAATATGATAGTTATTAAATTTCAAAATTGATGACAATACTCTAGTTATAGAAATGGATGGATGTTAGATAGATCTGTAGACTGTTGTTAGATCTTGTTGACTAGAAAAGGATTGAGATAAATAGATAAAAGCATCAAAGTGAATTCTGAATTTGGATTATATTAAGTTTGACTTTTGAAAATCATGTCACAGACTGCAGTTTTGCTTTGGATGCATGATCCAGCAGGAAGAGATGCGATTATATTAAAGCAGGCATTGACCAAAGATTTCATAAATCTTGAAGCTGTAACTGATGTCATATGCTCACGAACTCCTTCCCAGATACAAACTGTCAAGCAAATTTATCACTCAACTTTCGGGACGTATCTTGAAAAAGACATTGAAATTCAAGCTTCCGGGGACCACGAAAAGGTCAAATCTTTTCCACTTTTTTTTATCAATCTATCAAGTTTTATTTATACATTTGCAAAAAAGGTTATTTTTCCAGCATCTCATGGGCCAGTACAAAAAAACATCATGTGAGATGTAAATCAGGTATAGCTCTGCCATCTAGGTGGTTGGCATACGAGCTTGGTTCCCACAATGAGCCAAATCCACATTGGAATTGAAACAATATAGTAATTTCTTTGTGTAGATTTTGCTTGCTTAGTATCATTTTCTGTTGTTTAGGTAATAGAAAGACATCATTTGATTGAAAAGTTAATTTCTTGTGTAGATATTGCTTGCTTTAATAAGCAAACCACGATATCAAGGAATGGAAGTTGATAGGGACATGGCTGCAAAAGATGCAAAGGAGTTGTACAAGGCTGGCGAAAAGAAATTAGGAACCGATGAAAAGGTGTTCGTGCATATTTTCAGTGAAAGAAGTAAAGCACATTTGATTGCTATAAACTCATTTTACCATGACATGTATGGAGGGTCTCTCAAAAAGGTTAAAAAAAATGTCCACACATTTCTACTCTACAATTTTGAATCCAAGCTTTTGCTAACCAAATGGCACATATTCTTGATTCTGAATCTTGACCATTTTGTAGGCCATAAAAAGTGAAACTTCGGGGTTATTTGAACGCGCACTTTTGACAATCTTACAATGTGCTGAAAATCCCGCAAAGTATTTTGCAAAGGTGGATTTTTTATTCAACCAATTATTTGCTTTGTTAAATGGTGTATTCCCTTTTTTTACAATATTATACTGATATCGAAATCAAAAATGTTTGTAGGTGTTGAATAAGTCGATGAAAGGCTTAGGGACTGATGACACGACCCTTATAAGGGTGATAGTGACAAGAACCGAGATCGATATGCAATATATAAAGGCAGAGTACCATAAAAAGTACAAGAAAACTTTGAATGATGCAGTCAAATCCGAAACATCGGGCAATTACCAGACATTCCTTCTCTCTCTTCTTGGCCCAAATCACTAGGCCAAGGTGCTTATCATGACTTCTTGTGTTTGTGCATGCTATGTATAAAATCTAAAGTTGCAATATGTGCTTGTTTTGATCCTTATACACCTATATGATTCTTGCTTATAAGAGTGATTAAATTACTTTAATTTTAAACTAAAAGTCGAATATTTTACATTCTTGCAAAAGAGTTATCCCTCCAACAACCAACAACCAACTGAACAACAACCAACAACCAACTGAACAGACCTACAATGCCCCCAAGAACATCATATGAGATATAAATCAGGTATACAAAAGTCTGAGAGCCGGACAAATAAGAAGCCAACTCACATTGAATTTGAAAATCCCACAACTAGAACTATTAGCTAACTTGAACCCTTGACCATTTCAAAAAAAAAAAAAAAAAAAAAAAAAAAAAAAAAAAAAAAAAAAAAAAAACCATGAACATGACCTTAGAAATTTTTATTGAAAGATTTGAACATTGCCTACGCTTCTTCTAAGCTTCATATTCATTTGGGGTTCGTCTTACAAAAAAATGGAACCCCATAAGTTAAAAGCTAGGAAACTACCATCTAGAGTTTCTGAAAGTTATTTTTCCAACAACCCTAAGCTGACCCACACTGTCTTATTCTAGGAGCATTGTAAGATGTAAATCAGATACACAGCAGTCTCCTAAGTGGCTGGCTCAATAGCACATTGCCCACAAGCATACCGCCCCGTAACCAACTTTGCTTGGGGCTACCATCTATTCTTAGAAACCAAGGCTAGGTGAAAGTACAAATCTACCCTCTAAGATGACGACTCTATTTCCCCTACAACTTCCTTCTCCGTACCATCACCATATCTATAAGCAAAGCTCGATGGCGGTCTATCAACCGAAAGAGTACCTTCCAACACCTTCATTACTTCACCAACCGAAGGTCTCAAAAATGGCTGATTTTGCATACACCACAAAGCTATCCTTACCACTCTTTCAACCCCACTCAAATCCTCATTATCTAAATACTTCTGTTCTACAATCACTTTCTCCATCACTTGATCCAAACTATAATCTCCCACTGCATCCCTACCACACAACACAATCTCAATCAACAGTTTCCCAAGCATGTAAATATCTTCCTCTGATGGAGACTGGTTTGACGAAGACGATGAAGATGAACACAAAAAACTCTTGATCCCAAAATCGGTCAATTTTGGCACCATTCTTTCATCAAACAACACGTTTTCAAGCTTCAAATTTCCATGAGGAATGCATAGTTGACATTCAGTGTGTAGATACGCAAGAGCACGTGTAACCCCAACAGCAATATCAACTCTTTTTTGCCAATTTCTTTCTCTTTGATCCTCAAATACCCATTTGTCAGCAGACCCATTTGAGATATATTCATAAATTAGCACCACCTTCTGTTTCGGCTCAAAGCAAAACCCTTTTACAGACACTAAATTCCGGTGGTGGGTGCCGCCCAAGACCGCTGTCGCCTTCACAAACTCCTTCTCCGACACCACCGTTCCCTCCACCACCTTCACCACCACTGCCATTTTTTCCGGTAGTACCCCTTTGAACACTGAAGACCCAAGAGGAGTTGAAAATCCCGAAGTGAGTTCTTCCACTTCCTTGAAAGATAATCGAACAAGTGCAATATTATTAAGGTTTGTTTTCGCCCCTATAACTATCTTCTCAGAGTTTTTTCGCCTTTTATGATAAACAAACAAAAGGGTAAACATCTGAATCCCTAAAATAACCAAAACTGTCACTAAAATTACAAATGCAATTGCCCCTATTACCTTTCTATAATTACCTTGAAAAGGGAAAGATATTGATTTAGGGGCGGCATTAGGGTTGCCACCCTTGGTGGCAACCGCCTGTGGGACTAAACAAACCTTCAAGAATGAAGTTGAAGGGATCGAAGGGCCTGTAGATCCACTAATAAACCCGGTTCTTTTCAAAGTGCATAAACCCGACCCATCATTCTTTGAAGTTAGTGCTAAACACGTGGTGTCATTTGAACAATATTCTTTACAAGATTCTTCACTCAACATCATATCGATGTCATGAGGAGGGTATAATCCATAAAGAACGGTTTGTTTCATTACCAACATGCTTGTATGATGTTTACAGTTTGCTAAATCAACCATTTTCTTGCACCCAGAACCGGAACCTGAATCAGATGAAGGAATAGAATTCCCCTCGTCTATGGAATCGGAATACAAACAACCACAAATGGGGCCGGTGGAATTATACCCACAAATGCTGTATAACCCACAAGAACCAAACACGTTGCATTGATCTTCTACAGCTTGCCAACCAACTTTCCAAGAACGAAGAACATTATTCCATGAATATATTCTCAAGTTCCCATCTTGATCGATTCTGAGATGCCTTAAACTCACAGAAGTGTCACCAAAATCGGTACTTGATATTGACCAAATAACTTTATTACTATTATCGTATAGACCCAAAACGCCATTTGAATCGAATCGAACTTCTTTGATTGTTGCACGTGAAGTGCTCAAATTGGGTTTCCAATAAGTGATGTTGCTTTCCCACATTAAAGCGATCCCTTCTGGATGGATTACAAATGTGTAGTAACTGGTAATCGATTTTGTGGAAGGGGGTCTGAGATTTTGTGGGTACCGGAGAAATTGGCCGGGGAGCAAGGTGTTGGTCGGCCGGTGAAAGCTTTCCCAGATGACTGTACTTTGACTGTCGATTAGAACTAGATTGCCGTTGTTCAAAAGGGTGACGGATTCAACTCCTGAATTTGAAGTATTACTACTCCAAACTATGGAATTACTAGGGTTTTCGAACAAGATCAGTCTCCCATCCATGGAAAGTTTCAATGTAGAATTGATTGGAACCCTAACACCGCCACCAACAGTCCAAACAGGCAAATTTGCTGATTTGGGACCTAAATTGTACCTAATCTCGACTACGAATTCGCCACCATCTTTCTCGAAAAACCCAAATTCGAAAATCCCATTTTCAGACACCAAGTTGTTACCTTTACGATTACCATCGACATAACTATCAGAATCATAAGCAGACCCTGAAATTTCAAAACCTAAAGGAGCTGAATCCATGGGATGTTTATCGCATAGCACGCAATTAGCGAAACCCAATAGGACTACAAGAGCGAAAGCAGAGCAAGAACAAGAAAATGTGTTGAAAGAGACGATTCTAAAGCTCTTACCTTTGATATTCTTGATGGGTATCTGAAAATCCATGAGAATAAGCAAAGATTCCAACATTTTTAGCTTAAAGAAAGCAGAAAAAAATATTGTGCTTTTGTGGGTATATGAGTGATGGGAATGGGAAGCAAGAGAAGATGAGGTTTGTTGGTTTGAAGAGATTATTTGTATTTGTTGGTGTGGTGTGGATGCAAAGTGATGTAAGTGGGGCAAGAGACGCATGTTGAGTGATCGAAGACGAGAGTGTTGTATTGGTCCATTATTTACTTATTTTAAATTTTAGATGGCGACCTATTTTGAATCTTGAAAAGATAGACGTAAAAGAAAACAAAACTTCATGTGCTTTTTGTGAAGATCGAGGTTACTATGATAAACTTGATTCCTTCTTGTCTTTTTTCCCACTAATCATGGTATCTTGTTCACTTTCCTCCTTAAATCACTCATGCAACTTTTTATATGTGTGTAAATCGTTTTTTTGTTGTCAGTAAAAATAATGTTTTTAAACAAGATTGAAATTTGTAAAAATAATAATTAATTAAGTGAATCGTGAACATTTGAATTCAAAATATGGTTAGAGTCCAAGTGAAGAAAGAAGTAAATAAATGCTATATTACCTAACTGAATGAAATGTAATAAACCTAACAAAATAAAGAGTTTTTTATAATATGAAAATGAAGATGAAATTATGATAGATGTGTACAACATTGTATTAAAGACAGACTTCCCTATTTGTTCAATAGTATCCACATGTTTGTCTTCACAATTCAAGTTATTGCATGCATCGTCTTAAAGACAGACTTCTGTATTTGTGCAATAGTATCCACATGTTTGTCTTCACAGTTCAAGTTATTGCATGTGAATTTGAATACTGGCGAACTACTTTATGGTTTTATGGTAATGATGAAAAACGAGAGAGATAATATGTTATATGTATGGAAAAAACGCCCTCAAAACATATATTTCATTCTTTCAAATAGCTTTTCTAGGAAAGAAGATTTAACATGCATCCGAAAATATCTCGTAGACTTAAAAATTTTATTGTGAATATATATATATATATATATATATATATATATATATATATATATATATATATATATATATATATATATATATATATTAGGCCTACTTACAGTGAGCCTTGGCTCACCCACACAAATTTGATGTGAAATATTTATTATATACGGTGGCAGAAGTAGAAATTATGATAGCAGTGGTACAATTTTTTTCTGTCTAAATATAATAACATAAAAAAAATTTAAAAGTACTACTACATTAAACTGATCCATTACATCTTAATATTTAAATTTGACATTTACGGGTATATTGTAACACCCTAAATCATGGATGAGAAATTTAAGAGTTTTAATGCACTTTGGAAAACCTACTCGACGAGTTGGTTGGTCCCGACTCGTCGTGTAGGGGCTGAGCTGGCCATGCGAATTATAAAGCCTACTCATCGAGTCGAAGGCTAGACTCCACGAGTTGAGTATGTATTGAGAAAACCCTAATTTTAGGGCTTGCACCCTATTTAAAGGGCCTTAAGCCCTCATTTCCGTCTCCCTCATCACCCTTGAGCACTGTGAAGAACCCTAATCGAGTTTTAGCTTGTTGTGTGAGAAGGAGATGCTATCTTGAGCATTTTGGTGCACCTTGAGAGAAGAAGAGGAAAGCATCAAGGCTTGGAGCAAGGAGGGACGTTTGGATCTAGAGGTTCTTAGTGGATAGCTTCTGTTTGAGGTAAAAAAAAAGATGTTATCCTGATCATTTTTCTTGTGAAGATCTTAGTTTGGGGAGTTCTAGAGCTTTTCCCCATCCTTCTTGTGTTATTGAGTCACTTGAGCATATCTTGAGGTTGAAACCTCAGATCTAGATTGTAGGAGGTCTTGTGAGCTCAAAGACCTAAGCTTTATGGAGCTAGAGGCAAGCCTATGAGCACCAAACCCTTGTTGGAGCTTGTATTGGCATTATGGAGCAAATATGTCATGCATGAACGTAAATATCGAAGCTTTACGTGACATTCGAGCCTTGGGAGACTAGATCTAGAGTTTGGAGTGGTAGATCTGCCTTAAAACGTCTGAATGAGAATACAGACTGAATGGACTCGCCGAGTCAATGAGCTGACTCGACGAGTCGGCTAGGGTTTTCCCCTGATGAATCTGGACATGGGTAACTCGGCGAGTTGATGAGACAACTCGACGAGTTAAGTTGGGTTTTCGCGACAATTCTGAAGGAACAATGGGGACTCGGTGAGTCACATAGATGCACTCGGCAAGTCGGGTCAACATGGACTGTTGACTCGAGTGTTGACTTCTGTTGACTTTAGGGTTTGGTCAAGACAGGGATTATGGGGACAGTGGAGGGGTAAAATGGTCTTTTACCCATACCAAGAGTTTGAGAGGAAAATAACTTAGTTTATTTAGAATCGTGATTTAAGTGTTAATTAGAGATAATTATCATATGTGTTAGGCGGAGGCTAGTTCGGAGATTCGTGTACGAGGTTTATTTGCTTGCTTGCTTTCGAGGTGAGTCTTCTTACTATACTTACCTAGAGTGGTAATCTTTGTGTGACCGGAGGGTCTTATGTGCTTATATTGAGTATTGTGATATCCTGTATTATGTCTTTGTGATTTATGTTGTGTATTATTCTGAGCTTACTGAGTTAGGACCGGAGGGTCCACCCGAGTTGTGGGACCGGAGGGTATTATTCGAGTATAGCCATGAGAGGCTAATGAGATATGTGTGGTATTTTGGGGAACTCACTAAGCTTCGTGCTTAATATGTTATGTGTTATGTGTCACACCCCCAAACCAGACGACGAAAACGTCCGGGGGCGGGTGACTTTATCTTGTAATATCATCACAGTGTGTATAAATGAATCAAAAACAACATCATCACCATACATTCAATAATACAGCATACAGGGTTTACATCATTGTATATGTTCACAAATTACATTCCAAAATATTAAATGTATGATGAAACAAAAATACAGCAAAAGTCCACATTTTCCTTACGACTGACCTGTTTACCGTGTCCCTAAGAATACAAGTTATTTTGAAAATGTCAACATATATAATGTTGGTGAGTTCATAAGTATGTTTGTATGAAAAACTTTGTAACATTTTGTGAACACCAGAAAATTCGATATTTTCTGTAGAAATGGTTTGAGAGTTTTGTTTCAAATCTTGTATTAAAGCATGTGTGTTCCGGTTTTGACAATGTATGAAAAGAGAGTTCCAGAAAATCCTATATTTTCTGGTGTTTGTAAACTGCGGCGTGTAGTATGTAGTTTCCAGAAAATCCGATATTTTCTGTTTGTAAAAGAGCTGTAGTCTTAAACCATAAGACCCGAGTAATGTCGTAAATGTATAGTTTGTACATTGTATCAAGAGTATAGTATGTGTATTCCGTAAATTTATTGTGTTGTTAATCTCTATGTGAGTCGTTATAACCATGCTTGATGTGACTATTATGCCTGTCATGACGTTCTTCAGGCGTCGCTTGTTTAAGGTAAGATATTTGTCACCCTAGACTGGCCTAGTCTAGCTATAGCGAACAGCTCAGGTGTGGGGTTTCAACCCCATATAGATCTATACATAAACTCTCGCTCTCCCTCCAGGATACTCTGGTTATAACTACAGGACTTACGGTTGTACACTACGTAGGTACGAATGAAGGAATGTCTCACAAGGGCCTTAACTAAATTTACGCGAACAGTGTATTACATTATTTATCGCTTTAAGTAATGTTTCGAGTATGTAGTTGATTACAAAACATTGGTGATAAAATACTATTTGTTTTTATCAAAATGTCAAGTATTTAATGTTATCAACCCGATTAGTATAAAATGTGTCGTAAGGCCCAATAAGAGAGTGAATGGGCGTATAAGGCCCACTTAACATGTAATGAGAACACAAGGCCCGATAAACATGTAATGAGTATACAAGGCCCAATAAGCATGTAAATGGGTATTTAAGGCCCAATAAACATGAAATGAATATTCAAGGCCCAATAAGCATGCAAATGGGTATTTAAGGCCCAATAAACATGAAATAAATATACAAGGCCCAATAAACATGTAAATGGGTATTTGAGGCCCAATAAGCATGTAAATGGGTATTTAAGGCCCATTTTGATAAAAATGACATTTTTAAGTCCATTTTTGATAAACATGACATTTTCGGTCCATTAAGCCGAGGATTTACATTTTAGGCCCATTTTTGTTAAAAATGACAATTTAAGTCCATAAAGGCCAAAAATTACATTTTAGGCCCATGAAACCGTGAATTTCCAAATAAGGCCCATTTTTATGAAAAATGACCATTTTAGCCCATTAAAACCGAGAAGGCCCAAAAGAAACCCATTTTTGTCAAAAATAACACTTTTGACCCCTACAAAACCGTGAATGTCATAATAACCTATTTTTATCCAAAAATGACTCTTTTGGTCCCCTTAAAACCGTGAGTATCATAAAAGGCTCACTTTTTGCTTATTTGTCAAATATGGCCCCTAATTAGGTTTTCTTTAGTTTTCAAGTATCCTTAACATGTTTTATCTTTCCAACATCATAATGAGTTACATATAGTAATTTGTTTTTCTAATATCTTCAAGTCTTGGAAGATATATCGAGTTCATGAGTGTAAAACATAGTTTCATAACATATTTACACAACATATCATGATAATACACACAAGCATGCATAAATACTTAGATTTAACACAAAACCAACTTGTATTCTCCCCCTAAAGTTAGTAAATCACGAAAAAGGAGAGGTATGAAGCTCACCTTGGTGTTAGTTGAGTTTTGAAGAGAAGATTGAAGGTGTTTTTGGCCTAGAGTGTTCCTTTGGGAAGATCTTCGAAAACAAGAGGATTCTAGGAGCATAAACACGACAATGATGTTGTTTTGAGGAAAGATCTTAGCATAAGATGGAGTTAATCAACTTAAGTGTGAAGTAACTTACCTAGTATGTGAGTTTGAAGAACCTTCTTGAGCACACACACACACACTCAGGAAAACTAAAGGGAAGGGATGAGGGAATTTCCTTTGAGTTTGAGAGAGAGTGAGGGACTTGTAAGTGAGTTTGGAGTGAAAAGTGAGAGAGGTGATGGTGGCTTCGGCCGATCTTAGAGAGGGAAGAAGAAAGAGATGGTTAGGGGTTATTACATGGAGGATTAGCTTTTAATTCCTAGAAATTTGGTGGTTAATGTGCATGGATTACCACCATGCAAAAATGAGGTGTCATCAAGTTTAAATCAATTCAATTTTTTTTTCTTTTTTTTTTATCTAAAACCGAGAATAGGAGAGGGGGTGAAAAGAAAAGGGATGTTGGGCTTGAATTTAATACCAACCGAAAATATAAAGCCCAATAAGAAATTTTTCGGCCCATTGAGCCCACATACAAGTTTACGGCCCAAAAGGGTAAAAGAAATGGGTTTTCGGCCCAATGTGGTTAAATAAATGGGTTTTCGGCCCATAGAGATGGAGGAAATGGGTTTTGGCCTAATAAGGCCCATGAAGAGTCTTATGGTCCAAAATACTATAGCTTAATGAATGTGGGTCCAACTAGGGCCCAATTGGGGATTCTTGGCCCAAAAGAACCAAGTTGATGGGTTTACTGGCCCACCAGGCCTAATAAGTGAATCGTGGTCCAATAATAGGTTTGAACCGGGAAGTTAGGGTTACAAACCCAAAGTTGAGTGAATGTAGCGTATTAAATTAGGTTTAGGGCTTGCACAAGTGAATTTTAATTCAAATTGTCGTTTTGAATGAATAACATGTATAACATAATACTTAGGGTTACAAGAATTCACCAAAAGTAATTACACATGGATAGAATTTCCTAGCCTTAAAATACTAGTTGTGACATCATCCCCCCGTTAGAGGGAATTTCATCCCGAAATTCTTTTGAAAGCTAATCTTAAGAGCTAGAGAAAAGGTGAGGAGACTTTTGCATCATTTGATCTTCGCGTTCCCATGTGTATTCCGGTCCGCGTTTAACATTCCATCGAACCTTCACAATAGGAATGTGGCTTTGTTTCGTACGCTTTACCTCTCTGTCCATGATTTCAACCGTCGCTTCGATGAACATGACATTCTTGTTCAACTCGATCTCATCCAGGGGAACAACGAGGGTTTCATATAATGGGCACTTTTTTAGATTTGACACGTGGAACACTGGGTGTACGTTGTTAAGCTTCGAGGGCAGTTGTAGTTTATAGGCTACCAGACCGATCCTGACGAGGATCTCGAATGGTCCGATGTATCATGGGTTTAGCTTGCCCCGCTTTCTGAATTGTACCATCCCCTTCCAGTGAGAGACTTTCAGTAGCACGCGATCACCTACATGGAATTCCAGAGGCTTTTATCTTTTATCAGCATAGGTCTTTTGTCGGTCTCGCAATGCTTGGAGTCGTGCCCTGATTTGAACTATTTTCTCCGTTGTTTCCCGAATGATCTCAAGTCCTGTAAGAGTGTTGTTCGGTGTTTGCCCTCTTGCTAGCTGAATGTCTCCCACCTCAGCCCAGCAAAGAGGTGATATGCATTTCCGGCCATACAAAGCTTCAAAAGGAGCAACCTTAATGCTTGTATGATAGTTGTTGTTGTACGAGAATTCAATTAGGGGCAAGTGGGTATCCCATGTCTTGCCAAAGTCTATTACACAAGCTCGAAGCATATCTTCTAACGTTTGAATGGTTCGCTCGCTTTGGTCGTCGGTCTGGGGGTGGTAGGCAATACTCATATCGAGTTGGGTCCCCATTGCTTTCTGGAGTGACTGCCAGAATCGTGAGGTGAACCTACTATCTCGGTCAGAGATGATAGATACCGACACCCCGTAAAGTCTCACCACCTCCTTTATGTATATCCGAGTTAATCTCTCCATTTTGTATGTTTCTTTTATTGGTAGGAAATGGACGGATTTAGTCAACCGGTCAACAATTACCCAAATAGCATCCAGTCCATCATCCGTTTTGGGTAATTTGGTTATAAAATCCATGGTTATTCATTCCCATTTCCACTCGGGTATCACAGGTTGTTGTAATAATCCCAAGGGCTTCTGGTATTCTACCTTAACCTTTGTGCAAGTCAGGCACTTGTTCACGTAGGTAGCAATTTCCGCTTTCATGTTCGGCCACCAATAATGTTGTTTGATATCCAGGTACATCTTATCCGATCCTGGATGGACGGAGTATTGTGTCTTATGAGCTTCATTCATGGTCACGTCTCTGAATCCTCCAAATTTTGGAATCCAGATTCGATTCATGAAATAGTAAGCCCCGTCTTCTTTGACTTCAAGATTTTTGTCCATTCCACGCAGTGCTTCATTCGCGGCATTTTTCGGCTTCAATGCCTCCAATTGAGCTTCTTTGATTTGTGAAGTTAGGTGGGAGTGGATGGTTATTGTTAGTGTTTTCACTCGGTGACCCGAGTATTCTTTTCTGCTTAAGGCATCGGCCACCACGTTAGCCTTGCCTGGATGGTACTTGATCTCGCATTCATAGTCATTCAGCAGCTCGACCCATCGTCGCTGCCTCATGTTCAGCTATTTTTGGTTCAGAATATGTTGGAGGCTTTTGTGGTCTGTGAAGATGGTCCACTTAGTACCATAAAGATAGTGCCTCTAAATTTTTAGGGCGAAGACCACCGCTCCCAACTCGAGATCATGGGTGGTATAGTTTACTTCGTGTGTCTTCAATTGTGTGGATGCGTAAGCTATCACTTTTTTGCACTGCATAAGAACACAGCCTAACCCCTGATTTGAAGCGTCATAATATACTACGAAATCTTCCGTTCCCTCTGGCAAAGATAACACTAGAGCACTATAGAGGGCTCGCTTCAGGGTTTGAAAAGCAGCTTCTTGTTTGCCAGTCCAGTTGAAGGGTACACCTTTTTGGGTTAGAGTGGTGAGGGGCTTGGCAATCTTGGAGAAATTCTGAATGAACCTTCTATAATAACCAACAAGGACCAAGAATTGCTTGATCTCCGTTGGCGATTTCGGAATTGCCCAGCCTTTAATAGCTTTGATCTTGAAAGGATCCATATGAATTCCTTCCTTACTGACTACATGACCCAAGAAATTTACACTGCGAATCCAGAACTCGCATTTGGAAAGTTTTGCATATAACTTCTCTGCCCTCAATGTCTCCAGAACCTGCCGTAGGTGCTGGCCGTGTTCTTCCTTGTTCCGAGAGTAAACGAGTATGTCATCGATGAAAACAATTATAAAGTTGTCTAGGAATGGGTGGAAAACTCGGTTCATGAGGTCCATAAATGTTGCGGGAGCATTTGTCAGACCGAAGGGCATAACAACGAATTCATAGTGACCATATCGAGTTCGAAAAGCAATTTTGGGAATATCATCTTCCCGGACTCGCAGCTGATGATATCCGGACCTTAGATCTATTTTGGAAAAGTAATTAGCTCCTTGAAGCTGGTCGAATAGATCATCAATCTGAGGGAGTGGGTATCGGTTCTTGATAGTGAGCTTGTTCAACTCCCGATAGTCAATGCACATTCTGAAGGATCTGTCCTTCTTTTTGACAAACATGACTGGAGCTCCCCAGGGTGAGAAATTCGGCCTTATGAATCCCTTCTCTAGAAGTTCGCTTAATTGGCTCGATAACTCCTGCATTTCAGTGGGAGATAACCTGTAGGGTGATTTGGCAATTGATGTGGCTCCCGGTATTAGGTCAATTCGAAATTCGACCTGTCTTTCTGGGGGTATTCCCAGAAGGTCTTCGGGAAATACGTCCGGAAAGTCACATGCCACTGGGATATCTTTGATGTTAATTTCCTCTTTTGTTTTATCCACAACATGGGCGAGGAAGGCACAATTTTTCTTATGCATGCATTTTTATGCCTTGATGCACGAGATAAGACGGAGATTGGCGTCAGGTTTATCACCGTAGATTATTAGGGTTTCGTGGTTGGGGAGGTGAAGGCGAACGGCCTTCTCGTGGCACATAATGTCGGCATGATGGGGGCTTAATGTAACGCCCCGTTCCTGGTATGCATTTAAAACATTATTTTTCTTCTTATTTTAGAAGCTACTCGACGAGTCAGTGGCCCTAACTCGTCGAGTAGCAGCGGGTCAGCACGTGAAGTTGGCGTGGCGACTTGACGAGTCCATATTCCGGACTCGGCGAGTCCGCCAGTCTGGATGAAGCCCTAATTTTCAGGGAGTGTACCCTATTTAAACACCATTATAGCCCCAAACCAGCCTCCTTCACCTCTCAGAGACTTATTCCCGAAACCTAGCCTCCTTGAAGTGTGTGTGAGTGGGCAAGGCCCTAGTTAGTTCCGGACTTCGGTCCGATGCAGTGGGCAAGGCCCTAGTTAGTTCCGGACTTCGGTCCGATGCAGTTCCGGACTTCGGTCCGATGCAGTGGGCAAGGCCCTAGTTAGTTCCGGACTTCGGTCTGATGTAGTGGGCAAGGCCCAGTATGTGCTTTATATGTTATTGTATGGTATGTGGTAGTTTGGGGGAGCTCACTAAGCTTCGTGCTTACAGTTTCAGTTTTGGTTTCAGGTACTTCAGCTAGCAAAGGGAAGGGCTCGGGATGATGGCATGGCACACACCACAGTTTTAGCCTGGGAGTTAGACTATGATATTTTGATATGATCTTGACACTAGCTTCGATTTGATAATTTATTATGACATTTGAGATACACGATTCATGGGTTTTATCTTTTGATATTTGATATTATGGTTTAGTAATGATTTCAAACAAAAAATTTTAGGTTGTATTTTTGGGATGTTTCAAGTTGGTATCAGAGCCTTGGTTTGAGGGATTCGGGCGCACTTCCGAGTGTGACTGAACTCAAACTAAGGAAGTGGTATAAATTTTTCAAAAGAAAAGAGTTTTAGAAAAGCAAAAAGAATTTAAAAAAAAAAGAAAAGAACTTTGAAAAGAGAAAAGGGTGTGGTGCATGCAATCAGCCGAGCTCAAGTAAGTACTCCCAAATTATCCATACAAGTTTATGCTATGTTATGATTATCAGCTTTATTAGAACAACATGCTAGATTAGGACTAAGGATCTAGGAAGGATGCCTTATGTGCCTGTTATATGTGTTTCAGCTTTATGAAAACTGCATGCTAATACAGATTGGTCAGGAGGATAGCCTGAGTAGTATATGCTTGCTTATGTGCACTCGATGTCCGAATGCTGCTTGCTTTGTGCTTTTAGGAGTTCTAGTAGTCTTTCACTAGCTAGTAAACAAATATGTTAAGTTACATATTGCAAGGACTAAATAATTTCAGAAGGTTAGGTCTAGCTCTATTTCGCAGCTCTCGTCTGAGTCCAACCGTTGTAGGGTAGGATCTCTCATTCGAAGAATTATCTAGTCTGAGTGATATGTAATAGTATTTGCGAGCTAGTTAGGGGAAGAAAGCAGGGACTTCTTACGCAGCTGATGGCGGAGAGTGGGTTGGTGATTACCCTAGGGCAAGCCTAGGATGAGTGTAGCATAGAGCAGTAGTAGTAAAAGGGACTTGGTGGAGTCAAGGCAGTTCTTGAGGGAAGTACGGATAGATGTGGAAGGTAGTATGGGCCCGTACTACTGAAAGCAGAGGATCCGTACTCGAATCAAGGAAGGCTGAGATGAGACCAGGAAACTTGTAGTAGCAACGATCCCTTGAGATATATCTGTATTCCTGACGTTGTCATTATGTGTTTTCAGAATGGTGGTTTTACGCCCTAGACTAGCAGTCGGCAGTTCAGGCGCCGGTGAGGGATCGGGATCAGGCTCGGGGGCCGAGCATTTGGATGAGCAGACTAGGGAGTTTCTCTCCTCAGAGGTTACTCGCATCATACTCGAGCAGACTCCTGTGATCTTCGATTCGATCAAGGAGGGTATTTTGGAGCTGATGGACGAGAAGTTGAGCACATTCTGTGCTGAGGTGGCGGCCATGATGGGGTCGCGCACCCTCACTTTCAGGGAGTTCAGAGCATGTGGAGCTCCTGACTACCATGGGGCACGGGATCCCATTGCGAGTACCAGGTGGTTGGTGGATGTCGCCAATGCATTCCGCACCAGCAGATGTCCCGAGGGGGACAAGGTCAGACTAGCATCCTGTCTCCTGAAGGACAGGGAACGAGATTGGTGGGAGGAGATCGGACATGTCATGGGAGATGACGTAGCTCTCGATGCGATGACCTAGACCGATTTCACTACCAGGTTCAGAGTCGAGTTTGCACCGGTTATCGAGGTGCAGCAGTTAGCGAGGGAGTTTCAGGATCTTACTCAGACTACTGAGACTGTGGCGGAGATTACCTCCAAGTTTAGGGAGAGGGCTCTTCTCGTTCCTCAGTATGCGGCTGATGAGGAGATGAAGAAGGCTCGTTATCATGAGATGTTGAGGAGTGATATCAGACAGTTTGTGAGCCGGTCCAGCTGTAAAACGTTGGATGACATGATTGTGAGGGCTCGTGAGAGAGAGATAGATTTGGAGATGGAGAAGAAGAGGAAGCCAGAGACGGCATATGGCACAGGGAGTTCGGGCAAAAAGCCCAAGGTATCGGATCACAGATCCATAGGTCAGCAGAGCCACAGTAGGTGTGGCAAGTGTGGGAGATTGCACGATGGGGAGTGCAAGGCAGGGATCTCCGGCTGCTACAAGTGCGGTCGGACTGGGCATATGAGTAGGGATTGTACAGCCACCACCACCACAGTAGCTGATCTGATTTGCTTCCATTGCAATCAGAGGGGACATAAAAAGTCTCAGTGCCCGAGTTTAGCAGCAGCAGGGATGGTGGCAGCACCTGCCCCTGCTACTTTGAGGATTACAGACGGCCGTCAGGGTCAGGTTGAGGCGCCAGTGGCGAAGAGTAGAGCTTTCCAGATGACAGCAGAGGAGGTGCGGGTGACTCCTGATGTGGTGACGGGTATGTTTTTCCTCTTATCTCTGTATTTAGTATTGATTATTTCTCATGGTTATGTATTTGTATTCAGGGTCGTTCTTAGTGAACGACATTTCAGCTACAATATTATTTGATTCGGGGGCCACTTGAGGTTAGCCAGCGGTTTAGCAGAGCTCCAGGGGAGCTGGACCGTCCACTTGAGGTTGAGATAGCTGATGACAGGACCGTTAGGGTCGCGAGGGTACATAGGGGGTGTTCGCTGCGGTTATTTGATGAGCAGTTTTCAGTAGATTTGGTTCCTATTCCCCTGCGAGGGAATAAGGTCATAGTGGGTATGGATTGGTTGAGCCCTAATGGGGCAGTGATTGATTGTGAACTGCAGTTAGTGAGGGTTCGCACTCCTAGTGGGGGAGAGTTAGTGATTTAGGGCGAGAGGCCACATCGCGGACCGATTTTGTGTTCAGCAGCGAGAGCAAGGCGCTACTTTCAACAGGGTTGCGCGGGGTATGTCGCCTATGTTTTAGATGCCCGGGAGAAGGGCAAGGCGACAGTTGACGATGTGCTAGTAGTACGAGAGTACCCGTACGTATTCCCAGAGGATTTGACTGGAATACCTCCGGAGAGACAGGTCGAGTTTCAGATTGATCTGGTTCCTGGTGCGGCTCCGATAGCCAAGGCACCGTATCGGTTGGCTCCTCCCGAGATGCAGGAGTTGTCTATGAAGCTGCAAGAGCTGCTAGACAAGGGTTTTATCAGACCGAGCAGTTCACCATGGGGAGCCCCGATCCTGTTTGTGAAGAAGAAGGACGGGTCGCACCGTATGTGCATTGATTATCGGGAGCTGAACAAGGTGACGGTGAAGAACCGTTACCCACTTCCGAGGATAGATGACTTGTTTGATCAGCTCCAGGGAGCATCTTGGTTCTCCAAGATTGATTTGCGCTCCGGTTATCATCAGATGCAGGTCAGAGGTGATGACGTACAGAAGACCGCTTTTAGGACCCGCTATGGTCATTATGAGTTCATGGTGATGCCATTTGGGCTCTCCAACGCACCAGCCGCGTTCATGGATCTCATGAACCGCGTATGCAAACCAATGTTAGATCGGTCTGTGATAGTGTTCATCGACGACATCTTGGTCTATTCCAAGACTCAGGAGCAGCACGAGGAGCACCTGAGGGAGGTGCTAGAGACACTGAGGAGGGAGAAACTATTTGCAAAGTTCTCCAAGTGTGAGTTCTGGTTGCGCGAGGTGCAGTTCCTTGGACACCTCGTCAACCAGAAGGGTATACTAGTAGATCCGGCCAAGATAGAGGCCGTGATGCAGTGGGAGGTCCCGAGGTCTCCATCTGAGATTCGGAGCTTCCTAGGTTTGGCAGGGTACTACAGGAGATTCATCCAGGATTTCTCCAAGATAGCAGTTTCGCTCACTTGACTGACCAGGAAGTCGGTGGCATTTCGCTGGGGGCCTGAGCAGCAGGAAGCATTTGATACCCTCAGACAGAGATTGTGTGAGGCACCGATTCTTACCCTGATAGAGGGAGTGGATGACTTCGTAGTCTACTGTGATCCTTCGATCACAGGTATGGGATAGCTTATGCCTCTAGACAGTTGAAGCCTCACGAGGCTAACTATCCGACGCACTTTGGAGACATTACCTCTATGGGGTCCGTTGTACCATTTACACGGATCACAAGAGCCTGAGGTACCTCATGGATCAGCCGAATCTAAACATGAGGCAGCGTCGGTGGTTAGATGTGGTAAAGGACTACGATTGTGAGATCCTTTATCATCCGGGCAAGGCCAACGTAGTGGCCGATGCCCTGAGCCACAAGGCGATGTCGGCCCCGATCAGGGATATATGTCTGAGGATGACAGTGATTACTCCATTGTTGGAGCGGATTAGAGAGGCACAGGTTGAGGGCCTAAAGGAGGAGAGACAGAAGTGTGAGAGGATCGTGGGCCGAGTAGCTTCTTTCGATTATGACAGTCGAGGATTGTTGACCCTTCATGGGAGAGTTTGGGTGCCATACTGGGGAGGAGTACGGCAGGTGTTGATGGATGAGGCCCACAAGTCTCGGTTCTCCATCCACCTAGGGGCGACGAAGCTTGGTACGTGGAGAGATGCTTGACCTGCAGGAAGGTCAAGGCAGAGCACCAGAGACCCCACGGAAAGATGCAACCATTGGACATTCCCGTGTGGAAATGGGAGGATATCACCATGGATTTCGTTACTAAGCTTCCCAGGACTGCACGTGGAGTTGACTCGATTTGGGTAATAGTGGATCGGTTGACCAAGAGCGCGTATTTCGTACCGATCCAGGAGAGTATATCGGCCGAGAAGTTAGCCGATATTTATGTGCGAGAGGTCGTGGCACGTCATGGTGTTCCTGTTTCGGTAGTATCAGATCGAGACGTCCGGTTCACTTCCAGGTTTTGGAAGCGGTTCCATGACGAGATGGGGACTCGTCTCCTTTTCAGCACCGCTTTCCACCCTCAGACGGATGGGGAAAGCGAGAGGACGATTCAGACTCTCGAGGACATGCTTCGGGCATCTGTCCTAGATTTTGGTGGCAGTTGGGATACGTACCTTCCATTAGCGGAATTTTCGTATAACAACAGTTACCACTCCAGTATAGACCGGCCTCCCTTTGAGATGCTCTACGGGAGGAAGTGTAGAACCCCAATCTGCTGGGGCGAGGTCGGTCAGAGAGTCATGGGGAGAACTGAGGTGGTGCTTAAGACCACAGAGTTGATTCAACAGGTTCGTAGCCGGCTCCAGACTTCTCAGAGTCGGCAGAAGAGTTACGCCGATAGGAGGCGTTCTGATTTGGAGTTTCAGGTAGGCGATATGGTCCTCCTGAAAGTGTCACTCTGGAAGGGTGTCATCAGGTTCTGGAAGAGGGGCAAGCTGGGCCCCAGGTTCATTGGTCCCTTTAGGGTTTTGGCCCGGGTGGTCGGGTTGCTTATCGGTTAGATCTTCCAGCAGAGCTTAGCCAGATCCACAACACTTTCCATGTGTCTCAGTTACGGAAGTGTTTGGTGGATGAGTCAGCAATTGTACCTGATGGGTTTTGCGCATTCTAACACTCCTAAGTGTACATGCAACCCTAAATACCTTGGATCTATGTTTTCTCTATTATACATGCAATTATGAACTTTCCAAGGTATTACCTTATCTAGCATACAATACTTGATACTTGGGTAATCAAATGGATAGAATACATACCTTTGTTTGATGTAGCTTGTCTCCATGAAGCTTGAGTGCCTAGTGCCCCAAGTGTGACACCTCAAATGGTTCACACAACACCAAATGCACATGGAATGACTTGAGAGAAATGGAACACTCCTTGAAATCGTCTAGCCCTCATATTCACACATTAGTGCACGGTTTCTTGAGCCATGGGATTCTTTTATATGGTGGCTATTAGGGTTACACCATGTAACTCATAACTTTACCCATTCCTTATGCTCCATGGATTTTAACCTCCATGGAGTATCCATGGGTCACCCCATGGACTTAGTCCAACATAAGAAATCTTGGATCACAAGCCCACATATATAAGAATGAATGATTTACACAATCAACCCATATATTTAATTAGTCTCCTTTTGATCACTTAATTAATTCCAAATTAATTCTTGATCAATACTAATTAAATAACCTTATTAATATATTAGAACTTATAATATATTAACCAACCTTAAGTGTTATTTCTCTCATTATAGTCTATCCAAATGCATGATGCCATGCAACCCAAATGGACCATGTCGGGTCGGGTCAAGTCTTACCAATTATGGTTATGGACTTAGACATTAATCCAACAGTCTCCCACTTGGATAAGTCTAAAACTATTATTGCGTATGACTTCAGGAACCGATCAGCAATCGTAGCTCTTAAAAGCTTATGTCGAACTCTGACCTTGTCGATGAACTCTGACCTTTGTCAATGACTTGTCCATTAGATAAGGGATCATATATTCCTCCATTCTAGATATCATATGGACTGAGACATGGATTATCAATCATTCTCTCTGTCTATTTGTTGTTTCCCGATTTCCGATTCATGATGGCTGACTGATTGAACAAATCAAATCAGTCCTGGCTTGGCCAAGCACTCACATGTATCATCTTTAAATCATCGAGGGGCCCACATATATCGCTTTTATCCCGAAGGTAAAAGGAATGGATAAAATTCGACTCATATGGCTTGTTCTACTACTTGTTGAATCATACACAAAGGCACGTTTTATAACATCGAGTTACCGAATGCGTTTTCGTGCAATCAATGTACAACCAACTCATAGTAACAACTCATATCTCTAGGTTTGAAGAATATAAGATATTATCGTCTCATGATCACTCGTGATAAAATCCATGAAGTGATTCAAATGAGCGCGGGTTGAATCCAATACTCAGAACTTATGAGCACTCATGAGTGTTGTAGCACCACTTTGTCCACCAACTTGGACCTCTACAAACCAACCCATGACAGTCTTGATTCATATCTACTTCCAACATATGACCGACTGTGGATGGTTTGAATAACTTAATCATTCAGGAAGAGCGACTTAGTTATTCTGGAAGTCAAAACATGCAAAGTGAAACACAAGAATAAATGAATCAAATATGGTATCAAACCCTATGAATATAAATAAACACTTTTATTTATCACCATACTGATTACTCATTATTCATTGTTTCGGTTTTATCAACTTTATACTTGAATTAAAAACACTAGTTGTCCCATGCTCCAAGCATGTACACTATGTTTTTCTTAAACAATAGCTTTGCCATACACCAAGTATGCACTCTGTGTTTGTCTATGATCCTTACTTTGTGAAATAAACCAATTGAACATAATTTCAATGATTCTAATTTCACACTCCCAAATCCTTATCGAAAAATGTGAGAATTTCAAATTCCTATCATTTATCGAAATCTGTTTAGATTTTAAACTTATATGCACTGACCCTCCTGTAATGAATATGTACAAAGTCACAAAGACTTGTCAACAGTCATTATAAGGTATTCCAATGGAGATCAACTCCATGGAAACTAAGTCTCATATTCAAAGTACATTGCTTTGGACATGCTTCTTGCATTAAGTTTTCTAATCTTACACAGATAACTTCCACCTATGGAGACAACTCCATATTCTCATTTTGACTATCACTTCTGAATAAGAGATGCCTCTTTTCAGAATATGTCAATATGGTCCTTCCAAAATTAGCACTATACTTCCAACTGTCCCTGAGCAACCAATCTTTGGTAAACCTCAGATTGTCCTCGACAATTGCTTAATCATTTTAGTCATATCCAATTCTAGACCTTTTCCCTTCATAATGCCCCAGACATTTGGAAAATTTTAGAAAGGATGAATATAGCACATGTAATCGATCCTATATCCGAAGCATATGGGACACGATTCATGATGTCTCACATAAAGACTAAACCAGTCTTTTGCTATAATATTTCCATTTCAATTTGCCAAGTTCTCAAAATTCAGATTATGAAAAGGGATGCCGTAATCATAATCGAATTTTAGAACGCAAATAATGGACCCATATATAGAATTTCCTTATGTTGAGCCATTCCAACATGAAATTCATATATATATATATATACTTGATTAAATACGATTAAAATCTCAATCTAAGCTTTTAGAATTGAAATGAAGTATAATTTCCTCTCCCTTAATTATAGCAAAACAACTTTTTCAACCCCTGCAACCTCACGAATTGAAACTTTTGTTTTCTATAATTAACATTGCTAACTTGCAACCTTTGTCATAATTATCATGCTCCCATTAACATGATGATTATTAGCATAACACTTATGCTCCCACTAGCTTTGACATGTACTCAGAAATCAGCTGGACTTCTAGAAATCAATACTTTATTGACTTCCTTACCAAAGTTCAGATTTCTGATACGAGATGCTTTGATAAAACTTTATCAAAATCATACACCTTTCCTTAGATAGCATGCATGTGTGTCTAAACAATTTCAGAACTATGAAAAGGGATGCCGTAATCATAGTCTCAATTGTTTAGACCTTTTGCCATCTGCTTCAAATCTACTTGGTGGAAGTGTTTCCTCACCATCATTTTCATGAATCGGAGAGAAACCTTATGACCCTTAGATTTTATGGTGTATGTGTTCTTATCCATGTGAATCGTCAAAACCATAGTCACAAGACAAGGATAATGACAAATCCAAACTCATATGGACTGAACTTATGCAATCTTAACTTCTTGCCACCTGGCAGTACAGGGCCTGCCATTGCTTCCAAGTTGTTATGCAACCAATTGAGAACTTTCAAAACTCCTATGCAAAGCCAACTTTAACTTGAATGGGCACAGAATATGTCAACATGATAGGTTATAAGCCTCAAGTCGTGTGCTAGTGAAGAACCTCAGGTTTTATTCTTGATTAGTTCTTGAAATTCTTTTTAGGATCTTTAAGACTCCCACTGTCCTCTTGACATATAAGACTATCTTGCCAAATATTCAAGAGATAGTGCGGATTCTTTATCAAGACAAACACTTCACACAATTGGCCTTAGTTGGTCTTTGTTTAATCCAAAACATCACAACTTACCAACTTCAAATGTACAAGAGTAGGACACTTTTACTCTTACATTTGACAAGTGTTATAAACCTTTCTTTAAGATATGTCACTCAACTTATAGTCTTGGAGTATGACTCTAAGACTTGTTTTGAAACGAAGTATGACTCATCTTCTTGATTTAACCATTTCAACAATTCATGACTCCTCTTCTTAGTCATAAGAATGCACTAAGATGTCCTTAGAAGACCAATTGTGATGTGGTTCTTTAATCATTAAGATGATCACAAAACATGATACTAAAGTACTCTCCCATCTTTTCAGATTTGAGAAACTTTTATCTGTCTGCCTAATTTGATTCTTCCCATTCGTTCTGCCATACATTGAGACTTTTCCAATGTTTCAGAATTATACTTAAACTTGTAAGTATAACCATATTTACTAAAATTTAGTAAATCATGACGAATAGTCTTAACGAGCTTTGTGGTGGACTTGACCAGTGCACAAGAATGTGTACTCGATCCCTTTAGTCCTTAACTTGACTCACACATCCATGTGAACAAGTCTTAATTTTCCAATGCTTGAAAGTTCTCATTCATCATACTATTCAACTTGCATGATTCCAAGTTTCTATCCAACTGAAGCCTTGGGAATGAGAATCTTTCCTTATTTGGTAAATTATGACACTACCACAAACGAAAGAATCAAGTCCATTTTTTTTTTCAAATATTGCTATCAATGGAATCATATAAACAACCATTTTTCACAAATGCCACTTGTAAGGATATTTAAAATAAATATAAAATTAAAAACTTTTATTTTATTTCAAAACTTTGCGGAAAAAACTTATCCTTATAGTGCAAATGCATACGGAAAAACTTGTTGTTATCTATTCCTAAGCAATATATCATAACTCCTAAGTAACAGCTTCAAAATTCTAATGCGATCGAAATCCACCTACGCGATCAGAATCAGCATATACTTCCTTTAAGCTTTTCTCTCTATTCTTTGATTCTTAAAACATCAACATGTGACCCAGTCACATCATGTAATGAGGATCTTAGAATAGAAACTTAACAGAGTTAGATAATGGGCTCTACCTGAAGTAGAGTCAGACTTATTGACTTTAACATCCTTAGGTAAACTTGGCAGCTTTGCAATCAACGCCCCTTCCTTTGGCAAAATAAACATATGGACCCTTTGGTAATGGGACTATCTCAGACTTAGCCTTTCTCCTTACCATTTGGTCAACCGGGTTGACTATGACCAATCCCTTTCCATTGGGAAGAGAATGCTTTTTCTGGATTTCCAGTGTCACCATTGTCACTGTCCATAAAGTTTTTTGGAAGTTGATCTTCTAATCAAATTTGCTTTACTATCGTTCCAAATCATTGCTGATTCAGCAGCACCAAGCAAATAGATATGATCATTAAGGTTCATGTCATAGTCTGTTTCATAGTAGTCCCAAAGGAACTCACTATGTGACTTAGAAAGTGATTGAACATCCAACTTTCTCAAGACTTTGACACCCAACTCTCCCAGCTTGTCAATATGTGACTTCATCTCTAAGATGTGATCACACATAGACCTTGCTTGCCATTAGGGCTTGAGTGACCTTGAACTTGTGGGTTAGGGAGAATAATTGGAGGAGGTGGAGGAAGTAAAGTTCCAAGAGATTTGGGAAGATCATAGATGTCTGAACTAGACATCTTTTGGGAGATATTCAAGATAGTTGATCTAAAGTCCTTAATATAACACCCAATATGAAATATTAAGGCTAGGATCCAACAACCTATTTATAACTGGAAGAGGGATGCCGTAATCCGAGTTATAAAATAGTTGAAGGTAGGTAAATGACGATTTACCAATTTCCACCATGAAAAACGAAATAATGTAATTAGGTTTTTAATTGGATTTGAAACTCCTAGATCTTTTGAGATTCATTGAACTTTTCAATGGCATGTTTCAATCTCGAGTGTGCCCTTCAGGTTTTGTGACTGGGATGCCGAGGATCACAAAACAAGGTGTGAAGTAACCATGCAAATATACTTGGTACCCTTAATATTTACCCCTCAATCGATGTGCCGGTTAACCACACGAGTGTTGGATTAGTGTCTAAGTCCATAACTATTTTGGTATGTACTTGACCCGATGGTGCATGGTCCTTTTGGGTTGCCTTCACCAAAGCAACTTGATAGGATGAATTATGGAGAGAAAGGATTAATTATTATTTATTAATATATTATGAGAATAATATATTAAAGGAGAAATCATATTGTTTAATTAATATTAGTCAAGAATTAATTGATAATTAATTTTGTGGCTAAAAGAGATTAATTAAACTTAAGGGACTGGAACTGTAATTATAAGATAATTGCATTTGGGCTATGGATCACCTTGGAATAATAGGTTGGACGAATTCTATGGGGAAACCCATTAGAAATCGCCCAAGGGATATTCTAAAAGGGTCCATGGGCTGCTTAGGGCTTAAGCAGTCAGATTAGGGTTTCCTAGTTGAAAACCCTAATAGCCTGCATGTATATATAGTACCCTTAAGCCCCAAAAACGTGGCTAAGAGTTCCACTAGGGTTTCCACACGTTTTGGGCAGCCTCCTCTTTCCTTATTCTTCATCCTCTTGCTCTTGGTGTTTGTGAGCCATTAGAGGAGTGACACTTGTGACTCTAAGCTTTCTAAAGCCATTACAAGGAGGATTTGAGATTGTTATTGCTACATAACAATTAAGGTATGATCTAAACCCTAATTCAATATGTTAATATTGATTATCACATGCTAGATCTAGGGTTTATAGTCTTGGATGAATGCATGTACAATAGAGAAACCTAGATCCAAGCATTAGGGTTTGCATGAGCACATAGGATGTTCTTATGGCCTAAACCCATCAGTGGTATCAGAGCCTTGATTGGTTTCTATTGTATTGATGCCTTGGTTATTTGTTCAAGCTTCAAAATCGATTTTTTGGCTCCCTGACTGATGAACTCGGCGAGTTCCAATGTGGACTCGGCGAGTTGCTCCAACTCGGCGAGTCCATAGAGGAACTCGGCGAGTTCGAGCGTCAGTAAGAGCAGATTTCAGGATTTCTTGCTATTTTGCTTGAGGATACTTGCCTTAATTGTTTTGGGTCTTTAATATTCGAATTTTATCTTATATTTGAGAATATCCTTGATTAAACAAAAGATAATTACCAATTGATTAGATAATAACTTCCTTATATGATTAAAGATTAATTATTTGTATTAATTGGGTAACTTATCTTGCAAGAAATTGAAATTAGGTCAAATTTAGATAATCATTAAATTAATTGTTTAATTTAAATTATTTGCTATTTGATCCTTGTGTTTTTGAAATGTTTCAAATACTTGCCCTCAAGTTTTGGAATTTAAATTTTGATTAAAAGGTTTTTTTTGAAATATTTAAATTCTAAACCCTAATGTTTTGAAATGTTTCAAAACTTGCCCTCAAGTTTTGGAATTTAAAAGTTGATTAAAAGTTTAATTTAGAAATGTTAGATTCTAAAACCCTAGTATTGTTTTTGAAAAGTTCAAATCACACCCTTATGGTTTTATTAAATTAATTAAGTGTATAATTAAAAGAGAGTTAATAAATCCATAGTGATATGGTTTACATTTAATTAAATTAAAAGTATGTTTTATTAAATTAGACCACCTAGTATTTTAAAAGTGTAAAATACACCATATACTATATATAACTTTAAAAGTCTAGTATTATATATATGTATGAGTAAACAGTCAGTCTTACCGTTAGTAGGCCTCATTCACGAAGCTAGTCTATAAGGGGTGTTTAAGGAAATTGCCTATAAAATGGCGATTGAATGGGTATCCACTCTTACCCACCGCACTCTTGACTAGTGGATGGTCGTTAGCCGAACGGGTAGGATAGGGCAAACCCTTTCCATTAAAAGTATAATGAAGTATTAAGTAACTAAATGTCTTATACAAAATTCCCAATCTTAGTTACTTTAGACAAAAGTGAATTGATGCAATTCCATGAAATTACTCTTTGTGCCCTTGCGAAGACATTAGTGGAGCGTGTGTGGCTAACCGGCACACTAAATGGTACTGAGCAAAGGTAGCAAAGGGTGACTCATTGTTTGTCATAGTTCGGTGGAGCGTGTATGGTTAACCGGCACATCGAATAGGTGACTGTAACATTAGGGGCACCATGTAAGTTTGCATGGTTATTCACACCCTGTTTTGTGATCCTCGGCATCCCAGTCACAAATCGAGGGGCATATCGAGATTTAAACATGCCATTGAAATGTTCAATGAATCTCAAAAGATCTAGGAATTTTCAATAGATTTAAAACTTAAATTTCTTTTTCGTTTTTCATGGTGGAAATTAGTGAATCGTCATTCACTTACCTTCAAATGTTCTGCAATTTGGGTTACGACATCCCTCTCCCAAGTTGTAGAGTATTGTGTTGGGTCCTAGCCTTAATATCTCATTTGGGTGATTTATTAAGGACTCAATCAATCAACTAACTTGAATTTTTCTCCCGTTTTGTAGATGTCAAAGTATGACAACTATGGTCTTCCCAAATCCCGTGGAACAAGCTTTTCACATGAAGATGATATTCCACGATTCGATAGAGGAACACGAGATCATGCTTCACTTCCTCCACCTCCTCCTATTGTTCTCCCTAACCCACAAGTTCAAAAGGTTGAAAAGTTCAAACTCACTCAAGCCCTTTTGGCAAGTAAACATGAAGAAGGAAAGTCAGTGTGTGCACACGTCCTAGAGATGAAATCGCACATTGATAAGTTAAGAATGTTGGGGTCTGTTGTCTGTGAGGAGCTGGCTGTTGACTGGGTTCTTCAGTCACTTCCTGACTCATATAGTGAGTTCGTAAGAGAGTACTATATGATGAACCACGACGTAACCCTCATCGATCTCACCTATATGCTTATTGCTGCTGAATCAGCAATGATTTGGTGCACTGGAAAAGCAAAGTTGATTGGTGGATCTGCCTTCCAGACCTCTATGGATATAGACAATGGCAACGAAAGGCATGCCATGATCGAAAAGTTTGATCATAAGAGAAAGGCAAAGTCAGAAGTAGTTCCATGTGTTGTTCCAAAAGAGTCAATTTGCTTTTATTGCCAAGAGAAGGGGCATTGGAGACGAAGCTGCCCTATTTACCTAAGAGATCTGAGAGATGGGAGAGTCAAAACGTATGGCTCTACTTTAGATAAAATCCATTAACTAACTCTTTTAAGTTCCTATTCTAGATTCTTAATACATAATGTGATAAGATTACATTTCGATGTCTTGTAGGATCGAAGAAAAGAGAGGAATCTTAAGGGAAGAAGTGAGCGGAATCTAATCGTGAAGAAATGGATTTCGATCGCATTACTTGAAGATTAGAATCTTAAGCTACTACTTGGAGTTAGAATAGATTGCTTAGGAATATTTAACAACATAGTTTTTCAGTTGAATTGCATTGTAAGGACAAATTTTTCCGCAATAATATAAATTTTGATTTTATATTATTTATTTATCCTTGCAATGGCGTGTATGAAAAATTGATGTAAGTTTCTATTATTAGCAATAATGGATTTGATTCTTAATTATGTTATTTGTGGAAAGGTCAAGAATTTACCAAATAGGGAAAGTTTCTCATCGCCCAAGTTTCAATTGGACAGAAACTTGGAATCATACAACTTGGTTGGATGATGAAATGAGAAATTTCATATTTGGAAATTAGACTAATTCATTGACAAAGTGTCAAGTGAAGGACTAGGAGATCGAGTACACAAGGTTGTGTGTTGATCAAGTCCACCACAAGAGTAACAAAGATATTCGTCATGATTTACTAAGGTTAAGTAAATATGATTATACTTATGAGATTAAGTGTAATTCTCAATTGATTGAAAGAGTTTCAATAAATAGCAGAACGAATAAGAAGAATCAAGTAGGCAGAAAGATAAAAGTTTCTCTATTCTAAGAAGAAGGGAGAGTACCTTTTTATTATGTTTTATGATAGGTCTTAATGATTAAGAACCATATCTCAATTGATCCTCTAAGTGAGTCTTAGTGCAATTGTATGTCTGAGAAGAGGAATCAAGAATTGAAGAAATGGTTAAATCAAGAAGTCAATCATACTTCGTTCCAAAACCAAGTCTTAGAGTTAAGATTGTGAATTTAGTGACAAGTCTTAAGAAGGTTTATAACATTCATCAAATGTGAAATTTGAAAAGGTTTTCTTATTCTTGCACAATTGGAAAGTTGTGATGTCTTGGATAAGACAAAGACCAACTAGGGCCAATTTAGTGAAGTGTTTTGTCTTGATAAAAACTACACTAACTCTTGAATATTTGTTTGTCGAGAAATGTTTATTGACAAAAGAATCTTATATGTCAAGGAGTCAGTGGGAGTCTTAATGGTCTTGAAAAGTTTCAAGAACTAATCGAGAATAAACCTTATCGATCATCACTAGCACACGACTTGAGGTTTACAACCTATCGTGTTGACATTATTTTGTTTCTGTGCCATTCCAATTAAGTTAATTATGCATGTGAGTTCTATGAGTTCTCATTTGAACGCATAAAAGGCAAGCACCTTGATCAATGAAAAGTACGTTGATATGAAAGGGTGAGCTGCTTAACTACTTGGAAGACATGGTGGGCACTCGTGTTACCATAAGGCAAGAAATCAAGATTGAGAAAGTTCAGTCCATATGAGTTTGGATTTGTCGCAAACTTTGGTTTTGACAAATTCGCATGGATAGGAACACATACACCATTAAAATCTAAGTGTCATAAGATTCCCTCCTTCATGAAAATGACTGTGAGGAAATGCTTTCACTAAGAGAGATTTTAAGAAGATAGTGATTGTGAAATTGTATTCTCGAATTCTATTATGGTTACGGCATCCCTTTCCATAATTCGATTGTGAGATTTGGCAATTAGTCTGGATTGTTTAGACACACATATAAGCTATCTAAGGCAAAGGTGTATAAGTTTAAGAAGCTTAGATAAAGGATTATCAAAGCATTAGGTATTAGAAATATGAACTTCAGAAATTCAATAAGTATTGTTTTCTGGAAGTTCAGTTGTTTTCTAAAACATGTCAAAGCTAGTGGGAGCATAAGTGTTATGCTTATATGATAATAATCATCATGATAGTGGGAGCATAAATGTTGTGCTTGTATGATTATTAAGGCAAGTATTGCAAGTTAGCAATATTAATTATAGAAAACAAGAGTCATACTTTGCAAAGTCGTAAGGGTTGAATAGTTGTTTTGCTATAATTAAGGGAGAGAATATTGTACTTCGTTTCAAAATCTAAAGCTTAGATTGAGAAATTTTAATAAATTTAGTCAAAGGATACATAGTGTGTTCTTAAATTTCGATTATGATTACGACATCCCTCTTCATAGTTCGAATTGTAAGAACGAGACACATAAAATATTATGGCAGAAGATGGATAAAACATCATATCTTTATGTAAGACATTATGCATCGTGTTCCATACGCTTCGGGTATAGGATCGATTGCAAGTGCTATAATATTTGACCATTCTAAAATTTTCAAAATGTCTAGCGCATTTAGAGGGAAAAGGACTAGAATCGGTTTTGACTAAAATAATTAAACAACTATCAAAGGACGATCCAAAGCTCGCTGAGGATTGGTCGCTTGTGAGTAGTTGGAAGTATGGTATTGGATGACATTATTATGAATAGATAAGATTCTATTAAGAATGAATTGTCATATGCCAAATATGGAAATGTTTCCATATTGGGAGTTAGATATTAAGAATCTATGTCTAGATTAGAAACTTTTATGCAAGAAGGATGTTCAAAGGAATGTACTTTGAGTGAGAGACGTCATATCTATAGAATTGTTTCTGATAGAGATTGGCCGAGTCTTGATGATTTTGAGCTGTGACTTTACGAAAGAATCATTGCATAAAATGTTAGAATCTAGCATAAGTAACAAGAATTTGATATTCTTATACTTGTGATAAGGATTGGGAGTTGTGAAATGAATATGATTGGAAATGTGTTCATTTGATCTATTTCACAAAGAAAGGACCATAGGTAAACATTGTGTGCATGCTGAGAGCATGGGACAAGTGTAGTAATAATTCAAGTAAGAAGTTGATTACCCGAAATAACAAATAATGAGTAATCAATATGGTGATTAAATAAAATGTTTTATTTATACCCAGAGTTTGGGGCCATATGGGATTAGTATTATTCTTGTGTTTCACTTTGCATGTTTTGACTTCCTGAATAATTAAATTAGTTCAGAATAATCAAATTATTCGAATGGTCCACAGTCGTTCATATGTTGGAAGTAGGTATGAATGAAGACTGTCATGAATTGGTTTGTAGATTGTCTAAAGTGTATTAGACATAAGCAAATGTTTGCTGCAACGTTCATGAGTGCTTATGAATATGATTTGAGCATTGGATTAAACCCACGCTCACTTGGATCACTTCATGGATTTTATCACGAGTGACTGGTGAGACGATAATATCTTATATTCTTGAAACCGAGATGTGTGAGTTGTATCTTGTGAGTCGGTTACACATTGATAATATGTAAACGCACCAGTAACTTGGTGTCATAAAACATATTGTTGTGTGTGATTCGGTAAGTGAGTGCAAGCAAGCATTGAATCAAAGTTTATCCGTTCCTTTTATCCAAAGTAGGATGAAAGCGATATCTGTGGGCCCCTCGATGATTTAGTGATGACAACTAAGCGCTTGGCCAAGCCGGGACTAATTTGATGTGTTCAATTGTAGTCTGTTGTCAGTCGTCATAAATCAGAAATCGGGAAACAACACATAGACAGAGAGAATGATTTAAATCCATGTCTCAGTCTATACGATATCTAGAATGGAGGAATATATGATCCCTTATCTAAAGGACACGCTTCTGATAGGATCAGAGTTGACAGCGGTTTTTGAAAGCTACGATTGCAGATCAGGATCTGAAGTCATACGCATAATAGTTATTAGACTTATCCAAGTGGGAGACTGTTGGATTAGTGTCTAAGTCCATAACTATTTTGGTATGTACTTGACCCGATGGTGCATGGTCCTTTTGGGTTGCCTTCACCAAAGCAACTTGATAGGATGAATTATGGAGAGAAAGGATTAATTATGATTTATTAATATATTATGAGAATAATATATTAAAGGAGAAATCATATTGTTTAATTAATATTAGTCAAGAATTAGTTGATAATTAATTTTGTGGCTAAAAGAGATTAATTAAACTTAAGGGACTGGAACTGTGATTATAAGATAATTGCATTTGGGCTATGGATCACCTTGGAATAATAGGTTGGACGAATTCTATGGGGAAACCCATTAGAAATCGCCCAAGGGATATTCTAAAAGGGTCCATGGGCTGCTTAGGGCTTAAGCAGTCAGATTAGGGTTTCCTAGTTGAAAACCCTAATAGCCTGCATGTATATATAGTACCCTTAAGCCCCAAAAACGTGGCTAAGAGTTCCACTAGGGTTTCCACACGTTTTGGGCAGCCTCCTCTTTCCTTATTCTTCATCCTCTTGCTCTTGGTGTTTGTGAGCCATTAGAGGAGTGACACTTGTGACTCTAAGCTTTCTAAAGCCATTACAAGGAGGATTTGAGATTGTTATTGCTACATAACAATTAAGGTATGATCTAAACCCTAATTCAATATGTTAATATTGATTATCACATGCTAGATCTAGGGTTTATAGTCTTGGATGAATGCATGTACAATAGAGAAACCTAGATCCAAGCATTAGGGTTTGCATGAGCACATAGGATGTTCTTATGGCCTAAACCCATCAACGAGCTCCACCGATACTATGATAAATATTAAGTTACCCTTTGCCTACTTTGTTAAATCCAGGTTAGTGTGCCGGTTAACCACACACGCTCCACTAACGGTTTAAACAAAGTGCAAAGTGTAATTTCATGGATTAGCACCTTATTCACATTTTCCTAAGTAACTAAGATTGGGAATTTATAAAAAGTTTAGTTACTTAGTATTTATCATTAATACTTTTAATGAAGGGAGAATTATAGTCCTTGTCCTACCCGTTCGGCTAACGACCCTCCACCAGTCAAGGAAGCGGTGGGTGAGAGTGGACACCCATTAAACTGCCATTTTATAGGCAGTAACCTTATACCCCCCTTATAGACCGGCTTCGTGAATGAGGCCTACTAACGGTAAGACTGACTTGCTCTTATACATATATTTATTATTAACTTATAATACTATAAAGTATAAGGGTTGAATTTTAACTTTTAAAATTCTAAGGGCTAACTTGGAATTAAAGTATTCATGGGGAAAACTTTACAAATTCCAAAACTTGAGGGCAAGTTTTTGAAAATATTCAAAACTAATTAATTCCATAACTTATGTGTTTAAAGTAGTTTTAATTAAAAAAAAAACTCTTCAAGTTCCATAACTTGAGGACAAGTTATGGAAGACTTTAAACTAATAAAAGAATGTAACTTTTCTTTATTTTTGTAACTTATGGAACTAATTAAGGTTACACATTTTATCATTTAATGAAGTGACTCTTGAACCTCCATAACTTGAGGACAAGTTATGGAGTCATAAAACCATTTAATGAGGACAAGACTCTTCATTTTTGTAACCATTGCCAACTTTTTATGAGTTTTATGAAACTTAAATGTGACTTTTCATATAACTTGAGGACAAGTTACAAAAACACATTTTAGAATCAACTCTTAGATTAAAATGGATTAAAAACACATAATCAATTAACTTTTCTATTAATCTAATAAACTCATATGAACAAAGATAATTCACATCAAATTTTTTTCAAGTAATTAGCATAACTTTTAAACTAATACAATTCGATTTTTCAGCTAATTTTGCAAGTATAACAAGAAAACAAGCCTTGGCTCTGATACCACTGATGGGTTTTGCGCATTCTAACACTCCTAAGTGTACATGCAACCCTAAATACCTTGGATCTATGTTTTCTCTATTATACATGCAATTATGAACTTTCCAAGGTATTACCCTATCTAGCATATAATACTTGATACTTGGGTAATCAAATGGATAGAATACATACCTTTGTTTGATGTAGCTTGTCTCCATGAAGCTTGAGTGCCTAGTGCCCCAAGTGTGACACCTCAAATGGTTCACACAACACCAAATGCACATGGAATGACTTGAGAGAAATGGAACACTCCATGAAATCGTCTAGCCCTCATATTCACACATTAGTGCACGATTTCTTGAGCCATGGGATTCTTTTATATGGTGGCTATTAGGGTTACACCATGTAACTCATAACTTTACCTATTCCTTATGCTCCATGGATTTTAACCTCCATGGAGTATCCATGGGTCACCCCATGGACTTAGTCCAACATAAGAAATCTTGGATTACAAGCCCACATATATAAGAATGAATGATTTACACAATCAACCCATATATTTAATTAGTCTCCTTTTGATCACTTAATTAATTCCAAATTAATTCTTGATCAATACTAATTAAATAACCTTATTAATATATTAGAACTTATAATATATTAACCAACCTTAAGTGTTATTTCTCTCATTATAGTCTATCCAAATGCATGATGCCATGCAACCCAAATGGACCATGCCGGGTCGGGTCAAGTCTTACCAATTATAGTTATGGACTTAGACATTAATCCAACAGTACCGTTGGAGGATATTCAGGTTGACAGCAGCCTGAATTACTTCGAGAGACCAGTTGCGATCTTGGATCGGAAGACGAAGACCTTGAGGAACAAGGTGGTTCAGCTAGTGAAGGTGCAGTGGCAGCATCGGAAGGGTTCGGAGTGGACATGGGAGACCGAGGAGGAGATGAGGGAGCATTATCCGGAGTTATTTTCAGATTCAGTAGCAGTAGAATTCGAGGACGAAGTCTAAGATAAGTGGGTGAGAGTCGTAACGCCCCCTTCCTGGTATGCATTTAAAACATTATTTTTCTTCTTATTTTAGAAGCTACTCGACGAGTCAGTGGCCCTAACTCGTCGAGTAGCAGCGGGTCAGCACGTGAAGTTGGCGTGGCGACTCGACGAGTCCATATTCCGGACTCGGCGAGTCCGCCAGTCTGGATGAAGCCCTAATTTTCAGGGAGTGTACCCTATTTAAACACCATTATAGCCCCAAACCAGCCTCCTTCACCTCTCGGAGACTTATTCCCAAAACCCTAGCCTCCTTGAAGTGTGTGTGAGTGATCTTTGCCCTTGTGAAGGAATCTTGGTGCATTGTTGAGCAAGAAGAAGAAGGAGAAGGTAGAATAACTCAAGGAAGAAGAAGTAGATCCAGATTATACTCCTCTTTGGCCATCCTTTCTGGTAATAAAGCTTTCATCTTGGTTATTGTATTGCTAGATCTAGTTTGTCCCCAAATCGATGGTTTTGAGCTCAAAAACCCCAAATCCCTAGTGATGAAGCTTTGTAATCAAGCCATATCTCGGATCTAGTCTCTCTTGGGTTCCAGGAGCTCAAGAAGGCCACCTTTTGGCAGCCATGGCTTTGTTCTAGACAAGTAACCCCCATAATAGCCAAGTTTGAGTGTTATTGCTTCATTGCATCATAGATACACGTAAAGTTAGCAACTTTACGTGTTCAGATAGTCCCAGAAACCCAGATCTATGAATTGGATGCACTAAAACTGATTAGAATCGACTGAATAGAAACTGCATGAAAAGGACTCGGCGAGTCGTTCTTCTGACTCGACGAGTCACGTCGCGAATCTTAGATTCCCTGTTCAGTAGTAGCGAGTCTGTTTAGTGAGTGGAGTAAAGACTCAGTGAGTTAAGGCATGGATCTGAGTGTAGAGGGACTTGGCGAGTCTACTCCCTGACTCGGCGAGTCCAAGGCAATCTCCTTACCCGTAAGAACAGACTCGGCGAGTTGTTCATACAACACGGCGAGTCACTGACTGGACGTGTTCTTATGTTGAAGGTGAACTCGACGAGTTGATCATACAACTCGGCGAGTCGGATGAAGGTTGGCAGGATATCAGTAAAGAAGGAGAACTCGTCAAGTTTTTGTTAAACTCGACGAGTAGAGTCGGGAAGGGGAGTAGAAGGAAAGATAGGGACTCGACGAGTTGGCGGCCCAACTCGGCGAGTCAGTTCAACGGATTGTTGACTTTGACCAGGGGGTAAAATAGTCATTTTACCCTAAGATTAGTTATCAGTGTCAGATTAAGTGTCTTTTGGGAATTGTAGTCGGGGAGTTACCGGAGCAGCAGTCAGACAATTCCTGAGCAGCATTTCAGCAGCCAGCCTTACGAGGTGAGTTTTCCTTCCAGTAGGAACGGGTCTACGGCCACAATGCCGGCCCGTTTAGTTAGCAGTAGTTCCGGACTACAGTCCGATGCAGTAGTTCAGTATGCTTGGTGTCTTTGTGATACAGGCATGGTATGTGTTATGTGTTCCGGACTATGGTCCGATGCAGTATGCAGTATATGTGTTCAGCTTATATGCTATGATTATGTTATGCTATGTTCAGCCAGTTCCGGACTTCGGTCCGATGCAGTGGGCAATGCCCTAGTAAGTTCCGGACTTCGGTCCGATGCAATTCCAGACTTCGGTCCGATGCAGTGGGCAAGGCCCTAGTTAGTTCCGGACTTCGGTCCGATGCAGTGGGCAAGGCCCAGTATGTGCTTTATATGTTATTGTATGGTATGTGGTAGTTTGGGGGAGCTCACTAAGCTTCGTGCTTACAGTTTTAGTTTTGGTTTCAGGTACTTCAGCTAGCAAAGGGAAGGGCTCGAGATGATGGCATGGCACACACCACAGTTTTAGCCTGGGAGTTAGACTCTGATATTTTGATATGATCTTGACACTAGTTTCGATTTGATAATTTATTATGACATTTGAGATACACGATTCATGGTTTTTATCTTTTGATATTTGATATTATGGTTTAGTAATGATTTCAAACAAAAATTTTTGGGTTGTATTTTTGGGATGTTTCACTTAACCAATCCATGCTTATAATCACATCAAAACTTCTAATATCTACTGGCATTAAATTGATTTGAAACGAGTGATCATTTAGCGATAGAGTGCACCCTATGAATATATCTTTTGTTGTTTCAGTTTTCCCATTAGCCATCTCCACCGTGAAGGCTTCGCTTAGCTTTTGGGGTTGTTGGTTTAGTAAGTGTTTGAATTTATTACTCGAGAAACTCCGCTCAGCCCCACTATCAAATATAATGCATGTTTAGGTGTTGTTGAGGGGAAACGTACCAGTAATAGCGGTTGGGTCTTGAACCGCCTCCCCTTGTCCCAAAGTTAGGATACTGCCTGATCCTCCTGCACCCTGAGTGTTGGCTTTGGGGCAGTTTCGCCTAAAATGGCCAGTTCCTCCACATCCATAACAAGTATGACTGGCCCCATCGTTGTTGTTGTTGTTTTTGTTGTTGTTGTTGTTGTTGTTGTTGTTGTTGTTGTTGTTGTTGTTGTTGTTGTTGTTGTTGGGCTGTTGGTTCGGTTGGGGTTGAGATCTGCAGTGTCGGGCGGTGTGCCCCTTGCAGTTGCAGTTGGTACACTGCATTTATCTGCACTCGCCATTGTGGTGGTAGTTGCATTTGTTACATTTTGGTAAGGTTCCTGCGTAAGGCTTGGTAGTAGTTTGCGAGGATAAGGCTGGGGCAGCTGGGACTGGTACAACTTGAGCGGTAGCAGCGTGGACTGCTACGATCTGTTGCTTTTTAGAGGATACCTGGTTCTTGTTGCCCCTTTCGTTTATTTTCCCCATTCTTCTTGTTATTCCCTTCCTTCTTAGCCTCAGTCTCAGCAGTTTTGGTACTTTTCTTGTTGCCGTGATCATAAAGCTTCTGAGCTAGCCGTTTTGCACTGCCAAAAGTCTCAGGGTTTGCTGCAATCACGTTTCCTTGAATTGGAGGCGTTAACCCCCAAATGAATCGTTCAATATTCTTTCCCTCTAAAGTGATCATACCCGGGCACAACAGTGCTAACTCACTAAATATGGAAATGTAAGCCTCGATGTCTGAGTTTTGCATTGTGAGGTTCCATAACTCTTATTCTAGTTTTTGTACTTCCCCAAGGCATAGCGTTTGCGACCGGCAAGGTCATGGCCTTCACATGACCATTCCACCAGGATAGGGCTTGGTCAATAATGGTGTAGGCTGCGAACTTCACCTTGCTTTATTCCGGACATTCACAGATTTCAAAGACAGACTCGGTCTTTTCAATCCAGCGCTTCAAGGCTATCATGTCGCCAGTTCCATTGAATGTTCGGGGTTTTGCATTAGAGAATTCTTTGTAAGTGCAGGCTTTCGTAGTCCCTTGATTCATTCCCTGATTGGATCTTCCCTTTCCTTGACCATTTCCGCCACCATTGTTTCCATTATGAATATGAGCCAATGTTGTGGTGACCGCAGCCGATACTGCTGCCTGGAATGCAGCAGAGTTTACCTCCGACGGAGGCGGCGGTGGTGGTGGTGCCGTGTTGTTGTTTTTGCGTATCGGTCTTTGAGGCGTCTTCTGTCATGGAACAGAAAGATGGTGAGTACATTGCAGTCTGTGGTTTCGAGTTACCTCAGCATATAATGGTTTTGGTGGTTTGGTTGTGCATATAAGTAAATTCATACAATATCATGAAATAAGGAAAATAGAACACATAGCAGATAACAACATCAAAAATAAAACATAGAACCATTTCATTAATGATAAACTTTGTAGTACAATGCATGAAAATTTGCCTTTGTAAGGTGTACAGTACATAGAGAAAATAAAATCCGTCAGCATAACGGCTCTATAAGTAGTGTAATCACTTAATCATAGAGTCGGTCCTACATACAATAGTACATGAAAAGAGAGAGAGTCCTATCAATAGGGGTGGTGAAGAGAGATCAAATCCTACTTGCGGCATATGTCATCTGGTGGTGCAGATGATGAGGTGGATGCGACCTGAAGTCTGGCCAAATGATGCTCGGTGGCACGTAGTCGGGCCTCCAACGCTGCCTGTCTCTCCTGGTAGTCGCTAACCACCTCCTGAGTCAGTCTCTCTGCACGTTCTACCGCAGCCCTCATCGCAACCATCTGACCGGCGGTCGCCTGTTCCTGCTCGAATATATCTCGCGTCCTCCTGACCATCACTGGTAGGGCTCGATCCGCAGATCCACTGTGACTAAGGTCGTAATAGTCTCGGTTCATGCCGAATGGAGGACGCACCCCCGACTGTCTGCTCCATCTCCAGATCTCATGTGCCCATGGGGGCGTAGGGCCGTTGGGACCCATCCTATGCGGGGGCATCCTAGCTACGTATGGCGGATTGATGACTTCGGACTCCGCGTCCGAGTCATCTGCATGATCCCCGTCAGACTCCTCCTCCTCTGAGTCCACCACTGGTTCTGCTGGTGCCTCTTCGGGTAACTCCTCTGGTTCCTATTCTGGTTCCGGTTCCAGCCATCCTACGTTCCCCTAGTTGGGGAAGTAAGGATCTTTGGGAAGATGAAATATGGCCATAGAGTCTCCACAGAACTATATGAATGCAGGAAAATGGATAGCATGCAAGAATACTCCGATAGTATTTTAATTGTTTATGTTTGAGTTCATCAATCCTTTGGGTATTAGGTTGACAAGTTTCAGATTCGTTGCCCACCATGATCACTACCAAGCACATGTTGGTCGTATTTTGAATAAATATAGTTGATCAGGCTATATTTACCCCTAATACGATTACATAACTGCCCGGGTTTAACCGCGATGTTCAATTCCTCCAAAGACTTTTATTGTTTCTTATCGTGACAGTACCCTAAAATGCACACATAGGTATGTATTTTATTTTTGTTCAAAGTATTTTAGTCCCAATGTATTTATAGTTGCATATCTTGTATGATTAGATATGTCAGTTCACTATAAACATTCCTCTGATACCAATCTGTCACACCCCCGAACCAGACGACGAAAACGTCCGGGGGCGGGTGACTTCATCTTGTAATATCATCACAGTGTGTATAAATGAATAAAAGACAACATCATCACCATAAATTCAATAATACAACATACAGGGTTTACATCATTGTATTTGTTCACAAATTACATTCCAAAATATTAAATGTATGATGAAACAAAAATACAGCAAAAGTCCACATTTTCCTGACGACCGACCTATTTACCGTGTCCCTGAGAATACAAGTTATTTTGAAAATGTCAATATATATAATGTTGGTGAGTTCATAAGTATGTTTGTATGAAAAACTTTGTAACATTTTGTAAACACCAGAAAATCCGATATTTTCTGTAGAAATGGTTTGAGAGTTTTGTTTCAAATCTTGTATTAAAGCATGTGTGTTCCGATTTTGACAGTGTATGAAAAGAGAGTTCCAGAAAATCCTATATTTTCTGGTGTTTGTAAACTGCGGCGTGTAGTATGTAGTTTCCAGAAAATTCGATATTTTTTGTTTGTAAAAGAGGTGTAGTCTTAAACCATAAGACCCGAGTAATGTAGTAAATGTATAGTTTGTACATTGTATCAAGAGTATAGTATGTGTATTCCGTAAATTTATTGTGTTGTTAATCTCTATGTGAGTCGTTATAACCATGCTTGATGTGACTGTTATGCCTGTCATGATGTTCTTCATGCGTCGCTTCTTTAAGGTAAGATATTTGGCACCCTAGACTGGCCTAGTCTGTCTGTAGCGAACAGCTCAGGTGTGGGGCTTCAACCCCATATAGATCTATAAACAAACTCTCGCTCTCCCTCCAGTATACTCTGGTTATAACTACAGGACTTACGGTTGTACACTACGTAGGTACGAATGAAGGAATGTCTCACAAGGGCCTTAACTAAATTTACGTGAACAGTGTATTACATTATTTATCGCTTTAAATAATGTTTCGAGTATGTAGTTGATTACAAAACATTGGTGATAAAATACTATTTGCTTTTTTCAAAATGTCAAGTATTTAATGTTATCAACCCGATTAGTATAAAATGTGTCGTAAGTCCCAATAAGAGAGTGAATAGGCGTATAAGGCCCACTTAACATGTAATGAGAACACAAGGCCCGATAAGCATGTAATAAGTATACAAGGCCCAATAAGCGTGTAAATGGGTATTTAAGGCCCAATAAACATGAAATGAATATTCAAGGCCCAATAAGCATGTAAATGGGTATTTAAGGCCCAATAAACATGAAATAAATATACAAGGCCCAATAAACATGTAAATGAGTATTTAACGCCCAATAAGCATGTAAATGGGTATTTAAGGCCCATTTTGATAAAAAATGACATTTTTAAGTCCATTTTTGATAAAAATGACATTTTTGGTCCATTAAGCCGAGGATTTACATTTTAGGCGCATATTTGTTAAAAATGACAATTTAAGTCCATAAAGGCCAAACATTACATTTTAGGCCCATGAAACCGTGAATTTCCAAATAAGGCCCATTTTTATGAAAAATGACCATTTTAGCACATTTAAAACCGAGAAGGCCTAAAAGAAACCTATTTGTTTTGTTAAAAATAACATTTTTGACCCCCACAAAATCGTGAATGTCATAATAACCCATTTTTATCCAAAAATGACTCTTTGGTCCCCTTAAAACCGTGAGTATCATAAAAGGCTCACTTTTTGCTTATTTGGCAAATATGGCCCTTCATTAGGTTTTCTTTAGTTTTCAAGTATTTTTAACATGTTTTATCTTTCCAACATCATAATGAGTTACATATAGTAACTTGTTTTCCTAATATCTTCAAGTCTTGAAAGATATATCGAGTTCATGAGTGTAAAACATAGTTTCATAACATAATTACACAACATATCATGATAATACACACAAGCATGCATAAAGACTTCGATTTAACACAAAACCAACTTGTATTCTCCCCCTAAAGTTAGTAAATCATGAAAAAGGAGGGGTATGAAGCTCACCTTGGTGTTAGTTGAATTTTGAAGAGAAGATTGAAGGTGTTTTCGGCCTAGAGTGTTCCTTTGGGAAGATCTTAGAAAACAAGATGATCTAGGAGCATAAACACGAGAATGATGTTGTTTTGAGGAAAGATCTTAGTGTAAGATGGAGTTAATCAATTTAAGTGTGAAGTAACTTACCTAGTATGTGAGTTTGAAGAACCTTCTTGAGCACACACACTTACACACTCACGAAAATTAAAGGGAAGGTATGAGGGAATTTCCTTTGAGTTTGAGAGAGAGTGAGGGAGTTGTAAGTGATTTTGGAGTGAAAAGTGAGAGAGGTGATGGTGGCTTCAGCCGATCTTAGAGAGGGAAGAAGAGAGAGATGGTTAGGGGTTATTACATGGAGGATTAGCTTTGAATTCCTAGAAATTTGGTGGTTAATGTGCATGGATTACCACCATGCAAAAATGAGGTGCCATCAAGTTTAAATTAATTCAAATTTTCTTTTTTTTTCTTTTTTTTATGTTAAACCGAGAATAGGAGTGGGGTGAAAAGAAAAGGGATGTTGGGCTTGAATTTAATACCAACCGAAAATATAAAGCCCAATAAGAAATTTTTCGGCCCATTAAGCCCACATACAAGTTTACGGCCCAAAAGGGTAAAAGAAATGGGTTTTTGGCCCAATGTGGTTAAATAAATGGGTTTTCGGCCCATAGAGATAGAGGAAATGGTTTTTGGCCCAATAAGGCCCATTAAGAGTCTTATGGCCCAAAATACTATAGCTTAATGAATGTGGATTCAACTAGGGCCCAATTGGGGATTCTTGGCCCAAAAGAACCAAGTTGATGGGTTTACTAGCCCACCGGCCACAATAAGTGAATCCTGGTCCAATAATAGGTTTGAACCGGGAAGTTAGGGTTACAAACCCAATGTTGAGTGAATGTAGCATATTGAATTAGGTTTAGGGCTTGCACAAGTGAATTTTGATTCGAATTGTCGTTTTTGAATGAATAACATGTATAACATAATACTCAGGGTTACAAGAATTCACCAAAAGTAACTACACATGGACAAAATTTCCTAGCCTTAAAATACTAGTTGCGACATTATGTGTTTCAGGTACTTCTCAGGATCACGGGAAGGCACCGGCTTGATTGTACACACATACGAGTTGGAGATTTGTTTTGGAGGATCCTGGATTGTGTTATAAACAACTTTTAAACATGTGTTTTTGATAACTTGATATAAACTGAGGATTTTTGTGTTTGTGCTAATGAGATTAATGTGATTTTAAATGAAACTTTTATTTGAAAATTTATGGTGTTACAAGTTGGTATCAGAGCTTTGATTTGAGGGATTCAGATGTACCTTCGGGTGTGTCTAGACTCAAACTGAGGATTTGAGAAAAAATTTCAAAAGAGGAGATTTTCCTAAAAACGAGTAAGAGTTTAAGAGAAAAATGAGTTGGAGCAGTGTGTACAATCAGCCAGAGCCCAAACGGTGATTTCCCAAAATACCCTTATTTATTGTGTTATGAGATATTTTTGAGATGTTAGGGATGCATGCTAGAGGATAGGCTAGGTATTTCATATTTAGGGCTAGACTTGCCTGATTTGTTATGCCTTAGCCTAGGAGTTGCTACTATCTGTTATTTGCCTTGAGTATATGTTGAGTAGGAGTATTTAGCATGAATCACTTAGAGAGAGTTCTGATGAGGGATAATCTAGGAGAGATACCTAGATAAGCATATGAGGGGTCTATTGAGAGAGTAGTTGGATACGCACGAGATGTAGGGTTGCCTGAGTTCGATAATGCCTTTTAGAGTTGCGGATAGAGCGAGTGGAATTGTATGCTAGAGTCGTTTTATGTGATTGGTGGAGGTTATTCGATGCTCGAATGCTGCTTGCTTTGTACTTTGTGGGAATCTTGATGATGGGATACAACTACTAAGTGAATATGACGATATTCAGGAGGTAAATGGCTGTCATCACGAGGAGTTCTTCAGCAGCTGATGGCAGATAAGTGTGAGAACCTAGGAAGAGCCTAGGGAGTGACTTTCGTCAGATGAGTGCACTGACAGAGGAGAGTATTCGCTGGAGAGCGAACATGTGTAATGAGATTGGTGATCGAGAAGGTTGAGCAGCTACTTAGGAAATCTAGGACGATCCGTGTGGAAAGTATGGGTAGATATGGTAGGTAGTATGGGCCCGTACTACTGAAAGCAGAGGACCCATACTCGAAGTAGGGAGGATTCCAGAGATTCTAAATAGCAGGTTGCGGGGAGATAACATGGTTCGGGTGCCATGATTTTTAGCAGAGCGTGTCCATCTTTACCAGTTATCTGACGATGGGTGTTCAGACTGAGAATGGATATGGTAGACTGTGGGGCAAGAGGGCCATACCGGTTGAGCTTCGATAGAGTGTACCTTGCGAGGAAAATTGAGTTTAGATTCTGAGGAGTTGACTGATGAGTTGCCAGTTGGAGTCGCAGGACTTGAGGAAGAATGGAGATGACACAATATGGAGGATTGCGGTCTGGATTGAGTGATAAGCCGATGGTTGAGATGTCACTTTCTGTGACGAGAATTACATTATTTCCACTTCTCGTGTAGAGCGGAAAGGATAACAAGCTTCCAGTTTCAGAGTAGAGTGGTAAACCCTGTGGGGTAGCGTATAGTTGAGATATTTCCACCGGAGTACGTGTGGTTAGTCTGTTGCAAGATATTTCTTATACTATGAGAGAGAGAGTCATCAGAGGGGGCTGAGATGGATGAGGACAAGGATATGCCTTAGTGGAGTATAGTAAGGCATATTTTAGCAGCAGTTCCAGGTAATCAAGAGGAGTATATCGGGGCAGGAGCCCTCGTGGTTTACGTGGTGTATCGACTGTGAGAATGAGGTCTCTTGTTCCTATGATAATTCCTACGATAGAATGTTGGTTGAGGAATCGGAGACGAGGTGTGTGATAGTGCATTATTTCCAGATTGAGAGTCGTGATTAATTCGGGACAACTGGGATATCCGGCGGTGTGTCGGTACGAGAATTTTGGGTGACTAGAGGCAGCCACATTGGGAGGATTTTAGGGCTTCCATCTGAGATACGGGATACTTGGAGTTATTGATCATTATATGGAAGATCATCGAGTGTTGCGTAGTACGTTCCATGAGTCGGGAATGGTACATCTGGTGAGCCAGTCTGTAGTATGGTTTGTTTGGTATGTCAAGGGATGATGGTTCGAACCCTAAGTGGGGGAGAACTTGGTATGCTACGGGGAGGATCCTCAATCTGATGTGGTACAGAGGTTTGGGTTAAGGGGATCTGCAGTTCGAGTATAGGAGACGGGAGACATGTGGTAGTCAAGGCAACATACAAAGCAAGATGATGCATGTTGCATAAGCCTAGGAGAGAATGGATGTCTTCACGGAAGTTGGACGTTGGACAGGAATCTGATTAAGGTCATGTTCTTCGGGTTTGGAAATGATGGAGTTTCGAGACAGTCAGGTTGATGAGGACAAGTTTCGATTGCTGAAAGATTGATAGTTCGATGTGTAGATTGCTACCTATACTCTGGGAAGGGCAACAGTTGATGTGTCAATAACCTATAGGGTCAATATGAGTACTTTGCATGGGGTTGATCGGTAGCACGTGGAACTTTGGATGGTTGTCAACGTGTTCTCAGTCGTGATAAATCCTCCGTGTTTCCAATTGTGAGTTGGGATACTCCAAGGCTTCGAGATGTGTGAGTGGAGGATCAGTGGTCGTGGCAAGACATTGTGAGATTCCGTAATAGTGTATCGAGGTATCCGAGTATGATGCCCTAGGTTGTTGGATTATTATGAGACTTGGGTATGTCAGACGGCAAGTGGAACATCAAGAGACTATATTTCTAGATAAGAGAACATCAGCTAATTGTCGCCAGTCGGGAATTATTCAAGAGTGTGACGGTACTGAGGAAAGTGACCTGTCTACGAGAACTTAAGTCAAGAGTGGTGATTGCATGAACTGGGTAGGTGTGTGCACCTAGCTATGTTGGGCCGTGGAGTATTGGATAGAGGACTCAGTGTGGTGACGACTTGATAATGAGATTGTGGGGTAATAGGAGAGCGACCGAGTCCGGGTGAGAGTAATCACTTAGGACTGTTAGGGAAAAACCATGGTATATGCGCATGGCGAGTGAGAGTATCGTCTGACTGCGGAGAGTCGTAGCATACATGAGCCAGAGAGAGAGTATTGTATGACTGCGGAGAGTCGTAGCATACATGAGCCAGAGAGAGAGTATTGTATAACTGCGGAGAGCCGTAACATACATGAGCCAGAGAGAGAGTATTGTATGACTGCGGAGAGCCGTAGCATACATGAGCCACAGAGAGAGTATTGTATGACCGCGGAGAGCCGTAGCATACATGAGCCAAAGAAAGAGAGTATTGTATGACTGCAGAGAGCCATAGCATACATGAGCCAGAGAGATAGAGAGAGTATTGTATGACTGCGGAGAGCCGTAGCATACATCAGCCAGAGAGAGAGTATTGTATGACTGCGGAGATCCGTAGCATACATGTGCCAGAGAGAGAGAGAGAGTACATCAGCCAGAGAGAGAGTATTGTATGACTGCAGAGAGCCGTAGCATACATCAGCCAGAGAGATAGTATTATATGACTACAGGGAGCCGTAGCCTACATGAGTTAGAGGGAGAGTATTGTATGACTGCGGGGAGTCGTAGCCTACATGAGTCAGAGGGAGAGTATTATATGAATGTGGAGAGCCGTAGCATTCATGAGTCAGCGAGAGAGAGAGAGAGAGAGAGAGAGAGAGAGAGAGAGAGAGTGTGTGTGTGTGTGTGTGTGTGTCGTAAGCCTGCAGGGAGCCGTAGCAGTCACGAGTCAGTGAGAGAGTGTCGTAAGCCTGCGGGGAGCCGTAGCATTCATGAGTCAGTAAGGGAGTGTCTTAAGACTATGGGGAACCATAGCACTCAGTAGTCAATAGGAGAAAAATGTAGTAACTACAGGGATATATAATATTCACTATTCAGAGCAAGACGTAGAGGGGCTTTTAGACCTGGGTAGCCTTGCCAAATGAGTCCGTGGGAACCTGGTAGCCGAACCAGGGGCAAGACTGGGGTCTCAGCAGTGGTCGGAAACCGTTGTGTTTTGAGTTAGAAGGGGGTTGTCGCAAATCGGAAGGATCGAGGTGTAATGCATGTGTATATTCGTGGAACATGGGTCATGAGTTGAGTACTAGGTTGGGACGAGTGGTTCCAACTCTATGTCGGACCAGAATCTGGTGGGTAAGTTTGGCTCTTTCTGTGTGGAGGACTAGCAGGTTGGGATTACGGGTGAATTTCATTCTGAGAAGGATGTGTTTCCCATTTGACGTTTTAGACTTGGGTGAACCTGTTCATTGGTTGAGGAGGACCACGACGCGCATGAGGTAATAAGTGGTAGGCAACCGAGGTCGTGTGTGGGGTGCGATTTCAAATCAGTTATAGTAATCGCTTGGAGTAAAGCGAACTTTATGATTGTGGAGTTCAGTATGATTGGATGAGTCAGCTCGGTTGGATAGGACTACTGTGAAATCATATTTCCGAATGGGCTAGGGTAGCCTTGGAGATTCAACTGTTGAGTCGGGAGTCGATCTTGTATTCAGATTTAATGTCAAGCATTGAGAGGCAGCATGAGTTATGTTTCCGGATATCAGTGGATAGTTCGGTCAGGCATGGAAATTGATTTTGGGGTCGGAGCTGAATCATCCTGGGGTCGGCAGTGAAATGATTCTGTTTGACGGGAGGTCAGACCTAGTGTAGAGTTTTGGTTCCCATGTGGATCGGTAGGTCTTCATTTAGTGTTGAGGACAGAGTATTGAGGTTCACTCTTCAGATGGCTTTTGAGAGCAGTATTGGAGGTTGGTCATGGGTGCGAGATGACCTCGCTTCCTTGGGTTTTGGTCGGAGTCGACTGGGATGTCGGGCATAAGTGTCCAACAGCTAATTATGGTCAACGAATTGTTCCATTAGTCGCGACGAAGTAATCAAAGTTGGAGGTGTTTTATCGAGTCTGTTATTGGAGGAGCGAATGACATGGGGATATACTGCATGGGCGGTCAGTCGGGGAGACATACGACTACAGATTCCGACTTTGGGAGAGTCAGAGCTGATACAGACACGACAAAAAGGGGGTCTGTTCTTCTTCAGGTTATGAGTTCCTGTTTAGTTTTGTGTGCCTTGGGAGGGCGATTATTGTACAAAATGAGATAGTTGGTGGTGCTTCTCAGGGTATAGGGTTTGATCTATGTGTTGTCAAGGAGCGATTTCGATGGCAAAATCTAATTCAAGTGGGGGAGAATTGTAACACCCCGAATCCTGGATGAGAAATTTATGAGTTTTAATGCACTTTGGAGAAAAACATCTTTCGACTGTTGTGGTCGCGACGGATAAAAAAAAAACCAACTTCAACAACCTATAAACTATAGAATAAAACCGATGTTTCCCCGTTTCCACCATCAAACGAGACAGGTCGGAAATTCCTTGCAAACTAGTGAACCGTTCATCTTTATGCAAAGTGTTATAATATAACTCAAGTTCACCATCAAGTTACATCCTTTCCGCATCATCAAAATCTTTTTTTGTACAACTCACTCAACTTTAACAACTTTGTTTTGTCAAACTTAGCAAATGAATCACAATGACTCAAAGCCTCCATGTATTCTATTAATTGGGTGCTAATTTCACTAAATCGGTCCCCGAATTCTATGATTTGCATATCCATAACCGTGCTGAAAATTTCAACTTCAAAATGAAATTGGTTAGTAACTTTAGTATTATGGCCTCTCAATGTGACATAATTTTTCGTCATCTCCACAATATTAATATCATGTTTTTGACAAAAAGAGAATACATTCGATAAAAGTTTTGCAAACCCAGTATCTCTTAAAGACTTCAATGCCTCCATTGTCCCTCTAACCAAAGAAGCCGCTTCTAAAATGTCTTGATCCTTTTTTTGAAGATGCTTAGACAATACGTTTGTGAGGTGTAAAATTTCATACATCAAATGTAAGGAAAACACGAAATCAAGTGTCTTGAAATATCTTAAGATACCAAATGCTTGATTTCAGTTACTTAAAGTGGATCCTTCCTCTTCGACATAAGTGTTTTGGTTAAAAATCGACAAAGTAGATATTAACCAAATTGCATGAGAGGCTGTGGTGTTGTAGGTGAAGTGATTAACGAAATTAGAACAAGACTACACAAGTGATTTACAAGGAAAGACCTTGACCCTTGCTAGGATCTCCGACATAAAACCTTGGGAGGTGATAATGATCACCTGCCTTGTATGATCTTATTGATTTGAACATAAATTACAAAGAAGAGCTTGATAATACGATTACAAATGATAAAGTGAGTCTAGATGAGTAAGGTGTCAGAGAATTATTCCCGTTGTGTGTGCTTTTACAGGTGTATTTATAGTCTAGATTAAGTAACTAAATGTCCAATATTTTCGTGATCCTGCTGAACTGGTATTTAAAATGTGCTTTGACTTGGTATTTCCAGGTCTTAAGCCTGGTTGGACTGATTCTTCGTTGTGAATGAGTCCTATGTTGACCATTTCTGCACATGTGACAAATAAACAAGAAATATAGTCGTTAAACTTGTTAGGGAATAATAACGGCATTGTTCAGGATCGTGATGTATGTTCGGGATCCTAAGACTCCTTTAAGATCCGAGATCCTGGATAGGTTTAAGGATCCTTAGATATATTTTAGATCCGGGATCCTGGATAGGATTGAGGATCTTGGCCCTAACAATTGCCCCCAAATTATACCTGCAAAATATTTGAATTGATTTCAAGTATTTAAAGTGTATAATTTAATTACTTGGAAATAAAGGATTCAAAATTCAAACTCTAACGAATAGAATTTTATATGTTCAAAAGATATGATTATGTTGTCAAATCACTTTTCTCTCCTTGGTTTGAAGGTAAATTTGTTTCTCCTTTCTTCTTATTTTTCCTGTTTGTAGATTATGGGTAAAGAGGCACTCCATTCTCGCTCGAGCATCCTTGATTTTCCGACAAGGACTTCATCGATCAGAGGATCCTGTCTTTTGAAGAGAGCTATTCTTTTGGTGATGACGACATTGAGTCCTTGAAGTCAATCAGGACTTTTCCTTCCGATGTTATTTTCAAGCGTTTTGATGCTAAGACCCAACCTGACTTCGTCTCTCCTACTTAGGTTTGGTCCCATCTGAACTATGCTCATGATCTGGAGGATCTTGCTTTAGATTGATCGATTGAATTAATATAAGGATCTAAGCATGGGATTTAGCTAAGTTGGCCAATGTTTGTGATCTCCAAACTTTTAGGTCTTTTCCTTTCCTGCTCAGAGTCAAAACAAGTAAATCACATCTTATTTTGAAATCAAAACAAAACGAAGGTTCTTGGAAAGAGAAATATTTCTTTGTGAAACATGAATCCTTCTCGCCGGTGATTTCCTGCCAAGAAATCGGGTTAGAAAAGGTAGGATGTTATTTTATTTCGTTGAGGATATGAAATTCACACCTTCTTGTTTTATTTATTTTGATGCAACTTTTAAGCTCGAGGATCCCGTCCCTACTACTGAAGATACCGCAGAGAGCATTGGGAGTTTCCTTGCTGCGCCTGAGACTAAAAGATCCTTTAGGTTCGAACAACCCAGCTTTTAGGAGAGTAGATATGTTATTGCCCCCATGTCAAAAGGTGTAGATCCTTTATCTATCTATTTTTTATTCTTCATGAAGGATCCTCTACTTATTGAGTTCCTTTTTTATGTTTAGGATCTAAGGCTACACACTCTAGTGCTTGGTTTACCCTTTTTGATATCAACTCTGCCATTTCTGGTGGCCAACTTATAGTGATGAATGACAAGACCTCATATTCTCTTCCTACGAAGAGAACCTCAATAAATCTAACCGTCAATACTCCATGATCCCAAAAGAGGAAGTCGGATGAGACCTTGGATTTGGAGAGCCTTGGGGTGGACGAGGTGCTGAGGAAGCTGCTCTCTTTCTAGCAATCTATAAGGATCTTTATGCTTTTTTATGTTTGATTTTAATTAACTTACCATGATCTTTTAGAAGTTTCTTGATCATGTTTCTTAATCCACCAAAGATCTGAAGGTTATGCTTGATCGGGCGGAGCATGCGTTGGAGACCGATGATTTCTAAGGTTAAGAACAGTGTTTTTGAGGTCATCTGAGAGGTAAAGATCAAGCTAGCGGAGGATGTGGAGAATGCAGGATCTTAGGATGTGGAAGATTGGCATGAAAACCTCGCTAAGTTGACTGGAAAGCTTGTAAATGTTGCTCAAGATCCTGCAGAGATGATAAGAAAGAGACAGAGTATATCCCAGTTGGGGGTGATCAAACCTTCATTAAGTTTGATAAAACTTAAAAACAATTTTAAAATTTTGTTCTGTAAAACAAAATTTTCTTTTTTGTTGGGTTAGTGGGTAACTCACTTTATTATTGATGCTTTGGTTTATCTCTTTTTTTAAGGGAGTGATTGGTTACATAATCAAAATAGGTTTTCTTGAGGATCCCTAGACAATTTGGATCCTAAAGAGTTCAGTTTTTACAAGAATTCTTAGGATCCTGATAATCTAGGATAGCTAATCATCTGCCTAGGGATTTAAAACCGTTAGGAACCATAGTTAAAAAGGATAAGCTTTTGATTATAATGTAGGAGAATCTTCTTATAAGGATAATTTTTAGGAAATAAGGATAGATAGAACTTGATAACCCTTAGGTTTAGTTTTGACCTTCTGAAGACTTTTGATTTAGTAGAAGTTTTGCATTGTAAGTCTTTTAGCTCCACGTGATCTTGAATCTTGTATCAGGAGGATTCTTGCTTTGGGATTTCATAATGGAAGATCCTTGTTTAGCTTCTACTTAGTGAACTGGGGAGGATTTCGTCTTAGAAATCATTTGGAGATAATTCCAGCTGAGAAAACTCTTGTTTGTAACATGGTATTGCTACAAGTCTCACATATATTCGGGGGAGTGACCCAATCTTAGTAAATTACTTGGAAAAATCCCAAACCATATGATAACATGAAAACGTTATAAACATAAGGTATTTTCTAGGGAAAATCCCAACATGAGATAAAGCGTTAGTGTTATAAACTTTAGCAAATTACTGGGGTAAGATCCCTATTTTAGATAACTTGAAAATGTTATAAACCTTAGGGATCTTAACTAATGTTCAAATATAAGAGGTTTGCGAAGCCACTCCATCGTGAAATGATCACCTTATCCGTATCCCATAGTTAGATATCGTGCGTTCAAGCGAGGTGTAGAAACCTAAACTCGTGAGAAAGAGGTCATTAACTTTTTAAACCTTAGGATCTTAACATATTTTTAGGAATAAGAGGGTTGCCAAGCCACTAAAGCGTGAAATGATCCCCTTAATCACATCCTATAGTAAGATATCGTGCGTCCAAGGGGGGTATGAAAACCCAAAAACGGATGAAAGAGGTTATTAACTCTTTAAATCTTAGAGGGGATTAAGTACCCTTAATCGGAGGAGAGATGATCAGTCTCTATTCGTGGTGGCTAGGATCCTTGAGTTTCTGCATGTTGCAAACGTTAGCTTGGGGTCACTGTTAGCTTGGTTAACATCCCTCTTATGCTTAAGTTAGTAGTGTTCTTAGAATAAAAATAAACAAAGAAAATAAATGAGGGTAAGGAGTAGGTATGTACCACAACTCGATTGTGATGCATTATGACTAAATTGAATTACATAAAGTACGCTTCAAGGTGTATAACATTTCAGGATCTTGGCAAGCTGCTTCCTTCTGGGGTAGCTAGCCAATATGTCCTCATTCATGCTTCCACATCAATAAGATGGGCATCTTTTAAGAATATAGGAAGTCATCTTTCTTAATGGTTGGATAATAGTATCCTATTATTACCACTTTAGGACATAAGGATCTGCCCCCAACATGGTTGCCACAATCTGCTTCATGTATGTCTTCTAGAACTTCTATATCTTCGTGATCTTCCAAACATATGGATGCATACCTGCCATGGTTTTCCTGTATAATTTCCCTTGGATCATCACAAAGTGTGAGGCCCTCATCTTGAATGTTCTGTCGCTTTTCTCTTCCTTTGGAATCGTGCCATTTTGGAGATATTCCACAATGGAGTGGATCCAGGATCGTGAACTTTATAGAGGATCCTAAAAATTAGGATCAAGACCCTGATTATTAGGATCCTGGTGAGGAGGTTGAGGATCGGGATCTTTGATTGTTGCTAGGTTGGTCGTCTGATCATGGTCGTTGGGGTCGTCTGGCCTCCTGGAGGGATCTTTTATCGTCGGGATTATTATATGGGTTATTGGGATCATGGTCTCTGGCGGGATCCTAAGGGAAGATCCTAAGTTAGCTTATGCGTCTGCCTCAGTGTTATCTTCTCTAGGAACTTGATTCAGACTAAAATCTTCAAATTCGAAGGCTAATTTTTTATGAATTTGAAGGTATGGTGCTAGTCTTTCGCCTTTAACTGCATATGATCCATTAAAGTGGTTAGTTATTAATAAAAAATCGACATATACCTGAAGATCCTTCATCTGAAGATCCTTGACCAGTTGTAGCCCCATGATCAGTGTTTCATACTCTGCTTCACTGTTATTTGCATTGAATTTATAACTAACTTCCTGGGGTAGGATGTCCCCCTGTGGCGATTTTAGTATGATCCATGGGCTTGCTCCTCTAAAGTTGTGAGTTCCATCTACGAAAGTTATTTATTTTCCCATGCTTTCTTCTTTTTGGAGTTGTCGGCTTTCCAATTCTGCTTCGGGTTTTAGATCATTACTGAAATCAGCCACAAAGTCTGCTAGTGCCTATGACTTTATTAAGGATCTTGGCTCATATTTAATGTCATATGTAATGAGCTTTATCGACCACTTAGTTATTCTATTTGACATTCCTATATTTCTCATGAAATTCTTGATAAGATAATTAGTTTTGACATGTATAGTATGAGTTTCAAAATAATATCTTAATTTGGTAGAAGTTGTAACTAGTTAAAGTATTAGTTTTTCAAAGTGAGAATACCTAGTTTCAAGATCCAATAGAGTTTTACTTACATAGTAAATAGGATGTTGTTTACCGTTAAGATCCTTGGCCAGCATAGCAATTAAAACATTTGAAGATACCAAAAGGTATAGGAAGAGTGGTTCCCCATTCGACGATCCTTGGTCGGGACTCGCTTCATCATGTAACTAAGGAACTTGCCCTCCTTCATTCCAAAGCGACAGTTGGATGAGCTCAACTTCATATTATATTCATCTAATATATCGAAGGCTTCTTCAAGATGCCTAAGGTGATCTTCAGTTGTTTTGGATTTGACCACCATATCATCCATGTATATTTCCATGGTGTCCCCCAGTTTGTCCTTGAACATCCGATTCACTAGTATTTGATATGTTACACATGTCATATCCGCATGCTTCCAAGCGAAGGTCTTGCTTCTGTCTTTTAAGAATTTCATAAGTTCTTGCTTGATTTGTTGTAGTATTGAGGATCCTATGAGGACATTGGCTTCAGGATCCTTAAGGTGTAAGGGCATTTCCTTCACATCACGACTTTGTACCCCCTGCTTTAATTGTTATGCTTGTCGTGATACTTATGAAGGATTCATTGAGGTCTTGTAGCATTCTTTGGATTCTTCTTGATCATCAGTTATCTTCACTGTCCCCCGAGGGTAGGCATCTTGACGAGTTGTTGGAACAGCTTTAACGTCATGGATCCAGGCCCTACCTAATATAACATTGTAGTAAGACATAACATTAATAACACAAGAGCGTTGCATAGAATTTACCCCTTTGATGTAGACGGGTAGCTTGATCTTTCCAATAGTATGTTTTGTTTCACCGTTGAATCCTATTAGTATTGAGGATCAATTGATTATCTCGGATTCTGGAATGTTCATCCTGGTCATAGAATCTAAGAGTATAATGTTCACTGAGGATCCTCTGTCCACTACGATCCTTCTGACAAAGCGATGTAGAGAGTAATCACCAATCCATCATGATGAGGATCCTGGGTGTTTTTTCTATCCTGCTCATCAAAGATGATCTCCTTGTTGTTTGTTATCGACATGTTCTTTCGGGGTCTTTCTTCCCTTTATATATTGGACGCTTTAGTGTGCCTTATAGCTGCATAATAAGAAGTTCCACAGATGTCAGATCCTCCAGAAATAAAATTGATTACCTTGGCGTATGAAAGGATGGATCATGGTTTTTCTCGGATCTTTGCAGGATCCTGCTCTTCTTCCTTTGATCTTTCTTTTTGTCTTCCTAGGATGTGTCTGAGATGTCCTTTTCTTTGGAGATAGATAATATCCTTTCTAAGGGCTATGCAATCCTCAGTGACGTGGCCGAAATTTTCATGGTAAGTGCACCATTTAGACTTGTCTTTCTAGCCCCTCGATTTTTCTCCTTTCCTTAGCCACCTTGCTTTTTCACCAAGATCCTGCATGGCAAAGATTAGACCTGAAACATCCACAGTGTCACACCCCCAAACCAGAACGGCGGAAACGTTCGGGGGTGGAGGACGTCATGTTTAAGTATCACAACAATTGTATAATAGTAATCAAAGTAACAACAACCATTGTATTAATAACATAATATTTACATTGTGTTCAAAACATTATTTGTTTAACATTAAAAGTACAACAAAAGTTAAGACGTAAAGCTCCGTCTTTGAAACACCTGAGAGAGTACTTGTCTACTAACGATCCTGAGAATACAAGTGGTTTGAAAATTTTCAACATTAAAGTTGGTGAGTTCATAAGCGTTTTGTTTTAGAAAACAGATTCTTTGTTCTTTGTAAAACATGATGTATTTCTCCAGAGAATCCTATATTTCCTAATATGATGAATGATAAGTAAAATGACTCTTACAAGTTCCTTCTACGAGTACTTAATGTATACAAGTTATATACAATTCAGATCGAACAGACAATCGATTGTGTGATTCTGCCCCAAACCGAAATGAGGCAGAGATCACACATCCCATTGTTTGTCGGATCCTCATTGTATATAACCCTGACGTGTTCACTAGGTACTTACAGAGTTAACTGTAATAGGCCTTTGAGATACGATGAAAGTATTCCTTAAGAAAATAATATATTCTCTTAATGAGTAATATGACCGCCTGTTCCTTCTGCAATCATTTGGTGAATACAAATTATATATAATACAGATCGAATAGACAGTTGAATGTGTGGATCTACCCTAAGCCCACAACCAAACAAGGAACATGAAGTAAGGCGGAAGTCACACATTCAACTGCCCATCGGATCTTCATTAAATATAACCCTGACGTATTCACTAAGTAGTCACATAATTAACATTAATGATTCTTAGTAAAATGGTGACCACAATAGTTCTTTCTACAACCACTTAATTCATACTAGTTATATATAAACTAATATCGAACGAATAGTTGAATGTGTAAATCTGCCCTAAGCCCACAACCAAACAAGGAACAGGAAGTAAGGCGGAAGTTACACATTCCATTGCCTATCGGATATTATTTATATATAACTCTGACGTATAAACTAAATAATTTATAAAATTCACCATTACAGGTCCTTTATGTTATACTAGTTTGTAAATAAGTATTGAACCTTTTGTAAATATGTTTTCTTGTAAAAATAAAGATGTTTATCCCGGAAAATCCTATATTTTCCATAAAACTGATTTGTAGTCTTAATCGTTCTAGGACTGAAAATCACAAGTATAATTACCATAGTTAGTTTAATGATACTTAGTTTTATATATAAGTAAAACTAGCTGAAGATGTGTTTGCACTGAAAACTAGACATGAAGTTAATACCCTCCTATGATTACTTAGTACCTACGAATTATATAAAATCGAGATCTAATAGACAATCGATTGGGTGAATCTGCCCTAAGCCCACAACCAAACAAGGAACATGGAATGAGGCGGAAGTCACACATTCCATTGCCTGTCGGACTTCAATTTTATGTAACCCTGTTGTAAATACTGAGTAATCACATAGTTAATATCCCTTGAATCTGTTTAAGAAAAAGTATATTATTACGTAAATATATCGTTGTTTTCTCCTTGTGAATTCTGATAACCATACTGATGGACGTTCAACCTTACGACGTTTTGCGGACGTCGTAATCGTTAATGACATTTGTCACCCGTGGACCTGCCGGTCCTAACTGTAGCTAACAGTCGAGGTGTGGGATTGTCAGTCCCGTATAGATCTATACACAAACTCACGCTCTCCCTCCAGGAGACTCTGGTTCATAAGGCTAGACTTCCTTTGGTACTTAGGTAAGTACACGAAGACATGTCTCACAATTAGCTTCAACTAATTTACAAGTAATAATGCGAAAATCCTTTTTATAAATAACAGGTAATTTTTATAAAAAGATCCATAAACTATATTCATTATAGTTTATAAGTTTATTTCCATGTTTCAAACTAGACTTTGTAAAATAATTCATATGATCCATAAACTATACCTATTATAGTTTATTTCCATGTTTTAACAAGTTTCACGTTTAAATACATATTAACGGTAAGAAAATATAATAAGTGAATTATATTTTCAAACACACAATTTCTTGTCTTTTACTTGTATCCCCCCCCCCCTAAAAACATTGAAAAAGCTTAGAAAAATATGGGGGTATGAACTCACATTATGTGTGGTAACTGTTTTAAATACGGAATAGAAACGGTAACCTTCGGGCTAGGTTACGGGAAAGTGATTGTATCCTACGAGTATTTTAACACATGATTGTGTGTAAATAATATGATCTTTGAAATATAAGTGTCTCACAAACACTAAATATTATGTATAATACTTACCAAATATCTTAAATATGAAGATTGAAGGACGAAGTTGTGAAGTATAACTCCCTGGAAGCTTGAAATAGAAAGGATGGTGGAAATGGGTTTGATACTTTGAGAGAAAATGAGAATGTTTTTCGTGGTCACTGATTGTGTAAATGAAGTATGATTTCAATTTGTATCTTAAGTAGTAAGGAAAATATGAGGCGGTTGCATTGTTAAGTGAATCATATCTAATTAGTATTCTGAATTAGGATAAGATAGGATATATTTAAGTGGTTTTCGGCCAAAATAGAAAGGAAATTCGGTCTTGGTTCTTCTAGAAAGGGTTGTGTTCGGTTTCTAAGTCAACAAATGAAAGGGTGTTCGGTCCTAATGGACCTTATTCTTGTGTATTCGGTCATGCCAAGACCGAAAACATACTTTGATTGCTTCAAATGGCCGAATACTCCATTTAGGATTAATTCCAAAACCGAATTCTTGGCTTAAACTTCTTTCCTTGACCGAATTCTAGTTGTTTATTGGATTATGGACCAAATTCTAAATGTTCTAGAAGTGTAAGAACCGAAATCAAGTTGATATTTTGATTCCTAAAATCGATTTCTCATTTGCTTTTGATTCCTTGACCGAATTCACCATTTAATGGTGAATATTTATTGTTTTAACCCTTAACCTTTTGTTAATACTTGAATTATACAACCCTAAACTAATTTAGTTTTCAATCCAAGCTTATAAACAAGCCCTTAAGGCTATAGAGGATACATTGCAACAAGGAGTGCAATGTAGATTCACTTGTACTAGGTTAGGGTTTAGGCTTTGCTAGGTCTAAAAATTTGGATTTGTGACATCATCCCCTCGTTAGAGGGAATTTCGTCCCGAAATTCGAATTCTGAGTGGTTACTCATGAACTAGGGAGAGAGGTGGGTACTTTTGTTCCTTATGATTTGCTCGTTCTCAAGTGAATTCTGATCTTCACTGGTGTTCTAGCAAATCTTCACTTTTATGTCTACTGTTTTGATCCGTGGAGAGTGTGTGGGTTTGACTTAATTGAACAAGTTTATCAAACTGGTAGAATGTCCACTCGTAGTTCTGGGCAGCTTTTGTCCTGAAGTTCATGGTAGGACTCATACCTGGTCCATCCATCATCGTATCGTGTATACAAATCGTATATAATTAAGATTGTAAAGATGGTCGGATGGGTGGCTCTGCCCCAAGTCCACAACCAGACAAGGAACAGAAGATAGAGTGGAAGCACACAAACTAGGTCTATAGAATCTTAATTTTATACCACTCTCGCGTATACACTTAACAGTGATAGGTTAGTTGTATTTGTCCCTAGCCGCTGTGCTTGAACTTGACTTGCTGCATATGTGGCATTCCCAAAAGGTCTGTTGGGGATACTTCAGGAAGGTTGCGGAAGGATATAATGCTCCTCGCATGAGTACTTCGGAGGTTTTGAAGCGAGAGACGATTCTGAGGTTCGTATCTGATTTGTCGTCATGAGTGACGAGAGTTTCGTTAGTCGGTCGTTTAAGGCAAAAGGGTCTTTACGTGGCACAAGAAATTGGTATGGTGAGGACCAAGCCAATTCATTTCTAAGGACAACATCAGAACTTCTTATCGTAACGATTGTTAAGTCGATTAGGAAAAAATGTTTGTTTTATCCTTGTTTTTACTACTGTGATCATTTGTACTGCACTTAGCGAGTACTGGCAGTATGAGTCTTCTGATAACTGAAAATAATTAACTTTTATAATATAATCCTTACTAGGTCCCTGTATAATCGCTTGGTGTATACAAGTCATGTGTAATTAAGATTGGAAAGACAGTCGACTAAGTGACTCTGCCCAAAATCCACAACCAGACAAGGAACAGAAAATACGGCAGAATCATTCACTCTAAGCCTATAAATCTTAATTATAAATGACCCTTATGTATACACTAAGCCATCATAGCTCACCTGCAAGGATCCTTTAGTTTTTATATGAATGATGTGTTTTGTTCTGACGAAAGTGTAATTTATAATCATTTATAAAAAGTTTTAAGTTAAATATTTTTATTGGGAAAACATACCGTTGTTCACAGGGGTCTGGGGCAGTCTCTCCTGTGGTAATCATTAGTATTCTTCCATCTTCGCCAGAGTTCCTTGTTATTGGACAATCCCTCTGGAAGTGTCCAGTTTCACCACACCTGTAACAGGTTTGGCTTATTCCATCGTATGGGACCTGAGAGATTGGTCGTGTTGGTGCCCTACAGAAACGGTTAGTATGTCCCCTCCTGAGGCAGTTCTTGCAATACATCTTCCGGCAAACTCCGGTATGATGAAAGTTACATTTGTTACATTTCGGAAGGTTTCCAGCATATCAATTGCTGGGTGCTGGAGTGGCTGGTGTTGTGGCAGCATGAACCGCAACTCCCGGTTGTCTTTTCGAAGTCTCTTGTGTTGAATGTCTTTTCTTCTTACTCCTTCACTTTCACTTATAGTCGTTCTCTTTTGTTGGTTCAGGAACAGGGGTCATTATTCCTTGGCGAACCCCATGGTCCACGAGTGTGTGTGCCAGTCGCTTGACACTGTCGAACGTGAGAGGTTTCATAGCTATCACGTTTCCTTGGATCTGAGGAGATAGTCCCCAGATGTATCTCTCTATCTTCTTGCTCTCCGGGGTAACCATCCTGGGGCATAGTACCACTAGATCACTAAATCTATTAGTGTAGGCTACTATATCTGAACTTGTCATGGTAAGTTCCCACAGTTCTTGCTCCAGTTTTTGTACTTCGCCCCTCGGGCAGTACTCTTCTAGCATCATTTTTTTTAGTCTCTCCCAGCCCATTGAGTTTGCTACTGTAAGGGTCAGTGATTTGACATGGCCATTCCACCATGACAGGGCCCTATCGGCGAAAGTGCAGGCATCAAACTTAACTTTGCTCCCTTCTGGGCACGTGCAAATTTCGAAAATCGACTCCGTTTTCTCGAACCATTGCATTAGAGCAATGACTCCCCCACTTCCACTAAAGGATTTAGCTTTTCAATTCATGAAGTCTTTATATATACACTCTGTAGGATGTCCTTGGCTATTTCCGTGGTTAGATGGATTATTACCACTTCCCGTCCCATTGGTACCAATTGCGTGGATATGGGACATGGCGGCTGCTATGGCGGTAGTCACTGCAGCCTGGAACATAACGAAATCATATTGTGGAGGTGGCGGTGGTGGATTTGTTGTCGTGTTGTTATTACGCCTCTTATATCTACAAGGCGGCATCTTTCTACCATGAAGTTTAAAGATGAAAGGTTGGTAAGATATCGGTAGTGGCTATAAATCGAATGCCATACGAACTAGGTTATTGTAGTTTGAGTGTACATGCTCTGAAAGTGTTTTGTAATCAATTCATAATAGAAGTCTATGTGAAAATAAACTCATGAATTTTTCAATAGTGACTACCCTCACTGAAATTTCGTGACTTGATTTGCAGTTATTAGTTGTGATGAAAGACATGATAAACATAACACATAGTGTGAGTAGTGTAATCACCGACTCACTGGATTATATTAGTTTCTTAGTTATTAATATGATGCATACAGTGTTCTCTAGTTTGTTTCTGATAGGGTAAGGTTTTGTTAATGATGTATCTAGTGCCTTTCTCTTCGGCTGATCCTTTCTCGGAATCCTCCTTGTGAACCCTCTTTTGGTTCTGTCTCGATTCCTCTGTTGGCTGTTTGCAATGTCTAGGTATTTCAGTTATGCAAGAATGGAAGTGTCTATAGAATCTACGAGATTAATAAAACATTTTTATTAAAAATAATTTTTTACGAGGATGATCCTTACCGGGTCTTTCTATAAGCACGTAGTGTATACAGATTATATATAATCCAGATCAAATAGACCTTCGAATAAGTGATCTTACTCTAAAACCACAACCAAACAAGGAACATGAAGTAGAGTGAAAATCACAAATTCTAAGTCTATAAAATCTCAATGATATATAACCTTAATGTATACACTCGGTAATTATAGCCTTACCAGTAAAGGTCTTTTAGTTTTCACTTAAGTTAGTTATAGTATTTAAAATACTCCTATCGTATTTTAACTTTATGTTTTGTTCTAGCATTTGTTTGTATATAGGTTTGGTAAGTTTTAGACTTGTTGCAACACCACTATCACTCCCAAACACATGTTTGTCGTATCTCAAATAAATATAGTTGATCATGCTATATTTATTCCAGATATGATTACATAACTGTCTAGGTTTGACTGTAGTGTCCAACATCTAAATACTTTTGTTTTGTTCTTCTTGTGATACTTGTTCTAGTATGTATGCTTGTTTGTATACTTCTCATAAAATACTTATATTTTCAAAAATATACTTTTAGTTAGAGCACTTCGGCCCCATTGTATTTATAGTTGTATATCTTTTATAGGTTGACATACTTAGTTCACTATAAACAATGCTCTGATACCAATCTGTCACACCCCCAAACCAGAACGACGGAAACGTTCGGGGGCGGAGGACGTCATGTTTAAGTATCACAACAATTGTATAATAGTAATCAAAGTAACAACAAACATTGTATTGATAACATAATATTTACATTGTGTTCAAAACATTATTTGTTTAACATTGAAAGTACAACAAAAGTTAAGACGTAAAGCTCCGTCTTTGAAACACCTGAGAGAGTACCTGTCTACTAACGATCCTGAGAACACAAGTGGTTTGAAAAAGTGTCAAAATTAAAGTTGGTGAGTTCATAAGCGTTTTGTTTTAGAAAACATATTCTTTGTTCTTTGTAAAACATGATGTGTTTCTCCAGAGAATCCTATATTTCCTGATATGATGAATGATAAGTAAAATGACTCTTACAGGTTCCTGCTACGAGTACTTAATGTATACAAGTTATATACAATTCAGATCGAACAAACAATCGATTGTGTGATTCTGTCTCAAGCCCACAACCAAACAAGGAACAGGAAATGAGGCGGAGATCACACATCCCATTGTTTGTCGGATCCTCATTGTATATAACCCTGACGTATTCACTTGGTACTTACAGAGTTAACTGTAATAGTTCTTTGAGATATGATGAAAGTATTCCGTAAGAAAATCCTATATTCTCTTAATGAGTAATATGACCGCCTGTTCCTTCTACAATCATTTAGTGAATACAAATTATATATAATACAGATCGAATAGACAGTTGAATGTGTGGATCTACCCTAAGCCCACAACCAAACAAGGAACATGAAGTAAGGCGGAAGTCACACATTCAACTGCCCATCGGATCTTCATTAAATATAACCCTGACGTATTCACTAAGTAGTCACATAATTAACATTAATGATTCTTAGTAAAATGGTGACCACAATAGTTCTTTCTACAACCACTTAATTCATACTAGTTATATATAAACTAATATCGAACGAATAGTTGAATGTGTAAATCTGCCCTAAGCCCACAACCAAACAAGGAACAGGAAGTAAGGCGGAAGTTACACATTCCATTGCCTATCGGATATTATTTATATATAACTCTGACGTATAAACTAAATAATTTATAAAATTCACCATTACAGGTCGTTTATGTTATACTAGTTTGTAAATAAGTATTGAACCTTTTGTAAATATGTTTTCTTGTAAAAATAAAGATGTTTATCCCGGAAAATCCTATATTTTCCATAAAACTGATTTGTAGTCTTAATCGTTCTAAGACTGAAAATCATAAGTATAATTACCATAGTTAGTTTAATGATACTTAGTTTTATATATAAGTAAAACTAGCTGAAGATGTGTTTGCACTGAAAACTAGACATGAAGTTAATACCCTCCTATGATTACTTAGTACCTCCGAATTATATAAAATCGAGATCTAATAGACAATCGATTGGGTGAATCTGCCCTAAGCCCACAACCAAACAAGGAACATGGAATGAGGCGGAAGTCACACATTCCATTGCCTGTCGGACTTCAATTTTATATAACCCTGTTGTAAATACTGAGTAATCACATAGTTAATATCCCTTGAATCTGTTTAAGAAAAAGTATATTATTACGTAAATATATCGTTGTTTTCTCCTTGTGAATTCTGATAACCATACTGATGGACGTTCAACCTTACGACGTTTTGCGGACGTCGTAATCGTTAATGACGTTTGTCACCCGTGGACCTGCCGGTCCTAACTGTAGCTAACAGTCGAGGTGTGGGATTGTCAGTCTCGTATAGATCTATACACAAACTCACGCTCTCCCTCCAGGAGACTCTGGTTCATAAGGCTAGACTTCCTTTGGTACTTAGGTAAGTACACGAAGACATATCTCACAATTAGCTTCAACTAATTTACAAGTAATAATGCGAAAATCCTTTTTATAAATAACAGGTAATTTTTATAAAAAGATCCATAAACTATATTCATTATAGTTTATAAGTTTATTTCCATGTTTCAAACTAGACTTTGTAAAATAATTCATATGATCCATAAAATATACCTATTATAGTTTATTTCCATGTTTTAACAAGTTTCACGTTTAAATACATATTAACGATAAGAAAATATAATAAGTGAATTATATTTTCAAACACACAATTTCTTGTCTTTTACTTGTATCCCCCCCCCCCCTAAAAACATTGAAAAAGCTTAGAAAAATATGGGGGTATGAACTCACATTATGTGTGGTAACTGTTTTGAATACGGAATAGAAACGGTAACCTTCGGGCTAGATTACGGGAAAGTGATTGTATCCTACGAGTATTTTAACACATGATTGTGTGTAAATAATATGATCTTTGAAATATAAGTGTCTCACAAACACTAAATATTATGTATAATACTTACCAAATATCTTTGAAATATAAGTGTCTCACAAATTTAGTTTTCAATCCAAGCTTAGTTACAAGCTTATAAACAAGCCCTTAAGGCTATAGAGGACACATTGCAACAAGGAGTGCAATGTAGATTCACTTGTACTAGGTTAGGGTTTAGGCTTTGATAGGTCTAAAAATTTGGAGTTGCGACACACAAGAAAACAATAGTCAGTGATCGTGGGGAATTCATATTCCACCCCCCCCCCCCCCTTCATCCTCAAGGGTATTAACCCTATGATGACCAGGTTTGGAATATGTTTTTGACTTATAGGATCTTTGGGCCGAAGAATTGGCCTTCCTATTAGGATTGTCATATGAACTCAGGGGGATGGTCCTCCTCTGGATCTTTTTATATTCTTCCAGTCTGATGAACCTCGATGTTCTACTTCTGACTTCGTCTGCTTTCCTGCATGAGGTTATTATGAGATCCTTATAAAAGGGAGGATCCTTCATTAAACCCATCTTGAAGGCTTACACGGTAGTGGCCATGTTGATATTAGGAATATTCAGCGCTTCCTTTCCAAACCTGCTTACAAAATCCCTAAGGGATTTTTTAGGATTCTGGACTACTCGATAAATGTCACTAGTGATCTTTTCGAATGTCATGCTACAAGAAAATTGATTGTTAAAAAGATTAAGTAAATAGGAAAATGAAGTGATAGAGTAAGGAGTAACATTAAGAAGCCATTTTAAGGCTGATCTTGTGAGGTTCGAACCAAAATCCTTGCACAGGCAAGCTTCCTTTAGGTGTGAGGGAATGGGGATGATCTCCATTCTTTCCATGTATTGTGCCACATGTTCCTCAGGATCCATAGTTCTATCATGAGGTTTCATGCTCTTATATAGGTTGGACCATTCCAGGCACACTTAAGATCATCTGACTTAACTGCCGAAGTTCCTAGGCCATGATGGGGCTCATTCGTATATCAAGGTCCATAGAGTTAGTATTAAAAGGTTATTATTCACGAAGTTACCAGGGTCCTTGTTAGTGGGAGTGATGAAGATTTCATCGGGATCCTGGATCACATGGGCTTGCTCGTTTGGAGTTACACCCCAAGTGGGAGCAAGTGTTGGTGTTGAGGATCCTATCTACCAGTGGTTTCCTGAGGAACCTATCTCCCAGCGGTTTCCTGAGGATCCTATCTCCCAGTAGTTTATTGAGGATCCTACATTATTAAACTTCAGGAATTGGGTTGCAAGATCAAGGGTGCTGCTCCTTGAGGTTTATGGATCTCCACCCTCATTATTTCCATCTCCTTGAGTATAGTCTTGTTTTCCTCCCGTTTTTGGTTTAGTTGTTGCTTTACCATCTTCACAATGGAGAAGAGTTCATTTTTACGGAACAGGAGGATCCTGGAATCTCAGGGATCCCGGATTCACATGGCCGATGATTGGAGAGGTGTACTTATTAGAGGTATCTGAAGTTTTCCTCTAACCATGAGGTCCTTTTGGAGGTGGTGGAAGAGTTTTTTAAGGAAATGGTAGGAATAAAGGAAGAAGATAAAGTCAGTTGTGTAGACATAATTTTCGAGAATTAAGAACACCACGGCCCCACGGTGGGCGCCAAATTGTTTTGGTCAAAAATCGAAAAAGTGGATATTAACCAAATTGCATGAGAGGTTGTGGTGTTGTAGGTGAAGTGATTAACGAAATTATAACAATATTGCACAAGTGATTTACAAGGAAAGCCCTTGATCCTTGCTAGGATCTCCGGCATAAAACCTTGGGAGGTGATAATGATCACCTGCCTTGTATGATCTTGTTGATTTGAACATAAATTACAAAGAAGAGCTTGATAATACGATTACAAATGATAAAGTGAGTCTAGATGAGTAAGGTGTCAGAGAATTATTCCCATTGTGTGTGCTTTTACAGGTGTATTTATAGTCTAGATTAAGTAACTAAATGTCCAATATTTTCGGGATCCTGCTGAACTGGTATTTAAAATGTGCTTTGACTTAGTATTTCCGGGTCTTAAGCCTGGTTGGACTGATTCTTCGTTATGAATGAGTCCTATGTTGACCATTTCTGCACATGTGACAAATAAACAAGAAATATAGTCGTTAAACTTGTTAGGGAATAATAACGGCATTGTTCAGGATCTTGATGTATGTTCGGGATCCTAAGACTCCTTTAAGATCCGAGATCCTGGATAGGTTTAAGGATCGTTAGATATCTTTTAGATCCAGGATCCTGGATAGGATTGAGGATCTTGGCCCTCACAATAAGCATGAACATTAAGAACCTCAAGAAATAAGTTCATCAAACTTGTAATTGTTTTGAAATGTGAACCCCATCTTGTATCTTCCGCTCGAACAAGAGAGCTCTCTTGATTTAACCCTCTTCCGGATTCAAGTTCACAATTTCTAATTGACTTTTACACCCTTTCTCTTTGACTTTCCCGTAGCATGTCTTATCTTTTACATGAACCACCTACCACATTAACCACCAAAGAAAGTTGCTCAAAGAAGTCTTCAACACTATCATGCATTTTTGCTACACCCATAATAACTAACTAAAGTTGGTGTGCAAAGCCGCGCTGAATCATTATTATTTTAAATTCAAAGCTTTTAGACCATTGAATGCACCTCACATATTTCTTTCCCCATCGTAACCTTGTCCTCTTACCCGATAAAAAATATATTAAAGATTAAAGCGAATAATATTCAATTAAAGTTCATAATAAGGAAAAAAAATTAATTACCTGGGACATACTCAACTTGTTATGGGTAAAAACTTCATCTATGGCCGCTTTAAGAGTCAAAGAGGATGTATCCTTCACGTGCACAACTCCAATGAATCTTTCCTTCACCACTCCAAGGTTGTTGACATATCTCAAAACTTTGACCATTTGTTCTTTTTTTGATACATCACTAGATTCATCAACCAATAAACAAACACATCTTTACCAATTTCTTTGCAAATACTTAAAATTATCTCTGTTGAAAAGCATTCAACCATAGGGGGCGTTGAGGGAGGGCAAAATGGGCAGCCGCACAGGGCCCAATTTTTTTATTGTATATTTTTATTTAAAAATAAAAACTTATAATAACAATAAGGGCCTTTTTTTTGCTCGTCCAGGGCCTTTGATGATATTTGATTCCTTAGGACCGACCCTGCATTCAACAATTTGCTTTTGAGTCCTCAGGCACGTCACTTGATTATTTGAAGGAGCATTTTCTAAGGTAACATTGTGAATGCCTTCATTACGATCTCTAATGAAAGATATTAATTGGTGTGTATTTTTAATGCACTAGTTTTTAATTTATAAATCCTAGTTTATCGCATCTAAACCACACCTTACAGGCAGTGAACCCGATCGAGTATACTATAGTTTTGATAAGCAAGGGTGTCGAAATCAAGGGGAACGATAGTGAATTAATTTAGAGTGTTTGATTATAGGTTATACAAAACACACGAAAGTAGTAAAGAGAGGTTTTATGGAATTAAATTTCGACAAACGTCTAAATAGAAAATCTCGATAAACTGACCGAAGACAAATCTCTTTAGGTACTTTAGTTTAGACAAATTACATCTTAAAATCATAGATAATTGCGCATACAGACTTATTTATTCATGTTCACCGATTTCTAATATGATTAGGTTCATGTTCACTAATACTAATCCTTTTATTTCAACACAACTATTAATTCATTGATCAGGTGAACAAACAATAATGCAAATCAATATTTAGTTCGTATGAAGCAAGATTTGATCTTATTTAACCCTATTGGTCATAGGAATTAAATCAGGCATAGAATGGTCATTCTACTCATACATATACATTAAAGTTCATTACTTAATTCCAAACCCTAGGTTTTGGTCAAAACCCTAGTGGACAGCCTTAATTCAAATCAACACAGTCAGATGGTCATCTAAACTCTATCAATTAAGCAATAAGGAATAAATAACAATCTCTAACACATATGGATCTTGCAATCAAACTTGAGAAAATAAAATAAACACGAATAAACAATCTAAATAGCAATTAATCCACAAAATCAAGGATTCATCTAATCATAAACACAAAGCAAAGGGTTTTAATACCCAAATCAGAAAGTAAGTACATATAGAATCATATTGAATTGCTAATCTTGGTCGGAACAACGAACCACATGATTACTGGCATGAATCTGCTCTCCAATCTTTCAGATCTTCGCTCTTATCATCTTAACAGACTTTCGGTCGCCTTCTAGACCCTCAAAACGGCTTCTTAGGGGTTTATAATCGCAGGAATCGATCTAGGATTCAGAATATATCATTAAGTCTAATTTCCGGCTCTATTTATAGGTTTCAGCGTCAACATGGTGTGTTTGATATCCAACACGGCGTGTTCTTCATTAAAATCATGTATTCCCCAATTTAGCGTAAAGAATCGCGAAGCTTCTATTTAACACGGCGTGTTCATTTTGGATCAACATTTTCTCAAAACAAGAAAGTTGTGCAAAATTGTGTCTAGTTTTCAGAACATTTTGAATCTTGTCAATCGAAGTTACGAGTCATGAGATATGGCCAAAACACTGACGGGGGGTCAATCTATCCAACAACATCCTTCTTTGTATTGTTTTTCCCTCGTCTCCTGTTTTCCTGCTCCCAGCTTTTCATAGGTTTCCCTTTTGTTCCGAGCATTTCTTCACTACTACAAAACATATTTCAAACATAATAAGTACCTTTTGTTCTAGAATTAACACAAAATGTAATATAAAATAATTATGATAATGTATGAAAAATAAAACTAAGGTGCTGTTTGTTTTTAAAAAAACCACTTCAGACCATTTATTGAGGCGCCGCGCAGCACACGCGCAACACTTTGCCCTTCGTAGCTGTTTGTTTTTCAGAAGACTTCTGACTTAAAAACTGTTGCGCGTGTGCTGCGTGGCGCAGCAGTAGACCAACTGCTTCAAACCTCTTCACACCTTACTTTAACTTACTGCAGCAGTCTGCAGACCTTAAAAAACAAACATACTTTTTATTAAATGTTGCAGTCGTTTGGTCCACCTCTTCTGGTACAGAGGGTTGTAGAGGTGGTTCGCAGACTTCAGACATTTTCGCTTCGAAAAAACAAACAACACCTAAATAAGCACACATCAAAATACCCCACACTTGACTTTTGCTTGCCCCAAACAAAACTGAATTTTAAAATACCAATACCGCACAAGACAAACCAAATTTACCCAACATATTTACATGTAATAAAATACATATACAATTTAAAATCGAGTAAAACATGTATAAATCATTCATCTACCATAGATATTAGAAACATAGATAATAGGCACATATAGCATGTAATTATCTTAAATACTTTATATCTATGTGTAAGATGAAAGTAACTAGGCACTCACATGATAAAATGGGTGAGTGGTGATCTGGACAGAGCTTCGTCTAACACCTCAGATATTCCTTGATGTGACCTAAGCATAATTACTACAGATTTTTAGTCTAATGATACTTGAGACTAAGAATTGTCTAGATCCTCACTAATCCCAATGTCTACATCAAGATCTATCAAGTAAGGATCATCCAGGCAGGATAGTTGTGAGGCAGGATCATTTGGGCATAATAGCTTTTCTGAAATCCAACAACCAAGCCAACATGAACATTCTAGACACCTCTCTCGTAAGTAGATCAATCAGTATAACGACATGAATTAATGATAAATCTTATTTATAGTCATAAGTCGTAATCTTATTTATAGGTTCATAATAACGACTTATCACTATAAATATATGCTACACAGAAAAGAATAGAATGTAGCTTAACTTACAGAGGTTCTTCTTGACAGAAGTTAGGAAATTGAATTGGTAGAGCTTTTACTTGCTAGCTATTACTTCTTCAGGGATCGCAAGGCTTCACTGAAGGCTAGAACTAAGGGAAATGGGCTAAAAAAGAGAGAATTTCGAGAGAGCGAAGGATGGGTAGTGAGGAAACTAATGATCAACCGAAGCCTATTTACAGCACAACAGCGTGTCACGCCTGGTGTGCATGCCACACACACCTGAGACGTTGCTCCTCCCGTTTTCTGCCATGTGTCACAAATATGGTGGTCCACGCCCCACATTCTAGAAGGTGCGCGTCGTGCAACCCACCTGCGCGTGGCACTTCTCAAAAAAAGTTAGAAAATCGTATCTTCTTTAACGAGCTCCGTTTTCGACGTTCTTTATATCCCCGTAAATCTCTCGATGAGATCTACAACTTTCTTATATATTTTTAAAGCTATATTTTTAACAGGCATAGACTGTTAAAGTCCGTTAAAAAATCATAAGTTCCTCATATGGTATCCGTTCTCGACTATATTTATATCGACGGAACCATATGGACGAGATCTTCAACCCTTGTTTAGATTGCTTTTCCTAACAATCAACCAAATTCTACTACGGATTCTGAGCCGTATACTGCTACATTAAAAGTTGTAACATCCCGAGATTTTGCAGGTATTTTCGAATCTTTCCCTCATTGTTATCATTGTCATTTTTAGTCCTTTGGGTTAGGAGGATATAGCCATGTGATTCCCTAATGGCTAATAACTCAATTTTGGACTAGGAGGAGTACGTTGAGCATACTAGGCGCGCCCTAGTACGCTGGGCGTACACTTGTGTATGCTGGGCGTACTCACGTCAGGAGAAAACCCTAATATTTAGGGTTTAGGTACTATATAAGTGTCCTTATGAGCTCATAACCCTTTATCATTTCAGCCTCTATAGCTTTGAGCCGTTTTCCCCAAACCCTAACCCCTCTCTTGAGTGTGTGAGCTAAAACTGTGTTTTTTGAGTAGTTGAAGAAGAAGGTATTGCATCAAGGTGTTGGAGAAGTGAGGCAAGCTTGAAGATCTGAGGTTATCTTGTTCTCTAGAAGCTCCAGGAGGTAAAAACCTCTTGCCTTTATGCTTGTATGATGTAGATCTTGCCTTAATAGCTTTACGTCACCTTTCTTGTCCCAAAAAGTCTCAAGTTTGTGCATGTTATGTTTTGAACGTGATAAGCTGTCCCTTCAGACTCTAGAAAGGGTTCTAAATGATAAAAATGATGTCCTAATGGCTAGAAGTGTCTCATGCATGTAGTAGAAAGGTCTTAATGGATTAAGACCATGTATTAAGGGCTTTTTGGACGTCCAAAGTCTTAAAGTTCGAGACTTTATGGTTCTGAGGTTCATTTAGTCAATGGATATGGAGTTGGGGCTTAAGTGCGTAAGCCATTAAGCACTTATTAGAATTTTTGGTAAAGGTCGCGTACGCCCCGCGTAAGCCATGGTACGCCCAGCTTACTGAGTCAACCAAATCGATGGTGGTCAACACAAGGCGGAGTACGCCCAGTGTACCAGAGGAGTACGCCCAACGTACACCCTCTGATGGGGTTTTGCAATTTGGGTTTCGGATTGGGCCCCCTTTGGTTCATTATGGTTTGGGCCTTTGCTGGACTTTTTGAATAAAAGTATTTTGGGTCAAATATGGAAATGGACCTTAGGGTGAGGCCCAATTAAAGAGTTGTGCCCAATTTGGAAAATTGGGTAAATAATGGGTCTTGTGTATTTAGACCTTTTGGATCATGGAGTTGGAATTGGGCCTTAACCCAAATTAGAGAAAAGGAAAAATGGACTATTACCCTAGGTTGGACCCTTAGTCAAGGTTGATATTCCAACTGTTGACTTAGTATTCGTTATTTTGTATAGTTCGGGATTTTTGATGAGACAGCGGTCGGAGAGTTTCAGTCCAGTTCAACACTATTTGTGAGGTGAGTTTTCCTCATTATACTAACGGACTCGAAGGCACCAATGCCGACCCTTTTGGATTGTATCCTGGTTATAGGTTGATGCTATGTTTAGTGATCTATTAGATCGCTATCCTGGTATATAGGATGATGTTATGTTTAGTGATCTGTTAGATCGGTATCCTGGTATATAGGATGATGATATGATTAGTGATCTGTAGATTTGTATGACTGTCTATGCTAGCTAGCGTATGATATTTATGTGTTGATTGTATGATGGCGGGTAGGTTGCGGCGGTCCTGCTTTGTGCTCTAAGCCAACAAACCCAGGGCGGTCCGGATAGACTGAAGGCCTATCGGGGCGTACCAGTCAGGCCGAAGGCCCGGAGAACGGTCCAGACAGGCTAAAGGCCCGGCCGGGAGGGCGGACGAGACATGGTGAAAGTTCTGAGAGTGGGCCAGATAGACTGAAGGCCCGTCGAGGGCGGTCCAGTCATACTGAAGACTCTATATGCATGTTGTTTGTTAAGATATTGTTATGTTTGTATGACGTTGGTATTTTGGGGGAACTCACTAAGCTTCGGGCTTACAATTTCGGATTTTGTTTCAGGTACTGCGGATGATCGTGGGAAGGCAAAGGCTTGATCGTGCACCTCCTCACATTTTATGATTTTGATTTCTAGGATTCTCTAATATGAAACTATTTTGAAAACATTTTGTATTAAGTAATGGTTTTTGGATGATTGAAAAATTTTTAAATTTTTATGAATTTTATGGATGTTACAAAACTTCTAAAAATCCTAACTTCCTCTTACGAAGTCAGATTGGGGCGTTCTCTATATATACACTTTCGGTTTAACGACTACGACGACTTTTGTTTAGATTACTAAGGCCAATAATCGTCCTAACTCCGATCTGCTATTTACGATATCGTAGTCGCACTGGTTTCAACGAGAAACTTCAACGGGTCATAACTCATCCGTTATTAGTCCATTTTGAGCGCTCCTTATACCTCTAGAATCCTTATTACAACTACTTCGTCTCACTCATAGGCTATTCGTCCTAATCTTTAATCTATTTAGACGCGAATTCTATTCCTAATTTATTACGTAGCTATAAACATACAATGTATATATATATATATATATATATATATATATATATATATATATACACACACACACACACACCACACCACGTAATAATCAAATAATCCTCTTTTATTAACCTCAAAAGATTACAATTATTGACCCTATCCACTTCATCATCTTTATTAATGCCTAGTGGGAAACGTGGATGTTACATTTGTAGTCTGCATTTGTCTTTATTGTCTCATTTGTCTTCAATGTAATCAATACGCTTTATAAATACAAGAATCACATTTGTCATTCTCTTTAATTTTTTCACTTTAATTTCATGTTGCAATGAATACTTAGTTGTTGTTGTTCATCTTCTTCAAGGCTTGACTAGATTTAATTCAAACTTGACTAAAATTTTTTATCAGCCTCCATTATTGTTGTTTATTCAATGTTTAAGAGATTAAACCTTGTTCTGCAATATCCTGTTGGTGATTTTAGTGTCACCATGTCATTTTAAGTAACTGAAACTAACATGTGAGCTATGGGGCTTCATATTTTGTACTCTAATATATGTATGGGGTTGTGCGGAGTGCATGCATGTATAAGATCGAATTAGAAGCCGGTTCGACGACTAGTCGGGGGTTTAGGGGCAGCGCCCCTTTGGCGGGGTCTAGGGGCAGCACCCCTAGCGGGGTCCAACGGGCAGCGCCCCAAAACCTCACCGAATTTTACATATAGGAACATAGTGGAAAATTCAATTTCTTGAGGGTGATTATGGTAAAACTAACGAAACTCGTTAGTTTTGGTAACCCTAAATCCTCATTAAATCCGGATTAACATGACTTGCTTCCAAAGCAACTAATGACGGCTCAACCCTAATCTCGTTTAATATATAAACAGTTCTTCCTTTTCAGAAGAGGGTTACGATCTTAAGCTCTTGTTTTTCATCATACTTTCACAAAATCCTCTAGCATACTGGCTTACGATTTCTGTGCCTAGAATCATAAGTGTCCATTTGGATTATCCTAGGCTGAATTTCTTGTAACCCAGGTATAGGGTAAAATATCAGTTCGGAAGTGATATTACGATCCAAGTTGGTATCCAGATCTCCACCACAAACCCTAAATTTTCCCTACATATCCTTAGGATATCGTTTCTTATTAGTTGGCATTAATCTTTCAAAAATATTGATACATGTGGTGCAAGTGTTGATGCATGGCTTGATGATGTCAGCACTAGTAGGAACAAAGATATGATGACATCAACGACAAATCGAAGTGATCCAACAACTCGACATTGGACGAATTCGCATATGGCATGTAAAATTGGATTATTAAGAAATTCATTGCTTTGTCATGACGTGCGGTGGTTTTTGCCAACAACATTATTTTTTATTGTCAACAACATTATTTTTTAATATTTGATTTTGATAATGGATTGAAGGTCTTATCCTAATTAATTATATGAGGCAATATTTTCGATTGGTAATTAAGAATCCACTTGTAAAGTTATTTTATCGGTTCTACTTTAACATTCAATCCAATCGTTAGACATCAAATATAACTAAGCCTAAAAAAAGATGCAAACAGTAAGGGCCAAAACTATATTTTCACTCTAAATTGAATAGAAAAATAATAACTTTTAATGAATTAGACAAAATTACAAAAATAGTCCCTGTGGTTGGCAAAATTTTATGACGTTGGTCCATAAAAGATTAGTGGTGCACCAGCGGTCCAATTTTAGATACCTCGTGTGTTTTTGATCCTTATGGTTGACACTTTTGTATGGTTTTGATCCATGCCCAACCTGAAATGACAAAAATGTCCTTGAATATATATATATATATATATATATATATATATATATATATATATATATATATATATATATATATATGAATTTCTTTTATTATTATTTCAATTAAAACATCTAAAAAATCCCATCCACCCACCCAACCCTTCCTAATTCTTTTTAAAATTTGGAACCACCACTACCCAGTCATCACCGTTATTGGACCGTCGTCCTCCTCACCGGAACACCACCATTCTCCTTTAACACCCACTATATCACCTTCCATGGAACCTCCATATACCACCCTCGTACCGCCACCAACACCTATATGCATTACATCAAACGACCTACACCACATCAATCGAACAAGCCTTTACAACCTCCATATGTTTCGAACTCTTTATCCCAGCCACTTGCATCATTACCACCAAGATGAAACCTACTGTAAATATGAAGATTTATTCATGTATGCAGTGGCTATGGTTTGTGTACCTTCGCTTTGGCGAATACGAGGGTGAATCGACAACCTAAAAATTTTTCCAAGTCCATAATCGCCCATTTCCAAGATCTAGAAATCAAAAATGGTTCTAGACAACATTTCACCTATCGAAATCAGATGAAGGGAGAAGTATGGAGGGACTGGAGGTGGGTCAATCGGCGTTTGTGTCACACCCCCAAACCAAGGATGGCGGAAACGTCCGGGGATGGAGGACTTCATGTATAGTATCATAACAACGAGTATAATAGTGATCAAAGTAAATACAACCATCATAAATATAATCGAGAAAGTTACATGGTTTCATGAGTTACATGTTTCAAAATCGATTACAATATAATGATAAAAGAGTTTGTCTGACGCCGTAGCGTTCCATCCTCAAAAGCTGGTAGTTACCGTTTTTAATGATTACCTGAGAATACAAGTAATTTTGAAAGAGTGTCAACAATTAAGTTGGTGAGTGCATAAGCTTTTGTATGTAGAGTTGAAAACCTTTCTTTGTAAATGTAGTGTATGTTCAAGAAAAATCCAATATTTTCCTTATAAAATGAGTTGTAGTCTTAAGACTCAAAGACCGAAATGTACAAGTATTTACCATACTTATGATAGTACATGCAGATTTAAAATAAATAAAACCCTTTTAATGTAGGAATCCCCGTAAACTATATGTGTCGTTGTTTCCCTATGTGAGTTATTATAACCGTACAATTGACATAGTAAGCATGTTACGACGTACTTCGGGCGTCGGAATGTTTTGACATTTGTCACCCCAGACCTGCCGGTCTAGTTGTTGCATGCAGCTAAGGTGCGAGATTGTCATTCCCAATATAGATCTATATACATATATCACGCTCTCCCTACAGGAGATTATGGTTATAATACAGGACTTTAACTAGTACTCTAAAGAATACAATGAAGTAATGTCTCACAAATTTGATTCAACGAGTTTACGTGTAGTGTTAATGAAAAACCTTTTTGTAGTGTAAATGGAACCTTTCATAGTGAGATTGTAGTGTAACAAATTATAAACTATACCTATTATAGTTTATCATAAATGTTTGTAGTGAATGAAAATCCTTATGATGAATGACTATTTCTGTTTCATGAAATTAAATTAACATGAAATACATTCAACACGTAGTAATTTATTGCAATACACTTTCCTCAACATGTTACAAAGTGTTAATAAACTTGTAAACTGTTTTTACTAGTTTTAACTTTTCTGTCACTGTTTTTAGAAAAATCACAGAAAAATAACTGTAAGTCGAAAACTGAATCCGTAAACTCTGAGAGTTCAGGAAATGTGTCTAGTTTGTTCATAATTTTTATTATGATTTTTAGTGGTCTCTAACCAGTATGAAAATGTCCATCTTCACAGACTGGTCCGAATTCATTTCTGAAATGATAGGCAGTTTTGTAAAAATCGTCATAAATTTTATAAAAATCGTATGAACGTGTGCAAGTAGTCATTAGAAAGGTATAAACCTGAACTATTTTCATATTGAATAGTTTTGAAAAATATTAAGTTTAAGATGGTGAAAATAGTTCGTGAATAGCCCATAACTTTTCTCTTGAAAGCTATTGGTTGAGTTAGAATGTATTTTAGTGTTGTAACTTGTATTCTCCCCCTTAAAACTTGAAGAAAACATGAAAAGATAGGGGTATGAACTCACCTTGAGTGATTCCCTGAGGTGGAAGGTTGAAGAAGAGGGGTTTTCAAGTAAAGAACACTTGAAGGATGCTTGAAGATTTAAAGATCCTAAGAACAAATATGTCGATATTTGTGTAAATGATCCATGATTTGTATGAAGAAGTATAGAATATTTAGGAGTAGAATGAAGAAATTACCAAGAATGGAGGAAAAGCTCGAGACTTCCTGGGGATTTTGAGTTCCATAGAGAGAGAGAGAGAGAGAGAGAGAGAGAGAGAGAGAGAGAGTTTGTTTTTGGAGGATGCAAATAAGATTTTATAGGTGAAGAAATAAAACTTTCTTGAGTAGATTTGGTCAATGACAAATCTGATGGAGTGTTGGGTAAAGTTGAAAAGGACAATGATTTCACTAGGTAGAGTGTGAATAGTGACATAAAGTTGATGTGGAGATGGCTTGGTGTCATAACTTTATGGGAAAAGTCAACAAATCTTTATGTGTTATCTTGAACAAGAGATATGATTTATAGAAAATAAATCTTCAAGATGGGAATAAAATATGAGTTTGAAGGGTTTAAAATGATGAAAATACGAATTTGGTGAAATTCCCACGTTAAAATCATAAAAAAACGGGCTTAAAATATGAAAGTGGTTGAAAACCGGGAAGGAAGATGCGAACATGCGAAGGGGAGGCTGTATGCGAGAGGGTTCGTAGGCAGGTGACGTTCGAATGCGAGAGGGTTCACAACTAGTGTAGCAGATGTGAAGGTGGGTTCGTAGTGGGAGGATATGCGAGAGCTCTCGGTGAGGGGGTTGCGGTGCGAGTCTTGTCTGGTTCGCAGCGAAGGTTATACCTGCGAGTTTGTCTGGTTCGCTGCGAGAGGAGTCCTATGCGAACCTTGTCGGCTTAGATGCGAATCTGGTCGATCAGAAGCGAGAGGACCCGATCACTTGCGAACCTGCCCGGCTAGAAGCGAACCTCCCTCTAGAAGCGAACTTGGGCTAAGAGGCTGCGAAGACATGCGAGCGTTCCCAGGTGAACAGTAACCTGCGAACCTCCAGGCCCTTTTTTGACCTCCTTCTTCCGTTTTAAGCTGTTTTTGACCAAGGGAAGGTTCGGGATGGTACAGGGGGTTCATAGAAAAGTTGGAAAAGGTGATTTTTATTACCAAGAGGTTTGAGAGAGATTGGGAGAGATTTTTGGGAGAGATTTGGGAGAGATAGAGATGGAGTGGGAGAGATTGAGAGAGACTTTGTTTGTGGCATTTCTTAGTGTTTGGCTCCATAATGCAAACTTGGTCTGACTTTGACTCTACCAGAAATTGACGGTTGTCACATCATCCCCCCGTGAGAGTGAATTTCGTCCCGAAAATAGAGTTTCGACTGGGACTTCAAAGGTTGGGGAAAAGATGTGGGTATTTTTGTTTCATTTGATCCTCGCGTTCCCAGGTGAACTCGGGGCCTCTTTTAGCGTTCCATCGGACCTTCACAATGGGAATGCGACTTTGTTTTGTTCTTTTAATCTCCTGGTCCATGATTTCTACCGGTTCTTCTACGAAGTGGAGACTCTCGTTGATTTCGATTTCGTCAAGAGGGATCACAAGAGTCTCATCCGATAGACATTTCTTTAAGTTGGACACATGGAAGGTAGGATGTACGTTATTTTGTTCTTGCGGTAATCGGAGTTTGTATGCTACCAGGCCAATCCTAGCGAGGATCTCGAACAGCCCGATATTCCTTGGATTTAGTTTCCCATGTTTTCCAAAACGTATCAAACCTTTCCAGGGTGAGGCCTTTAACAGTAACCGGTCTCCAACCTGGAATTCTAAAGGCTTCCGTCTATTATCCGCATAACTCTTCTATCTGTCTTTCGAAGCCTTTAATCGTTCTCGGATTTGGACAATCTACTCGGTAGTTTCTCTTATAATCTTTGAGCCAGTGAGAGTGCTGTTAGGGACTTGCCCCTTAGTTAGTTGCGTGTCACCCATTTCAGCCCAACACAACGGTGATCTGCACTTGCGGCCATAGAGGGCTTCGAATGGGGCAACCTTGATGTTAGTGTGATAGCTGTTATTGTATGAGAATTCGATAAGTGGTAAATGGGTATCCCAGGCTTTACCAAAATCTATCACACAAGCCCTTAGCATGTCTTATAGGGTTTGTATAGTTCTCTCACTCTGCCCGTCAGTTTGTGGGTGGTAGACTGTACTCATGTTCAACCTAGTTCCCAAGGATTTCTGGAGTGACTGCCAGAACCGTGAGGTAAATCGACTATCCCTGTCAGAGATAATGGATATTGGCACACCATGCAGTCGCACGATCTCCTTAATGTATGTCCTGGTCAACATTTCCATTTTGTCGGTTTCCTTTATTGGTAGGAAGTGTGCGGATTTGGTCAACCGGTCAACGATCTCCCAAATGGTATCGAGACCACCCGTTGTCTTAGGTAACTTGGTTATGAAATCCATCCTGATCCGCTCCCACTTCCACTCGGGTATCTCTAGTTGTTGCAACAAACCCGAGGGCTTTTGGTATTCTATCTTGACCTTGGCGTAAGTCAGGCACTTGCTCACAAAGGTAGCAATTTCGGTTTTCATGTTCGGCCACCAATAAAGTTTCTTAAGGTCCAGATACATCTTGTCTGAACCGGGATGTACGGAGTATCGAGTTTTGTGTGCTTCATTCATGACAATGTCTTTGAATCCACCATACTTGGGTGTCCAGATCCGATTCATGAGATAACGAATTCCGTCACCCTTGATTTCTGGGTTCTTATCCGTCCCTCTTAAGGCTTCACCTGTCACGTTCTCTGGTTTCAGGGCTTCCAGCTTTGCCTCTTTGATTTGTGTGGACAGGTGTGAATGGATTGTCATGGTTAATGACTTTACTCGGCGGCCCGAGTATTCCTTTCGGCTGAAGGCGTCAGCTACTATATTGGCATTGCCTGGGTGATAACGAAGTTCGCATTCGTAATCATTCAGTAGTTCTACCCATCGCCTCTGCCTCATGTTGAGCGCTTTTTGATTGAGGATATGATGAAGGCTTTTATGATCGGTGAAGATAGTACATTTCGTTCCGTAGAGGTAGTGCCTCCAGATCATTAGGGCGAATACTACTGCTCCCAGTTCGAGGTCATGTGTGGCGTAGTTGACCTGGTGCATTTTCAGTTGTCTCAAAGCGTAGGCAATGACCTTTCCTCGTTGCATTAACACACATCCAAGACCCTGGTTCGATGCGTCGCAGTAGACCACAAAGTCTTCTGTTCCTTCTGGTATGGATAAAATCGGAGCGCTGGACAGGGCCTGATTTAGCGTTTGGAACGCAGTTTCTTGTTTTTCTCCGCAGTTGAAGGTTACACCCTTTTGAGTCAGGGTGGTAAGTGGTTTGGCGATTTTGGAGAAGTTTTGGATGAACTTCCTGTTGGATTTAGTGTCTAAGCCATAACTATAAGTGGGATGTACTTGACCCGATTGTAGCATGGTCCTTTTGGGTCGCCTTCATCAATGCAATTTGAAAGGATGAACTTTTGAGAATAAGGTTATTTGTGATTTATTAATATATTATAAGTATAATATATTAATTGAGAAATCATATTACTTAGTATTGATCAAGAATTAGTTTGGAATTAATTTTGTGATCAAAAGAGACTAATTAAATATATGGGAATTGATTATGTTAATCAATGATATTTATAATGTGGGCTAATGATCCATAGTTAATTAGGATAGGCTATACCATTAATCCATGGATAGTCCATGGAAGTTTAACCCATGGATCCTAAGTATATGAAAGGTTATTAGGGTTTACAAAGTGTAACCCTAGCATTTGCCACAATATAAATAAACCCCCTAAGAGCCAAAATCGTGTACCATCTTCACTCTAAGAGGTTGAACTTGATTTTGTGCCAAATAACTTATTCTCTCAAGCCTCCTCTTGCACTTGGTGTTTGTGAACCATTAGAGGCATCACACTTGAGGTGCTCAAGCTTTCAAAGGTCAAGAACTACAAGTCCTTATAAGAGGTAAGTCATCTAACTAGTTGTATTGTTAATTTGACAACTTGTATGCTAGTTAGGAGAATGCTTTGGAAAATGAAAATGCATGTATAATTAGAGAAAACATAGATCCAAAGAATTTAGGGTTGCATGTGCACTTAGGAAGTGTTATAGTGCTCAAAACCCAACAGTGGTATCAGAGCCTAGGATTGTTTTCTATTATATTTGATGCTAGCTAATTGTCCAAAGTTGGAAAAGTCGAAAAACTGCACTATGACAGGGGGACTCGACGAGTCCATACATGAACTCGTCGAGTTCATGCTCAGATGTGTTGAACTCGTCGAGTCCAGTATCTGACTCGACGAGTTGGGCATGCAGTGGGCAGTTTTTTTTTTGGGTTTTTGGCCTTTTTTGGATTAGGAACATTACCACAAACTGTTTTAATTGGTTCATAAAAATTGTTTTTTTTAATGGTATGGTAATGTTAATCCACATCTAATAACATGATATTTGTCAAATTCTAAGATAACTACTTGTTTTGTGTAATACTAGTTATTTGTATAATTTGAAGATATGAATCAAGTGATGGGTTTTAGGTAAAACAAATAAACTAGAAAACAATTCCTAAGTTCACATGCAACCTACTTTGGATCTATGTTTTAACTATTGAACATATAACTTTGAATTGCAAAACAAGAACCCTAGAGGAAAGAGGCTAATTTCGAAATTAACAAACTAGGGTTTAGGAGTTACATACCTTTCAATTGTTATAGCAAACAATTGATAATCCTCTTGATCTTGATCTTGATCTTCTTGGAAGCTTAGCACCACAAATGTAATGCCTCTAATGGAATCACACCCAAGAACTAGCAAGAAGGAAACTTGGAGGAGAGAGGATGGAGAGAGTATGCAATTTCGGCCTTACGGTTTCTTCCAAAGAAATCAGTCCCCAAAATGTGAGCCAGGAGGCTCCTTAAATAGTTGAGGGAACTAGGGTTTAGGGAAAACCCTAGTTATTCTTTGCTTAGGGCCTAAGCAAGACCCAAGGCCTTATCTTGGACCCCTTGGACGAATTCTCTAGGGTTTCCCTTAGGGTTTTCGTCCACCCCCTTACAAGGGAGTTCTGGATCCTTCCATTCAACTATCAGTTAATTGCAAACTAGTCCCTGCACTTTATAATTAATTCTTTTAACCCCAAAATCAATTCTGATTAATTTCTGGCTAACAATTAATTAAACATAATGATTTCTAATTAATATATTAATCCATTAACATATTAATAAATCATTTATATATATATATATATATTAATTTATTAATCTTATAAATTAATATCTCTCCTTTCATAATTTCCTTGTCCAGTTGCTAGGTTGAGGGCAACCCAAAAGGACTGTGCTGCTATCAATTCAAGTACATACCAATTATAGTTATGGGCTTAGACACCTAATCCAACAGTCTCCCACTTGGATAAGTCTGTAACTATAATTGCTAGTATGCCTTCTAAATTTGACCAGCAAATTGTAGCTTCCAAAAAACTGCTGCCGAACTCTGACCCAGTCAGTTATGTGTCCTAAGATAAGTGATCATATAACCCTTCGTTCTGCTTGATATCCCCAGACAAAAGACATGGAATGTAATCAATCTCTTTGTCCAGAATCTATGTTTCCCGATTCCTGATTTGTGATGATGAAGGACTTCTAATCGAACACATCAATTTAGTCCTGGCTGGGCCCGGCACATAAGTCAACACCAAATCATCGAGGGGCCCACATATATCGCTTTTCCTATTAGGGTAAAAGGAACGAATAAACGTTGACTCATATGCTTGTATCTTTTACTCATCAAATTATACATGACAATACGTTTTATAACACCAAGTTACTGATGCGTTTTCGTATCACCAATGCACAACCGACTTGTAAATTACAACTCATATATCTTCGTTTCAAGATTATAAGATATTATCGTCTCAGTATTACTCGTGATGAATTCCATGAAGTGATACTCTGAGCGAGGGTTTATCCAATACTCAAATCTCAATTTCTGAGTACTCATGAACGTTGCAGCAATTCTATTGCCATGTCTATCCTTAGACAATCTGTAATCCAATTCATGACAGTCTTAATTCAATACTTACTTCCAAGAGTACGAGCGACTGTGGAGTTTGAATAATCTCATTATTCAGGAAGTAAAACATGCAAAAATGAAACACAATAATAAACAATTGACAAAAGGTAGTAGCCAAACTTATAAATAATACTTTATTATTTAATCACCAAAGGTCAATTACATTTACTTTGTTACAAGTTTCAAAAACTAATCTAACTACTAAAACTAATATCATCTTTCAGTCCTATGCTCCGAGCATGTTGAATATGCTTAGCCCTACTCAGACCCTTTGTGAGAGGATCTGCTGGGTTATCTTCAGATGACACCCTCTTTACTATAAGATGGCCTTCTTCTACTCTATGTCTGATGAAATGGTACTTTCTGTCGATATGTCTGGTCTTACCATGATCTCTCGGTTCCTTTGTCAAGGCAACTGCTCCTTCATTATCGCAGAACAGTTCCATAGGCTCCTGGATGGTTGGAACAACTCCGAGATCTCCGATGAAGTTCCTCAACCAAGCTGCTTCTTTCGACGCTTCACTCGCTGCTATGTACTCTGATTCACAAGTAGAATCAGCCACCGTATCTTGCTTGGAACTTTTCCAAGTAACTGCTCCTCCATTCAGTAAAAATACCCAGCCTGATTGAGAACGAAAGTTATCTCTATCCGTCTGAAAGCTGGCATCACTGTAACCATCTACTCTCAAAGTATCACTGCCACCAAGCACAAGAACCCAGTCCTTTGTCCTTCGCAAATACTTGAGTATATTCTTAACTGCTATCCAATGAGCTCTACCTGGGTTTCCCTGATAGCGACTGACCATGCTCAAAGCAAATGCCACATCAGGGCGAGTACATGTCATAGCATACATGATCGATCCGACAGCGGAAGCATAAGGTACACGACTCATGTCATCTATTTCAACATCTGTACTCGGGCACTGAGTCTTACTCAATTTGGTATTGCTCTTGATAGGTAGCTCTCCCTTCTTGGAATTTTCCATACTAAACCTCTTTAGTACCTTATCCAAGTATGTGCTCTGACTAAGTCCAATTAGTCTCTTCTTTCTATCTCTCAATATTCTAATCCCAAGAATATAGGCAGCTTCTCCAAGGTCTTTCATGGCAAAACACTTTCCAAGCCAAGACTTAACTTCTTTCAAGGTTGGAACGTCGTTACCAATGAGTAATATGTCATCGACATACAACACCAGAAAAGTTACTATACTCCCACTAGCCTTGATATACACACAGAACTCATCTTTACTTCTAGAGAAACCAAACTCTTTGACTTTCTCATGGAAACAAAGATTCCAACTGCGAGATGCTTGTTTCAATCCATAAATGGATTTCTCAAGCTTGCACACTCTATTGGGGAACTTTGCATCAACAAGACCCTCTGGCTGACTCATGTAAACATCTTCAGCCAACTTCTCATTAAGGAAAGCAGTTTTGACATCCATCTGCCAGATTTCATAATCATGAAAGGCAGCTATGGCGAGCAATATCCTAATAGATTTAATCTTAGCTACTGGCGAAAAAGTCTCATCATAGTCAACCCCTAGGGTTTGAGTGAAACCTTTTGCAACCAGTCGAGCCTTGAATGTGTGCACATTTCCATCCATGTCTGTCTTCTTCTTGAAGATCCATTTGCATCCAACTGTCTTACGACCTGGTGCACTATCAACCAAATTCCAAACTTGGTTGTCATACATGGACTTAATCTCGCTGTCCATTGCCTCTTTCCACTTGGAAGCCTCTGGGCCTACCATTGCTTCCTTATAAGTGACTGGTTCATCTAAGTTTACCAGTGTTCTGTCACTTATGAATGTGTCACCATCTGAAGTAATATGAAAACCATACAACTCAGGTGGCACACTCACCCTAGTGGATCTTCTAAGAGGTAATGAGTTATCAATTGGTTCAACAGGAACTGTTTCCTCTAGTTGAGTGCTAGTGTTATCTAAGGTTCCTTCATTGGCTGACTCTTGAATTTCTTCAAGGTCAATAGTGCTCCCACTGTCCTCTTTGAATATGAGCTCTCTTTCAAGAAAGACTCCTCTTCGTGCTACAAAGACCACGTTCTCACTAGGCCTGTAGAACAAATATCCAAAAGACTGCTTTGGGTAACCAATGAAAACACATTTCTCACTTCTAGCTGCTAGCTTGTCGTGAGTCTCTCGTCTTACGAAAGTTTCACAACCCCAGACTTTAATATGTGCTAACGAGGGAACTTTCCATGTCCACATTTCGTGAGGTGTTTTGGCAACCTTCTTTGTAGGGACAAGATTGAGGATGTGGGCGGCTGTCTCTAAGGCATACCCCCAGAAGTGAATAGGAAGCGAAGCCCGACTCATCATAGAACGAACCATGTCTAACAAGGTTCGATTGCGCCTCTCAACTACACCATTTAACTGTGGTGTCCTAGGAGGAGTCAATTGTGAGACTATCCCACATTCTTTCAGATAATCGTTAAACTCGATACTAAGATACTCCCCGCCTCTATCGGATCTAAGTATCTTTATCTTTCTGCCCAATTGATTTTCGACTTCATGCTTAAACTCTTTGAACTTTTCAAAAGTTTCTGACTTATGCTTGATCAGGTAGATATATCCATATCTGCTATAATCTTCAGTGAAAGTCACATAGAATCGATTAGCATCTCTTGTAGTTGATCTGAAGGGCCCACACACATCTGTGTGTATGAGATCCAACAGACCTTCACCTCTTTCACAAGACCCTGTGAATGATGATTTTGTCATCTTTCCCAAAAGACAAGATTCACACATATCATCTGATTTTAGGTCAAATGATTCCAACACTCCATCCTTTTGGAGTTGTGCTATGCGTTTCTTGTTAATGTGTCCAAGATGACAATGCCACAAGCATGCCTTGTATACACTATTAGACAAGTCAATATTAAGTACACTATTTCCTAAGCTATCAACACAAGTCACTGTTTCATACACACCATCACAAGGTAAAGCTTCAAACATAAAAACACCATTCTTATAAACAGATAATTGAACCATTCAAATCATTAAAAGAATATTTGAAACCTTGTCTGAACAATGCATGAAATGAAATAATGTTTCTCATCATCTCAGACGAATAGCAACAATTTATTAAATCTAATCTAACATCATTGCTAAGCAGAAGCTGATAAACTCCGATCTTGGTCACTGGTGAAGACTTTCTGTTTCCCATGATCAAGTTTATCCTTCCTCGCTCTATCTCCTCACTTTCCTTTAGTCCCTGCAAATCAGAACAGATATGAAAACCACATCCTGTATCAAGGACCCATGAACGAGAAGATAATGAGTTATTAGCAGAAATAGTGTAAATACCTGCCGAAGATGGCTTCACTTTGCCATCCTTGATATCTTGCAGATATTGTGGGCAAGATCTCTTCCAATGCCCCTTTTGGTTGCAGTAAAAGCAAACTGCCTCTTTTGGATCAGAAACATGGGGAGTGGAACCATTGGGCTTAGCCTTTGGGCCATTACTTGACGACCCAGCTTGAGCCTTGCTCTTCCAGTTTTGCTTGGGAGGACCTTTCCTCTTTTTCCCCTTTCCCTGTCCAATAGCCAAAACAGGGGCACTCGCAGGTGTGGAGGGTATACTTTTACCCTTCATCCCTGCCTCAGCTGTCTGCAACAAGTTGTGCAATTGGGCCAAGGTCTGCTCAGTATTTTTCAAATGGTAAGTTAGAATAAACTGACTATAACATTCAGGAAGTGAGTTCAAGACCATATCAATGGCCAATTCCTCATCAAAGTGAATATTGAGCTTGACCAAACGCTCTATGTAGCGTTGCATTCTTTGCACATGTGACACAACCGACTCCCCATCTTTCATTTTGCAAGCCATGAGTGACTTGACTACTTCGAACTTTTCTTGACGAGCTCGCTTATGGTACTTTTCCATAAGGTCCTTGTTCATCTAGAAAGGCCAGTAGTCCTCATAGTACCTCTGCAGTTCTGGGGACATTGTTGCCACCATGATGCATGCCACTTTGGTAGCATCATCGTAATGTTTCTTGTAGGCAGCAAGATCTTCAGGAGTAGCTTCATTCTCATCAAGCTCTTTGAGCTCCTTTTCAAGAACATATTCTTTGTTCTCGAAACGAAGAGCCATCTTGATGTTACGCATCCAATCGTTATAGTTTGAGCCATCCATAACGACTTTGGAGCAGATATTGAGCAAAGAGAAGTTTTGGTTGGAGGAGGACGAAGCAGAAGTGTTTCCAGGAGTAGACATCTGAAAAGAAAGAAAGTTTTAGTTAGATTTCAAGATACCTTAATAAAATAACCCAAAGATATAATATCAAGGTTAGGATCCAACTATGAAGATTCACAACTTAGAAATGGGATGCCGAGATCCAAGTGCAAATTTCATAAAGGTAGGTGAATGACGATTCACCAGTTCCACCATTAGACGAAACAAACGAAGTGAAATTCCTAATTCTTTTGAGATACATTGAAACTATTCAATGGCATGTTTTGATCTCAGATTATGCTCTTCTATTTGTGACTGGGATGCCGAGGATCACAAACAAGATGTGAATAACCATGCAAATGTGCTTGGTAACCTCATTGTCTTTATCATTAACTATTGATGTGCTTGTAAACCACACACGCTCCATCAAAATGACAATTGTGAGATACCCATTACTACTCTTTATTAGTGCCTTTTAGTGTGCTGGTTAACCACACACGCTCCACTAACGACCAATAAAGCATAATGTGCAATTTCATGGATTAGCATACTTTTCACATTTTTCCTAAAGTAACTAGAGTTGGGATTTTAAAAATAATGTTCTAGTACTTTCTTTAATATCATTATACTTTTAATGAGAAGTAGTTGTCCTATCAAATCCGTTCTGCTAACGACCCTCCACTAATCAAGGAAGCGGTGGGTGAGAGTGGACACGCATTCAACTACCATTTTATAGGCAGTTTCCTTATACCCCCCTTATAGATTAGCTTCGTGAATGAGGCATACTAGCGATTTGACTGACCATATTCTTATACATATATAATATTAAACTTTTAATTATAATATATATATAAGGTGTGTTTTAAAACATTTTAAAACTTCAAGGGTTTATAAATTTCGAAATTTAAGCTATTAAATTTAAATTTAAATAAACCAATTAACTAGATTTAATATTTATCTTTTAATTAACTATTAATCAAATTATTAAATCTTGTAAGGATTATCTAATTAAATTAATCCATTAATTTAATCCTAATCCTTATCCCTCTAAATTTCGAAAAATAGGGTAAAGATAATTATCCAATTAATCTAATTAAGTAACAATTATCCAAAACAAGAAACCCTAGTTATCCTCTAGCATATTTCGAAATTCACAAGGGAGTAGGCTAGGGTTTTCAAAACCCTAACCCTAATTTCGATTAGGGTTCTTTGGAGGCTAGGGTTTTCGAAAACCCTTCAATCCAAAACCCTAATTGCGAAAATTTGGCCTTTAGGGTTTAATGGCTATAAACCCTAATTTGCAATTCAACTATTATAGCAATTCAATTTAAAACAAACAATGGCTCTGATACCACTGATGGGTTTTAGGTAAAACAAATAAACTAGAAAACAATTCCTAAGTTCACATGCAACCTACTTTGGATCTATGTTTTAACTATTGAACATATAACTTTGAATTGCAAAACAAGAACCCTAGAGGAGAGAGGCTAATTTCGAAATTAACAAACTAGGGTTTAGGAGTTACATACCTTTCAATTGTTATAGCAAACAATTGATAATCCTCTTGATCTTGATCTTGATCTTCTTGGAAGCTTAGCACCACAAATGTAATGCCTCTAATGGAATCACACCCAAGAACTAGCAAGAAGGAAACTTGGAGGAGAGAGGATGGAGAGAGTATGCAATTTCGGCCTTAGGGTTTCTTCCAAAGAAATCAGTCCCCAAAATGTCAGCCAGGAGGCTCCTTAAATAGTTGAGGGAACTAGGGTTTAGGGAAAACCCTAGTTATCCTTTGCTTAGGGCCTAAGCAAGACCCAAGGCCTTATCTTGGACCCCTTGGACGAATTCTCTAGGGTTTCCCTTAGGGTTTTCGTCCACCCCCTTACAAGGGAGTTCTGGATCCTTCCATTCAACTATCAGTTAATTGCAAACTAGTCCCTTCACTTTATAATTAATTCTTTTAACCCCAAAATCAATTCTGATTAATTTCTGGCTAACAATTAATTAAACATAATGATTTCTAATTAATATATTAATCCATTAACATATTAATAAATCATTTATATATATATATATATATATATATATATATATATATATTAATTTATTAATCTTATAAATTAATATCTCTCCTTTCATAATTTCCTTGTCCAGTTGCTAGGTTGAGGGCAACCCAAAAGGACTGTGCTGCTATCAATTCAAGTACATACCAATTATAGTTATGGGCTTAGACACCTAATCCAACAGTCTCCCACTTGGATAAGTCTGTAACTATAATTGCTAGTATGCCTTCTAAATTTGACCAGCAAATTGTAGCTTCCAAAAAACTGTTGCCGAACTCTGACCCAGTCAGTTATGTGTCCTAAGATAAGTGATCATATAACCCTTCGTTCTGCTTGATATCCCCAGACAAAAGACATGGAATGTAATCAATCTCTTTGTCCAGAATCTATGTTTCCCGATTCCTGATTTGTGATGATGAAGGACTTCTAATCGAACACATCAATTTAGTCCTGGCTGGGCCCGGCACATAAGTCAACACCAAATCATCGAGGGGCCCACATATATCGCTTTTCCTATTAGGGTAAAAGGAACGAATAAACGTTGACTCATATGCTTGTATCTTTTACTCATCAAATTATACATGACAATACGTTTTATAACACCAAGTTACTGATGCGTTTTCGTATCACCAATGCACAACCGACTTGTAAATTACAACTCATATATCTTCGTTTCAAGATTATAAGATATTATCGTCTCAGTATTACTCGTGATGAATTCCATGAAGTGATACTCTGAGCGAGGGTTTATCCAATACTCAAATCTCAATTTCTGAGTACTCATGAACGTTGCAGCAATTCTATTGCCATGTCTATCCTTAGACAATCTGTAATCCAATTCATGACAGTCTTAATTCACTACTTACTTCCAAGAGTACGAGCGACTGTGGAGTTTGAATAATCTCATTATTCAGGAAGTAAAACATGCAAAAATGAAACACAATAATAAACAATTGACAAAAGGTAGTAGCCAAACTTATAAATAATACTTTATTATTTAATCACCAAAGGTCAATTACATTTACTTTGTTACAAGTTTCAAAAACTAATCTAACTACTAAAACTAATATCATCTTTCAGTCCTATGCTCCGAGCATGCTGAATATGCTTAGCCCTACTCAGACCCTTTGTGAGAGGATCTGCTGGGTTATCTTCAGATGACACCCTCTTTACTATAAGATGGCCTTCTTCTACTCTATGTCTGATGAAATGGTACTTTCTGTCGATATGTCTGGTCTTACCATGATCTCTCGGTTCCTTTGTCAAGGCAACTGCTCCTTCATTATCGCAGAACAGTTCCATAGGCTCCTGGATGGTTGGAACAACTCCGAGATCTCCGATGAAGTTCCTCAACCAAGCTGCTTCTTTCGACGCTTCACTCGCTGCTATGTACTCTGATTCACAAGTAGAATCAGCCACCGTATCTTGCTTGGAACTTTTCCAAGTAACTGCTCCTCCATTCAGTAAAAATACCCAGCCTGATTGAGAACGAAAGTTATCTCTATCCGTCTGAAAGCTGGCATCACTGTAACCATCTACTCTCAAAGTATCACTGCCACCAAGCACAAGAACCCAGTCCTTTGTCCTTCGCAAATACTTGAGTATATTCTTAACTGCTATCCAATGAGCTCTACCTGGGTTTCCCTGATAGCGACTGACCATGCTCAAAGCAAATGCCACATCAGGGCGAGTACATGTCATAGCGTACATGATCGATCCGACAGCGGAAGCATAAGGTACACGACTCATGTCATCTATTTCAACATCTGTACTCGGGCACTGAGTCTTACTCAATTTGGTATTGCTCTTGATAGGTAGCTCTCCCTTCTTGGAATTTTCCATACTAAACCTCTTTAGTACCTTATCCAAGTATGTGCTCTGACTAAGTCCAATTAGTCTCTTCTTTCTATCTCTCAATATTCTAATCCCAAGAATATAGGCAGCTTCTCCAAGGTCTTTCATGGCAAAACACTTTCCAAGCCAAGACTTAACTTCTTTCAAGGTTGGAACGTCGTTACCAATGAGTAATATGTCATCGACATACAACACCAGAAAAGTTACTATACTCCCACTAGCCTTGATATACACACAGAACTCATCTTTACTTCTAGAGAAACCAAACTCTTTGACTTTCTCATGGAAACAAAGATTCCAACTGCGAGATGCTTGTTTCAATCCATAAATGGATTTCTCAAGCTTGCACACTCTATTGGGGAACTTTGCATCAACAAGACCCTCTGGCTGACTCATGTAAACATCTTCAGCCAACTTCTCATTAAGGAAAGCAGTTTTGACATCCATCTGCCAGATTTCATAATCATGAAAGGCAGCTATGGCGAGCAATATCCTAATAGATTTAATCTTAGCTACTGGCGAAAAAGTCTCATCATAGTCAACCCCTAGGGTTTGAGTGAAACCTTTTGCAACCAGTCGAGCCTTGAATGTGTGCACATTTCCATCCATGTCTGTCTTCTTCTTGAAGATCCATTTGCATCCAACTGTCTTACGACCTGGTGCACTATCAACCAAATTCCAAACTTGGTTGTCATACATGGACTTAATCTCGCTGTCCATTGCCTCTTTCCACTTGGAAGCCTCTGGGCCTACCATTGCTTCCTTATAAGTGACTGGTTCATCTAAGTTTACCAGTGTTCTGTCACTTATGAATGTGTCACCATCTGAAGTAATATGAAAACCATACAACTCAGGTGGCACACTCACCCTAGTGGATCTTCTAAGAGGTAATGAGTTATCAATTGGTTCAACAGGAACTGTTTCCTCTAGTTGAGTGCTAGTGTTATCTAAGGTTCCTTCATTGGCTGACTCTTGAATTTCTTCAAGGTCAATAGTGCTCCCACTGTCCTCTTTGAATATGAGCTCTCTTTCAAGAAAGACTCCTCTTCGTGCTACAAAGACCACGTTCTCACTAGGCCTGTAGAACAAATATCCAAAAGACTGCTTTGGGTAACCAATGAAAACACATTTCTCACTTCTAGCTGCTAGCTTGTCGTGAGTCTCTCGTCTTACGAAAGTTTCACAACCCCAGACTTTAATATGTGCTAACGAGGGAACTTTCCATGTCCACATTTCGTGAGGTGTTTTGGCAACCTTCTTTGTAGGGACAAGATTGAGGATGTGGGCGGCTGTCTCTAAGGCATACCCCCAGAAGTGAATAGGAAGCGAAGCCCGACTCATCATAGAACGAACCATGTCTAACAAGGTTCGATTGCGCCTCTCAACTACACCATTTAACTGTGGTGTCCTAGGAGGAGTCAATTGTGAGACTATCCCACATTTTTTCAGATAATCGTTAAACTCGATACTAAGATACTCCCCGCCTCTATCGGATCTAAGTATCTTTATCTTTCTGCCCAATTGATTTTCGACTTCATGCTTAAACTCTTTGAACTTTTCAAAAGTTTCTGACTTATGCTTGATCAGGTAGATATATCCATATCTGCTATAATCTTCAGTGAAAGTCACATAGAATCGATTAGCATCTCTTGTAGTTGATCTGAAGGGCCCACACACATCTGTGTGTATGAGATCCAACAGACCTTCACCTCTTTCACAAGACCCTGTGAATGATGATTTTGTCATCTTTCCCAAAAGACAAGATTCACACATATCATCTGATTTTAGGTCAAATGATTCCAACACTCCATCCTTTTGGAGTTGTGCTATGCGTTTCTTGTTAATGTGTCCAAGATGACAATGCCACAAGCATGCCTTGTATACACTATTAGACAAGTCAATATTAAGTACACTATTTCCTAAGCTATCAACACAAGTCACTGTTTCATACACACCATCACAAGGTAAAGCTTCAAACATAAAAACACCATTCTTATAAACAGATAATTGAACCATTCAAATCATTAAAAGAATATTTGAAACCTTGTCTGAACAATGCATGAAATGAAATAATGTTTCTCATCATCTCAGACGAATAGCAACAATTTATTAAATCTAATCTAACATCATTGCTAAGCAGAAGCTGATAAACTCCGATCTTGGTCACTGGTGAAGACTTTCTGTTTCCCATGATCAAGTTTATCCTTCCTCGCTCTATCTCCTCACTTTCCTTTAGTCCCTGCAAATCAGAACAGATATGAAAACCACATCCTGTATCAAGGACCCATGAACGAGAAGATAATGAGTTATTAGCAGAAATAGTGTAAATACCTGCCGAAGATGGCTTCACTTTGCCATCCTTGATATCTTGCAGATATTGTGGGCAAGATCTCTTCCAATGCCCCTTTTGGTTGTAGTAAAAGCAAACTGCCTCTTTTGGATCAGAAACATGGGGAGTGGAACCATTGGGCTTAGCCTTTGGGCCATTACTTGACGACCCAGCTTGAGCCTTGCTCTTCCAGTTTTGCTTGGGAGGACCTTTCCTCTTTTTCCCCTTTCCCTGTCCAATAGCCAAAACAGGGGCACTCGCAGGTGTGGAGGGTATACTTTTACCCTTCATCCCTGCCTCAGCTGTCTGCAACAAGTTGTGCAATTGGGCCAAGGTCTGCTCAGTATTTTTCAAATGGTAAGTTAGAATAAACTGACTATAACATTCAGGAAGTGAGTTCAAGACCATATCAATGGCCAATTCCTCATCAAAGTGAATATTGAGCTTGACCAAACGCTCTATGTAGCGTTGCATTCTTTGCACATGTGACACAACCGACTCCCCATCTTTCATTTTGCAAGCCATGAGTGACTTGACTACTTCGAACTTTTCTTGACGAGCTCGCTTATGGTACTTTTCCATAAGGTCCTTGTTCATCTAGAAAGGCCAGTAGTCCTCATAGTACCTCTGCAGTTCTGGGGACATTGTTGCCACCATGATGCATGCCACTTTGGTAGCATCATCGTAATGTTTCTTGTAGGCAGCAAGATCTTCAGGAGTAGCTTCATTCTCATCAAGCTCTTTGAGCTCCTTTTCAAGAACATATTCTTTGTTCTCGAAACGAAGAGCCATCTTGATGTTACGCATCCAATCGTTATAGTTTGAGCCATCCATAACGACTTTGGAGCAGATATTGAGCAAAGAGAAGTTTTGGTTGGAGGAGGACGAAGCAGAAGTGTTTCCAGGAGTAGACATCTGAAAAGAAAGAAAGTTTTAGTTAGATTTCAAGATACCTTAATAAAATAACCCAAAGATATAATATCAAGGTTAGGATCCAACTATGAAGATTCACAACTTAGAAATGGGATGCCGAGATCCAAGTGCAAATTTCATAAAGGTAGGTGAATGACGATTCACCAGTTCCACCATTAGACGAAACAAACGAAGTGAAATTCCTAATTCTTTTGAGATACATTGAAACTATTCAATGGCATGTTTTGATCTCAGATTATGCTCTTCTATTTGTGACTGGGATGCCGAGGATCACAAACAAGATGTGAATAACCATGCAAATGTGCTTGGTAACCTCATTGTCTTTATCATTAACTATTGATGTGCTTGTAAACCACACACGCTCCATCAAAATGACAATTGTGAGATACCCATTACTACTCTTTATTAGTGCCTTTTAGTGTGCTGGTTAACCACACACGCTCCACTAACGACCAATAAAGCATAATGTGCAATTTCATGGATTAGCATACTTTTCACATTTTTCCTAAAGTAACTAGAGTTGGGATTTTAAAAATAATGTTCTAGTACTTTCTTTAATATCATTATACTTTTAATGAGAAGTAGTTGTCCTATCAAATCCGTTCTGCTAACGACCCTCCACTAATCAAGGAAGCGGTGGGTGAGAGTGGACACGCATTCAACTACCATTTTATAGGCAGTTTCCTTATACCCCCCTTATAGATTAGCTTCGTGAATGAGGCATACTAGCGATTTGACTGACCATATTCTTATACATATATAATATTAAACTTTTAATTATAATATATATATAAGGTGTGTTTTAAAACATTTTAAAACTTCAAGGGTTTATAAATTTCGAAATTTAAGCTATTAAATTTAAATTTAAATAAACCAATTAACTAGATTTAATATTTATCTTTTAATTAACTATTAATCAAATTATTAAATCTTGTAAGGATTATCTAATTAAATTAATCCATTAATTTAATCCTAATCCTTATCCCTCTAAATTTCGAAAAATAGGGTAAAGATAATTATCCAATTAATCTAATTAAGTAACAATTATCCAAAACAAGAAACCCTAGTTATCCTCTAGCATATTTCGAAATTCACAAGGGAGTAGGCTAGGGTTTTCAAAACCCTAACCCTAATTTCGATTAGGGTTCTTTGGAGGCTAGGGTTTTCGAAAACCCTTCAATCCAAAACCCTAATTGCGAAAATTTGGCCTTTAGGGTTTAATGGCTATAAACCCTAATTTGCAATTCAACTATTATAGCAATTCAATTTAAAACAAACAATGGCTCTGATACCACTGATGGGTTTTAGGTAAAACAAATAAACTAGAAAACAATTCCTAAGTTCACATGCAACCTACTTTGGATCTATGTTTTAACTATTGAACATATAACTTTGAATTGCAAAACAAGAACCCTAGAGGAGAGAGGCTAATTTCGAAATTAACAAACTAGGGTTTAGGAGTTACATACCTTTCAATTGTTATAGCAAACAATTGATAATCCTCTTGATCTTGATCTTGATCTTCTTGGAAGCTTAGCACCACAAATGTAATGCCTCTAATGGAATCATACCCAAGAACTAGCAAGAAGGAAACTTGGAGGAGAGAGGATGGAGAGAGTATGCAATTTCGGCCTTAGGGTTTCTTCCTATCATAATTCAAGTACATACCAATTATAGTTATGGGCTTAGACACCTAATCCAACATCAAGTTAGGTCAAATTTGTAAATGATCATCCTATCATAATTGGATTAGTTAATGTAACATCCTAAAATTTAGAAGTATGATTGAAGAACTAAAGTATAAATTGAAGAAGGTACTCGACGAGTAGGTACGCTTACTCGTCGAGTCGGAGCGGGTTCTGGTCGCGAGTTAAGTGACCAACTCGCCGAGTCGGTAGCTGGACTCGACGAGTTGGTGCTGAAAAGAGAAAACCCTAATCTTAAGGGTTGCACCCTATTTAAAGGACCATATGTCCTCCCTTCAGCGTCCTCATTGCCCTTGAGAGTCAGTAAACCCTAAAAATCGTGTGATCTTCCATTGTTAAAGAGATTTGAGCTTTGGAGGAGGAATATTGAGAAGGGAGCTTGAAGATCAAGAGGCTAGCATCAAGGGATTGGTATAGATCCAGAATCTACTTCAGCTTGGGCACATTTTGGAGGTAACAAGCTGTTACCTTGACTCTATTGCATTTATATCTATTCAAGAATGAGATTTAGGGCCCTTTTTGCATGTTTAGGATCTATTTCGGGTTAGGGGTCTAGATCTGAGGTTGCTACTTCAGATCTAGACTTGTCTTGGTCCAGAAACTCACAAAGTATCAGCCTTTGGCTTGTTGGTGAAGCATCCTTGTCTTAAACCCTAGCCCTAGAGTGATTTGGGCTTATAGCTCCTTGTTTCCACGTAAAGTTTGCAACTTTACGTGAGAGTCATGCCCTAGAAGAGTGGATCTACAGTTTGGAGCCTCTGCATGACTCGAAAAGCCTCTGAATGAAAAAAGGACTAAAGAGACTCGGCGAGTCTGTTGAATATAGGCATGAACTCGACGAGTTGGAGGAACAACTCGGCAAGTCTGTTGAAGATTGTCGTGGACTCGGCGAGTCTGTTCTTGGACTCGGCGAGTCAGAACGCAAAACCCCAACCTCTTCTGGTTAAGACTCAGATCAGCGAGTTGAGTGGTGACTCAGTGAGTTGGACATGATAGGACTCAGAGATTGTTGAACTTGACGAGTCATGGGTTGACTCGGCGAGTCGAATCGTGATATGAGAGTTTTCTGAGTTAGGAACTCGGCGAGTCAGCGGGTTGACTCGGCGAGTAGGGTCAATCAGGAAGGTTGATGTTGGCCAGGACTTTGACTTTGACCAGTTTGACCTTTAAGGGTATTATGGTAATTTGGATATTTATGTCAATGGATCATTGATGGCTATAGGTGTTGGAGTTTGGGGCAGTGCTTTAGGGTTGTGCTTTCGTGTTTCGGCTCGGCAGTTGCAAGGTGAGTTATCCTCACTATACCCAAGGGTCTAAGGCACCAAGGCCGACCCTTTGATTTGTTATTTGAGTTAGTTACTGTTGTGATATGTTAGTTGGCATCCTGGTAGATAGGATGGGTTTATGATAGTATGTTCTGTTAGTTGGCATCCTGGTAGATAGGATGGCTATATGATGGTATGCTCTGTTAGATCGGTATTCTGGTAGATTGGATGTGGCTATGCTTAGTGAGTTGTAGTTGGTCTGACTGTCTGTATGCTGGTAGGAGATTACCTGTTATATGTGCACGTGTTGAGCAGTAGTAGAGGGTATTCCATCCCGGTAGGATGATAGGGCCCTAGTATGTTGTCTTGTAGACTATTATATGATTATTTAATAGGTGTACATGTTTGCTAGTATGTGGGCATTCCAACCCGATAGTTGAGGGCCAGGAGTATTCCATCCCGGTAGGATGATTGGACTCATAGTAGGTGGGCATTCCAACCTGATGGTTGAGGGCCTGGGGTATTCCATCCCGAGGGATGATTGGACCCATAGTAGCTATTGTATGTTTAGTAGGTGGGCATTCCAACCCGATGGTTGAGGGCCAGGAGTATTCCATCCTGGAAGGATGATTGGGCTCATAGTAGGTGGGCATTCCAATCTGATGGTTGAGGGCCTGGGGTATTCCATCCCGAGGGATGATTGGACCTGTAGTAGTTATTGTATGTATAGGTGTGTGGGCATTCCAACCCGATGGTTGTGGGCCGAGAGTATTCCATCCCGAGGATGATTGGACTCGTAGTATGTTGGCATTCCAACCCGACGGTTGAGGGCCTGGGGTATTCCAACCTGACGGTTGATTGGACCCATAGTATGATGTTCATTGTTGTATGTGTATGGTTATGTGTGTACAGGTATTTTGGGGGAACTCACTAAGCTTTCGAGCTTACGGTTTTCAGTTTATTGTTTCAGGTACATCAGGTGAGCGTGGCAAGGCAAAGGTGTGATCGTACCGCTCCTCATATTTCATGATTTTGTGATTTGGTTCTGGGGATACTCTGATGTTTAAACTATTTTGAAAACAAGTTGTAATAACTTAATGGTTCTTGAATGGATTAAAATGTTTTAAATTGGCTTAAATTTTATGGGTGTTACAAGTTGGTATCAGAGCCTTGGTTTGAGTGAATTAGAGGAACATTCGTGTGAATCCAGTCTCAAATCAAGGAAAGATTTTCAAATGGTTTTCAAAATAAGTAAAGGAGGATGCAGAGGGTACGATCAGCCGGAGCCAGTAAGTAGACCCCAAAATACCATACAAGTTATTTGATTATGTGATATGATTAGAACAGCATGCTAGTACTATGCTAGGGATCTTCAGGAATTGCATGATAGAATTGCCTGATTACATGATGCCTGCTAGCCTAGGGTTTTCCTTGTATGAAATTGACAACATTACTGTAGCTACTTGTGTATGCATCACGGCTGTATATAATTAAGATCTTATAGCCTGAGAATGTTTAATTCGGCCTTATGTTCTATTCTTATTGGTTAGGGCTTAGGGTAGGATCGAATATTCGAAAGTCTATGGGGTCCAGCGTTATGTATGGCTAGCATACACTAGTGCTGCAGGGTTGGTGGAAGTTTCATGGGTGGGTGGTGTGAGTCTGGTAGGCCAGTTATGAGAAAATTAGCATTCCTCTAGGAGTGAGGATTGAGCATTCGTTGTGTTATGTATATTATTAGGGTGTTGTGGTGATACTTGAGACAAATATGGGTAGGTGTGGAAGGTAGTATGGGTCCGTACTACTGAAAGCACAGGACCCATACGTGTAGCAAGGAAGTCACAACCCCTAGGGTTTAAAAGGGAGTTGGTCCCCGGTTATCTAGGCGGATTGTCTGATATTTTTCCTCTTCTATTTTCAGTATGGTGGTTACGAGGCGTGTTGTGACTGGATCCGGATCGGGATTAGGTCAGGGTGATCAGGGGGCCCCAGCGGCACCTGAGATTATACGTCAGGAGGGGCCAATGTTGACAGAGGATCGGGTCAGGGAGATCATCCGTGATGAGGTGGTCGAGATTGTCCGGGGTCAGATTTCGGACTTGTTTGGGACTATTAAGTCCGCTATGAGGGGGTACTTCGATGATCGTTATGCAGCTCTTACTGAGACGGCTGCCGCGGCAGCTACAACGGCTGTAACAGCGGCAGGGGGAGGAGCCGGTCGGGGCTTCCAGTATCGGGACTTCGATAATACGAAGCCCCCTACCTTCGACGGAGTTCAGGATCCGATTGTTGCGATGAGATGGTTCTCGGGCGTGGAGGTATGTTTCTTCACGTGTCCGTGCCCTGCTGAGCAGAGGGTGATGTGTGCTCTGAACCTTTTGAGGCTCGGGGCGAAGGATTGGTGGAGGTTGACTACGGGATCATATTCTGACACGCAGCGGGCTGCGGTTACTTAGGATCAGTTCCGACACATGTTCAGTACCCGTTATGTTCCGTGGGTTGAGCGGGAGAGATTAACTCAGGAGTTTTTGGAGCTTAGACAGGATTCAGAGTCGGTGACGGAGATCACCAGGATGTTTACGGAGAGGGCAATGTTCTGCCCTGAGTTTGCTTCGGAGCAGGCCCAGATGATCCGGTATCTGAGCATGCTCAAGAGGGACATCAGACAGTTTATATCCACGCAAAGATGTGATACTTTGTTGGAGTTGCAGGAGGCCGCCAGGCGGCGCGAGCTAGAGATTGAGCTCCAGCTGAGGGAGCAGAGGCAGGCCCCGGTGCAGTCGCAGCCTGCGCCGAAACGGATGAGGGCCGCTGATTACCGTCAGGAAAGCCAGAGGAGTCGCACTTGTGGGAAGTGCGGTAAGGTACATGATGGAGTTTGTCGATCTTCTTCTGGGTGCCACAAGTGTGGAAAGGAGGGCCACATAGCCAGGGATTGCAGGCAGCAGGCTTCAGCTGCCGGAGTCCGACTTTGTTATCATTGTGATCAGGTGGGCCATATGAAGGCCCAATGTCCTCTCTTTGCCAGGCCAGTGCAGGTCCCAGCACCAGCCACGTTGAGACTTACTGACGGGGGTCAGGGTCGAGCAGATCCTCCGAAGGCTCCAGGGCGTGCTTATCAGCTTGTGGCCGAGGAGATCGGGACATCGCCAGACGTGACAGCCGGTATGTCTTTTCCTTCTATATATTGTTCATGTTATTATGAGTTGTTTGTTTCCTGCATAAGTTATTAGAGTATAGTAGATGATAGTGGGAAGTTATTATTGAGAAATTATAGAGGGGTAGTATCTGGTGATGCATTCAAGAGAGAGGAAGGTCATGATCCAGATATTCGGAATCATCAGCGGGAACTCGAATCCCTTGAAGTTCGTTGTCTCGGATTGGGACGATTGAGTCGCATACCAGCTTTGCCACCGGTAGACAGTAGTTAGTGCTCTAAGTGGGGGAGAATTGGAAATTCTCGGATGGGGCGTGGTTTGGAAGGACTTCGCCTGACGCAGTTTGGATGACGGTTGCGGGAAGTGGTGCGATGAGGCGTTTCAGTTATGGTAAGAACCCAGTATGTATGGTGGATCTTTGAACGAGCAGTGTGGATACTGCTGTGCTATAACAATCAGTGGGGTTGTTCCCAAGTGTCGGAAATGTTGAGGGGCATGCGAAGGACTCTTTATGGATGGTAGGTTATACAATCAGTTTCTGAATATATGTACGTGTTATAGGATAGCAACGTGCTCCACAAGTGGATGATGTAGAGTGAGGTTCCGACTTTCGGCACCGACTGATGATGCGAGGTCATGGTTCAGGTCTCCTTGGAAGAGGAGAAGGTGAGTAACTCCAGATTAGAGATTTGGACAGAGGAGCTAGAGATAGCGGAGTTGATAGACTCGGGAGTAGTCTAGACCGGGCTGAGAACCGTGTGAGGATATTCCAGTCGTAGTTCGTGGACCTAGGGATCGCGAGAGTAATGTTTCCTGTCATGGTACGTTTGGAGTAGACGTGATATCGAGATTTGAGTGAGTTACACTCGGTTGTGTCGAATCAGAGTATATTGAGGGAGCTGCAAGGTTGGATCCTTGGGCTTCAAGTATGGTTGTAGGCATGGGTTATGTGAGAAGTGGTATTCCAATCTAGGGTATTCCATCATGAGGATGACCGAACCCTATGATTGATTGGACCTGGTGTGTTGGTATTCCAACCCGAGGGTTGATTGGGCCAAACATGCGTGGGAATGCGAGGGTATACCATCCTTGGGATGACGGGACCCATTATAGGCATACCTAGTATTCCAGCCCGAGGCTGATTGGGCTAAGTACGAATGATTATGTGATATAGCTGGTTGATTCATGGGAGTTGCTAGAAGCTGAAGGATGCAGTATTCTGTCATTGTAAAAAGGGAATAGATTCGGGACGGGAACAGGATTTGTTCCCTATTGCAGGTTATCCGGGTTATCGCCAGTATTGGGCGAAGGAAAGGTGGATTAGTGTTATAGCAGAGCTCAGTGGATTGTTGTGGTGTCTAACTTTCGCAAGTCTCGAAGGTGTGTTCAGGTCAGGAAGGTGGCAGTATCATCGGGTGATACTGGATTGATGTGTTCTGACATTAAGTAGAAAAGGCCGGTGGTCGGCCGGGAGTATTGGCAAGGATACCATACGAGAAGAAGTTATTTTAAAAGGGGTACAGTGGTGGGGTCTGGAAGGGCCTGGGTTGATTGGGAAATCGGAGTCTGCAGTGCAAGACGTATATATTCAGAATCGTATACTGCAGCAGGCTTCGAGGACGAAGCCTAATTTAAGTGGGGGAGAGTTGTAACATCCCAAAATTTAGAAGTATGATTGAAGGACTTAAGTATAAATTGAAGAAGGTACTCGACGAGTAGGTACGCTTACTCGTCGAGTCGGAGCGGGTTCTGGTCGCGAGTTAAGTGACCAACTCGCCGAGTCAGCAGCTGGACTCGACGAGTTGGTGCTGAAAAGAGAAAACCCTAATCTTAATGGTTGCACCCTATTGAAAGTACCATATGTCCTCCCTTCAGCCTCCTTATTGCCCTTGAGAGTCGGTAAACCCTAAAAATCATGTGAGCTTCCATTGTTAAAGAGATTTGAACTTTGGAGGAGGAATATTAAGAAGGGAGCTTGAAGATCAAGAGGCTAGCATCAAGGGATTGGTGTAGATCCAGAATCTACTTCAGCTTGGGCACATTTTGGAGGTAACAAGTTGTTACCTTGACTCTATTGCATTTATATCTATTCAAGAATGAGATTTGGGGCCCTTTTTGCATGTTTAGGATCTATTTCGGTTTAGGGGTCTAGATCTGAGGTTGCTACTTCAGATCTAGACTTGTCTTGGTCCAGAAACTCACAAAGTATCAGCCTTTGGCTTGTTGGTGAAGCATCCTTGTCTTAAACCCTAACCCTAGAGTGATTTGGGCTTATAGCTCCTTGTTTCCACGTAAAGTTTGCAAATTTACGTGAGAGTCATGCCCTAGAAGAGTGGATCTACAGTTTAGAGCCCCTGCATGACTCGAAAAGTCTCTGTATGAATAAAGGACTAAAGAGACTCGGCGAGTCTGTTCTTGGACTCGGCGAGTCTGTTGAAGATAGGCATGAACTCGACGAGTTGGAAGAACAACTCGGTGAGTCTGTTGAAGATTGTCGTGGACTCGGCGAGTCTGTTCTTGGACTCGGCGAGTCAGAACGCAAAACCCCAACCTCTTCTGGTTAAGACTCAGATCAGCGAGTTGAGTGGTGACTCAGTGAGTTGGACATGATAGGACTCAGAGATTGTTGAACTCGACGAGTCATGGGGTGACTCGGCGAGTCGAATCGTGATATGAGAGTTTTCTGAGTTAGGAACTCGGCGAGTCAGCGGGTTGACTCGGCGAGTAGGGTCAATCAGGAAGGTTGATGTTGGCCAGGACTTTGACTTTGACCAGTTTGACCTTTAAGGGTATTATGGTAATTTGGATATGTTTTGTTAGTTGGCATCCTGGTAGATAGGATGGCTATATGATGGTATGCTCTGTTAGATCGGTATTATGGTAGATTGGATGTGGCTATTCTTAGTGACCTGTAGTTAGTGTGACTGTCTGTATGCTGGTAGGAGATTACCTGTTATATGTGCACGTGTTGAGCAGTAGTAGAGGGTATTCCATCCCGGTAGGATGATAGGGCCCTAGTATGTTGTCTTGTAGACTATTATATGATTATTTAATAGGTGTACATGTTTGCTAGTGTGTGGGCATTCCAACCCGATGGTTGAGGGCCAGGAGTATTCCATCCCGGTAGGATGATTGGACTCATAGTAGGTGGGCATTCCAACCTGATGGTTGAGGGCCTGGGGTATTCCATCCCGAGGGATGATTGGACCCATAGTAGCTATTGTATGTGTAGTAGGTGGGCATTCCAACCCGATGGTTGAGGGCCAGGAGTATTCCATCCCGGTAGGATGATTGGGTTCATAGTAGGTGGGCATTCCAACCTGATGGTTGAGGGCCTGGGGTATTCCATCCCGAGGGATGATTGGACCCGTAGTAGTTATTGTATGTATAGGTGTGTGGGCATTCCAACCCGATGGTTATGGGCTGAGAGTATTCTATCCCGAGGATGATTGGACTCGTAGTATGTTGGCATTCCAACCCGACGGTTGAGGGCCTGGGGTATTCCAACCTGACGGTTGATTGGACCCATAGTATGATGTTCATTGTTGTATGTGTATAGTTATGTGTGTACGGGTATTTTGGGGGAACTCACTAAGCTTTCGAGCTTACGGTTTTCAGTTTATTGTTTCAGGTACATCAGGTAAGCGTGGCAAGGCAAAGGCGTGATCGTACCGCTCCTCATATTTCATGATTTTGTGATTTGGTTCTGGGGATACTCTGATGTTTAAACTATTTTGAAAACAAGTTGTAATAACTTAATGGTTCTTGAATGGATTAAAATGTTTTAAATTGGCTTAAATTTTATGGGTGTTACAGTTAATTTGATCTACGATTGTTTCTTGAATAGTTCCATAATTTTTCCTCAAGTTATGGAATGTGAAAAGTCACACCATTCATGGAACATTAATTTTCATAAGTTATGAAATACCAAGAGTCATGAAAAGTTCATAACTTGTCCTCAAGTTATGGAATTGGAAAGGTCTCATTTATGTAACTTTAAAATCCATAAGTTATGAAGTTCATAAGTCTTAACAAGTTACAAAACTTTCCCTCAAGTTTTGGAACTTGAAAAGTTACATTAATGAAATTTCAATTCCAAACCCTAGAGTTTTAAAAGTTAAAATTCAACCCTTATACTATTAGAATATTAAAAGTTAATACTTATATATATATATATATATATATATATATATATATATATATATATATATATATATCTTTACTATATTATTAAGCATATTGTGTGTTTCTTGAAAATTAAGAGGTACACCTGTTATAACAACATGTACAATTTTATTAAGCTTGCAATGTAAATGGACATGCTCTCTCATTTAAGGTCTTAGATTTCTTTACGTGGAAAACCTAAAATCCTCTACAAATCTTCAGCCGCCGATCTGCCATTTTCTGTCTTCTTATTTACTCTCTTCAGTCTCCGGAAAGTATCTGTAGCGACCAGCCTCCTGACATAGTCGCTACCTCCACCGTCCTGATGTCGCCATTGCCTCCACCGGCGACACCCTACCGCCCCGCTTCTACTTGAATTTGAAATGATAAACCCTAAGTCTATCTCGCTGCCAGTGTCACACACCGTTTACTGAAAACCCTAACCCTAAAGTGGCTCCATCATTGCCACCAGGCATCACACACAAACTGATATATCACTCCCCCTTTGTTGTAAACGAGAGCTGAATTTTGCGTTTGAATCGTTTTGGAGTGGAAAGACGAAAAGAATATGTCCCTGCTAGGGAAATGACCAAGTGGTTTGACACAAATTAGTAAGTTTCATTGTTCAACATCTTATTTCTCTATTCCTTCACATAATTCAATTTTGACGCCATGAACTGTTGTTTATACACAACCATTACATTATTCTTGATTTGGGCCTTGATGTGGTGTTCTCAAATGCTTCTCACAAAGCCGAGACTGAATTCAAGGAAGCTAAAGTTGTATGTGTTCTTCAGCTATTTGATTCATTTCCACTTGTGTACGTTGTATTTGAATCTGATTCATCTTTTATGCAGCTTGGAGTTGATGATGTCCCTATTCTTGAATTTTAGTTATATTTTAGATGTTTTGCACCCGCCCATGTAAAACAAATAGCTTAAAGTTCTGAAATATTATTTTATTTTCTCTTTGGTAACTATTTAAAGTTTGTGCTTTTCGAGAGTTGACATCTTTTATTTATCTTCATATGGTTTCAAATTCAGATTGTGGGTTCATAGCTTCTTGAATCATGATTTCTGTTAAGTCTGTGACTGGGTTTTTGTTTTAAAAGGAAGAAAGCTTATTATTTGAACCATTACCTCTAATCTATGTTATCATAGAAAAGATTGGGGTATATGTTCTTGAAGTTAATTCAATTTTCAAAGTAAGTTTTCAATAGATGAATCTTGATTAGTTCAGTTAAAAATACATCTTACTACCTTCTGATTAGCAAAAAAAAAATTTGTAGGATTGATAAATCATAGATGATGAATCATGCACTTTGTCATTTAGTCATATTGAACCGTTAAACTATTTTTTAATGAGTATAACTATATTTATATTTAAATATCTAAAGAAGTGTAAGTTTTGAAAGTATTTTACATTTCCCCATTTTTAATACTTTTTCTGTTTTAATCATAAATGGTTGTGTGAAAAAAGGTTAATGTTTCTTTGGGATATTGAGCTTCTCAGCAAAACAAGGCGTGTGGAGATGGCAGTCCATACAAGAGTTCTATTCTATCAGGTGAGTTGATAGCTTCAGAAGATGTTTTGTGGATTTAGTGGATTTGGGTGTAGATCTCTATATGTGTATGATTAATTGTGTATGTATGTTTAACTATGTGTGTATCTCGATTTCGTAGGTCTGCACACCAGCCTGTTTTTGGACAAGAGATGCCTCAATCAGAGAGAAATCAATGTAAGCTTGCCTTTGACTTTTTTTTTTTTGACAATAATGTCATGTTTGTTAACCGATTTTTCTGTGGTTTTCGGTATCATGTGTTGGGGCTCAAAAGAAACTTCAATTCTGCCAAGATTTTGCCGGAAAAGTTTGATTTTTTTACTTGGTTTCATTTTGTTGTCCTGTATGTTAACCTATATTTGTCCCAAATGCAAATAACAGGAACTTCGGTCAAAATTAAATAACTGGAACTTCAGTCAAAATCTACCAATTTTGGTGTGGGACAGATACCAGCAAAAATATATCAAACAGATTAACCAAAAAAAAACTGAGATTAAGAGACAAATATTGAAGTTCAGAAAGACAGAGAAATCAAAATTAAAAATATTATCATTCAGAAATCGATGAATTTCAGTCCATCTGTATTGAAGATATCAACTCGAAACAGTTAAAAAAACAGATAAGAAGTCGGCTCTAAAAAAATCGAGAAGGTTGTGATTTTCAATCAGAATGACAAATTAGGATCTATTGGGATCTTAAATCAAGAAATGATAATCTGAATTTTATGTAGTCATGTCACATTTTGTACTTTTGAATATGGAAATCTAAAAGTAGAAGGACTAAAATTGATTTCAGTTTTCTGGAATTGTGAAAAAGAGAAGCAATAATACTCGATTCACTGTTTGTCTATTTTTAATCGGTGGTTTTTGTGGACAAATTCAGAAAATCAGAAAAGATGGAGAAGAAATCAATTCACTTAATCACTTGAAATCTTAAATAAGAAAATAGAACACTTAATCACTTATACAATGCTATAAAGCATTTCTTTTTTCTTATTAAAGCATTGTACCTTTTTACTTTAAACCGAATTAAAACGAGGTGCATTATGGTATTAACTTGGTTTATAAAGATTAAGTTGTTATTTTTTGTTAAAAAGTGTAAGTACATTGTTATATATGGTCTTGAATTTTAGGTTGAAAGTAAGCCTGAATCGAGCTTCAAAATCTCATACATTCAATGGGAGTCAAAAAGGATACTATTAAACATAATGTGATGGTTTTCTTTGCCTTAGACTGTTTTCATGTTTTATCAATTGATATTTATAATGTTTTTAAAGTTCTAAGAGTATTCACTTCATATTGATTGTTTATTGTTGTGACTAATCTGTTTTCTAAATATATACATACAAATTTAGTTGTTATTGAAAATGTTATTTGGTACTTTGGAGTTATTATCACTTTTGTTGGTATTGAAAATATTTATACACTTCAAGAGAATTCACAGCATCTATTGAAAATATGGTAATGACTCTAACTGATTGTTGGAAAAATGGAGATATTAATGTATCATCTGATATGGAAAAACTCAACAGATATACGCTTCTCATTACCATATTCCATGTTTTGTTGGTACATAGGGGTATGATATTGGAACTTTTTATCCGATTTTGAAAAAGATTTAACTGCCAATGTTTTTCTTAAGACCCATCACTTGCCCCTGTATTCTCCACTTCTTCGTATATGGTTTCATGCTCAAGATCTCATGACATAAAAGTTTGCCTCATTTGCCTTTGAGGTTTCTGCTTCTACTAATTTAGAAGCTTTAACAATGTAAAGTTGATATTTTTTCTTTTTAATTTTATAATATTGAACAATTAAATGGCAAAATTACCTAATCTTACTGTTTCTTATTGTTCTGAAGGAATGGGATCAATCAATAACTTGTTGTTTTGGACTTCAAAGGTTTAACGACTAATGAAACTAGAGATTGTCGAATGGATTGAGACCGATAGATGGCTTCTCCACCAGCAAGGATATATCATAATTTATACTTAAACACGAGGCAAAGTTTTACTAATTCATCTGTATCTTATTACAGACCTTGACAGTATAGAAAAGCAGATAGATTCATGTGATAAATGGTTTAGATATCACATTTTACTATCATATACGTCAATGTTTCTTGTATTTGAGATAGACAATTAGATATTTTCATGTGATCCATTTGTTTCATTAACTGTTATAAAGAAAAAATGTTCCTTTGAGTGTTTTTTGCAGTATAATTTTTATCAAATTTCAAGTTAAATTTTCGTTTTTTACCCTGTTGAATTATGCTACGACGAATTCTGGTATTTGATGCGTAATATGACTTTTGTGTGTCTTGAGTGTGTTCAACGTATGCTGCTTTTGTGTGAATGTATGATTCGTTTGAATGCATTAGATGGCTTTTCACTTTCATTGATTTCCCCAACATAGGGGTATTCTCGGAACAAAGCAATTGAATATGAAGAGAAGTTAAAAATAATACTAAGAGTAACTAATCTCAAACTATTATATAACTAGGGGTATTTTGGGAATAGTTAACCTAAAAATCCAAGCTATGTAATTGAGGTTTTGGTTTTCTATTTTTAAATCCTTGTTGTTCAACACAAAATTACATAGTAGTAAACAAAAAGCACAAAAATATAGTTAAATAAACACAAACAAAGCAGGTATCATACAAATTGCCATAAACCCTTCATTTTCATCTACATATTATAAGAATTCTTTATTGAAACCGTTACAGTAAAAATATTACCAACTAAAAGTTTGTTGTTTACCCCAAGCTTCTATTTTATCAATTTCTGCACTTATTGTTGACCACCTTTAGGTTATAAGGACAAAAAACGTTTAGACCGGTTAAATTAGAAGCTTGGAGTTTGGCCTCTAGAAGCAAATTAATGTTATGATCATCTACAACGTGGGACATTAAATTGACTAACATTGGTATTGTATTTTAGCACTACAAAAGCCTTTTTGTTTCAAGAATTAAGGTTGTATCGTGTACTAAATGAAAATGAAAGAATACTTACCAAGTTAAATGATTATTAATTACAGCCAAGTTATATATATATTTTTCTTTTTCAACCATCACCAACTCACCTATCAAAATTTAATTTTAAAAAAATTATTAATGTGATATAGCCAACTATCACGTGAATTTCATTTTTATAAAATTACTATGAAAATCAAAGATAGGCATAATACATGTTTTGTTTAATTTAAAAAATTTATATTTTTTAATTTTGTTAAACCAAAAGATAAAACCGTACGTAAATTTTGTAAAGTGACATAAGAAAACCAAAGTTTTCTCCCTACTTTTTAATCATATCTCAACTATTACTATTATATAAACAACTTTTTATTTCTAAATTAAATAAAGTAATTAAAAAAGTTCATTAAAACAATGGATTTTAATATCAAATAGAGTTCAAAGTAACATAAATGCATTATATATAATATTCATACAACAAATATGACGTCTAGATTTTTTATTTAATGTTTTGTGATGTAATATATATGTTTATCTCAAATAATAAAACAAATATATTTTTATAATAAGTCAGATATCTTAGTGTTAATAAATTAGTACAAAAAAGGTCTTAACAATACTACATTAAATATATTTTGTGTTATATTAAATAAAAATACTCTATTATAAACTACAAATTGAATTTTTTTAATTTCAACGTAAAATCATTTTATTATATGCTGGCAAATAAATATTTATGAGATAGCGTTTACATTTTTTAGAATCTCTAGCATAAATTTTCATTGTTCAACTATCACGAAAATGCATTGAGATATGTATATTTTCTATATCGACGTCTCATATATATGCTCACATCGTAAATAAGAAATTCATCTTAAAAGTTGTAAAAGTTGCAAAAATATTGCTATTATAACATGTGAGATGTATAAGTTGCAAAAATATATAAAGGTTGCTAAAAAGTTCAATAAATAGCAATGTACTTTTTGTGACTAAAAACTCCACCTATTAGTGGTAAAACTAATTAAACCTTGTGAATGTATCCCAGAACTTGAATACGTTTTATATTGAAAATATAGCAATGAGGTTATGAGTCTTTTACCACGTACTATGTATATGTACACGAGGTTGTGAGACAAATAGCAATCTATTTTTTTTTAATTATTTAAGATAAAACAGTAACATACATTATTTAACCTAAAACAAAAACATATTATTGTTTTTAACCTAAAATAGCAACGTTCTTAACAATTAACTTATAACAGCAACACACTTTCATATTTAACCTATAATAGCAACATATTTTTATTTGTAACCAAATTAGCAAAGTATTATATTTAACCGAAAAAATACAACATGTTTTCCTTTTTAAGCTAAATTACCAACATTTATGTTTATCCTGATAGCATATCGAAAGAAAATTCATTGCCATCGATAAAAATTTCACCAAACGAAACTATGAGCCGCCGCCGCATCGCGTGGGTACGCTACTAGTATATATATATATATATATATATATATATATATATATATATATATATATATATATATATATATATATATATATATATATATATATATATAAGAACAAGTCAGTCTTACCGTTAGTAGGCCTCATTCACGAAGCCGGTCTATAAGGGGGGTATAAGGTTACTGCCTATAAAATGACAGTTTAATGGGTGTCCACTCTCACCCACCGGTTCCTTGATTGGTGGAGGGTCGTTAGCCGAACAGGTAGGATAGGACATTAATTCTCCCTCATTAAAAGTATAATGATAAAAATATAAAGTAACTAAACCTTTTATTAAATTTCCATTCTTAGTTACTTTAGGAAAAATGTGAAAATGGTGCTAATCCATGAAATTGAACTTTTCACCTTGTTAAGTCGTTAGTGGAGCGTGTGTGTCTAACCGGCACACTAATCTGGGACTGAAAATGTGTGGCAAAGGGTAACTTGATGTTAATCATAGATCAATGGAGCGTGTGTGGTTAACCGGCACATTGATTAGGTGATCCATAACATTGGGTGTACCAAGCTAATTTACATGGTTATTCACATATTGTTTGTAATCCTCGGCATCCCAGTCATAAACTTGAAGGCCACATCGAGATTTAAACATGCCATTGAAAATTTCAATGAATCTCAAAGATCCAGGAATTTCAAACCAATTAAAACTTAATAATCTATTTCGCTTTTCATGGTGGAAATTGGTAAATCGTCATTTACATACCTTCAAATATTTTACAATTGGATTACGACATCCCTCTTCGTAATTGTAAAATATTGTGTTGGGTCCTAGCCTTAATATTTCTCGTTTTGGGTGTTATATTAAGGACTTAAATCAACTAACTTGAATTTCTCCCTTTATAGATGTCTAGGTCATACAACTATGGTCTTCCCGAATCTGTTGGAAAAAGATTTCTACATGAAGATGATATTCCAAAATATCATACTTCACTTCCTTCACCTCCTCCAATTATTCTCCCTGAACCACAAGCTCGAAGACTTGAAAAGTTCAAGGTCACTCAAGCCCTACTTGCAATGAAACATCAAGATGAAAAGTATATATGTGCTCATGTCTTGGACATAAAGCTGCATATTGACAGGCTGGGAATGTTGGGTGTCATATTCCCGAGGAAGTTGGCTATTGACTTGGTTCTTCAGTCACTTCCCAAGTCATATAGTGAGCTCGTAAAATACTACTATGTGACAGATCACGACATGACCCTTATTGATCTTGCCTATTTGCTAATTGCTGCTGAATCAGCAATGATTTGGCGCAATGATCAAGCAAACACGATTGGAATATCTGCTTCCCAAGCTGCCATGAACATAGGCAATGACATTGATAGTCCGAAAATGATTCTTTCTCCTAAAGGAAAGGAATTGGTCATGGTCAAAAGCTTTAATCACAAGAGAAAGGTTGGTTCTGGGATTGTCTCATGTGCTGATGCAAAATAAGGAAAGATTCTCATCACCCAAGTTTCAATTGGATAGAAACTTGGAATCATGCAACTTGTATTGTGTGATGTATGAGAACCTTCATCTTTGGGAAGTTAGGACTAATTCCTTGTTCACATGTAAATGTGAGTCAAGTGAAGGACTAAGGGATCGAGTACACATTCTTGTGCACTGGTCAAGTCCACCATAAAGAACGATAAGACTATTTGTTATGATTTACTAAAGTTAGTAAATATGGCTATGCTTACAAGATTAAGTATAATTCTGGGTCATTGAAAAGTATCAATGTATAGCAGAACGAATAAGAAGAATCAAAGTCGGTAGAAATATAAAAGTTTCTCCAATCTGAAAAGATGGGAGAGTACTTGAGTATCGTGTTTTATGATCATCTTAATGATTATGAAAACGATATCACAATTTGATCCTCTAAGGACACTTTAGTGCATTTGTTTGGCTAAGAAGAGGAATCAGGAATAGTTGAAATGGTTAAATCAATTAAGATGAATCATACTTCTTTCCAAAATCAAATCTTAGAGTCCTACTCCAAGATTGTATATTGAGTGACATATCAATAACTGTAGAGTAAAATGTTTTCTACTCTTGTACATTTGAAATTGGTAAGTTGTAATGTTTTGGATAATACAAAGATCAACTAATACCGATTGTCAAAAGTGTTTGTCTTGATAAGAACCGCACTAATCCTTGAATATTTGGTTGTCAAGGAATGTTTCTTGACAAAGAGAATCCTATATGTCAAGAGGTCAGTGGGAGTCTTAAAGATCTTGACAAGTTTCAAGAACTAATCAAGAATAAACCTAGTATTAATCACTAGCACACGGCTTGAGGTTTGTAACTTATCATGTTGACATATTCTTGTTTCTATGCTCATTCCAGTTAAAGTTGACTATGCACATGAGTTCTACGAGTTCTCGATTGTTTGCATAGGGCAAAGCACCTAGGTCAGTGAAAGTTCATTGATCAGTAAGAGTGATCTGCTGAACAACTTGGAAGCAATGGTAGGCCCTTGTGCTGCCGGATGGCAATAAATTAAGATTGAACAAGTTCAGTCCATATGAGTTTGGATTTGTCACTAACCTTGTCTTGTGATTATGGTTTTGACAAATTCACATGGATAGGAACACATACACCGTAAAATCTAAGTGTAATAAGGTTTCTCTCCAATTCATGAAAATGATTGTAAGGAAACGCTTTCACTAAGTAGATTTTAAGGAGATAGCATTTATGATATTTGCATTCTCAAATTCGATTATGACTACGGCATCCCTCTTCATAGTTCGAATTGTGAGAAATGGCAAAAAAGGTCTAAACATTCGGAACTTATTGTTGTAAGTTCTGAAATAGTTTAGACACACATGTGAGCTATCTAACGAAAGGTGTATGACTGTGAGAAGCATAGATAAAGGCTTATCGAAGCATCTCGTATCATAAATTTGAACTTTGGTAAGAAAGTCAATAAATATTGACTTCTAGAAGTCCAGCTGATTTAGATACATGTCAAAGCTAGTGGGAGCATAAATGTTATGCCAGTATGATAATAATTATTATGCTAGTGGGAGCATAATTATTATGGTAAGTGTTGCAAGTTAGCAATGTTAATTATAGAAAACAAAGTTTTCAATTCACAAAGTTGCATGCTTTGAAAAAGTTGTTTTGCTATAATTAAGGGAGAGGAACTTATACTTCATTTTTCAATTCTAAAAGCTTAGACTGAGTTTTTTTTTCAAATTTAGTCAAAGACATGTATGAATGTTATGTTGAACAGATTCTACATAAGGAAATTCTATATATGGAAATGTTATTTTCATTCTCAAATTCGATTATGATTACGGATCTCTCTTCATAGTTCGAATTGTGAGAACCTGACAAATAGAAATGTTATAGCAAAAGACTGATCAAGTATCATGTCTTTATGTAAGACATTATGAATCGTGTCCTATATGCTTCGGGTATAGAATCGATTGCATATGCTATAATATTCATGTGTTCTAATTTTCTAAATGCCTAGGGCATTAAGAGGGAAAAAGGACTAGAACTAAATATGACTAAAGTGGTTAAACAACTGTCAAGGACAATCTAAGGTTCGCTAAGGATTGGTTGCTTATGGATAGTTGGAAGTATAGTAATAAATGGACCATATTGATATAATTCTGAGTAGATAGGATTCTGTTAAAAATGGATAGTCATATGGCAATTATGGAAAAGTTTCCATAATGGGAGTTGGATATCAAGAATATATGAGTAAGTTAGAAACTTTTATGCAAATGAAGGATGTTCAAAGGAATGTACTTTGAATTTGAGAATTCATTTCCATGGAATTGTCTTGTAACAATCTCCAAATGAATGTTTTCATAATAGTTAAGAACTAACACATTCTAATAGTGGCAAGACTTTGGTATTCTTACACTTGAAGATTTGGAATTTTGAAATGAGTTTAATTGGAAATCAAATTGATGTATTTCACAAAGTAAGGACCATAGGTAAACATAGTGTGCATGCTTGGAGCATGGGATAACTATTATTTTAATTCAAGTATTAAGTTGATCAATCGAAACATTATACAATGAATAATGAGTAATCAATATGGTGATTAAATAAAAGGTGTTTTATTTACGCTCACAAGTTTTGGGGCCACATAGGATTAGTATTATTCTTGTGTTTCACTTTGCATGTCTTGACTTCCCAAATAATAAGATTATTCAAACCATCCACAGTCGATCATACTTTGGAAGTAGGTATGAAAGAAGACTGTCATGAGTTGGCTTGTAGATTTATCTAAGGAGTTAGGCACAGCAACAGGTTTGCTACACCATTCATGAGTACTGAAATAAGATTTGAGTATTGGATCAACCCGCGCTCACTTGAATCACTTTATGGAATTTATCACGAGTGATCGTGAGACGATAATATCATATAAGTCTTCAAACCTAGATATATGAGTTGTTGACTATGAATTAGTTGTGCATTGATGGCACGAAAACGCATCAGTAACTTGATGTAATAAAACGTGTCATTGTGCATGATTTGATGAGTAGTTAGTACAAGCATATAATGTCGAAGTTTATTTGTTCCCTTTTATCCTAAGAGAATTAAAAGAGATATCTTGGGCCCCTCGATGATTCTATTTTGACTTATGTGTCGGGCTCGGTCAGAACTAAATTGATGTGTTCAATTATGTTCTATGTCAGACGAATCGGAAATCGAGAAACAAACTGCTGGACAATAAGTATGACAATGTTCCATGTATTTGTCCAACTGATATCTTGAGAACAGAAGAATATATGATCCCTTATCTAAAGGACGAGTCACTGACTAGGTCGGAGTTCGACAACGGCTTTTGAAAGCTTACGATTGCTAAGTCGGATCCGAGAGGTACATTGCTAGTTATAGTTATTAGACTTATCCAAGTGGGAGACTGTTGGATTTAGTGTCTAAGCCATAACTATAATTGGGATGTATTTGACCCGATTGTAGCATGGTCCTTTTGGGTTTCCTTCATCAATGCAATTTGATAAGATGGACTTTTAAGAATAAGTTTATTTGTGATTTATTATATATTATAAGTATAATATATTAATTGAGAAATCATATTATTTAGTATTGATCAAGAATTAGTTTGGAATTAATTTTGTGATCAAAAGAGACTAATTAAATATATGGGAATTGATTATGTAAATCAATGATATTTATAATGTGGGCTAATGATCAATAGTTATTTAGGATGGGCAAAACCATTAATCCATGGATAGTCCATGGAAGTCTAACCCATGGATCCTAAGTATATGAAAGGTCATTAGGGTTTACAAAGTGTAACCCTAGCATTTGCTACAATATAAATAAACCCCATAAGAGCCAAAATCGTGTACCATCTTCACTCTAAGAGATTGAACTTGATTTTGTGCCAAATAAATTATTCTCTCAAGCCTCCTCTTGCACTTGGTGTTTGTGAACCATTAGAGGCATCACACTTGAGGTGCTCAAGCTTTCAAAGGTCAAGAACTACAAGTCCTTCTAAGAGGTAAGTCATCTAACTAGTTGTATTGTTAATTTGACAACTTGTATGCTAGTTAGGAGAATGATTTGGAAAATGAAAATGCATGTATAATTAGAGAAAACATAGATCCAAAGCATTTAGGGTTGCATGTGCACTTAGGAAGTGTTATAGTGCTCAAAACCCAACACCTCCTGTAGTAGTCAGCGAGGCCTATGAATCGACGGATTTCTCTAGGCGTCCTTGGTGCTGACCAATTTTCAATCGCCTTGATTTTGGAAGGATCCACGTGTATCCCTTCCTCGCTAACCACATAACCAAGGAAACCCACTTCTCGGATCCAAAATTTGCACTTTGAGAATTTTGCATATAATTTCTCCGCCCTTAACGTCTCCAATACTTGTCGTAGGTGTTGGCTGTGCTCTTCCTTACTCCTTGAATAGACCAGAATGTCATCTATGAATATAATCACGAACTTGTCTAAGTAAGGCCGGCACACCCGATTCATTAGATCCATGAACACCGCGGGTGCGTTTGTTAATCCGAAGGGCATCACTACAAACTTGTAGTGACCATACCGGGTTCTGAACGTCATTTTTGGAACATCCTCCTTTTGGACCCGTAGTTGATGGTATCCTGATCTCAGATCGATTTTTGAGAAGTAAGTTGCTCCTTGGAGTTGGTCGAATAGGTCGTCGATTCGGGGTAGAGGGTATCAGTTTTTTGATGGTAAGCTTATTCAATTCGCGATAGTCGATGCACATGCGGAACGATCCATCCTTCTTTTTCACGAACAGAACCAGTGCTCCCCAAGGCGAGAAGCTCGGTCTGATGAACCCTTTGCTTAGAAGTTCGTTTAGTTGGCTGGTGCCCTGCAGAAACGGGCAGTATGCCCTTTCTTGTTGCAATTGTTGCAGTGCATCTCCCGACAAGGGCCGGTATGGTGAAAGCTGCACTTGTTACATTTGGGGAGGGTCCCAGCATACTGCCTCAGAGGTGTTGGAGCGGCGGGGGTAGTGGCAGCGTGAACCACCACTACTTGTTGTTTCTTGGCGGAATCCTAGGCCGACTGGTTCTTCTTGTTGTTCCAGAATTTCCTTTTGTTGTTTCCCCCTTTCGCTTACTCGGAGGTGGCCGCCACAGTGCCATGGATGGCCCTATAGTCAATGAGTTGTTGTGCCAACTATTTGGCACTGTCAAATGTAGTCGGTTTTGAAGCCAACACGTTCCCTTGAATCTGGGGGGTTAGTCCCCAGATGTATTTCTCCACCTTTTTACACTCCGGGGTGACCATTCTGGGACATAGTATGGCCAGATCGTCGAACCTGGCTGTATAAGATGCAATGTCAGAACCGGTCATTTTGAGGCCCCAGAGTTCCTATTCCAATTTCTGCATTCCGCCCCTTGGGCAATATTCTGCTAGCATTAAGGTCTTCAAGTCCTCCCAGCTCATTGCATTCGCCACCGGGAGAGTCAAGGACTTTATATGATCGTTCGACTAGGTAAGGGCTCGGTCAGTGAAAGTGCAAGCTGCAAATTTGACTTTTCTCGCTTCAGGGCATGCACAAATCTCGAAGACTGATTCAGTCTTCTTGAACCATTGCATCAGAGTGATGATGCCCCCACTTCCATTGAAGGATTTGGGTTTGCCATTTATAAAATCTTTGTAGGAACATTCATTTGAGCGTCCCTGACTGTCTCCCTTGTTAGAGTTCGTAGTACCATTTCCCGTTCCACCAGTACCATTCGTACTGATATGTGACAATGCGGCTCCCACAGCTGCTGTTACGGCAGCTTGGAAAATGGCAGGGTCAATTTGTGGAAGTGGTGGTGGAGGTGGTGCGTTGTTGGGATTTTTCCGCGGTGGCATATTTTTGCCACAAGTTTTTAAAGATGAAAAGATGGTAAGTCTTTAATAGTAGTGATAAGTCGGTTGTTATGGAACTACATTATCAGTTCCATGAGTATTAAGTCCCGACTTTAAAGTATTTGCGAGCAATTCATAATGGAAGTCCATATGTTTGAACTTATGAATTTAATAGTATTGACTTAATGAAATCTTGTGACTTGATCCATACTAGGTCCTTCTACAATCGCTTGGTGTATGCTATTTGGGTATAACTAAGATTAAATAGATCGTTGAATCTAATGGACCTGCCCTAGGCCCACAACCAACCAAGGAACATGACCTAAAGCAGACCATCATTTCTAAATCGATGGAACCTTAATTACATACAACGTTACTGCATACACTAAGTAATTGTAGATTTACCTTATTAATGATATACATTGTTATGAATTTAGTGGTAACACTCCCAATTAAATATAATATGCATGCCAATTTCATTGATATGATTTTAGTACATAGTGTTTGGAAAATTTGACCTTGATGCAGGTCTATATCACATCAATGCAAGGAAAATTTTTGACAGCATTACGATCCTTTGATTAGTGTAATCACTTATTCGCAGTATTGAACCTACACACAGAGAGGAGCAACACCAACGCATGCTCATAAACCTAATCTATAAAGATTTGTGAGTAGTATGAACCTTACTCACGGCGACCAGTCCCTTGCGGTCCTTGAGACGAAGTCGAGGCGCCCTGTAGTTTTGCTAACTGACGCTCGGCTTTTGTCACTCTCTCCTCGAGAGCCAAGTGCCTTTCCTGATACTTCCTTACCTCCGCCCGAGCGGCGGTAAGGTCCTCAACGAGTCGGTGGGATAGTAGTCTCTCTCCAAGTCTCTAGTACGCGCGTCGGTGGCTTCTGCAGTAGCGCTCAGCTCCAGAAATTGGTTCGCTGTCGCTCTATTTTGATCCCCGAGGTCCGTGATTCGTTGGATCATGACTGGAAGGGCTCTATCAGCTGCTTCTCCATGATTGAGATCATAGTAACCCCATTGTTCGCCAAAAGGTGAACATTGTCGCTGGTGACGACTCCACCTCTCAATGTCTGCCGCCCAACGGGGTGTAGGTCCATTGTAGCCGAAACGGTTCGCAGGAACCCTTGCAACATAAGGAGGGTTGATAACCTACGGCTCTTCTTCTGACTCCTCTTCATCTTCTTCTTCCTCCTGTTACTCTTCAAGTTCATATTCCTCGGGCTCTTCTTCTTCGATTTCTTCGGGGTCCTCATTGGGGTCTTCTTCGGGTTCCACCTCTATCTATCCCCCGCTTCCTTGATTAGGGAAGTAGGGGTCTCCCGGTAAGTGGAATCCTGCCATGAAGTCTGAGCGAGAATAGGGGTGTAAGAGGCACATAATGGATCTAGAAATAGTGCGCTAAAGTAACACAAAATACTCCTATAGTATTTTAAACGTTATGCTTGGTTCCTAGTGCATTTCTTGTATGGGTGATGGTTGGTTGTTAGACTTGTTGCCCACTACGACTATCCCCCGACATATGCTAGTCACTTCTCGGACGGATATAGTTGATCAGGCTATATTACTCCCAGACTTGATTACATACCCCAATGCATACTCGTAGTGTGCAACTCATCTATTTTACTTTTGTATTTTCCTAGTTACGACACTATACCGGCATGTATGCATGTACCTATACTTTTCATAAAAATACTATTTTATTTTTTAAAAGTATAAAATAGTGGTCGAAAACTGGGAAGGAAGATGCGAGCCTGCGAAGGGGAGGCTGTATGCGAGAGGGTTCGCAGCCGGCGACGTTCAAATGCGAGAGGGTTCGCAACTAGTGTAGCAGATGTGAAGGTGGGTTCGTAGTGGGAGGATATGCGAGAGCTCTCGGTGAGGGGGTTGCGGTGCGAGTCTTGTCTGGTTCGCAGCGAAGGTTATACCTGCGAGTTTGTCCGGTTCGCTGCGAGAGGAGTCCTATGCAAACCTTGTCGGCTTAGATGCGAATCTGGTCGATCAGAAGCGAGAGGACCCGAGCACTTGCGAACCTGCCCGGCCAGAAGCGAACCTCCCTCTAAAAGCGAACTTAGGCTAAGAGGTTGCGAAGACATGCGAGCGTTCGCAGGTGAACAGTAACCTGCGAACCTCCAGGCCCTTTTTCGACCTCCTTCTTCCGTTTTAAGCTGTTTTTGACCAAAGGAAGGTTTGGGATGGCACGGGGGTTCATAGAAAAGTTGGAAAAGGTGATTTTTATTACCAAGAGGTTTGAGAGAGATTGGGAGAGATTTAGGAGAGATAGAGATGGAGTGGGAGAGATTGAGAGAGACTTTGTTTGTGGCCTTTGTTAGTGTTTGGCTCCGTAATGCAAAGTTGGTAAACCCCACTATACCTCGTTATGAGTGTTTTACGCCCCAAGGGGTACATAATAGTGCTTTATAGATTCGTTACATCACTCACCCTGGTTGGGGTTTAGAATTTCTGAACATTTGAAACTTCTGAGTGACACTTTGTTTTAATATAGAGAGTTGTACATTAGTAAACATAGAGTAAGCCCTAACATACAAGTGCTAGTTGAGTTTACCGGTTTGACTCGATGACTTGGTCTGACTTTGACTTGACCAGAAATTGACGATTGCCACAGTTTGGATTAACACGATTGGTTCCGATGGTAGGTTTATTTCGAATGGAGAATCAAATGAGCGGTGGTGGTTTTTCGTAGTAATGATAGCAGTGGTAGTTGATGACAGCCATCACCCCTCTGGATCATCGACGTTGATGAACCAATGAATCGAGTAATGAATTAATCAGAGTATGAATTCAAGTAAGAATACGAGATTTGAACACAGGATGTAAATATGATCTTGTTATGCTCTATTATGCTTTCGAATTCTTTACAGAGTACAGTAGACAAGTCTGTAAAAGTTCTTCTCTAACTCTAGTAAATAACCCTATTTATAGGGAACTAAAAGCATACAAAAAATATACTAAGGCATTGACTCTAAAGCTTCAAATAAAAGCGCCCTAGTAAAATACATTACAAAACATTCGAAGAGTCCAAAACATACTTCGACTAATTACAACAATTCGACCCTTACAATCTCCCCCTTTGTAATCATAGTCGAAGTCTTCAATTTGTAAGAAGTGTGATGGAATACAGTAACACTCTTCGAATCTCCGTGTACTAGGAGATAATCTTCTTCAGCTCTTTCTTGTCACCTTCATTGTTCTTCTTGCAATGATTCATACGAACAATTAAATTCGTATACTGAGACGTTGAATATCTCTCCACTTCGCTTGCCTGGAACAAGAATCGTTTAGCTTTTCCAGCTTTGTCTTTTCCTGCGAAGACCATATCAAAAGGCTTCAGGCAAATTTCACCATCAGCATACTTCTTCAATTCCGCCTGTGTCTTCGTAGGAGCCATCGGAGCTTTAATTTCCATTCCTTTGGCAGTAGCTAATTCAACATCTGTTAGTGTCAAGCACTCATAATAGTTTTCGATTAAAATCTTGATGTGAGCTACTCCAAGCTTGAATTCATCCGGTTCTGTGTTTTGAAGGTATGAAAATGATTTGTCTTTCAAAAGTAATGCAACTTGTATAAGATCATACAAGTTCATTAATGGAAAATCTGCAACAGTGAATTCGCAAATATTTCCATTTGCCCTGGCAACCACATACTTAACATTATGGACTGTGTTTTCGAAAATCACATCCTTTTTCATACTTATGACCTTCTTGATTTTTATTAAAGACCAAACATCCTCAGGGGCTTTTCCAAGAACAGCATGAAAACGAATTTTCATGTGTGTACCTTCATCCTTATTTTTAAAATTCCCTTCTACTTTGAACTGAGGCATGATAAACATCATTTCGTTTATGGGAAAATCCAGCTGGCTTGCATCAGTATTCGTGACCAAATAATTCTGCTTTGGTTTCTTCTCGAATGTATACATGTGATTAAAAGCAACCTTGGCCTCAATTGTTTCGTAATTACAGTGTTTGGCTGGATCACCTTTATCCATTCCCTTCGGAATACTAGCACGCTGAGTCATAATGCTCTGAATAATCCTCAGTTTTTCAAGTTCAGCTTCCACTTCAGCCTTCTTTTCCTCTTTCGATTTTTCCATTACAATTGATTTACCTTTATCTTTCAAGGCTGGATTGTCAATTGTCTCTTTTGTATTCGAACCACTCCCACCAGTCTCCGAAGATTTACCAATCATAATTCCTTTCGAAATTGGTCTTGCAATTGGCATTGTTGTTACAACTGTTGAAGAAACCAGTTCAGCATAAACTATTACTGGTTTTGTTGTTGGAATTTTTGAAGAAAAAACTTTTCCCACAACTTTCACATCCTCACCACTAGCCTTCGACTCAGTAGTTTTTCTTTCTCCCCCTTGCACCCCTGTGAAAACAGGCGGGGCAGTTGTTGTTGGAAGAAGGTTAGATATTCAAAAGAGAGGAGCAAGTTGTTTGTTGAGAATGGCTTCGAATTGGATAAACTTTTGAGATAAAAATTCAGGAGTAATCAATGGAGAAGAAACCGGCCTATCAGAAATCTCTTTTAACTCTTTGAGCAACTTAAACACTTACTCAAAGCTTGCACTTTCGGATTTTGAAAGTTGAGTTATTTGAGGACTCAAATTTTCATACAACTTAACAAATCTTGTGACTGCATCACAAATGATATCAACCTTCTGATTTAAGGATGCATAATCCTGTTAAACAGTGACAATCTCTTTTTTCATATCTTCACGAAGTTTGTGAATCTGCAAATTTACATCCTCCCTTACTTTCTTCACTTCCTGAACAAAAAGAACATGCCGCTCTTTTGTTACATTCTTCAATTCCTTCACATCACTGGAAAACTTTGAATTTGAGAATTGATCCGAAGTTCATTGTTTTGATCATTATAATCAACCTTCTCCAAAATTCTTGATTCAGAGTCAGTAATCATTCCAGATACTTTGCTAATCACTCTGGCTTTAAGCATTTTCAACATTGAATCAACCTCCAAACTAGAAACAGAAGAACCACCCCCTAAATCTGCTTGAGATTGAATTATTGAATTCAATTTCTGATTCAGAATTTTAAACTGCTTCATGGTCATCAGCATATGATCGGGAAACTCCTCTTCCTCTTCATGAAATGCTAATTCTTCAAACGTACCACCAAACCCCTCATTATCAGTCTCTGTCTCCATAAAAACGGTTTCTTGAACAGGTGAAGTTGGTTTGGGTGGCTCGGTAGATTGTGAAGAAAAAATAGAAGTAAAAGGTTGATCAAGAATATGTTCGAATGTTGGGGAATCAGTGGTTGAAGTAAGAGGAGTAGTGGATAATGGTAAAGAAACAATACTTTCAAAAGGAGCAGAAGTAGCGTGACCTGGAGCTGCATTTTTCGAACCTCCTTCACCCATATCGACATTTGCATCCGTATCAGATACATGTGCAGGGATGCCTGAAGTTCGAACCGCCTCAGAAACTGACTTGGTAATCGAATCTTCGGGTGGTATTATGATTGTCTGCTCAGGAGTTTCTGGAATTCGGTCCTTATCATCTTCTGTTGACTCAGTAGAAATGACAAGTTTTCGAGTCTTCTTCTTCTTCTTCTTTGATAACTGTTTTGCCATATCCTCAGCCCTTCGTTTCTTAGACACCGGAGAAACAGGTACTGGCACTTCTCTAATCAAAACACCTTGATGAGTGATTTGAGGTTTTCGAACCACTTTGTGTGTAGGAGACTTGCTTTTGTGGGTGGACTTCATTTTGATTCTTCGAAACATTCCAGTCTTCGAAGGAATGATTACATTTTCTTGTGTTTCTTCAAGAATGGGCTCAATCACTTGAGTCTTAGCAACAGATACTTCAACGGTTTCAGGCTTCTTCTTTGGAGATTTCAAAGATTTTGACTCAGTTTCATTCTTCTTCGTCTTCTTGGATTTCGTATCATCTCTATCCAAGAGTATGCCAGTTTCTATTGAAGAATCAATAGTCTTCAAATATGCCACCAATACAGAGTTCGAAGGATCAACTCTTTTAAGCATAACATCTGGAATACGAGCAACTGATGGAAAAGCTTCAGCATTATCTGTGACATCCTTCGGATAGTGGTATGATTGAAAAACTGCTTTGTCTTCATCATTGGGTACCAAAATCCCTTCCTTATTGTAAAAGTATTGCAAGATCAAACTCCAGTATCTTGCACACGAAATACCATGAATAGCATTCGTGTGTTCTACACCTTTTTGAACTTCCTTCCACAACTGTGTAGAATAATCTACTTGAAGATCATAATAAATGCCAGCAACCATGGCATAAACCTCCATTCTTCCTTTATCAAGACTAGCAGATCTCCCAGTCAAACATCGTAGAAAAATACCAAATAAGAAATTCCATAGGCGTGGAAGACCAGACTTCTTAAAATCACTAATCTTGGACAATGGTGGCTGATATCCCATCTCATTAAACATGTGAACGATTTGTGGAAAAGTAAATGAAACATATGGAGGCGAATTCGGAATATCAAGAATTTGGCAAAAGAGTTTCTTGGTTAGCCTGACCTTTTTGTCGTTCACTAGATGAAAAGTTATCGTATCAGATGCTTTGTTGTAAGTCGCAGTTGATCCTGCTTGAGAAATCCAGGACAATGGAACAGAGAAAGAATTGAACATCGCCTTAGCCAAAACCGAGTTCTTCAAAGCAACTATTAGCATCTTCAATTCTTCCGGGTAGTGAGAAACTTCACCCTCCAAGTAGTAGTTTGTTGCTTGAATCTTCATTATTGTTAATGAAGAGGCATCTTCAGTGGTATGAGAATCAACATGAGCAGAAGTCGCCATTGTTAGGGTTTGAAGATGATGATGAACAGAGAATTTGGGAAATTTGCTTTTTGATCGCGTAAACTGACAATGAACCCCTTGAATTCCCTTTTATATGTAACCCTTAAATTTGAATTTGAAGCGGGATATGTATTTAATGATATCCGACGTGGCACCTTGAAAATCGGACCATTACTGCGTAAGAGTAGCCATGCGTCAAAAAGTAGCTGTCACATCGCCTTGAAAAACGGACAGAATACCATACGTCATTTATAAACAGCCTGTCTTGTAATCCCCAGGAAAATTTTAACCGTCAGAACCCTTCGAATGGAATCAAGGCTCTTTCACTTTTGGGATGAAAAGCGAAGTCATACGCCAGAAGTTCGAAATCATCAGCCTGAGTTGGTATTACTCAGAACCTCAAGGATTTCGTGAGTGCAGTGTTCCAAAGAATATAGACGAGAAACAAAGATAAGAAAAATATGGGATATTGTGATGTCAAACCATTGACACAAAAGCAGATGAAATCTCTGGCAAAGATTACTTCATTAATCATTAAGAGAAATGATCAATAGCTTGTGTGGGTTCCCGTGAATTACAATCGAATACTTGTTGATAAGTATCGAAGGGCTTCTTTTATAATGCTTCGTGGATAGTTCAAAATTTTTGTTACATGTCATCCTAAACATAAGGTGAGAAATTGTAACAGAAATTACTTGTTTGACCAGTGTAGTCAGTGACAAGTTGAATTAGATAAATTTTGAAATGACAAGGACATTCGAATGAAACTCACACGGAAATCATATTCAAGAAAAAAATTTGTGTGCTGGATCTTGTTGGGTAACAAACATCGTGGGTTTCGAATGTTTGATCAAGACCACTCATTCGAAATGAATATGATTTGGAGTTTCGAATTTTGGAACAGAAACAAAAGTTTCGTGAAAATCTGGAACTTAGTTCCCCGTCAATTCCTTAAAAAAAATAATGAAAATTGGGTTTCACTTTCATCACGGTCTCATGATGTCAGATAATAAACACAGAGTTTTGATATGTCTAAGTCTCGATGGGTTTGATCAGAGACCTCTCGGACATATTTCTTCGTGTGTGATCGTGTAAGAACTTTATGGATGAAAAAGATTGATGTAAGACACGAAAAGTACCTCTGTTATATTTGGATCAAACAGTAAACTCTTAACTCATTTTGAGAAGAGTAAGGTAGCTCAGAGACTAATGTGAATATAAGCCTGATTGGGAAGAAATCTTCATATGAATAATTTCATTAAGGCTTTCGTACACACACATTGAGTCATGGAGGCTTTGGTCAACATACAGCAGCATGCTTCTAGGGACATCCTAACTAGTTCGAATGATGAAAAATTTATCGATTCATACGAAAAATGTACCTTACCCGAGTATTGCAAGCATAATCTCCTCTGTATCTTCATGAGAATCTGCAACAAAATACTAAAAAGAAATAAGAATCAAAATATTTTTGTTGTTTTGATTTTTCGAAAATAAAGACAGAACAAACAAAAATCTTTTTGAATTTTTGAATTTTTGAAAATTAAATGACAAAACAAACAAAAATCTTTTTGGATTTTTGAATTTTCGAAAATTAAATGACAAAACAAACGAAAATCTTTTTGGATTTTTGAATTTTCGAAAATTAAATGACAAAACAAACAAAAATCTTTTTGGATTTTTGAATTTTCGAAAATTAAAATAGTACTTGATGCAAATATGCAAAATTTTATCATCCCCTTATAAGTAACAAATGTACGAATTCGAAGGGGTCGAAACGTTGACTATGAACAGTAACATCTGAATCAACCCTTAAAATAAGTAACAAATGTGCGAATTCGAAGGGGTCGAAGCGTTGACTATGAACAATAACATCTGAATGTTGAATGACTTTGCCTTGTTTTTTTTTATTCAGCGCCTCTGATTCATTCCTTATCATGCATCATTCTTCTTTTTCGCATGGAACAGAATTTCCATCTATCATTCCAAGTCCCTCTATAATTCTCATAAGGGATTTTTCATCTAAAGGTTTCGTGAAAATATCAGCTAACTGATCAGTTGTTTTCACGAAATGTACTTCAATATTCCCATCCTCCACGTGATCTTTGATAAAATGATAACGAAGAGCTATATGTTTAGTCTTCGAATGCTGCACAGGATTATGACAAATTCTTATTGCACTTTGAGAATCACAATATAATGGAATCTTTTTCATATTTATTGCATAATCACGCAATTGACTTTGGATCCATATTATTTGTGAAGTGCAAGCAGCAGCAGCCACATATTCTGCTTCAGCTGTTGAAATTGATACGCATGTTTGCTTTTTCGACTGCCAGCTCACCAATTTGCCATCAAGAAATTGACATCCACCACTTGTGCTTTTTCGATCAAGATTACAACCACCCAAGTCAGCATCCGAATATGCTTGTACAAAGAACCCAGTGTTCGAAGGATACCACAATCCTAACGAAATTGTTCCTTTAAGATAACGAAAGATATTCTTCACAGCAGTGAGATGTGGTTCTCGTGGATTAGACTGATACCTAGCACAATTACACACAGAAAACATGATATCAGGTCTACTTGCTGTGAGGTAAAGTAATGAACCAATCATGCTCCTATATAAAGTTATGTCAACAGCAGGTTTATCTAACGACGGTGTTAGCTTTATGCCTGTTGCCATTGGAACTCGTAACTTCGTGCTATTCGTCAATCCAAACTTTTCCAACAAATTCTTCGTATATTTTTCTTGATTAATAAAAATTCCTTCTCTGTTTTGACGAATATTCAAACCAAGAAAATTATTGATTTTTCCCATCATGCTCATTTCGAACTTACTTTTCATCAAATCTTCGAATTCTCTAGACAAAGCAGGGTAAGTTGAGCCAAAAATAATATCATCAACATAAATTTGAACAAGCATTAGATGATTCCCCACTTTCTTTCGAAATAATGTGGGATCAACTGATCCTTGTTTAAATTTAGATTGTTTTAAAAATGAGGTAAGAGTTGCATACCATGCTCCTGGTGCTTGTTTCAAACCATAAACTGCCTTATCTAAAATATAAACATGATTTGGAAATTCTTCGTTAATAAAACCTGGGGTTGTTCCACGTAAACAGTTCCTTCAAGCTCTCCATTTAGAAATGCACACTTCACGTCCATTTGATAAACATCAAAATCTTTGTGAGCTGCATAAGCCAGAAATATACGAACCGCCTCGAGTCTTGCGACAGGGGCAAAAGTTTCTTCATAGTCGATTCCTTCTTGTTGTGAATATCCTTTAACAACAAGTCTGGCTTTGTTTCAAACAATATTTCCATCTTTGTCGGTTTTATTTTTGAAAATCCATTTTAACCCGACAATCGAAACATTTTCAGGCTTAGGAATTAATCTCCAAACCTTGTTTCGTTCAAATTCAGACAATTCAGATTGCATTGCAACAACCCAATCTGAGTGTTGCATTGCAATCTTAACTGTTTTTGGTTCAATCTTAGAGATGAAAACATTGAACATGCAAAATTCTTGATGAGTATTCAATACCTCATTCTTTGCACGAATTTGAGCTCTTGTTAAAACTCCCTCTTGTGGATTCCCAATTACTTGATCCTTCAGATGATCTTTTGTCCACTTTTCCATTGGCGGATATGCTGGATCAAATTCCAAAGGTGCATCTGCGTATATATCATCGTTTTCTGAGCCTACAATCGAACAAACATCATCAAAATCATTATTATTCTCAATGTTTTCTAAATTCTCCCCCTCAACATTATGCCCCCCCTCAACATTAGCATTCACTCTTCCATTCTCCCCCTCGAAAGAATGCTCTTCCTCAACTAGAATATTCGAATCCAATTGCTCCCCCTCCACTGGATTGTTTTGCATACTTTCGCTTTTCTCTGGAGAAGTTGATGTTGAATCATCAGTAAGCTTTGTGAGTTCAGAGATATGATTATCATTTGCATGTATTTCATCATTAACAGCATGATCTGAAATTCCAAAAATTAAATCATAATCAACATCTAATGTTTGTGAGGATTCAGATTCATCTTGTGTTTTTGTCAGAATAGGATGATTTTCAAACTGTGATGTTGTTTGTTTAATGTAGTAATCATCAAATGTAAGATTAAAAGTTTCTTCAACTCTTCGTGTTCTTTTGTTCAACACACGATATGCGACTGAATTATGCGAATATCCCAAGAAAATCCCTTCATCTGCTTTAGCTTGAAATTTCGTAAGATTATCCTTGAGATTCATAATGAAGCATCTGCATCCGAAAACATGAAAAAATTTGACATTAGGTTTTCGATTGTTGAGAATTTCATGGAGTAATGTTAAAACGACGATGAATGAACGATCTGTTTTGAGTGAAACATGCGGTTGATACTGCTTCAGCCCAAAGATATTGTGGAAGATTCGCATATGCCAACATAGTCCTTGCCGCTTCGCATAGAGACCTATTTCTTCGTTAACCAACACCGTTTTGTTGTGGTGTGTATGGAGATGAAAAATTATGCGAAATCCCTTTGTCCACCAAAAATGAATCAAGAACATTGTTCTTAAATTCAGTTCCATGATCACTCTTAATTTTTCGAACAATCTTCTTCAATGTTGTTTCCATCTTTTTGATAAAGTCAATCATGACTTGTGCAACTTCAGATTTAAGCCTGAGAAAATAAACCCATGTAAATCTGGAAAAATCATCAACAATCACTAAAATGTACCGTTTCTTGTTGAGAGTTGAAATTGTCGAAGGTCCACACAAATCAATATGTAAGAGCTCCAGAGGTGCAACTATTTTCGAATCAATCGTAATTGGATGACCTTGTTTATGTTGCTTGCCAACTTCACAAGCTGCACATAAAGAATCATTGTCAAATTTAAGTATAGGTAAACCTCTTACCAGATCTTCTACCACAAGTTTATTGATGTTTCGAAAATTGAGATGAAAAAGTCTTCGATGCCAAAGCCAACTTAAGTCTGATGTTGCTTTCGAAAGAAGACATATAGCAGGTTTCCCTACTATCGGATTGATGTCCAAAGTAAACATGTCACCTTTCCTTTTGGATTTCAGTGACACCTCTTTTGTTTTGACATTCGAAATAATACTTCCTTCTTCGTTAAAAAGAACTTGATTGCCAGTGCCCACAACAAGTTGAGAAACACTTATCAAGTTATGTTGAAGACCTTCAACATACGCCACACGATTCACTGTGAATTGTCCATTCGTGATCTTCCCATATCCTTTGACTTGACATTTTTTATTGTTCCCAAACTTCACTACTCCAGCATTTTTGAGACTTCGAAAATCACGTAAATTCTCCTTCTTCCCAGTCATGTGACGAGAGCAACCACTATTGATGTACCACTTGTTATCATATTGCTCGTCACATAGTACCTATATTCAATGGAAAAATTTAGGTACCCAAGGCTTTTTGGGTCCTTGGAAATTAGATTTCAATTTCAAATGCAATGAAGAACTTTTAACCCAATCACAAACTTTTGTTTTAAGACTATCAATTAAGTTTACATCTTCATTTAAAGGAACCGAAACATAAGTTTTTGATGGTTTCGAATGTTCACTGACATTACCCTTCGAATTTTGAGTTTGTGAATGAACATTCTTTGCTTTTATTACTGGTTTCCAAGCTTTGACTGAAATGTTCGAATCCTTAGACGATGAACTGCCATTTGATGAATTATTCACATACTTTTCATATGCTTCGTGAATTTTCTCCTTTGAAAATGTATTTGACTGATACATCTTTCCTTTGCCTTCAAGCCAATGATCAATGTTCTTCCTTAACGTTATTCCTTTTTCTCGTGAAGTTTTCATAGTTTCTTTCTTCGTTTGATTTGGAAATTTTGGCTTTTTAGGAACAAAATCAACTTTTGGATTTGTTATAAAAGATTTAGCATATGATGTATCAACTGTTGATTTAAAATGTTGACATTGAAAGAATTTTTGATTTGGATTTGAGTTATTTGAAAATTTTCTTGGAATATTAGTTTCTGAAACTTTCGAAAACCTTGATTGATTAATCACTTCAGACTTTGAATGATTTGATTGAGATGAATGTTGAGGTTTTGTTGAAAAAGATAAATTTTTAGCTTTGAAAACATTTTTGGGTGATTGTGATTCAGACACCTTTTGAGACTCAACATTTTGCCAAAATATTTTCTTTCTTGCTTGTCTTTTTGAAATGTTGTTTTCCTTCGAAAATTTGTCAATTTGATCTTTGAATTCCTTGGAGTTTAATTTGACAACTTTTTCACATTCCTTTTCAACTTGTTTTGAATTCACTTTTTCAATTTTTGATTTTTCAACCCATTGTCTTTGTGGTTTTTGACGTTGGAAAACATACGAATTCTTTGTGAAGTTGTTTTCAATTGTGCTTTGATTTGCGAAAAAGTCTTCATCAGTTGTTTTTGAATTATCCTCTTCAACTAACTTCTTTAATTCTGGTTTGATATTCTCAACATTTCCAGTAGTTACGAAAACTTGATTTGGAAAAATGACATCATCTGTACATTTGAAATTTGGATAAACCATTGAATTCGTTTCAAGATAGTGTTCACCTTTTTCATTCATCACTTTTTCGAACTTTTGTGTATCACCGTACACCTGATCAACCACTATTCGTGGATTTTCTTCTTCCTTTGAAGATTTCTTTTCCTTCGAAATTTTCTCTTCATCTTCATCATCACTATCATCAGTTTGACTGTCTTTGATATCCATGAAGTTCACATCACTAACTTTCGAAGTTGAGGGTATATCAGTTTCATTTTCAACCATCAAATCCTTAATTTTTTCTTTCCCTTTAGATGTTGATGCAACATTAATAACATACAACTGAGAACAATCAACATCTTCAAGTTCACTAATTTCACTAATATTGTCAGAATTATCTTCAATATCAGCAAAATTAGATTGAGAATCAGATGTTGAATTCTCAGTCTTTTTCAAAATTTGAATTTGTTCAGATTTAGTCAAAGTATCATTCACGATGTTAACTAATTCTTTAGCATCAAGACATTCATCAATTTTGACAATTCCATATTTATATCTATCATCTGGAACTTTGTCAAAATCAGCTATTATTTGCTCACAATCATACGAAATATTATCTACCTTAGCTCTTTCGAATGCTAGAAAAGGTAGTAATTTTCTATGTTGCTCTTTACTTATGTCACTTGAATGATGTAAATCAGTTAATTTGCCATAAAGTCTTTTCCAGAATTACAGTAAATGTCATCTGTAATTCCAAACATTCAATTTTGCTTATTTTCAAGTCTAATCTCTTTTTGACCTCTAACAACTCCATTGACAACTTGTTGGCCTCATTGCTAGCAGACACAACAATTGAATCAAAATAAGTAACCGTCTCATCAAAAGAAATTAGTTCAGAGTCATAAGCATGTGTAGGAATATTAAAGGATTCGAGAATTTTACTTACCTTTGTTGTCATTGGAGATTTGTCTGCCGTTTTAGATACGAAGCATCGTCCTTTCACTTCGAATTCTTCGTCATTTGAATCCTCCTCCATTTTCGCATACATCGCTCCATGCGTTGGATTCCTCATTTCTTCATCGTCTGACCCGGATGACCAGATTTGATAAGTTCCATCTTCATCCTCATGCTCACCCTTTGCAACCAATGACAAACTTTTAGCTTTCGTACGAACCTCTTCCAGCTTCTCTGCATAATACGCCTCATCCTTGACTTTATTCTTCCTCTCATCCTTCTTTCGAAGCATACAGTCATTTGCAAGATGATTCGCACCGTTGCAATAATGACAATCTATTCCAGCATCACCTTTCAGCTTCTTCTCACCCTTTTCATCAGCTATCTTCGAATCTTGCTTCTCAACTTTCTTTTTCTCCTCAACAACATTTTTACTCACAGAACTTCCTTTCACCTCAGCAAACTTAGTCTTCGAATTGAACGACTTTTTGAAAAATTTGTTAACATGATTATTCGAGTAAAATGCTATTGCTTCATCATCCGAATTCATGATGAATCCTTCTTCTTCCTCAGAATCACCATTTTCAGCTTCTTTCTCAGAAATCTTTGACACAAGAGCTAATGGACCTCCCAAATTCAGCTTCGATTCCTCAGCAATTTCATTTACCTCAATTTCGTGTGTTTTCAACTGATTGTACAAATCATTGAGAGTTGATGTATCAAAACTTTGTTGATTCTTCACCATCATTCTCACACTCCTCCACTCTTTTCGAAGCCCCATTACAAAGATGAGATTGAATTCCATTGATGTCCTGGTAATTCCATAGCGATTACAACGATAGATTAACTCGTTAAGACGATCATAGTAAACTTCAATTTTTTCTCCTTCTTTTTGTTTGAAATCTTTCAGTTCAACCAAACACTGTTTGACTGAATTGATTTTTGTTTTCTCACTTCCTTGAAACTTATCTTTCAGATTGTTCCATACCTCCTTTGCAGTTGTACAACTTCTAACGTAATTGTACACAACTGGAGGTAAAGCACCTCGCAGTTCCCTCATACACCTCTTCTCCAGTTTCTTCAGACGATCAGATTGATTATCAACTCCAGAGTTTGTAGAAGATTATCCAATTGGTTGAACATTCACTGGAACATTGACATTTCCAGTGATACATGACCATAATTCTTCATCCAGACCATTCAGATAATCCTTCATACGATCAGCCCACTGATCATAGTATTTAGGGATTAGCATTGGAATTTTGGTTGATGAACCTAACAGATGAGAAAACGATGTCATCGAATTGAGATTGAAACTCGCCATTGTTGTACGGAAGATGATTTTGAGAAGTTTGAAAAGATTTGAGAATTTGAAAAGAAACTAGATGAATCAAATCGAATTGATGAGAATAACACTCGATTCAACAATTCAAATGCAGAATCGAATCACAGACTAAGATCTAGACAATTTTTCACTTTCAAAAAGTGCGGAAACTTTTGAATCAAAAAGTTGATTCAAAAACCTTTTGAACAGCGTGAAAATCAGATCAGAGATATGATTCCTGCTCTGATACCAATTGATGAACCAATGAATCGAGTAATAAGTTAATCAGAGTATGAATTCAAGTAAGAATACGAGATTTGAACACAGGATGTAAATATGATCTTGTTATGCTCTATTATGCTTTCGAATTCTTTACAGAGTATAGTAGACAAGTCTGTAAAAGTTCTTCTCTAACTCTAGTAAATAACCCTATTTATAGGGAACTGAAAGCATACAAAAAATATACTAAGGCATTGACTCTAAAGCTTCGAATAAAAGCGCCCTAGTAAAATACATTACAAAACATTCGAAGAGTCCAAAACATACTTCGACTAATTACAACAATTCGACCCTTACAGACGTTTGTCTCCCCTAACTTTGTTTATGCAAAATCTGGTGTTGGTACCAGCATAAGAGAGAGACAAGAGAGGTGGAGAACTTCTCGATCCAGATCTGTATCTTGATTCAGTTGAACTTCGGTGGGCGGCGATGTTGACAGTGGGCGGCGATGTTAACGGCTGACGACGATAATTGAGGTTGTGGAAGACCGGATATGTGGCATCGGTGGTGGTAAGGTCGAACCGGAGACAACCCATCGAGCATGTTTTTCAGGTGAAATTGGTGGCCAATAATGATAGGGGTGGCGACATCTGGCGGTGGCGATGACTTTCTCCAGTATGGAGGCTGAACAAGTTGCAGAAAATGTTTTAGGTTTAAGTGGTGGTGGTGGTTGCATTTAGAGAGAGAAAGAGCCATTTTTATTTAAATTAATAAAAACAATAATATAAATTAAAAAATTAAAAAAAAACAATTCTAAGGGGTATAATAGTATTTTTAAGGTGATAGAGACCAAAACCAATAAAAAGATCCAATTTTGGACCATTGGTGCACAATCAAAAAATTTTGGACCAATATCATAAAATTTTGCCAACCTCAGGGACCATTTTTGCAATTTTGTCAATGAATTATCATGGAACCTGTCAAAGGATCAAAACCTGTGAAAAGAAAATATATTGGGCAAATTTTGTTTAATCCATTTTAAAACCCACTTCACTATTTTGTTATATAACTCATTAAAAAATTAATAGTTATATCAACATAATAATTTATAAAATAACTTTAATAATAAGTTATAACATAAGGACCATTATTTATAATTTTAAAATAAAATATTTATTTAACAAATTGAAACTTTAATGATAAAAAATCATTGCTACATTATCAATATAAAATTTATACATTTTTTATTTTAAAATTAATCGTACGGCAAAATTAAAACTTGAATATGAGCAAACTGTATTTAAATGGGTAGTTTGATTATGGACATATTCTTGATAATTCACTTAACAGTACTCGATGACAAATTTAAAACTTGAATATATAAGATATATAGAGAACCAACGATCGTTTTAATAGGAAGAATGACCAACATGATTGACATATTAGAGATTGAGATCAAGATTCTCTAACCAAAACTTTAACTACCCAAAAGCATACATATGCCCAGTTAGAAGTGGATGAGGATAAGATTCTTCCTAGTCATCACAAGAATCAATTACGAAATAATTGATCCACCATTGTTTGTATACATGCATGAACTCAACGACATAAACCTACAATCTCCAACATAATCATGTACTACCTTAATGCTTTCTCTTGTCATCTTCTTATATCTATTATTTAAACCATAGTTTCAACTCAAGAAAACCAAGATCCTAAAACAATTTGATGGTATTTTATATGTTGATTGAATTTAGAGATTTTTCACTTAAATCTATAACATTTTACGTCAATAGATTAATGAGAAAAGTTTCATCTCTCACACATATGTAGTATTTCAAATCCTACAAAATTCATAGATTTTGTGGACTTTTACTGGTATTCATGAATATAAAGTAGGCGAATTTAAGTCTTTTTGTAAATTAACATTGGTGTTAGAAAAATAGGTTAAGATATTTATACCATTTGAATAATTTTATGGATTGTGTTAGAAAAACTTTCCAAAATTTGTAATCATGTGTGATTACACGTATTCGGTCTTTGAATAATCCAAGAAACCAATTTGGATTTAAGGCAAATCCAAGGTCGCAAAAGAGAAATCTTCGATAAAGTTATAGTATTTTGGGCTCGTTTATGGTTTAATATCAATTTTTATTTTTTGAACAAAAATATCCTCATTATTTTATATTTTTTCCAAAGTAACGAAACAGTCATTATATTTTTTTAACAGAAAATGACAGATTATTGTATAAAATTAAATAATCAAAACTTTTCTGTTCAAAAAATAAATGTTGGGATTAAACCGTAAACTGATCTAAAATATTCGGACTTTATCGGAGATTTCCCATTGCAAAATATAGAATACCTTTGCTATGTTTTACAATAATTCGGTAGAGTAACAATATGAAATCCATGTGTTTTTCCTCCAACAACCGACAACATCGATATATAGAGACAATGGTAGTTTAATTCAATTAATTGTGGAGGGAAAATCACAATTTTACCAACAGTTACGACGGTTAGTCTTGGTAGGAACTAATCTTTTATCAACATAAAGCTCTTGTTGCCCTTTGGGCTCCGTTAGGGTAGCTTCCCCTAGACCCATCTAGGAGCGATACGTCTTGGAACACCACCAGGGCGCTGACCCCGCATACCCTTGTTCCTTAGTCCATATTAGTTTATCTAAGTGTGCACTTCGCACCTCCTATTTTAGATTATAGCCAAAGTTGAACTCATCTTGTCTCGAGTTTATAATGAAATGATGACACTAAAACAACCAACGATTAGTCCTAAAGATTAACATAGTTGAATTCGAACAATAAGGCTAATAATAAGCTATTATCCATTGGTTTTGAGGCGAGTATCCAAAATTGGCTACGCACATGCCAAGATTAACAACCAGATACAAAAATGCTATATTGTTATAAGAATAAATATAAAGATCGACCAAACCACATTCACATATATGATGCATTTCTTGTAATTTATTAAGCACATTTCAAAAGAGATCTTAATCCATGACTTCTAAGAATCGTAAGAAAGTATCGAGCGTTTAGATAAGCTCGAGTAAATGTTAAAAACTTATTTCAATAATATAAACCAATATATGCAACTAGGATGATGATTTCTCGATTGAGTCACCAATGTGAACACGTTAAGATCCATCTATGGGAGTTGCAAATAATGCAAATCCCTAAAATGATTTAAAAAGAAGGTCGGGCATCTCAATCACATGTAGTCACCATGTTCCATTGCTCAAAGGAAATCTGGGACCTTGAAGATGGTACCACAGACAAGTACAACTGCCATTTGCAGTAATCTATGCTTAATTAACTTTAATTATAATATTGTTGTACCAAAACCTAGTGTTAAGAATATTTGGTTCTCATGGATCTTTGTTTTATTTCAGCCACATTGACTTCAATTATGTTAGACTGTTACACATCACCTACACTTTATATTTTTTTATTCCTTTTTTATAAGAGTAAATAACAACTTTAGTCCTTGTACTATTCCAAAAGTTAAAGTTCGCATCTAGATGTTTGGTTTGTTGCACAGATGATCCCTAAAATATAGCTTGGTTGTACTTTTGATCCATGGACCGTTTTCCTTGATGTTGAATCCCTTATGTTAATGCTAAATGACCATTCTATCCTTTTCTTCTTCATTTTTAATTCAATCTTCATCTTCAACAAATCAAATCTGAAGTTAAATTAAAATAAACAAGAATCAAAATCAAAACTCAAATATCAAATATCAAAATTAAACAATCCTTATAAAAGCTTTGATTTAGGGTTTGTTGAAAATGACAATGAAGGGGTGAAATGAAGAAGATAAGGACAAAATAGTCATTTAGCATGGGCATAAAGTATACATTGTTAAGTTAAACTATCTAAGGACCAAGTATGAAACCAAACTACATTTTAGGGACCATTTGTGCAACTGAGCAAACATCTAAATCAAAACCATAACTTTTTCCATACCATAGGATTAAAATTGTAATTTACTAATTTTATAATGACGAATGAATGAACACTTTGTTTACTTTCTCACACGGTTTCAACAAGCTGGAAAAGACCTCCATTTCCCCATACAGTCCAAGTAAACTTTAAAGCAAACTATTGATATTTGAAACTTTGACTAATCAAAAGTCAACGCTCTTCCCTATATGAATAACAATAAAAAAACAAATGAAACTTTCCAGCAAATCTACTGGAATTACGCGTTTATTGACGATATTGTTGAGTACGTACAAGTGTACAACAAGTACAACCACGCTTGCATAAAGTACAACTTAGACAATCGTATGTTTGAAAGATCAAAGAAAGCAAATAAAAAAAGATATCAACTTTCTTTCATTTATGATTCAACTGTAAAAAGGGAATTAATTATCAATGAATACAAATCTAACATCTACAATTTCCTTTTATATTTCTCTATAAAGAAAAAAAAAAGTGTATACATATTTCAACATTTAAATTTCAAAAAGAATGAATAAAAAATGCCTATGTCAATCTCATATTCACCCTAAAAGAATCAAAAAATCTTTGTAAAATCACCTATAGGAGAAGATCTTGTTCTATAAGGTCCACAATTTCTTGAAACCAAACTCTTATTCTCAAAAGAACAAGGACTTGAACAAAAAACCTTATTTATATTCTTATTGCAAGGAGCACTTTTTGGAGATAAATTCGCTTGTTCCAATGCATGCGACTGCAGCTCCATAGGGTAGTCCCTCAAACACCCGATCCTAGGCCCAGCTCCTGTTGTCCATTTACACGAAAGTTGTCTTCCCAATTGAAAAGATTTTTCCCCTTTATGTGAATTAATCCTTTGAAATATCGATTTTTTAGAAACTGTGTCCTCTACATTTCGCTTATCGTGTTCTTGTTCTTCATCATCTGACATGTCATTCCCTGATTGGTTATGAATTTGGTGAGATATGAAAGAGTCTTCTGCTGCTTCATACCCATCCAAAATGGTCTCTGATGATAAATCTTGGGTGTTTAAATCGATAAAAAGATCATCTTTTTTGGGTATTTTGAGAGTACTTAATTTTCTACTTGAACATCGTGAAAGTCTTGATTTTTTTGGTGATTCTGAAATATGTTGTTTTATTACATTGGACACTATTGAGGGATGATCTTCAAGAACTAAATCTTCTGTTCCCAAACGCTCCTTTTCGCTGACATCATCTTCTGAAGAATGAGTTCTTATATGAATGATGCTACTTTGCTTTCCAAGAGATTCCTTATCTTCCTCATCTGAATCCATCTGATGAAAATAACAATAAAATAAAATAAGAATCCAAAAATGAGTTCTAGTATACCTTTTTTATTATAAAAAGAATGGTTTTGAGTTATTTTTACCTTGACATTTGTAATATCCACGTCATTTTCTTTAAGGAAAGAAATGAAATCTTGAAAATTTTCTTGAGTGGGGCGATAATGACCACTGTGAGGCCAGATTGCCTGTTGAGTAATAAGAAATGAATGATAAGAATAATTATAAAAATTGTATATCTTTTTGAAGCTAAGAAAAGGGAGAAAATTAATTACCTTTAAGATGCCATTTTCTGAAACTAATCTTCCAGCTGCTAATGTGGCACCTCCAGCTAAAAAACTTGAATGTTGAAATAAACCTTTCTTTTTTATGCCAACATATAAAGTTCTTGATGTGCTAAGAACAAAGATCCATTTAGAACCCTTTGGTGCTTCCATTGTGTCTAAATATTCTCCTGTTTGTTTGTATAAAAGCTTCCCTTCTTCTATCATAACCTCATATTCCTTCCTCTCCATCTGAAAAGAAAATATCAACAACCTTTATAAGTATTCATTCTGTGTACTGTGTACTGTATACTGTATAATGTGTAATGTGTATTGTGTACTGTGTACTGTATACTGTGTACTGTGTACGAACAGAGACTTAAAGAGACTTACAGGGCCAAGATATTTGATGCATTGTTGTTGAAGTTTTGATCGAGGGCATTTTTCAACAAGATTTACTTCTTTTCCTTCTCCTATATCCAACCTTTTTTTTCAAATATTAAAGATTAGATATTGAACTATATATGTGATTTAATTGAATGAAATTAGTATTATAGCATTCTACTTACCAGTAGAAGAAAGGTTCTTTACTTTGAGAGTGCAACCAATTTCCATAATAAAAGTGAAGATTATGCCCATAACGATGTCTTGGATCAATCTGTCACAAAAAGTAAATTCAAATTTAAGAAATATGAAACCCTATTTATGTAAAGAACAACATAAGTTTTATGGAGATTGTTTAACTTACAGCTTCAAGCCAGTGTTGCAAGGCAAGCTTCTGGGCTTTGCTATTCTTTGATAAACCTTTTCCAACCTGGAAATTAAGAAAAAAAAAACATGTTAATATTTTGTGTTTTGTTAATTGAGATGGATAATGTTATTTAATTTAACTTTTTTGTAAATTTACCTTAGCAGCTCTTGTTCTTGCTCTAGACCAACGTGAAATGGCAGTTTCTTGTTTGTCAAGATCAAAAAAAGATATGGAGCTCCTTTTAAGTTCTGCAAAATCTAAAAGCTTCCACCTAAAAAAGTATAAATTTGTAAGAAGAAATGTAGATGATTATATAAATACAAATATAATGAATAACACATACCAGCTTTGTTCAATTAGAACTGCACAATCTGCAAGCTTTCTTCTTGTTCGAAAGCTTTTGTAAACTTTTTGTAGCTTTGTAGCTGCTTCATGTTTGGGGCTTCCTTGTTGGAGATCATCTTCAATGGGTATTTCAGTCTTTTCAACATGATCGATTGAAGAAAGTTTAGAGTTAAGAGATCCTTCGATCTTCATTACTTGAGAACTCATTATTTGCATTTCTGTTGGCTTGGAATCTTGGATCTTAAAACTGCAAGATAACCCCAAACTTTTAACTTCATCATCTTCTAAACTGATGGACTTTAGACCTGATTCTATATCTGTATATGCTGCAAATGGGCACGAAAATGATAACCCCATGCAAGTTGAAGATATGGCTTGGACTTTGAAGAGCCTCTAATTATGTCTTGATTTTTCCTGTTGATGCATTTTGATAAACTTGTAATTAGTTAATCAAGATCTTGTTGATAAACGGAAATGTATAGCAAAAAAGTTTTTAGTGAATTCTATATGGGAACAAGTGACACCTAATAAAAACAAACAGCAAACAAAATGAATTGTAATGAGCTGTGACATCACTCGACTGACAAAAAACCAATAAAAGAAAGTTTACAAATTGACATTTTCAAAACACCGAAATGAGACCGAGTAGTTGATAAAGCAATGAGAGTAACATAAAGCAATCAACAATCGTTGTTTATTTGAAGCATTCAAAGAGTGGAAACATACATTCACACATAATATACTTCCATGAAAACCATTAAGAAAGTAAGAAAGGGGTGAAACATCCAACATTTACAAAGAAAAATCGAAGCTTTTTAACAGTCAAGTTTCAAACGAACCGACATAAAATGGTACCCTCAACACATTTCGTCGATAAGCTTGTAGGCATAAAGCGGAAAGATGACGATTTGCCATCAAAAGGGTTAGGAATAAATCCCAAAGAATCGGAGAAGAGAAAAGATGATACCTTGGAGAGATGAGGAGGGTTTGAATGTCAGTAGGAGGTGTTTGATTGGGTTCTCTGTATGCGTTCTTTTGTGTTACTTTTTGATATGAGAGCGTGAGAGGAAATACAATTGTCTATTGTAATGGCAAGCAAGAACAGCTTATATAGAAACCATCACGTTGTTTCGGCGCGTGTGAGTGTGTGAGAGAGAGAGAGATGTGGTACGGAGGGAAGAGAGAGACACGTGAAAACAGTAACACTTTGTGCTACAAGCAGGAACTCTAGATCGGTTAAAATTTGTAACAAACTAAAGCGTTAATCACTAATCACCAATGTTCTAAAAAGCTTGCTACGGCTCCGCCATGGCGCGTCATGGCTTCAAGGCTTGTGCATGCCGTCGAGCTTTACCAAAACGCCACCTTAACTCATATATGTGTATAAAATAGAATAATAACTGAAAATACATATAAAAATATTAATTATATACAAATTTGCCGCCTTAAATGACGCCTTACAAACGACGTGGCTCGCCAAGGCTCGGAAAAACTTGAGGCTTGACATTACCGCCAAGTCACGCCTTACGTTATTTAGAACCTTGCTAATCACTAATCACTAAAATAAAATATAGGTCAATAACACTCTATTTTGTATATTTATTTATTATTACTTATATGATTTATAAAAATAAGAGAAGAATTTCATGTATATCCTACTAATTAATGAATAAAATATCGAATTCGTTCAACTTAAAATCTAAATATCCCACTAATCATAGTTAACCTTTAAAATATCTTATGTGTCCAAATTGTATTTTTAAACAACTTTCAACAATTTATAATCAATTATTATATTTTAAAATCATTATTATTTAAAAAGAAACATTAATTTTACCCTATTACCGCTGAAGTTTAAAACCTTTTTGACATATAATAGATTAACCAAATTTCATTGACCCTTCTATGACATACATACATACAACCCCTAATCCTCTAATCCTGACATCACGTACGTACATACATGAAGCTAAGATCACTTACATATATGAGTCTCCTTCAACCTGCCTTCTAAGTGCCTTCAACCTATGTTCTTAAGGAAGAAAGGAAAACTATGTGAGATGTGAGATTTTGGATGGCCCTCTTAAAGTGTTCCATGAAATGACAGAAAGAAATGAGATCTTAATGGACGTCATTCAGTGTAATTTTTTATATGATTACTATCCCTTTCTTGTGATAATTGAATAGGGTGGGTAACTTTTGTGTGTGAGTTTTCTTTCTTGTTTATTGTTATGATATTGAAACACGTGGAACTCAAATGGGACCACTCTCAAGTCAGAATCACACTTGCATAACGACGTGTTGAAATTGGATCAGTTGATTCAAAGATTTGGGTGGAATTAATGGATGTACATTGTCAAAAGTAGAATTAAGATGAGTACTATTTCCCAAAAACAAAGAGGTTTGATATTTTGGGGATTTTGGGAGTTGCTTGCTATTTAAAGATTTACATATTCAAAGATAGAAGTACTTTGTACAAAAGTGTGATCTAGAAGTAGGTTGATACTTAGTCTGGTAGCTGGTCATTTCTTGGTGGACTAGATTAGAGGATTTGGATGCTCTTTCCCTTGGTGCATACATATCACAAAATGAGTTTGAGGTTGGAGTTTTGGGTGTTGGAAAGTTTTTAATCTAATTTAGAGTTGTTATTTGCCCTTGAGAGTTTCGTCTCTTATTGATTCATGTTGGAAAGTACAATGCTTTTGGTTGGCTCTCACTTGAAGTACAATGCTATTGTTGTTAAGTTTTTGAAAATGTTTTTGAGTCTGTTGGCAGCCTGGTCTACCTAGCTCTTAGGATTTTGTTTATTTCCCACCTTCTTATTTGGTACTATTGTTGTTGTAATTTTACTGGTTTGTGTACTTTGTTCAGCTGTCGTTTGGCTTCTTTTGTTTAATTTTATATTTGTTTTGTGGTTCATAAAAGAATCTATACCCAAAATAGCAATGTACTTGACACTTGACACTTTGACTGCAAATCTGGAGAAGTGGAAGTGGTAGGCTATAAAATGATTAAATCACTTACGGGCACATTTACCATTTTGTTTTCCCATCTTAGTCCTTTATTTTAATTTTTTTGTTTCTCCATGCAGGCTAATTATTGTTTATGTGGTGGTGGTGTTGTTTTGTTGTTTAGTTTTGGATTTATTTTATTTTTTTCTAGTTCAGACAGAGGTTGGCCCTTTTTTGTTTTACGTTATTATCGGTTAAAAAAATAACTATTTGACATGTTACCAACTTTTGCAAATAAGCATCAGACCTGCATAGGTTTATACATGGACCATGTATTTGTTGGAAAAGGTGTCTAAACTCATAACTATAATTGGTATGTACTTGACGCGATAGTAGCATTGTCCATTTGGGTTGCATTCATCAAAGCAATATGTTAGGAAGGATATTTGAGTAAGAGGTTAATTATGATTTATTAATATATTATAAGTATAATATATTAATTGAGAAATCATATTATTTAATTAGTATTGATCAAGAATTAATTTAAGAATGAATTTAGTGATCAAAAGAGACTAATTAAATTGATACATATGAGTTGGGCTAATGATCCATGGTTTGATTTGTGATGGGCTTATGGGTTAATCCATGAAGTATTTATCCAAATCAAATGGGTGGATCATAAGCATATGGGTATGGATTAGGGTTACACATGACCTTTGATATTCTACACACACACACACACACACACACACACACACACATATATATATATATATATATATATATATATATATATATATATATATATATATATTCATAAGCTAAAATCGGTTACACCTTACATTCCAAGAAGGAGAATCTGATTTCTAGTCTCCTAAACCTCTCCATATTCATCCTAAATTGTTCTTGGTGTTTTGTGATTCCATTTGAGGCATCACACGTGGGGTGCTAAGCTTTCTTGAGGCCAAGTTGTTCAAGCTACTACACAAGGTAATATTCTAACTAGTTTTTATGATTCAATTATCACCTTGCATGCTAGTTTAGGCTTCATGCTTTGGAAAATGTTTATTGCATGTATAATTAGAGAAAACTTAGATCCAAAACATTAGGTTGTATGTGCACCATAGGAATGTTAGAGTACATAAAACCCAACAGTGGTATCAGAGCCATGGGTGTTTTCTATTGTATTGATGCAATTGTGTAAATTTTCAAAGCTGAAAAACTGCATTTTGGGAATCTGCCAGGGCCAATTTGCCGAGTCCATGATTGAACTAGACGAGTTGGATGATGTTTTCCTTGAACTCGACGAGTCCATTATGGTACTCGACGAGTTGATGCATCTGATGGCAGAATCTTCAAATGTTTGGCCTGTTTTGGATTAGGAACATTACCAAAAACTATTTTTGTTCATAAAATTTGTTTTTTAATGATATTGTAATGTTTATCCCCATCCAAAACATGAAGTTTGTCAAATTCTAAGATAACTACTTGATTTTTGTGAAATACTAGTTATTTGTAAAATTTGAAATTATCTTGAATATGAATCAAATTAGGTCAAATTGGTTAATGATCATCACATCATAATTGGACTAGTTAATTTGATCCATATGTGTTCTTGAAAAGTTCCATAATTTGCCCTCAAGGTATGGAATATGAAAAGTTTTTATTTATGAAACCATTAACTAATGTAAGTTATAGAATTCAAAGAGTCTTGAAAGGTTTCGTAACTTGTACACAAGTTTGGAATTGGAAAGGTCTCATTCATGGAACATAAAAGTTCATAAGTTATGAATTTCAAAAGTCTTTGACAAGTTACAAAACTTGCCCTCAAGTTTTGGAACTTGAAAAGTCACATTAATGAAACTTTAATTCCAAACCCTAGAATTTTAAAAGTTTAAAATTCAACCCTATACTATCATAATATTAAAGTTTAATACTTATATATATGTATAAGACAAGTCAGTCTTACCGTTAGTAGGCCTCTTTCACGAAGCTGATCTATAAGGGGGGTATAAGGTTACTACCTATAAAATGGTAATTTAATGGGTGTCTACTCTCACCCACCGCTTCCTTAATTAGTGGAGGGTCGGTAGCTGAACAGGTAGGATAGGACACTAAATTCTCATTAATAAGTATAATGAAAATTATTAAACTAACTAAACTTTTATAAATTCCTAATCTTAGTTACATTAGAAAAAAATGTGAAAATGGTGCTATTCCATGAAATTACACTTTGCACCTTGTTAAGTCGTTAGTGGAGTGTGTGTGGTTAACCGGCACACTAATATGGGACTGACAATGTGTGGAAAAGGGTAGGTTGATGTTAATCATGGATCAATGGAGCGTGTGTGGTTAACCGGCACATTGATCGGGTGATCTGTAACATTAAGAGTACCAAGTACATTTGCATGGTGATTCACACCTTGTTTGTGATCCTCGGTATCCCAGTCACAAACTTGAATGACATAATCGAGATTTAAACATGCCATTGAAGAATTCAATGAATCTCAAAAGAATCTAGGAATTTCAATTCATTTAAAATCTAAATCTTCTTTTTTGTTTTTCATGGTGGAAATTGGTAAATCGTCATTTACCTACCTTCAAATATTTTACAATTGGATTACGGCATCCCTCTTCTGAATTGTAGAATATTGTGTTGGGTCCTAGCCTTAATATTTTATTTGGGTAATATATTAAGGATCCTTATCTAATCTAAACTTTGTCTTTCTTTTCAGATGTCTACTTCAAACAATGCTTCCAACCGACTCCATTTCAGCTCTTTCTCCCTCATGAACCTATGTGGGAGAGTCATCTTTGATGGATCGAACTTCAATTATTGGATTCGAAACATCTGAATGACAATTCGTTATCAGGACAAATAATGTTTCCTTGATAAAGAGCTTAAGGAGATTGATGAATCTACTGCTACTCCCGAACAGATTACTGAGCACAAAACTCATGAGAGGGACGCGACCAAAGTGTCGTGTATAATGATCGCTACCATGACTGTTGGGCTTCATAAGTCCTATGAGGACTTTTGGCCTTATGAAATGCACCATGATTTGAAGGAAAGGTACCATCAAAGTGCTCGGCAGGAGAGGTATGAGATCATTGCCTCCATGATCACGACCAAAATGAAGGATGGAGAGTCCATCACGGCCCACTTGCAAAAGATGAAAAGGTTTGTGGACCGCTTGCTGAAGTTGAATGTCAACTTCGATGAAGAGATATTATTCTACACTCTTTACCTTCTTGTTATGATCAGTTTTGTATGACCTATCATATGAACAAGGAGGAGGTCACTCTAAGCAAGCTTCAAGGTCTTTTGAGAACTGCTGAAAGCAGTTTAAAAGGCAAATATGTTGTACCTACTCCTACTACTGCCTCGTTCCTGGCAATTGGATATGGAAAGGAAAGAAGAGGAAGACTCCTTCCAAGACTCACAAGGGAAAGTCCCATGTTGGATCCTCTTCTAGTGGAACCAAAGTTGGTTCTGTCACACCCTCTTCCAATCCAAAGGAAGTCGAGAGCTACCATTGCCATGAAAAAGGGCACTAGAGACGAAACTTCCCCAAATACTTGCGGGATATAAATGATGGGAAGATCAAACGCTCCTTTGCAGGTATTTATACTATTATATCTAATAACTCATCACATGCTAATTCTTGGGTCCATGATACATGATGTGGTTTTCACATTTGTTCTTATTTGCAGGGTCTAAAAAGAAGTAGGGATGTGGAGCACGGGAAGATTAACTTAATCATGGGGAATAGGAAAAAGTCGCATGTCACCAAGATTAGACTTTATTCTTTATTGCTTAGTAGTGGGTTAAAATTAGATTTGAATAATTGTTGCTACTCGTCTGATATGGCGAGAAATATTATTTCCTTTCACAGTTTGTATGAACAAGGTTTTACCTTTTCTTTTAATAATGAAATTGGTTCAATAAATGCTTATTTTAATGGTGTATTTTATTTTGAAGCATTACCTTGCAATGGCATATATGAAGTTGTGATGGTTTGTAGATAACTTAGGAATTAATGTGTTGCATATTGATTCATCCAATGATTTGGATAAAGCATGCTTATGACATTGTTGTCTTGGACATGTCAACAAGAAGCGCATAACCCAACTCCAAAAGGATGGAGTGTTGGAGTCATTTGACTTAAAGTCAGATGACACTTGTAAATCTTGTTTACTTGAAAGATAACTAAGTCATCCTTCACTAGTTCTTGTGCAAGGGGTGAAGGTTTGTTGGACCTCATACACACCGATGTGTGTGGACCCTTTAGAACCGCCACAATGGATGCTAACCGCTTCTATGTGACTTTTACTAATGATTACAGCAGATATGGATATATCTACTTAATCAAGCATAAGTCAGAAACCTTTGAAAAGTTCAAAGAGTTTAAGCAAGAGGTGGAGAATCAATTGGGTAGGAAGATAAATATGCTCCGATCTGATCGAGGAGGAGAGTATCTTAGTATCGAGTTCCATGACTATCTTAAGGAATGTGGAATTGTTTCACAATTGACGTCACCTAGGACACCACGACTTAATGGTGTAGCTGATAGGCGCAATAGAACCTTGTTGGACATGGTTCGTTCCATGATGAGTCGAGCTTCATTACCTTTCTCATTTTGGGGGTATGCCTTAGAGATTGCCGCCCATATCCTTAATCTAGTCCCAACTAAAAAGGTTGCCAAAAAACCTCACGAAATGTGGACATGGAAGGTTCCCTCGTTAGCACATGTCAAGGTTTGGGGTTGCGAGGCTTTCGTAAGACGAGAGACTCACAACAAGCTCGGACCTCGTAGTAAGCGATGTATTTTCATCAAATACCCACAGAAATCCTTTTGATATCTCTTCTATAGACCGAGTGACAATGTTGTCTTCATTACGAGGAGAGGGGTTTTCCGCGAGAGGGAACTCATATGCCAAAAGGACAGTGGGAGACAAATTGATCTTGAAGAGCTTCAAGAGTTAAGTGATGAAGGAACCTCAAACACTAGCGCTCAACCTGATGAGGAAACTCCAGTTGAACCAATTGTCGAGTCCTTACCTCTAAGGCGTTCCAGTAGAGTTAGACAGGCACCTGAGTTTTATGGTTTCCATATTACTACTGAAGGTGATACATTTATCAGTGATAGTACACCGGTAAATCTGGATGAACCTAACAACTACAACGAAGCCATGGCAGGCCCCGAGTCTGCTAAATGGAAAGAAGCGATGGCCAGCGAGATTCCGTCCATGTATGACAATCAAGTTTGGAAATTGGTTGACAATGTACCAAGCCATAAGACAGTCGGGTGCAAATGGATCTTCAAGAAGAAGACTGACATTGATGGGAAAGTACACACTTATAAGGCGCGATTGGTTGCGAAGGGCTATGCTAGCCATAGCTGCATTTCATGATTATGAAATATGGCAAATGGATGTCAGAACCACTTTCCTTAATGGGAAGTTGGCTGATGATGTTTACATGAATCAGCCAGAGGGTTTTGTCGATGCAAAGTACCCTAATAGAGTGTGTAAGCTTGAGAAATCCATTTATGGATTGAAACAAGCATCTCGCAGATGGAATCTTTGTTTCGATGAGAAAGTAAAAGAGTTTGGTTTCTCAAGAAGCGAGGATGAGTCATGTATATATGTCAAAGCTAATGGGAGTATAGTTAGCTTTCTCGTGTTGTATGTGGATGACATACTACTCATAGTAAATGACATCCCAACCTTGCAGGAGTTTAAGTCCTGGCCTGGGAAATGTTCCGCTATGAAGGACCTTGGAGAAGCTACTTATATTCTAGGGATAAGGATATTGAGAAACAGGAGTAAAATACTAATAGGACTTAGTCAAAGTACCTACTTGGACAATGTGTTGAAACGTTTCAACATGCAGGATTCCAAGAGAGGAGAATTACCTATCCAAAGCAATGTCATACTGAGTAAGACTCAAAGTCCGAGTACCAATGTTGAAATAGCATAAATGAGTCGAATACCATATGCTTCTGCAGTTGGTTCGATCATGTATGCTATGACCTATACTCGCCCTGATGTAGCCTTTGCATTGAGCATTGTTAGCGGATATCAAGGGAATCCTGGTAAAGCTCACTGGACTGCGGTAAAGAACATTCTTAAGTACGTGCGAACGACTAAGGACTGGATCCTTACCCTTGGTGGGAGTGATGACTTAAGAGTGGTAGGGTATAGTGATGCCAGCTTTCAGACTGACAGAGATAATTTTTGCTCTTAGTCGGGCTGGATATTTACCCTAAATGGAGGAGCAATAACTGGGAAAAGTTCCAAACAGGAGACCGTAGCTGAGTCAACGTGCGAATCAGAGTATATAGCAACGAGTGAAGCATCAAAGGAGGAGATATGGCTGAAGAACTTCATCGGAGACCTTGGAGTTGTACCAGATATAAAGGAGCCCATGGAGATTTTATGTGATAGTGATAGTGCAGTTGCCTTATCCAAGGAACCAAGAGATCATAGCAGATCAAGGCACATCAACAGAAAATATCACTTCATAAGACATCAAGTAGAAGAGGGACTCCTCGTGGTTGAGAGGGTATCGTCAGAAGAAAATCCAATAAATCCCCTTACAAAGGGACTGAGTAGGGTTAAGCACTTGCAGCACGCTAGTAGTATCGGGCTGAAGGACGATATTAGTTTTAGTGATTAGATAGATATTTAGAAACTTGTAATAGTTAAAATGTAATTGACATTTGATGATTGAATAAAAGGTGGTTTTTATTTATAAGTAAAGTTATTGTCTTGTGTCAATTGTTTACTATCGTTTCATTTTTGCATGTTTTGACTTCCAGAATAATAAGATTATTCAAACTATCCACAGTCGATCATTTTTGCATGTTTTGACTTCCAGAATAATAAGATTATCATTTCATTTTTGCATGTTTTGACTTCCAGAATAATAAGATTAGTGAGCTAAAATCGGTTACACCTTACATTCCAAGAAGGAGAATCCGATTTCTAGTCTCCTAAACCTCTCCATATTCATCCTTGTTCTTGGTGTTTTGTGATTCCATTTGAGGCATCACACTTGGGGTGCTAAGATTTCTTGAGGCCAAGTTGTTCAAGCTACTACACATGGTAATATTCTAACTAGTTTTTATGATTCAGTTATCACCTTGCATGCTAATTTAGGCTTCATGCTTTGAAAAATGTTTATTGCATGTATAATTAGAGAAAACTTAGATCCAAAACATTAGAGTTGTATGTGCACCATAGGAATGTTAGAGTACATAAAACCCAACAGTATTAAGATAGTTGTAAATCTTTATATTAAACAATAAAAGTAAACTTTCAAAATGAAAAATGTACTAAGATAACTGTAAATCTTGGATGATTAAGAGGTAGCTTGTTATAGGATAAATAAACAAATTCAGCCTCAATTTCTAACACATGAAAAAGATAAAAGTAATACATAAACTTACAAATCCAATTTGTGAAAACCTAGAGACGTTAAAGTGATCAGATTATATGGGTTAGGATATCGTGGACAATTTGGTCAATCTGTTATATGTCAAAAGGGTATTGATATTTAAGGGTTAAGGTCAATCTACTTATTTCTTTTTAATTACAATGATTATAAATATAAAAAGTGATTATAAAACGTTTGAAAAAATATTTAGGCAAATACGTTATTATAAAGGTTAGGAAAGATAATACGATATTTAGTTTTTAATCTGGGTAAATATGATATTTTGATGTTTAGGAGTTCTCCCAAAAATAAATTTAAGAAATTGCCTTTTTGTCATTTTTCAACAAAAGAAATAAAATTTCTTAAAAAATATTATAAACTAAATAACCAACTTATAGTGGTCAATTCATAAATATTCATAATATTATTATGCTAAATTATATAATTTTATAAATCTAATTTCAAGAAATGAAATATGATTATACAAGTAAATGTATAAATAAGTATATGAAGTTTTTGTTAGGATCGCTACTAGCCAACCTTGCTTAACATAGTGGTTGAGAAGTATTGTTTAAACGCTTATATAAAAATAATAATAATACTAAGAATATTAATTAGTTACGATGAACATTAGACTAAAATCTAGTGGTAATGATACTAGGTTTTATCAAAGGAAATTATTTTTAAGAAGCGAATCGTTATCTGAGTTTAGAATCGCCACCTTAACAGGTAAATGCATAGTTACTTTCATCTTACACATAGATATGAAGTATTTTATATAAATTATGTGTTATGTGTGCATATTATCTGTATACTTGCTATCTATGCTGAATGAACGATTTTATACATATTTTAAATGATTTAAACTGTATATGTATTTTATATCTAGAAAATGTGTTGGGTAAAACATGGGTAGATGTAATAGTTAGTGTGTGATGAAAGAAAATGATGATAGGCCTCGATGTTTAAGATGATCCAGTCATCTAGCGGAGTATAGATGACGACCACGGACTATTCTAGATAGTCCAGTGGAACGCTAGCAGGCTCGCAACCTGTAGGTGTTTATTTAAACTCAGTGTTCGCCAGTAGTTTTCCAACCCCCACATGGTTGCCTTATTTGACATAAATTGTTAAGGAACCCCCGAAGCAGTGTTGTCGCCCCGATGAAAATCCTTAGGCTAGGTCCCTTATAATAGATGCTTTAGGGACGTAAAGTGAGGATAACGGGAACGGGTAATCGGGTTTGTTTGGTTTGATGAAGTTAATAATCTTATTTATTGTAGGTTGAAAACCAGACTCCCAAGCCTGACCCACTCAGTTTCTTGTATTACAGGTAGTGGCACAAGAGCATAGTTGCGATGACTTTATGAGGGATTACGAATTATAGGCCTGTAGATATAAATAAATGTTATAAGGCCTATGTTATTCTGTTTATGCTTTTGATCTGTATCGAACATGACATCCCGAGGTTTTAATATAATGAAATACATTTCTTCAGAAATGCTTTGATAAATCTTTATCATGTTTTCTTTTGGGAACAAATTCCGCAACACTTTTGTTTAAAACGTTACTCTAATTTTAAAACAAAGCATAAACAAATCGGTCTTTTCTGGCCGTGAAAATGGGGATGTCACAGTTGGTATTCGAGCATTAGTTTAAGCGAACTAGGAATTTTTAGGATTTATAGACTTAAACATAGAATGCTAAGCGATGACTGTGAGATGAGTGTCTACTATATTTTAGACACAAGCACTAGTTTGTTTTAGGAAAGATGCCTAAAATGCTTTTATGTGATAAACGCTTTATGTTATAGCTGTAAGGATATCTTATATGGTAGTATTTGTTCGGATCTATGGTCTATTGCCGACCGGATCTGGAAACCTTATGTGTTTAGGATTCTAAGTGTTCGAATACGATATTAGAACTAGTATGTAACGTTTCAGAGTAATAAAGATGACTTAAACGTCTATCCTAATTAAATATCTAAATCCACCTAATTTGGTGTATAGATCGAGATGGTAAGAACCCGAAGTGGAGTCAGAAACGCCAATAGAAACAGAAACCACAGCCTCGACCCCAAGTAATCGAGCAAGCACCTATAATAGAAGCTGCACCAGAGCCAATCACCATGGCTGGAGTACAAGCCATGATTCGGGCTATGCTAGTTGAACAAAGAGAAGAAATGAGACAAATTTTGCATGAGAATAATAGGGATGAACCTATGATGTCTGTCGAACAACCAGAACTGAATGATGGGCAATCAGAGGAGGGAAACTACAGCAGGACCGTTGGTCAAGCTGATCCACCGATGATTAGGAGGAACAACCAAGATGACAGAGTTGAGAGAAACGGCTGCAAGTACAAAGATTTTCTAACTTGCAAGCCATCGACTTTCACTGGGAAGGAAGATCCCATCGGATTAATGGATTGGATCTCGGAGATGGAATTAGCCTTCATGACATGTGGTTGCAAAGGCAAGTTACAGACCACGTTTGCAGTGCGTCAGTTCAGAGGAGGCGTTGTTCGTTGGTGGAACACCCTGGGGAAGACTTTAAGCCCCAATGAGCCCCTGCAACTGACATGGGCAGAGTTTTTGGTGTATTTCAAGCGCAAGTAAACCTGCTTGAGCTGGAGAACCAATTCTTGAGTTTGAAGAAAGGAAGCATGTCCACTGATGAATACACCAACAACTTCACAGAAAAAATGCAGTTTGCTTTGTGCCTTGTCCCAGACGAGCTGACGAAAATCGACAAGTACGAAAAGGGACTTCCATGGGAGTATGCGGTGCCAGTACACCAAGCACCTACACTGGAGGCAGCTATCTGGGCTGCCAATTCTGTGGAAGAGATTATCAAGGGGAGAGCCGCCATCAAGGTTGAGGTAGGCAAAAAGAGGAAATTTGAAGGGTCTACAAGGCCTAATAAGAAGAACAAGTCTGGTTCGAGGAAGTTTGGATGAGGAGGAAACGAAGAAAAGTGGTGCGAGAAGTGCAGAAAAAAGCACTTCGGGAAATATAGCGAGGAAGTGACCTGCGAGAAGTATGGAAAGACAGGGCATTACGCGAACGAGTGCAACACTAGCAAAAGGGTGTGCTCTGAATGTCGTGAAGAAGGGCACATTGATAAGGACTTCCCGAAGAAGAAGGAGGCGACGAGGCCCAATGTCCCACCGTAGCCAAAACCCAGAGCTTTTCAGATGACTTTGGAAGCCGAAAAGGATACAGCAGATGTCGCTTCATGTACCTTTCTTGTAAATGGATTACCTGCCAATATATTGTTTGATTCGGGAGCGAATTACTCCTTTGGATCCCATAAATTTGGTGGAAGACTAGCATTTTCTATCGATAAACTTGATAATGCTCTAGTTGTAGAAGTTGCTAGTGGCAAATTCATACCTGTTAGCGACTGCATTAAAAACATCGTCATCGACTTAAACGGAAACGAATTCCATGAAGATCTGTTACTCATTGAGTTGAATAGTTTCGACGTCGTGTTGGGAATGGATTGGCTTAGCACCAACGATGTCGAGGTACTGTGCAAAAACAAGATAGTAAGAGTAAACCCACCTAGGAAAGAGTCATTTATGGTGTACGGGGACAAACACAGAGTGAACTCTGGAATCATTTCCCTAATGAAAGCCAGGAAATGTTTGTCCAAAGGATGCACATCATACTTGGCATTTGTGATCGATGCTAAGAAGGAGAAGAAAGAGGTACAAAGTATACCAGTGGTGTGTGACTATCCGGAGGTCTTTCCCAAAGATCTTCCTGGATTACCGCCTGATAGACAAGTGGAGTTCCGAATAGACTTGTTACCAGGAACGACGCCAATAGCAAAAGCACCATACCGATTAGCACCGCCAGAGATGAAGGAGCTTATGACGCAACTTCAGGAGTTGTTGGACAACGGTTTCATTCGACCTAGTTCATCACCCTGGGGAGCTCCGGTGTTATTCGTGAAAAAGAAAGATAGAAGCATGAGGATGTGTATAGATTACAGAGAGATGAACAAGGAAACGGTAAAGAACATGTATCCATTGACAAGGATTGATGACCTATTCGATCAGCTGCAAGGTTCGAGCTATTTCTTAAAGATCGATCTTAGGTCAGGATATCATTAGCTGAAGGTAAGAGAGTAGAATATTGAGAAAACTGCATTCAGAACAAGATATGGACACTACGAGTTCTTGTTTATGTCATTTGGACTAACCAATGCTCCAGCAGCATTCATGGATTTGATGAGCAGGTTTTGTAAACCGTTCCTCGATAAATCCGTGATAGTGTTCATAGATGACATTCTGATTTACTCGAAAAGCCAGGAGGAGCATGGCAAGCATATGGAAAAGTATTAGAAGTCTTGAAGAAGGAGAAGTTGTATGCAAAGTTCTCCAAATGTGATTTTTGGATCCGAGAAGTCCAATTCTTGGGTCATGTGGTTAACCAAGAGGGGATAATGGTTGACCCAGCAAAGATCGAAGCTGTAACGAAGTGGGAACGACCAAAAAGTCCCACGGAGATTCGAAGCTTTATGGGATCAACTGGATATTACTGAAGGTTTATCCAAGGCTTTTCCTCGATAGCTGCTCCATTGAAAACTTTGACCCATAAAGGATCTACTTATACTTGGAGTGAGAAACACGAAGAAGCATTCGAAAAGCTAAAGAAGAAGTTATGTGAAGCACCAATTCTTTCTTTACCTGACGGAGTTGAAAACTTCACAGTTTATAGCGATGCATCTGGAGTTGGGTTAGGTTGAGTTCTGACCCAAAGAGAAAAGGTGATAGCATATGCATTGAGACAATTGAAGGAGCATGAAAAAAACTACCCCACTCATGATCTGGAGTTGGCAGCGGTAGTATTCGCCCTAAAGATATGGAGGCACTATCTTTATGGCACAGAGTGCAAAATTTTCATGATCATAAGAGTCTCCAGTATCTCTTTAATCAGAAGTAATTAAACATGAGACAACGATGCTTGCTAGAGTTACTCAAGGACTAGGATTGTGAGATACTTTACCACCCTGGTAAAGCAAATGTTGTCGCTGATGCTCTAAGTCGAAAAGTTAACCTTGAAAGAAAAAGGCCAAGAGCGTTGAGAATAGAAGTTGTCTCGACGATTGTAGAAAGCATTAAGAAAGCTCGGGAAGAAGCTTCAGAGAAAAATGACAGAAAGGAGGAACATTTGGGCAAAATGTTGGAGTTCGGTACAAACAGTCAAGGATTGAAGGTATTCCAAGATCGGATTTGGGTACCTAAGACAGGACGAGTAAGAGATCTCCTGATGGAAGAAGCTCTCACGACCATGTACTCGATTCATCTCGGTAGCACTAAAATGTATAGGGATTTGAAACCCTACTACTGATGATGAAGCTCGATGTTGCAAAGTATGTGGCCGAGTGTGTAACATGTGCAAGAGTTAAGGCACAACATCAGAAACTGTATGGGAGTATAGAACCTTTACCTGTACCCATGGGTAAATGGGAAGACATCACCATGGATTTTGTGACTAAACTGCCTAAAACGAAGAACGGTCACGACATGATTTGGGTAGTCATGGATCGTTTCACTAAAAGTGCACACTTCATAGCAGCCAATGAGAGGTGGTTTATGGATAAGCTTGCAAATGCTTACGTGAAGGAAGTGGTAAGAGTTCACGGTGTTCTTATAACGATTGTATCAGATCATGATAGTCGTTTCACGTCAAGGTTTTGGAGGATTCTACAAGAGGAAATGGGTATGAAGTTGTGTTTAAGTACAACTTACCATCCGCAGACTGATGGTCAGAACGAAAGAACGATTCAAACACTGGAAGATATGCTAAGATCATGTACCCTGGAATTCCAAGGTAACTAGGATAAGCACTTACCTATGGTAGAGTTTTCCTACAATAATAGTTTCCACTCGAGCATCGAGATGGCACCTTATCAAGCCTTGTATGGGACAGAAGTGTCGTACACCGTCTTGTTGGCTTGAGGCTGGAGAGAAGCAGTTTATAGGCCCCGAGATAGTCCACCAGACTGCTGAAAAGCTAAAGGTGATTCGAGAAAGGATGTTAGCAGCTCAAGATCGTAAAAAGAGCTTTGCAGACAAGAAAAGACGACCGATGACATTCGAAGTTGGAGATTCGGTTTTGCTTAAAGTCTCATCATGGAAGGGACTTATAAGATTCGGAAAAAGAGGAAAGTTGAGTCCAAGGTTTATTAGACCGTTCAAAGTTCTTCAAAGGGTTGGGAACCAAGCTTACAAGCTGGAATTACCAGAAGAACTAGATGGTATTCATAACACTTTCCATGTGTGTTATTTGAGGAAGTTCACGGGAGAAGTTCCCGACATAATTCCAATTTTAGAGTTAAGAATGGATGAGAATAAGAGGCTAATCGAAGAGCCCGAGGCAATCGTTGACCGTAAGATTAAGAAGTTGCAACGCAAGATGGTCGACTTAGTGCTTGTGTGCTGGAAACATACGAATGGGCCGAACCGCACCTGGGAAACAAAGAGTGACATGATGAGTCACTACCCATATCTGCTTGCTGATGCATGATTCCGGGACGGAATCATCCCAAGGTGAGAGAATTGTAACGCCCGTGTTCCTGCGCTAAGCATTAGTAAGATGATGTAATAGTTAGGGTCAACCATTGAAACTCATTTTGAAGTAATAAAGAGGAATTATGTGAATATTATGTGAATTGTGTGCTTATTTACTTGTTTATAAAGACATAATAAATTAAGAATCAACATAAGCGCCAAAAAATGCTAGATAAACCCGATATCTCTAAAGAAAATTGTAGTGGTCGTGACAAGGATTTCGGAGATATATGGAGAGCCGAAATCCAAGTTATAACGAAAAAGTTATGACCTGTCGAAGTTTCGCAACAAAACCGGCACGACGCTGTGTAACGTAAAAAGTGAATTTTTGATAAACTACTTTTAGCCTTAGAAATCTAAATTAAAGTTGTAGTATACGTTAAACCGAGAGCGTGCATAAAAAGAACGCCCAAATCTGACTTCGTATGAGGAAGTTATGATTTTTCTAAGATTTGGCATAGTAGTGCACTGCCCGAAATTCGAATTTTAGATCGATCTATTTTTTGCCAACGCAAGCTAAATGAGAATTGAAGATCTCATTAATAGGAGCTCAACGATAAAAAGACAGACGAAAACGGAGTCCGTATGTGGAAGTTATGAATAGAGGCGCAAAGTCTCACGACGGAGCTAACGCAAGGCTCACGACATGAGAGCAAAGTCTCACGACGTGAGAGGCCCCGTAAGGCCTATAAATAGAGTCGCAAATCACCCATTTTCTTCACACCTTTCTTATCCTTTCTCTCCCATTACCCCCAAAAAATTTCTTCCTATCCCGAGCACTTCCTAAGTGCTAGAGGCGAGTCCCGGAGCGCCAAAAGGCTCCGAGAAGAAGAGCTTTCGGCTCGGAAGTTCTGCCCGTGTAGAGCTCGGTTCCTAGCCAAACCCCTGGTAAATGAGATATGCTTACCCTACTTTAAGTATAGCTTATAATTAATATTAGTATTGTTATTATGAACTTATAAGAAATATTTGGGCTATTATTATGACTTATATAAGTGTCGTTATAATTTATTTTTAACTACTCACGGTATGGGGAATCCAATTTGAAGGACCGCCTGGGTTGTTGGATTTCAGAAGTGCTTTAATGTCAAAATGGTCCTGCCCTCCGGTGTTTCATGTCTGGCCTCTGTCAGTACATAGTGGTTGAGAAGTATTGTTTAAACGCTTATAAATAATAATAATAATATTATTAAGACTATTAATTAGTTACGATGAACATTAGACTAAAATCTAGTGGTAATGATACTAGGTTTTATCACAGGAAATTATTTTTAAGAAGCGAAGTGCTGTCTGAGTGCAGAATCGCCACCTTAACAGGTGAATGCATGGTTACTTTCATCTTATACATAGATATGAAGTATTTTATATAAATTACGTGCTATGTGTGCATATTATCTGTATACTTGCTAACTATGCTGGATGAACGATTTTATACATGTTTTAAATGATTTAAATTGTATATGTATTTTATATATCTACAAAATGTGTTGGGTAAAACATGGGTAGATATAATAGTTGGTGTGTGATGAAATAAAATGATGAGAGGCCTCGATGTTTAAGATGATCCAGTCATCTAGCGGAGTATAGATGACAACCACGGACTATTCTAGACAGTCCAGTGGAACGCTAGCAGGCTCGCAACCTGTAGGTGTTTATTTGAACTTAGTGTTCGCCAACTGTACTCCATCCCCCACATGGTTTCCTTATTTGACATAAATTGCTGAGGAACCCCCAAAGCAGTGTTGTCGCCCCGATGAAAATCCTTTGGCTAGATCCCTTATAATAGATGCTTTAGGGACGTAAAGTGAGGATAACGGAAACGGGTAATCGGGTTTGTTTGGTTTGATGAAGTTAATAATCCTATTTATTATGGGTTGAAAACCCTATGTGCTCATCAGGCTCCCAAGCCTGACCCACTCAGTTTCTTGTATTACAGGTAGTGGCACAAGCGCATAGTTGCGATGACTTGATTAGGGATTACGGATTATAGGCCTGTAGATATTAATAAATGGTGTAAGTCCTATGTTATTTTGTTTATGCTTTTGATCTGTATCGAACATGACATCCCGAGGTTTTAATATAATGAAATACATTTCTTCGGAAATGCTTTGATAAAACTTTATCATGTTTTCTTTTGGGAACAAATTCTGCAACACTTTTCTTTAAAATGTTACTCTGATTTTCAAACAAAGCATAAACAAATCAGTCTTTTCTGGCCGTGAAAATGTGGATGTCACATCTGCGTTTCTCACTAGAATTTTGATTCATTAATTAGGAAGTTGTGGAATATACTGGCATGATGCGCAATTGTTTCAGTGATATTCTATCGGAGCCTCGTATTGGAGAGTTGCCTTGTTCTCGGATGATTGGTTCGCTAGCAGGAATTGGTCAGGAGTCCTGATCCTTAGTGGCTATCGGGTGTTTGTGTTAGAGAATTACACAAGAGGTCTCGCAGCAGGAAGTAGTTGATCAGGGAGCTCGTCGTAGCCAACGATTCTTTCTGTCTGGGATGCCAATGGATAGATGAGGGAGCTTTATCCCAAGTATTCGTTGTAGCAGACTTCGAGGATGAATTATAAGTCAAGTGGGGGAGAATTGTAACATCACAATCATGAGGTACTTCTAATTTTAACCCTATAATTTAATTATGTTGCATTTTGGTCCCTAAGTTCAAGAAAGAGTGCAAAAAGGTCTCGGTTGGCATTTTAATAAATTAGCCTTGGGGGAGTAAGCCATGCGTACACGTGTATGTTGAGCGTACTAGGGCATGCCCTAGTATGTTGGGCGTACATTTCGTACGCGGGGTGTACTTGCCAGATATGGAAACCCTAATTCTTAGGGCTTAACTTATATTTAAACCTCATTATAGCCTCCTTTCCCCTCACTTCATCAGCCTCCATCCTCTTAGAACGTTTTTGCAACCCTAATTCACCTTGAGAAGCAATTCCAAGCTTAAGTGTGTGTGTGTGTGTGTGTGTGTTTTTGTACTTTGAAGAAGAAGCAGAGAAGTAGAGCTCATCTTGGAGGAGTGAAGCACTTTGGATCTGGGGTTCCTACCTCATTTGCCAACTTTTGAAGGTATAAGGCTTGCAACTTTACCCCTCCATCATATAGATCTAGAAATGGATGTTTTAATGATGCTTTTTGGTCCCAAATTGTTAGATCTTGAGCATGGCATGTTCTTGACTCATTATGTTGTATTTTAAGACCTTAGTAGAGGACTTAAGTCATAAAAATGAAGTACCAATGGTTGGTCTTTTCCATGCATGTTATTGAGAGTCTTAAGGCATTAAGATGTTGGGTTTTTATGGATTAAGCACTTATTAAGCATGCAAGGTCATAAAATTGGAAACTTTATGACTCTTGATGATATTTTGACCATGGGTTTGCAATTTGGACGTATTAAGTCGTTATATTAAGCACTTAATGGGAAAAAGAAGAAGTTTGGGGTTACGCCGAGTGTACCTGGGAGTACGCCCAGCGTATACTGTCAACAGCCTCGACCTGGTCAACGGAGGAGTACGCCCTACATACGCTCACTGGGTTGACTCGGCTCGGTTGACTCGGTTGAGTTGACTCCGTTGACTTGTGTATTTTTGACCAGTTTGACCTTGGACTTTGACTCTTGTTGAATTTTGACCAATTTTAACTTTAGGTCAAACTTGAGGGTGGATTGGTGATTAAGATTTTATATGGCTATGATGTTAGTAGATCCGCAGGAGCAAGCATTGTAGCAAGGAACGAATCATGGTATTCTTAGGTTTCTTCATTTCAGATGAGTGTCTCCTCATTGTACTGTGGGTCGAAGGCACCAATGTCGGCCCACTAGTTTTCAGTTATATGTTAGTAGAGGGATGCCATAGGGACTGTATATAGTCATGTAGGATAGACTTAGGACTTTTGATCTAGGCTCTCTTACCTGTTCCTTGTTTGGTTGTGGTTCTAGGGTAGGATAATCTATCCGGGTGGCTATCTTACCTCTGATTATATACGGACATGTATTTCTTAGATTGTTGCTACTTAGTATGACACGGGGCTGTAGTGATTGCTTAGATTTGTATCCTGGTATCGAGTATGCTGATAGGCTGTAGTGATCAGTTAAATCTGTCTTATGGTATCGAGTATGCTGATATGCTGTAGTGATCTGTTAGATATGTATTTTGGTATCGAGTATGTTGTTATGATGTAGTGATCTGCTAGATCTGTATTCAGGTATTGAGTACATTGTTATGCTTTAGTGATATGTTAGATCGGTATCTTGGTATGTAGGATGTTGCTATGCCAAAGTGAAATGTTGGATCTGTATGTTATATGTACTTACTGGCTATCATCTGGTGGAGTACCCTAGGGACTGTCTGCGGGTATGTAGCATAGCCTGAGAACTCTTGGTCTAGGCTCTCTTGCTTGTTCCTTCCTTGGTTGTGGCTCTAGAGTATGATCATTTGTTCGGGTGGCTATCTCACATCTTGCTACTTATGGTTACACATTTCATGGAGGATAGCTGGTAGTGGGATTTTGTGCTATGAGAGGACTAGTAGGCGGGAGTGAGTTGTATGATTGTTGTTTGCTTGTTTTGTGTGCCTACTTGATCCTTTTTTGTTTATATGTCGACATATGGTGGTGGTGGGTTGAGGCGGTCCTGCTTTGTGTTGTAGGCCAACATACTCTGTGCGGACCGCTGTAAGCCGGAGGCACGGAGGCTCGGGAGGATCGGTTGAGGCGGTACGCCAACAAACCCTGGTATTCCCGTCTGGATAGACCGAAGGCCGAAGAGCGGCAGTTATGCATGCTTGTATGTTTATCGTATGGGGTATTTTGGGGAAAACTCACTAAGCTTTATGTTTACCCAGTTGTTTATGGTTTTAGTAATCATCGATGATTGCGGGAAGGTGAAGGTGGGATTGTACACACTCCTCAGCAATATTGAAGACTCCGCTTTTTATATGATACTCTGATTTTTAATAAATGTAATTTGGAATAAATGATTTTCTTAAATAATGGATTAATAAATTGGAAATTTTACCTTAATGAAAATGAAAAATTTTGGTTTTGAAAATGGAACGTTACACTTAGTGATGGTTTTTATATATTTTAGTACCTTTACTGATTTAATCTATTTTCCAGAACCATGCCAAGGGCAAGACTCGGAGGAATATGACAACAACAACAACAACAACAACAAGACATTTCGGTAGCTAACTGGACAAAATTTATAGAATGCTCGAATGTGCAATACACCAAATCTCTACAAAAGAAGCGAGTGCTTTCTCGCTTCCCCCTAGAATGGGGGATAGCAGAGCAAGTCAGCATAGATGAGAAGTTGGAGGAGTATCAGACAGAATATTACAAAACATATGAGGTCTTGTTTTTCATATGCGATGAGTGGATATATTTATTTCGTATATGCGAACCAACTTACATAGAAGATTGCATCATGTTCTTCACTACCTATAATTTCCAACCCGGGGTATTTGACGTTACACATCCTTACACAAATTTTAGACTCGGGGGTATTTGGAGCAAGTGTAATCTAATTCAGTTTGTTGTGGCTTGCGGGTATCTATACCGAGGTTGAAGTTTAGAAAACCTCTTTCGTACCCTTTTTCACTAAATTTTTCCTTACTAAGTATGCTCACTTTGCTTATTGTAACTCCATTGCCAATGGTCGTTAGGATCTAAAATCCAACAAAGCCAGCCAGCTCAAAATCCCCATCCACTATCTTTTCCTAGCAACAAAAGAAGGGAGTTACCTACTTGATTCCTACCAACAAAAGAAGGGGGTTACATGAAAATCTTTCCAAGGAGGACACATTGTCACGAAGCTTACCAAGTATTATGGACTGCTTAGAGGAGAGTGTTGGATTAGGTGTCTAAGCCCATAACTATAATTAATATGAACTTGAATTAATAGTGGCATGGTCCTTTTGGGTTGCCTTCACACGTGCAACTAGACAGGATGATTAATAGAGGAAGAAGAAGAATTTATTAATTTGATTAATAAATTGGAATAAATGATTTATTAATATGTTGTGAAAATAACATATTAATTAGTAATCATATTGTTAATTAATATTTAAGCAGAAATTAATTTGGAATTAATTTTGGGATTAAAGGAATTAATTAATAGTATAGGGACTAAAAGTGAAATTGTTCAGTAGTTGAGCAAAAGAGTTCAGAATCTTCCTTGGGAAGGTGGTGGACAATTTTAATATGTATATATAAGATTATTCTAGAATTTCTAGAATACCTTATCAAATATGGATAACCAAAAGAGGTGGATAATTACCATATTTGAGATAATGATTTTTTTATTCAAATTAGGGTTATCCCTAGCATCCTTGGTGCACTATTAATAGAGCCCTTAAGCATATGAAATTTGGCCACTCTTTGGAAGAAGAAAGAACCAAAAATTTGATCTCCTCTCATAGTTATTCTCTTGCATTGTGTGTTTGTGAGCCATTAGAGGTGTTACACTTATGACACTAAGTTCTCAAGCCTCAAGATCATCAAGGGAATCATTGTTATTACAGTATAAAAATCAAGGAATGTAACCTAACCCTAGTTTTATATATATTTCGAAAATTATACTAGTCATCTAGGGTTTCTTCTTTGTGTTCAAATTTTCAATTAGAGAAAACCTAGATCCAAAGCATTAAGGTTGCCTGTGCACATAGCAATTGTTGTTATGCTTAAAACCCATCAGAGAGGTGTGGAGAAATCTAAATGTGATTGCTGAAACGCATATCACTAACTGTTAACTAATAGACAGAGGGGTGTTGAAGTCGGATCCTCAGAACCCGGTAGGATGGATTTTGGCTAATGAGGGAGAGACGGGTGAAGATGTTAATGAGAAGGAAGGGGATCATGTGCCACTTTACAAATATCATAACAGAGCACATTGCAGTGCTAATCGAGTACCCATATATACCAAAGGTGAGATTTCTTCGGCGCCAGTGATCCACCAGCTTCATATGGTTTCCTCAAAGTTAGGATACATGGGTGGTATCATGGACCATCAGCAAGATCACCTATGTAGGAATGATGACAGTGTCTAATGGCTATATGGATACCAAAACGGAATGTGTTTCAATTAATTAGGACCCTATCATGATCTGTATGGTCCATATATATACTATAGAAACTACTTCTACGATGATCTAGATGTGCCTTAAGGAGGAAATTAATTTGGTTATCATATTTCCATGTTTGATGAGATGATGTTTAAGACAATTTTATTTTGTTTGTATTTCTTTCTCATTGGATGATCATTAAATTCTATCATTTTAGGATTTCTAATATTTTTGTTTTTGAATTACTTTTCATACTCATATGCTTCATATTAATCTTTTATCTACTAACATTAGTCGGATTGTTTTGGCAAAACTTTAGAAAAGTATTTGACAATCCTTTGACAACCAACTAAGTATGTGGTCACCATCCATATTGCTTACAAGGGTATGATAACCAAAGATATTAAACAGCTTTCAAGTACAAACTCATACTAGGTTGTAGATAATTCTACCTTTGCTTCCAAATCTCATACATATTACTAAAATCTCACCGCAAAAAATTGCCACATCAACAATGTAACGCCCTGTTCCTGGTATGTATTAAATTCAAGAAATAATAATAATTATTAATCATTTAATACCTATACTCGACGAGTTGGAGGCACAAACTCATCGAGTAGGGACGAAGATCTGGACGCGGAACCTCATGCCTACTCGATGAGTTGGGAGCCCTAACTCGACGAGTAGAGCTGCCAGAGTGAAACCCTAATTTTTAGGGTTTGGCACCCTATTGAATCGCCTTAACTCTCATTTCTGGTCTCTCCTTTAGCCCCTATCGTCATAAACCCTAGCTAAGCAAACCCTAAGCCGTTTTTGAAGAATTTGAGCTATTCTTTGCGATTTTCAAGGTTGTGAAGGAAGGAAAGGCTTGGAGATTCAAGAGGGAGGCAGTAGATCCAGGGTTCAAGTTTCATTTCGGACTCATTTGAGGTATAAAGCTTATACCGTGGCTTCCTATCAGTTAGATCTTCATTTAGGATAGTTTGTTATTATTTTTGGGCCATTTTGAGGTCAATCTCGGGATGAGTGCATTATTGAGGTATTGTTGGATTAGTGTCTAAGCCCGTAACTATATTTGGTAAGTATTTGACCCGGTTGTGCATGGTCCTTTTGGGTTGCTTTCACCAAAGCAACTTGATAGGATGATTTATGGAGAAAGAGGATTAATTATGATTTATTAATATATTATATGAATAATATATTAAAGGAGTAATCATATTGTTTAATTAATATTAGTCATGAATTAATTAAGAATTAGTTTTGTGGTTAAAAGAGATTAATTAAACTTAGGGGAATAGAATTGTAATTATAAGATAAGTGCAATTGGGTTATGGATCACCTTGGAACATAGGTTGGACGAATTTTATGGGAAGCCCATAAGGAATTCGTCCAAGGGGTGTTCTAAAGGGAGTCCAAGGGCTGCTTGGAGCCTAAGTAGTCAAATTAGGGTTTCCTTGTTTGATAACCCTAATAGCCTCACTATATAAAGACCCATATGGCCCCAAAAACGTGGCTAACCCTTTTGGAAGAACCCTAGGACGTTTTTGGTGCTCCTCCTCCTTCTCATAATTCATTCTCTTGCTCTTGGTGTTTGTGAGCCATTAGAGGTGTGACACTTGTGACACTAAGCTTCTTGAAGATCAAAGAATTCTTGTAACCACTGTGAGGTAAGATCTAAACCCTAATTCATATGTTGATTTGATTATTGTATGCTAGATCTAGGGTTTATGTGCTTTGAATGATTATTGCATGTTCATTAGACAAACTAGATCCAAAGCTTTAGGGTTTGCATGTACACCATAGGATTGATGTTTTGCTCAAAACCCATCAGTGGTATCAGAGACTAGACTATTTGTTTGATGTATTTGATGCTTTACATAATTGTTCATGCTGAAAATCGCGAATATCTGCAATCTGGAGCCCGAACTCTCTGAGTTCATAGATGAACTGGCCGAGTTCACTAGGAACTCGACGAGTCCATCCTTGACTCGACGAGTTTGCAGGTCTGATTGCTGATTTTGCGGGATTTTAGACTATTTTGTTGTGGGATAATTACCAAAAACGTTTTTCATTAATAAAATCCGAATTTTATCAATACTTGGTGATTATCGTTACCAAAATAGAAGATAATTGTCAAAATTAAGATAATTACTTGTTTCATAAGATAAATATTAATTATTTGTAATTTTGTTTTGAATTATCTTGTAAGAAATTGAATTAGGTCAAGTTTAGATAATTATCAATTATTTGATTAATTTAATTATTTGTAATTTGATCTAGATAGTTTTGAAAAGTTTAAAAACTTGTCCTCGAGTTTTGGAATTTAAATTTTGATTAAAAGTTTAATTTTGAAATATTTAAATTCTAAACCCTAATAATTTGAAAACTTTCAAAACTTGCCCTCAAGTTTTGGAATTTAAATTTTGATTAAAAGTTTAATTTTAAAATGTTAAATTCTAAAACCCTAGTTTTGTTTTTGAAAAGTTCAAATTATACCCTTATGGTTTTATTAAATTAATCAAGTGTATAATTAAAGGAGAATTAATAAATCCACAATGACATGGTTTACATTTAATTAAATTAAAAGCGTAATTTTTTAAATTAGACCGCATAGTATTTTTAAAAGTGTAAAATACACCCTTATACTATATATAAAATTAAAAGTCTAATATTATATATGTATAACTTAAATGCTAGTCTTACCGTTAGTAGGCCTCATTCACGAAGCCGATCTATAACGGAGGTATAAGGTTATGGCCTATAAAATGGCCGTTTAATGGGTGTCCACTCTCATCCACCGCTTCCTTGATTGGTGGAGGGTCGTTAGCCGAACGGGTAGGATAGGGCAAAATCCTTTCCATTAAAAGTATAATGAATTATAAAGTAACTAAATGTTTTTACAAAATTCTCAATCTTAGTTACTTTAGGCAAAAGTGAATTTGATGCAATTCCATGAAATTACACTTTGTACCCTTGCTAAGACGTTAGTGGAGCGTGTGTGGTTAACCGGCACACTAAATGGGCTCTAAGAAAAGGTAGCAAAGTGTGACTCGATGTTTGTCATAGTTCGGTGGAGCGTGTGTAGTTAACTGGCACATCGAATAGGTGAGTGTAACATTGGTGGCACCATGTATGTTTGCATGGTTATTCACACCCTGTTTTGTGATCCTCGGCATCCGAGTCACAAAACGAGGGGCATATCGAGATTTAAACATGCCATTGAAAAGTTCAATGAATCTCAAAGGATCTAGGAGTTTTCAATACGTTTAAAACTTAATCTTTTTTTTCGTTTTTCATGGTGGAAAATTAGTGAATCGTCATTCACTTACCTTCAAATGTTCTGCAATTTGGATTACGACATCCCTCTTCCAAGTTGTAGAATATTGTGTTGGGTGCTAGCCTTAATATCTCATTTGGGTGTTTTATTAAGGACTCAATCAATCAACTAACTTGAATTTTCTCCCGTTTTGTAGATGTCAAAGTATGACAACTATGGTCTTCCCAAATCCCTTGGAACAAGCTTTCCACATGAAGATGATATTCCATGATTCGATCGAGGAACAAGAGATCATGCTTCACTTCCTCCACCTCCTCCTATTCTTCTCCCTAACCCACAAGTTCAAAGGCTTGAAAAGTTCAAGCTCACTCAAGCCCTTTTGGCAAGTAAACATGAAGAAGGAAAGTCAGTGTGTGCACACGCCTTAGAGATGAAGTCACACATTAATAGGTTAAGAATGTTAGGAGTCGTTGTCTGTGAGAAGCTTGTTGTTGACTGGGTTCTTCAATCGCTTCCTGACTCATATAGTGAGTTCGTAAGAGAGTACTATATGATAGACCACGACGTGACCCTCATCGATCTCACCTATTTGCTTGTTGCTGTTGAATCAGCAATGATTTGGCGCACTGGAGAAGCAAAGTTGATTGGTGGATCTGCCTTCCAAACCTCTATGGACATAGGAGATGGCAACGAAAGGCATGCCATGGTCGAAAAGTTTGATCATAAGAGAAAGGCAAAGTCTGAGGTAGTTCCGTGTGCTGTTCCAAAAGAGTCAATTTGCTTTTATTGCCAAGAGAAGAGGCATTGGAGACGAAGTTGCCCTGTCTACCTGCGAGATCTAAGAGATGGGAGAGTCAAGACGTATGGCTCTACTTCATAATCGAAGAAAATAGAGGAAGCTTAAAGGAAGAAGTGAGTTGAGTCTGATCGCGAAGAAATGGATTTCGATCGCATGATTCGATGATTGGATTTTTTGGAGCTACTACACTTAGAGTTATGTTAGATTGCTTAGGGATATGTAATAGCGTAGTTTTTCATTTGATTTGCATTGTAAGGACAAGTTTTTTCCGCACCTTTTATAAATAAAATAATTTTTTTGTTTTGTCTTATTTATATATTTCCTTGCAATGGCATGTATGAAAAATTGACGTTTGTATATTTCTAGTTTTAGCAATGTTGAAATGGTTATGATTCTTAGTTATATTATTTGTGGTAATGTCGAGAATTTACCAAATAAGGAAAGATTCTTGTCGCCCGAGTTTCAATTGGACAGAAACTTGGAATCATACAACTTGTATTGTATGATGAATGAGAACCTTCATATTTGGAAAATTGAGACTAATTCCTTGACAAAGAGTCAAGTGAAGGACTAGGAGAACTAGTACACAATGTTGTGCACTAGTCAAGTCCACCAAAAAGAACAATAAGTTTATTCGTCATGATTTACTAAAAGTCTAGTAAATGTGGTTATACTTACAAGATTAAGTGTAATTCTGAATCATTGAAAAGTTTCAATGAATGGCAGAACGAATAAGTAGAATCAATTAGGCAGAAAGATAAAAGTTTATCCAATCTAAGAAGAAGGGAGAGTACTTTTGTATCGTGTTTTTTGATCGTCTTGATAATCGTAGGAACCATATCACAATTGATCCTCTAAGGACATCTTAGTGCACTAGTATGGTTAAGAAGAGGAGTCGGAAATTGTTGAAATGGTTAAATCAAAAGGATGAGTCATACTTCGTTCCAAAATCAAGTCTTAGAGTCATACTCCAAGATTGTGACTTGAGTGACATATTCTTAAGTAGGAATGTTCTTACACTTGCACATTTTGGTAAGTTGTGATGTCTTGAATAAGACAAAGGCCAACTAGTACCAAATTGCATGTAGGTTTTGTTTTGATATAGACACACACTAACTCTTGAATATTTGTTTTGTCAAGAAGTGTTTCTTGATAAGAGAATCTAATATGTCAAGAGGTCAGTGGGAGTCTAAAGATCTTGAAAACTTTCAAGAACTAATCGAGAGTAAACCTATTAAACACTAGCACACGACTTGAGGATTGTAACCTATCGTGTTGACATATTCTTGTTTCTGTGTCATTCCAGTTTGGTCAACTATGCATATGAGTTCTATGAGTTCTCAATAGACTGCATAAGGCAAGCACCTTGTGCGATGAAACTACATTGACTGGCATAGGTGAGCTGCTAAATAACTTATAGGCAATGGTGGGATCCTTGATGGCAAGAAATTAAGAATGAGCAAGTTCTGTCCATAAGAGTTTGGATTTGTCACAAACATTATCTTATGATTATGGTCATGACAAATTCAAATGGATAGGAACACATACACCATAGAATCTAAGTGTCATAAGGTTTCTCTCCTTCATGAAAATGATTGTGAGGAAACGCTTTCACTAGGAAGATTTTAAGGAGATAGCGATTGTGTAAATTGCATTCTCAAATTCGATTATGATTACGACATCCCTCTTCATAGTTCGAATTGTGAGATTTGGCAATTAGTTTAAACAGTTACGACTTATTTCTATAAGTGCTAAAATTATTTAGACACATATATGAGCTATCTAAGGAAAGGTGTATGAGTTTGAGAAGCTTAGATAAAGGCTTATCGAAGCATATCGTATTAGAAATATGAACTTTGGAAGTCAATAAGTATTGCTTTCTAGAAGTCCAATGGTTTTCTGAATACGTGTCAAAGCTAGTGGGAGCATAAATGTTATGCTGGAATGGATATAATCATCATGTTAGTGAGAGCATGATTATTATTTTAAGTATTGCAAGTTGGCAATATTAATTATAGAAAAACAAAAGTTTCACTTTGCAAAGTTGCAGGGGTTGAAAAGTTGTTTTGCTATAATTAAGGGAGAGAATGTTATACTTCGTTTCCAATCTAAAAGCTTAGATCGAGAAATTTAGTCAAGGATATATTTATTAATTGCATTCTCAAAGTTCGATTATGATTACAGCATCCCTCTTCATAGTTCGAATTTTGAGAACACGGCAATAGAAATATTATGGCAATATTATAGCAAGAAACTGGTAAAGTATCACGTTTTTCTTTATGAATCGAATCCCATACGCTTCGGGTATAGGATCGATTGCATATGCTGTAATATTCGACCGTTCTAAAATTTCCAAATGCCTAGGGCATTTAGAGGGAAAAAGGGAATAGAACCGGATTTGACTAAAATAATTAAACAACTGTCAATGACAATCTAAGGTTCACCAAGGATTGGTCGCTTGTGGACAATTGGAAGTATAGTCATGGATGGACCATATTGGCATTATTATGAATAGATAAGATTCTATTTAGAATGAGTTGTCATATGGCAAATATGGAAATGTTTCCTTATTGGGAGTTGGAGGTTAAGAATCTATGTATAGATTAGAAACTTCTATGCAAGAAGGATGTTCAAAGGAATGTACTTTGAATGTGAGACTTCATGACTATGGAATTGTCTTGTAACAATCTCCAATAGAGCACTTTGTAATTTCATTGGCAAAGTCTTGCTGACTTTGGCGCTGTGATATTACGAAAGGACCGTTGCATAAAATGTTAGGATCTAACATATTCTAGTAGTGGCGAGAATTTTGAATTCTTACACTAATTGATTATGAATTGTGAAATGAGCATCATTGGAAATGTGTTCATTTAATCTATTTCACAAAGTAAAGACCATAGGTAAACATAGTTTGCATGCTTGGTGCATGGGACAACTGTTGTTATAATTCAAGTAAGAAGTTGATTACCCGAAACAATAAATAATGAGTAATCAATATGGTGATTAAATAAAAGGTGTTTTATTTATACTCAAAAGTTTGGGGCCATATAGGATTAGTATTATTCTTGTGTTTCACTTTGCATGTTTTGACTTCCCGAATAATAATATTATTCAAACCCTCCACAGTCGCTCATAATTTGGAAGTAGGTATGAAATAAGACTGTCATGAATCCGTCTGTAGATTGACTAAAGCGTTTAGACATAGCACAAGTTTGCTGCAAAGTTCATGAGTGCTGCTATAAGATTAGAGTATTGGATTAAACCCACGCTTACTTAGATCGCTTCATGGATTTTATCACGAGTGATTGGTGAGATGATAATATCTTATATTCTTGAAACCGAGATGTGTGAGTTGTATTCTGCAAGTCGGTTGTACATTAATAATATGTAAACGTACCAGTAACTTGGTGTTATAAAACATATTGTTGTGTGTGATTTGATAAGTAGGTACAAGCGAGAATTCGAGTCGAAGTTTATCCGTTCCTTTTACCCAAAGTGGGATAAAAGCGATATATGTGGGACCCTCGATGATCTAGTGATGACACCCTAAGCGCTTGGCCAAGCCGGGACTAAGTTGATGTGTTCAATTGTAGTCTGTTGTCAGTCGTCATGAATCGTAAATCGGGAAACAACACATGAACAGAGAGTATGACTAAAATCCATGTCTCGGCTCATACGATATTTCTAGAATGGAGGAATATATGATCCCTTATCTAAAGGACAGATTGCTGATAAGATCAGAGTTCGACAACGTCTTTGAGAAGCTACGATTGCTAATCGGATTGTACTTACAGTATAGTTACTAGACTTATCCAAGTGGGAGACTGTTGGATTAGTGTCTAAGCCCGTAACTATATTTGGTAAGTATTTGACCCGGTTGTGCATGGTCCTTTTGGGTTGCCTTCACCAATGCAACTTGATAGGATGATTTATGGAGAAAGAGGATTAATTATGATATATTAATATATTATATGAATAATATATTAAAGGAGAAATCATATTGTTTAATTAATATTATTCATGAATTAATTAAGAATTAGTTTTGTGGTTAAAAGAGATTAATTAAACTTAGGGGACTAGAATTGTAATTATAAGATAAGTACAATTGGGCTATGGATCACCTTGGAACATAGGTTGGACGAATTCTATGGGAAGCCCATAAGGAATTCGTCCAAGGGGTGTTCGAAAGGGAGTCCATGGGCTGCTTGGAGCCTAAGCAGTCAAATTAGGGTTTCCTTGTTTGATAACCCTAATAGCCTCACTATATAAAGACCCATATGGCCCCAAAAACGTGGCTAACTCTTTTGGAAGAACCCTAGGACGTTTTTGGTGCTCCTCCTCCTTCTCATAAGTCATTCTCTTGCTCTTGGTGTTTGTGAGCCATTAGAGGTGTGACCCTTGTGACACTAAGCTTCTTGAAGATCAAAGAATTCTTGTAACCATTGTGAGGTAAGATCTAAATCCTAATTCATATGTTGATTTGATTATTGTATGCTACATCTAGGGTTTATGTGCTTTGGATGATTATTGCACGTTCATTAGACAAACTAGATCCAAAGCTTTACAGTTTTGGTTTCAGGTACCTCTTCTTCGAGAGGGAAGGAGTCGAAATAATCGCAGTGCATCACACTATTATTATCCGCATGTTTAGATCTTTGGGAGTTGTACTCTATCATTATATATTATGACATGATTGGTTGTTTTACATACTGATTGGTTTATGATATGAGAAGGCATTATTGATGTTTTCATAGTAATGGTTTTCATAATTACTTAATTTAAAATGAAATTTTTGGCCTTGGATTTTGGAATGTTACAAGTTGGTAACAGAGCCTTGGTTTGAGGGATTCGGGCACACTCTCAGGTGTGTCTGGACTCAAACTGAGGACTTGGTATGAAAATTTTCAAAAAAAAAACATTTTATAAAAAGAATTTTTAAAATAATTTGAAAAGAGAAGAGAACTTTGAAAAGAACAAGGTGTGTGATGGGTGCAATCAGCTGAGCTCAAGTAAGTTTTCCCCAAGATACTCATACATGTTATGTTATGATATGATATGATTATGAGAACTGCATACTAGATTAGGGCTAAGGATCTAGGAAGGATGCCTTATATGCCTACTATATGTGTATGAGAACTGCATGCTAGATTAGGGCTAAGGATCTAGGAAGGATGCCTTATATGCCTACTGTATGTGTATGAGAATTGCATGCTAGATTAGGGCTAAGGATCTAGTAGGATGCCTTATATGCCTGCTATATGTGCTTGTTGAGCTGCATGATAGTACTGACTAGCAGAGATATGATAGCCTGATTCAGATATGCTTGGTTTGGGTTACTCAATGCCCGAATGTTGCGTGCTTTGTACTTTTAGGAGTCCTAGTTATCTTTAATTAAGTAGTAAACCAATACGTTAAGTTATATATTTTGGGTTTTGAGCATTCTAACACTCCTAAGTGTACATGCAACCCTAAATACCTTGGATCTATGTTTTCTCTATTATACATGCAAATATGAATATTCCAAGGTATTACCCTAACTAGCATACAAAACATTGATACTTGGGTGATAAACTAGATAGAAATACATATCTTGTTGATGTAGCTTGACTCCATGAAGCTCGAGAGCCTAGTGCCCCAAGTGTGACACCTCAAATGGTTCACACAACATCACCAACATATGAAATAACCATGAGAAGAAGACATTCATACTCAAATCGGCTAGCCCTCATATATGTATCACTAGTGCCAATTTCTTGAGCTAAAGGGGTCCTTATATAGTGTGCACATTAGGGTTACACCATGTAACCCATGACTTTACCCATTCCTTATGCTCCATGGGTTTTAACCTCCATGGAGTATCCATGGATCACCACATGGGTTAAACCCAACATAAGGAATCATGGATCATAAGCCCACATATATAAGAATGAATGATTTACACAATCAATCCCCATATATTTAATTAGTCTCTTTTTGATCACTAAATTAAGTCCAAATTAATTCTTGATCAATACTAATTAAATAACATGATTCCATACTAATATATTAGAACTTATAATATATTAATATGTCACAAATGTCCTTTCCTCACAAACGGTCTATCCAAATGTTCCGATGCCATGCAACCCAAATCGACCATGCTGAGTCGGATCAAGTACATACCAATTATAGTTATGGACTTAGACACTAATCTAACAGTCTCCCACTTGGATAAGTCTAAAACTATTATTGCGTATGACTTCAAAAACCAACTGACAATCGTAGCTCTCAAAAGCCGTTGTCGAACTCTAACCTTGTCGATGAACTCTGACCTTTGCCAATGACTTGTCCATTAGATAAGGGATAATATGTTCCTCCATTCTAGATATCATATGGACTGAGACATGGATTATAAATCATTCTCTCTGTCCATTGTTGTTTCCCAATTTCTAATTTATGACGACTGACTAATTGAACAAATCAAATCAGTACAGACCCGGCCGAGCACTCACATTTGTCATCACTAAATCATCGAGGGGCCCACAGATATCGCTTTTATCCCGAAGGTAAAAGGAATGGATAAACTTCGACTCATATGGCTTGTTCTACTACTTGTTGAATCATACACAATGGCACATTTTATAACATCGAGTTACCAATGCGTTTTCGTGCAATCAATGTATAACCAACTCATAGTAACAACTCATATCTCTAGGTTTGAAGAATATAAGATATTATCGTCTCATGATCACTCGTGATAAAATCCATGAACTGAGTCAAATGAGCGTGGGTTGAATCCAATACTCAGAACTTATGAGCACTCATGAGTGTTGTAGCACAGCTTTGTCCAACATCTTAGACCTCTACAAGCCAACCCATAACAGTCTTGATTCATATCTACTTCCAACATATGACCGACTGTGGATGGTTTGAATAACTTAGTCATTCGGGAAGAGTGACCTAGTTTATTCTGGAAGTCAAAACATGCAAAATGAAACACAAGAAAAATTGAATCTAGTATGGTATCAAAACCTATGAATATAAATAGAACACTTTTTATTTATCACCATACTGATTACTCATTATTCATTGTTTCGGTTTTTATCAACTTTATACTTGAATTAAACACACTAGTTGTCCCATGCTCCAAGCATGTACACTATGTTCTTCTAAACAATAGCTTCGCCATACACCAAGTATGCACTCTATGTTTGTATATGATCCTTACTTTGTGAACTAGTTTGATTGAACATAATTCCAATCATTCTCATTTCACAATCCCAAATCCTTACCGCAAATGCAAGAATTCCAAATTCCTGCCATTTACCTAAATCTATTAGATTCTAAACTTATATGCCCTAATCCTCTGTAATGATTATGCACAAAGTCACAAAGACTTGTCAACAGACATTACAGATTATTCCAATGGAAATCAACTCCATGGAAACGAAGTCTCAAATTCAAAGTACATTGCTTTGAACATCCTTCTTGCATTAAGTTTCCTAATCTTACACAGATTTAATGAATAACTTCCACCTATGGGAATATTTCCATATTCTCATTTTGACTATCACTTATGAACAAGAGTTGCCTCTTTTCAGAATATGTCAATAGGGTCCTTCCAAAATTTAACACTATACTTCCAACTGTCCCTGAGCAACCAATCTTTGGTAAACCTTAGATTGTTCTCGACAATTGCTTAATCATTTTAGTCATATCCAATTCTAGATTTTTCCCTTCTTAATGCCCTGAGCATTTGGAAAATTTAGAAAGGATGAATATTATAGCACATGCAATCGATCCTATATCTGGAGCATATGGGACACGATTCATGATGTCTCACATAAAGACACGATACTAGACCAGTCCTTTTGCTATAATATTTCTATTTGCCAAGTTCTCATAATTCAGATTATGAAAAAGGATACCGTAATCATAATCAAATTTTAGAACGCAAATAATGGAATCATATATAGAATTTCCTTATGTTGAGCCATTCCAACACAAAATTCATATATATATCCTTGACTAAAGATGATTAAAACCTCAATCTAAGCTTTTAGAATTGAAATGAAGTATAATTTCCTCTCCCTTAATTATAGTAAAACAACTTTTCAACCCCTGCAACTTCACGAATTGAAACTTTTGTTTTCTATAATTAATATTGCTAACTTGCAATACTTATCATAATAATCATGCTCCCACTAACATGAAAATTATTAGCATAACACTTATGCTCCCACTAGCTTTGACATGTATCCAGAAATTAGTTGGACTTCTAGAAATCAATACTTTATTGACTTTCTTACCAATGTTCAGATTTCTGATACGAGATTGCTTTGATAAGTCTTTATCAAAAACATACACCTTATCTTAGATAGCTCACAGGTGTGTCTAAACAATTTTAGAACTATGAAAAAGGATGTCGTAATCATAGTCTCGATTGTTTAGACTTTTGCCATTTCTCATAAGTCCATGTTAGTGTGCCGGTTAACCACGCGTGCTCCACTAACGACTTTGACAAGGCAAAGATCACAATTGATATCTTACTTAAAATCTACTTGGTGGAAGTGTTTCCTCACCATCATTTTCATGAATCGGAGAGAAACCTTATGACCCTTAGATTTTATGGTGTATGTGTTCTTATCCACGTGAATTTGTCAAAACCATAATCACAAGACTAGGTTAGTGACAAATCCAAACTCATATGGATTGAACTTGTGCAATATTAACTTCTCGCCACCTGGCAGTACAGGGCCTGCCATTTCTTCCAAGTAGTTATGCAAACAATTGAGAACATGTAGGACTCAAATGTCAACTTTACTGGAATGGGCACAGAAATGTCAACACAATAGGTTATAAACCTCAAGTTGTGTGCTAATGATTAACAATAGGTTTACTCTTGATCAGTTCTTGAAACTATTCAAGATCTTTAAGACTCCCACTGTCCTCTTGACATATAAGATTCTCTTGCCAAATATCCAAGAGATAGTGCGGATTCTTTATCAAGACAAACACTTCACACAATTGGCCTTAGTTGGTCTTTGTTTTATCCAAAACATCACAATTTCCCAATTTCAAATGTACAAGAGTAGGACACTTTTACTCTTACATTTGACAAGTGTTTTAAACCTTTCTTTGAGATATGTCACTCAACTTACAGTCTTGGAGTATGACTCTAAGACTTGTTTTGGAACGAAGTATGACTCATCTTCTTGATTTAACCATTTCAACAATTCATGACTCCTCTTCTTAGCCATAAGAATGCACTAAGATTTCCTTAGAAGACCAATTGTGATATGGTTCTTTAATCATTAAGATGATCACAAAACATGATACTAAAGTACTCTCCCATCTTTTCAGATTTGAGAAACTTTTATCTTCCTGCCTAATTTGATTATTCTCATTCGTTCTGCCATACATCGAAACTTTTCCAATGCGTCATAATTATACTTAAACTTGTAAGTATAACCATATTTACTAAACTTTACTAAATCATGACGAATAGTCTTAACGATATTTGTGGTGGACTTGATCAGTACACAAGAATGTGTACTCGATTCCTTAGTCCTTCACTTGACTCACATAAACATGTGTACAAGGAATTAGTCTTAATTTTTCCAAAGATGAAAATTCTCATCCATCATACTATACACCTTGCATGATTTCCAAGTTTCTATCCAACTAAAACCTTGGGTGATGAGAATATTGCCTTATTTGGTAAATTAGACATGACCACAAATGAAAGAAACAAATCCATTTTCCAATATTGCTATCAATGGAATCATATAAGCAACAGTTTTTCACAAATGCCATTGTAAGGATACTTAGAATAAATGAAATAAAAAATTTTCTTTAATTTTAAAACTTTGCGGAAAACTTATCCTTACAGTGCAAATGCATATGAAAAACTTGTTGTTATCTATTCCTAAGAAATATAGCATAACTCCTAAGCAACAGCTCAAAAATTCTGATCACCGAACCATGCGATCGAAATCCATCTTCGCGATCAGAATCAGCATATACTTCCTTTAAGTTTCTTCACTTTTCTTTGATTCTTAAAACATCAACATGTGACCCAGTCACATCATGTAACAAGAATCTCAGAATAGAAACTTAACAGAGTTAGATAGTGGACTTTACCTGAAATAGAGTCAAACTTCTTGACTAGACCTTCTCTCAGATATTTCAGGTAGTTAAGGCAGCTTCGCAACCGATGCCCCTTCATTTGGCAAGAGAAACATATGGACTCTTTGGGAATGGTGTACTGGACTATCACAGACTTGCCTTTCTCTTTACCATTTGGTCAACCGAGTTGACTATGGCCGATCCCTTTCCATTGGGAAGAGAAAGCCTTTTCTAGATATCCAATGTTACCATTGTCAATGTCCATTAGGGAGTTGATCTCCTAATCAAATTTTATTTACTAGTCCTTAAACCATTGCTGATTCAGCAGCACCTGACGAGCGGTCGTTGTCGCGTCAAAAATAAACCTTATTTCCACTAATCTAGCGAGTGGTAAGTAAGGGTCGGATCCAGAGGAGCTTATGGTTAATAGTTTAGTTACTATTTTGATTTAACGATAAAGAAATAATGATTAATTTGAGATTTATAAATATGATGACAAACAAAAATATATGATTGTAATTCAATTAAAAACAATGATCGCTTCCGGTTTCAGAATTAATAATTATATGAATTAGAAATGAGTGTTATTAATTTTTCATAGTCGATTCAATTAAAGTCTAAGTCCAAAATAGAAAATAAGTGTAACCGCACCCTCCGTCCTACACACCGCTATTGGATGATTTGGCACGGTGGGGAGATCACTTAAAAGTATTTTAAACTTGGAATAATTAATTGATAAATGAATAAAATAAGTGTAACGATTTTATAATGTTAAAAACATAAACAAAATCCACAAATAATATTCAACAAATTCAAATGTTCACACCCAAAAATAATACAATAAGTAAGAATTAAAACCTACTCCCGGTTGCGATCACGAGAGGATTTAGCCGCGCATTGTAGACTTATACAAACTCATATTTGTATTCTTGAATTCTTGATGTCTTGATCTTGAATCTTGAAAAGTCTTGAATCTTTGATGGCTTGAATTCTTTGAAAAAGAAAGGAATTTGGAAGACTAAAATGCTTCCAAAAAAATATAGAAATTTCCTAAAGAAGGTGGTGGTATGAAAGTAGGTTGGTATAAGAGGTATAAGAGGTATATGAGGTGTGTAAGAATGTAAGAGGGTGTCTTGAAATGGTGATTTTGAGGTGGTATTTATAGTGAATTTTTGGAAAATTAAATATCAAAAAGAATGAAATAAAGCTAGGAATATTAAGCTTTTAGATTGGATCTAAGATCCAATCTAAATCTCATGAAAAAGAATTCAAAAGAATTAAAAAGATGGAATTATTGGGTTTTGTTGGGAAGAATTTGGGTTTAAAATAGGAAAAGTGGTGAAAAAGTGGTTAAAATTGGTTGGAAAGTGTTTAAAAGATAGGAAAACCCGTAGGTTCAGCACATGGCACAAGTACTTGGAGCTGGCATCAAAACGACGTCGTTTAGGGCTGTTTTTCGCGGATCTTGATCGGGTCGGAATCCGGGTCGGCAGGCGGGTCGAGGCGCGGATCTTCTGTGAGACGAAAAGGATCGCGGGTCGGGTCGGAGCTGGGTCGAAGTCGGATGCGGATCGGATCAGGTGACGTCACGGATGACGTCATCGACGGATAAAAGCGCGGATCCAACCCGGGTCGGAGCCGGGTATGGATCGGTAACATCGGATCTTCTGTGAGAGGATCTGGACGCGGGGCGGGTCGGCTCGGGTCTGGGATCATCGGATCTGGGTCGCGAGAATTGAGTCCTGGGCTCCGGGTTTGGGCTCCTGCTCCGGGTTTGGGCTCCGATTTTTTTGTCTTTTCTATTTTTTTTTTCTTTTTTTTTCAATTTAAATTAAATTAAATTAATTTAATTAATATAAATTATTTAGAAATTAAATAATTAATTCCCAATAATTTATTTTAATTAAACCTCACTAATTAATTTAAATTCTTTTTATTTTTATAAAAAAAATGATTTTTATATATTATTTTTAATTTGATTTTATTAAAAATACATTTAATTAAATTAAATTATTTAGAAAATAATAAAATTATTATTTCCTAAATAAATCATTTTAATTAAATTATAATTATTTTAAAAATACAATTTTTCATTTTTTTATTTTGTTTTCTCGTCTTTCCAAACCCGAACATCTTCAATTCTTTTGTTTTCAATCTTGATTTCTCTTCGTGTAATTCCTTGAACTTCTTTTTGCATCTTTTTGTACCATTTTCATCATATTTACCACCTACAAACATAATTCAATTACATGTCAAAGTAGCACCATTCTTAGATAAAATCGGTTATTTTACATAAATTATAGTATATTAAGCGTGATGTAAAATATACCGATCAGCACCAAGCAAATAGATAAGATCATTAAGGGTCATGTCATAGTATGTTTCATAGTAGTCCCAAAGGAGCTCGCTATGTGACTTAGAAAGTGATTGAACATTCAACTTTCTTAAGACTTTGACACCCAACTCTCCCAGCTTGTCAATATGTGACTTCATCTCCAAGATGCGATCACACATAGACCTTGCTTGCCAATAGGGCTTAAGTGACCTTGAACTTGTGGGTTAGGGAGAATAATTGGAGGAGGTGGAGGAGGTGAAGTTCCAAGAGATTTGGGAAGATCATAGATGTCTGAACTAGACATCTTTTGGGAGATATTCAAGATAGTTGATTTAAAGTCCTTAATATAACACCCAATATGAAATATTAAGGCTAGGACCCAACACAATATTTTATAACTTGGAAGAGGGATGCCGTAATCCAAGCTAGAGAATATTTGAAGGTAGGTGAATGACGATTCACCAATTTCCACCATGAAAACGAAATAATTTATTAGGTTTTAGTTGGTTTTGAAACTCCTAAATCTTTTGAGATTCATTGAACTGTTCAATGGCATGTTTCAATCTTGATTGTGCGCTTCAGGTTTTGTGACTGGGATGTCGAGGATCACAAAACAAGGTGTGAAGTAACCATGCAAATTACTTGGTACTCTTAAATGTTTATCACCCAACCGATGTGCCGGTTAACCACACACGCTCCACCGGCCTATGATAAACTTTAAGAAACCCTTTGCCTACCTTGTTAAATCAAGCTAGTGTGTCGGTTAACCACACGCGCTCCACTAACCGACTTAAGCAAAGTGCAAAGTGTAATTTCATGGGTTAGCACCTTATTCACATTTTCCTAAGTAACTAAGATTGGGAATTTATAAAAGGTTTAGTTACTTAGTATTTATCATTAATACTTTTAATGAAGGGATAATTATAGTCTTTGTCCTACCCGTTCGGCTAACGACCCTCCACCAGTCAAGGAAGCGGTGGGTGAGAGTGGACACCCATTAAACTTCCATTTTATAGGTTGTAACCTTATACCCCTTTATAGACCGGCTTCGTGAATGAGGCCTACTAATGGTAAGACGACTTGCTCTTATACATACATACATATATATATATATATATATATATATATATATATATATATATATATATATATATATATATATATATTATTAACTTATAATATTATAAAGTATAAGGATTGAATTTTAACTTTTAAAATCCTAAGGGCTTAATTTGGAATTAAAGTATTCATGAAAGAAAACTTTTCAAATTCCAAAACTTGAGGGCGAGTTTTGAACTATTCAAAAAAATTTCAATTCCATAACTTATGTGTTTAAAGTAGTTTTAATTCAACAAAATCTTCAAGTTCCATAACTTGAGGACAAGTTATGGAAGACTTTAAACCATTAAAGAATGTGACTTTTCTTTATTCAAAACCTATGGAAATATTTATGAGTTTTATGAATCTTAAATGTGACTTTTCATCTAACTTGAGGACAAGTTACAAAAACACATTTTAGAATCAACTCTTAGATTAGTTTGGATTGAAAACAACAATTTCACATAACATTCCTATTAATCTAAGCAACTCAAAAGAACAAGATAATCCATTCAAACTTTTTCATGTAATTAGCCTAATCATTAAACTAATACAAAACATGAATCTAATGACAATTATCTTTGAAATTGGATTAGAATGAACATTACCACATCAAAAACAGGTTTATAGGTTCAAAAACAGCTTAGGGTAATGATTCTAGTCCAATTCCAGCCTTAAAAGTCGAAAATATGCTGTCTGGGGGTCCTACTCATCGAGTGTATGAACCTACTCGAAGAGTAGGATGAGTTTCCTCATGGACTCGGCGAGTCCATCAGTGGAATCGGCGAGTCTAGTGCCCAGACAGTTCGAAAATCGATTTTTTCAGCATTTTTCAGCACTTTGCATCAAGTATAATTGAAAACAAGCATTAGCTCTGATACCACTGATGGGTTTTGAGCATTCTAACACTCCTAAGTGTACATGCAACCCTAAATACCTTGGATCTATGTTTTCTCTATTATACATGCAAATATGAATATTCCAAGGTATTACCCTAACTAGCATACAAAACATTGATACTTGGGTGATAAACTAGATAGAAATACATATCTTGTTGATGTAGCTTGACTCCATGAAGCTCGAGAGCCTAATGCCCCAAGTGTGACACCTCAAATGGTTCACACAACATCACCAACATATGGAATAACCATGAGAAGAAGACATTCATGCTCAAATCGGCTAGCCCTCATATATGTATCACTAGTGCCAATTTCTTGAGCTAAAGGGGTCCTTATATAGTGTGCACATTAGGGTTACACCATGTAACCCATGAATTTACCCATTCCTTATGCTCCATGGGTTTTAACCTCCATGGAGTATCCATGGATCACCACATGGGTTAAACCCAACTTAAGGAATCATGGATCATAATCCCACATATATAAGAATGAATGATTTACACAATCAATCCCCATATATTTAATTAGTCTCTTTTTTATCACTAAATTAAGTCCAAATTAATTCTTGATCAATACTAATTAAATAACATGATTCCATATTAATATATTAGAACTTATAATATATTAATATGTCACAAATGTCCTCTCCTCACAAATGGTCTATCCAAATGTTCCGATGCCATGCAACCCAAATGGACCATGCCGAGTCGGGTCAAGTACATACCAATTATAGTTATGGACTTAGACACTAATCCAACAACATATTGCGAGGACTAAATGATTTCAGAAGGTTAGATATAGCCCTATTTCGCAGCTCTTGTTTGAGTCCAACCGTTATGGGGCAGGACCTCTCATTCGAAGAATTATCTGGTCTTAGTGATATGTAATGGTATTCACGAGCTAGTTAGGTAAAGGTATCGGGGATTTCTTATGCAGATGATAGCAGAGAGTAGGTCGGAGACTTACCCTCGGGTAAACCTAAGATGAGGTTAGTACAACTAGCAGTAGTAGTAAAAGGTACCTGGTGAAGTCAAGGCAATCCTTGAGGAAAGTACGGATAGATGTGGAAGGTAGTATGGGCCCGTACTACTGAAAGCATAGGATTTGTACTCGAGTCAAGGAGGGATGAGATAGAACCAGAAAACTTGTAGAGTGTGTGAGACCTCTCGAGATTATGTATGACCCTGACGATTATGTGTTTTGTTTCAGAATGGTGACGACACGTCACAGAGTGGGAGGATCAGGTTTAGGTTCAGCTTCAGGTGTGGGTAATGAGTCGGTTGATGACGGACTACGTGAGTTTATCGCGTCTGAGATTACGAGAGGCATCCTTGAGGCGACCCCGGTGATTTTTGGGTCGATCAAGGAAGGGATCATCGAGTTGATGGAGGATCGCCTCAGGGCATTCCGGAGTGACATGGAATCTAGCCAGTCAGGTACACGCACACTCTCCTTTAAGGACTTCAGGGGATATGGTGAACCAAACTTTCACGAGGTGGAGGACCCCATTATGGCCAGAAGGTGGATCGCAGACATTGAGTCTGCGTAATTGACGAGCTTCTGTCCCGAGGGGTCGAAGGTTAGGTACGCAATAGGGTGTTTGAGGGATAGAGCTAGAGACTGGTGGGAGGCAGTCACTGACTCATTGGGAGCCCCATACATTGAGGCTATGACCTGGTCGGACTTTGTGACCAGGTTTCGGGCTGAGTTTGCGCCAGCTGTGGAGCTTCAGCGGCTGGCCAAGGAGTTTCTGGATATGAGGCAGACTATTGAGTCGGTGGCGGAGATTACCGCCAAGTTCAGGGAGAGGGCCTTACCGGTTCCTCAGTATGAGGGAGACGAGAAGATGAGGAAGACTCGGTATCATGACACGTTGAGAGCTGACATTCGGAAACATGTCAGCAATTCAGCTTGTCCGACTGTGACAACCCGAAATTTCTACTATGTACAACATGTCAAGTCAATAGAAGTCAAAACAGTTACTGTTAAATTTTAAGACTTTTTGGAATAAGTTTGAGTATTTTAGGATTTACACTTTAGGAGATATCAGGAGAGAGGATGCCCTAGGGTTATAGTGCATCACTGTTATTCCTAAACTCCAAGAAATTGGAGTTTACTGCCTGAATAAAATATTTACAGCCAAAAACCCTAAATTTGAGAGTATATATATGACACTTAGTCATTTTATATCATTTTTACAAATTCTCAAGAACAAATATCAAATCCTCTCAAGTATCATCCAAGTTTTATTCAAGATCTTCAATCTAGTAAGTGTTTCTAGCCCTTTTAAGTTAGTATATCACTTAATCTAGTGAGTTAACACACTTCTATCCGTTAGATCTTTCCAAAAGATCAAATCTTCAAGTTTCACCAAGAACACACACTAGTGTTCTTGGACTTTTGGCTCATTTCAAGCTTCTATATTGTAAGTACTTCTATCCTAGAGTATGTTTAAGCTTGCTACACATCTTTACATCAAGAAAACACAAGGAAACACCAAGATCAAAGGTGTTTACGGTCCAAGAACACCGTGGACCGTAAACCCTTCTTAAGGGGCCAAAGTGACCCTAGTCCCTTCCTTAGCCTTGGAAACTAGTCTAGACTTATACCTTAATGTGTTTAGGACTTGAAAACATCAAAATACCATCATCCATAGGGGTTTACGGCCGTAAACCCAAAGGGAAATGGTCTTAGGGCCGTAAACTCAAAATAGGAGTGAAATGGTGCCCTAACTTCTTCCATAGACTTATACTTCAAGTGGAAACACTTCTAAGGACTTAGAAACCTTCAAAACAACAAATGGTCAATGGGGTGTGAGTTTACGGCCGTAAACTCATGGGTTTACGACCGTAAAATCATGTGGTTATGGTCAAGAAACCGTAAACTCATAAAAGGGGTTCCCTTGAACCCTAACCCCATAGCTTGGTCCTACAACACTTAGATGCAATCCTTGGGACTTATAACACTTATATAAAGTGTTTAACTTGTCTTAGGATGTCTTAACTTTATAAATTAGTTGTTTAAAGACTAATTGAATACATATATGTGTATTTATATGTTAAATAGGATCATTGTGTGTGTACAAGTCTTCACTTGACACCTAGCAATCCTATCTCTTCAGTTCATCTAAACCACTCACTACAGGTGAGTTCATACCCCCTTAATTAACCTTTTAAATGTTTTTAAATGCTTTTATGGGGGGGATACAAGTTGAACAACTATAGTTATTATATCAATCACCTATGATTAATAACTACCAAACAAATGGTTTTCTTACTTTTCAAACTGTTTATCAAACTGTTTTACCTCAAACTACTTTACAAACTCTTTTACTTATCAAATACTTTTACTTAAACTCTTTTAAACTTATATTCTGTGTATCTATATAGATATAGTTATATAAGTAGGATTGAAAGGACTTAGGACTGTTAGCCTACATTACTTCCTGTTCCTTGTTTGGTTATGGACTTAGGGTATCAAGGTTAGTTGTCCGAAGGTCGTTTGAATCCTAGTTATATATTATGTATATGTATATGGATATAAAAGGTTATTTCTTTCATTCAGTTACATGCCCTTGGGTAGCAAGGGTATACAAACATGTTCATACATTGCTAGTAAGCTACCATAGGGGTAGTTTAGGAAGATACTATTACTAGAACAATGAAACATACAATGAGTCAGTTCATACATGAGTCAATACATACTATGATGAGAAACAAACATAATACAGAGTGATGAGAAACAAACAATAGACACTATGACGAGAAACAAACATACAGGCTAGACAGAGAAAGAACACAATACAGCTAGCACACAAATCACATAACATTTACATTAATACATTTATGTGAGCCATTAAACAGGGCATGGCACTACCTGCCATGACTGTTTTTGTATCAGAATCTCCTTAATTGGGGAGTGTATGAGTTTGTGTATAGATCTATACTGGATTGACTATCCTACACCTTACTGCTCGCTACAGTGGGACTTGCAAGTCTACGAGTGCCAAACATCATTTTTACGGCATCTTACATTGTCGTTTTACTATTGAGTCGGTAGCAAGATACAGGCCGATCACATGGTACCTTAAAATATACAATTGGTTTAAGGTAGTTAGTACAGCAGTAGTTACTTAATACTACATTACAGTACTATAACATTTTCACTTTACATTTTACTTTGTGATATTCACACAATAAACAATAATGTAAAAACTATATTTTTGGTTAATGATAGTCGGATTTGGGAAAATACACACTTTTACAAGAGACACACACAGACACTAGATGCCTTGCTAGAAGGCTACTTTTATTAGGAAACATAGGGTTTTCTAGGAGAGTTCAAACAAATACAAAACTTTTACAAACTTATACAGTACATCGTACAAAACATATTACAAATGCTTTCATACAAACATAGACACTAATATACTTATGATCTCACCAGCTCTAAAGCTGATAAACTCTTTCAAAATAACTTGTATTCTCAGGTCGCCAGTAGACAGGTACCGGAGCCAGGTTTTGAGAAGATGGAGCTCGTTCAAGACTCATCTTATATTTTTGATGTATATTGTTTTGGTGTCTTTAAAACTTGACAGAACACACTTGTATGAAATTATATTATTAATGCAATGGATGATGTTGTTGCTTGTTTACTACTTGCATTGTTGTGATACTGTACATGACGTCCTCCACCCCAGAACGTTTCCGCCGTTCATAGGTTTTGGGGGTGTGACAGATTGGTATCAGAGCATTGTTTATAGTGAATCGAGTGTATCAACCCATTAAAGATATACGAACTATAAACACAAGCGAGATTTAAAATACTCTGATAAAGAGTTTATACTTTTAAATAATAAAATATTTAACCAAGTATACATACATGCATTCATACTAAAATCAGTGTCACTAGGACAGAACAAAAGTATCACGATTGTTGGACAGCACAAGTAGGCTTAGAGACATATGGTCAACCCTGGGAAGATGTAGCCTGATCAACTACATTATCGGAGGAGTGATTAGCATGTGCCTAAGTATGGTTGTGAGGTTGCAACAAGTCTAAAAACTTACCAACACTACTACAACAAGAACAGTAGAACAGAACATTAAACTTAAAATACTATAGGAGTATTTTGTGCTACAATAATTACTTATTTGAAAACTAAAGGTCTTTATTAGTATATCAATGGTTGTTTAGTGGATACACTAAGGTCATATGTGCTAAGATGTCATAGACTTAGAATCTGTGATCTTTGCCTTACTTCCTGTTCCTTGTTTGGTTGTGGGCTTAGGGTTAGGGTCACTTATTCGAAGGTCTATCCCGTCTGCGTTACGTGTAACTAGTATTCTTTAAACAAGTATTGAAGCAACTAATAAAGATCACCTTATAATTATCTAATTAGTTAGTCTAATTTAGTTATTTCTTATATCCCTTTTCTCGCGTAGCTATAATGGCTGGATTTCATCTTCCCGGAGACCCGTACTATCCCAACCACGACAATGCAGGATGGCTGGGAGAAGAACCAGAAGATAATCACCCAATTCCTTTAGATGATTATGAAGCGGAAGGTTTTTCTGATGGTTCCGAATCGGAGCCAGAAGTCAACAACCAACCCCCATCTGTTCAAAACCCAAACCCTCGTCCCGCATTTCAAGGACCCACACCTCTGTGGGCCACAAACTTGAATAGGTGGAGTCAGGAACAAGGTCAACCTTTTCCTTACAATGGAGACAGAAGCTTCTACAACCTCACTGAGGGAGGTTCAGCTGTTAGGGTCCTACCTATCATGGTTCGTAGGATTGCTCGGAACACCGAGCAGGGTCGAGCAGCTATCGACCGGGTAGTAGAAGTTGATGCCAATTCTGCTGTTAACACTGTCCGCATTCGCCAGCTGGAGTCCGCTCATGAAAGGGCTCAGGTTAGTAATGCAATGCTTCAGAGGGAACTTGCTGAAACCCGAGCCGAAGTCAGGGAACTTCGAACTCAGCAAGCAAGATCTGATAGGCGTGGGAGGGACATAGAGCGTCTCCTATCGGATTCAAGAACTCACACTAGCAGTTCTCGTCGCCGTTAGAGTCTTATCGATTTCTCTTTTGGATATAACCTAGTTTATGTAAAAAGTTTAGGCTAATTTCCTATCTTGTTCGACCTTAGACCTGTTAGTTCAATTATTAGGTCGTAGTTCTGTGAAAATTTTCCACTCTTGGTTGATGTAAGACCTACTTCTAGGTCATTTTTTCCCGAACTTGTTACATCTGTAATCCCAGTGTCTTTGACAGATATCTAATCTAATGGAAATTATTATCCAAATGCTTTCATCTTCATTCAAGTATTCCATTCAATTATGTTGTTGGGCTATGGAGAGTTAGTCCATGAGTCATTCTCTTCAAGGTTCCTATCAAATTCTTATCAATGTCTTTGTCATTCTAAACTTTCAGCTAAAAGATGCCTCCACGTAAATCAACAAGACGTAATCCTCCCGCAGCAACTCCACCCACTCCTCAATTCGATACAGCAGCCCTCAATGCTGCTGTAGCTGCGGCAGTGGCAACGGCCATGGCTGAATATCATTCCTCAAGTTCCACTGGAGGAGGGACTCCTGTTCCGACTATTCAGGTTGAAACCCCTGTGCGCTCGAGAGAGTGCTCCTACAAAGACTTCACAAACTGCAAGCCATTGTCCTTTAGGGGAACTGGCGGAGTCATTGTACTCTCACAATGGTTCGAGAAGACAGAATCAGTCTTTGAAATCTGCTCGTGCCCGGAGAGAAGCAAGGTCAAGTTTGCCGCTTGCACCTTCGAATCAAAAGCCCTAACATAGTGGAATAGCCATGTTAAGTCACTATCTCTAGTGGTGGCAAATGATATGGGCTGGGGCACCATGAAAGACCTCATGATTGAGGAGTACTGCCCGAGAGGCGAGATCCAAAAGCTGGAGGAAGAACTTTGGCGCCTAACCATGAAGGGCTCCGACATCGTCGCATATACCGCCAGGTTCTGTGAACTGGTGGCCCTCTATCCCAACATGATTCATACAGAGGGAAAGAAGATCGAGAGATATATATGGGGGCTGGTGCCACCATACCAGGGAAATGTATTGTCATCACGCCCCACTACATTTGATAGTGCCAAGCGATTGGCACAGCAGCTAATTGACCACGGGGTCCGTACCCCGGCTGCAACAACCACCCTGGCCATCTCAGAAACCGCCATAACTGCAGAGTCCAAGCGGAAATTCTGGGATGACAAGAAAAAGAAGAAGGCTGCCAAGAAACAGCAGATCGTGGCAGTTCATAGTGCGACAACACCTGCCACTGCTGCTGCTCCATTAAAGCAGTATTCTGGAAGTTTGCCGCTATGCAACAAGTGCAACTACCACCATGTGGGAGCCTGCCGGGAAATGCAGTGTGTAAACTGCAATAGGAAGGGGCACACAGCCCGTTTCTGCAAATCTCCGGTGAGGCCAATCACCCAAGTCCCCGGCGCTGGAGTGGGCCAAACTTGCTACAATTATGGCGATGTGGGCCACTACAAAAGGAACTGCCCCAAGGCAGGGACTGCCGGTGGAGTAGGAAGAGTTCTGGCTATAGGTCATGAGGAGGCGGTTGCCGACCCCACAGTGGTCACTGGTACGTTTCTCCTCGATAACTCTTATGCTTGTATACTATTTGATAGTGGAGCGGAGAGGAGCTTCGTGAACCAAAAATTTGCTCATTTACTTAAGCAAAAATCACGAGCACTCAAAGAACCGTTCACAGTAGAAATGGCTAATGGGAAGACAGAGAGCACTAGCTGCATATACATAGGATGTACCTTAACTTTAAATAGCCATTCATTCTCGATCGATCTCATGCCAGTCTCAATTAAAAGTTTCGACGTCATCATTGGCATGGATTGGTTGAGTCTTCATCGTGCCGACATCATGTGTTACGAAAAGGCTGTCCGCCTTAATCTTTCGTCTGGCGAAACCCTAGTAGTATATGGCGACAAACCCGGCACGAACCTTCGTATCATCTCGAGCATTCAAGCTCAGAAATTCTTGCGAAAGGAATGTCGCGCATTCCTTGCTCATGTGGTCGATGTGAGCCAAGAAGCAAAAGACATCAAGAACATCCCCGTAGTACGCGACTTTCACGACATTTTTCCAGAAGAACTTACAGGATTACCTCCGCAACAACAAGTCGAGTTCAGAATCGACTTAGTTCCAGGGGCTACTCCCGTAGCCAAATCGCCTTATCGTCTAGCACCTGCAGAGATGCAAGAACTATCCTTTCAACTTAACGAACTGATCAGCAAGGGCTTTATAAGACCGAGCTTCTCACCCTGGGGAGCTCCAGTCTTGTTCGTCAAGAAGAAAGACGGATCATTTCATATGTGCATCGACTACAGGGAGCTCAACAAACTGACCGTCAAAAATCGTTATCCTTTGCCTCGGATCGACGATTTATTCGATCAACTACAAGGGGCGAATTTCTTTTCCAAAATCGACTTAAGATCCGTATATCACCAACTACGAGTGCTAGAGGAGGATGTTCCGAAGACGGCCTTCCGAACTCGTTATGGGCACTACGAATTCGTAGTGATGCCATTCGGATTAACAAACGCACCCGCTGTATTCATGGATTTAATGAATAGGGTGTGTCGTCCTTACTTGGATCAGTTCGTCATCGTCTTCATCGATGAGATACTTATCTACTCTCGAAGTAAGGAGGAGCATAGCCAACATCTGCAATTAGTCTTAGAAACCCTGCGCGCGGAGAAGCTTTATGCGAAGTTCTCGAAATGCGAATTTTGGATCCGACGATTCGAATTCTTAGGGCACGTGGTTAGCGAAGAGGGAATCCATGTGGACCCATCCAAAATCAAAGCCATTGAGAGCTGGTCAGCACCGAAGACGCCTACAGAAATTCATCAATTTCTAGGCCTCGCTGGCTACTATCGCAGGTTCATTCAGAACTTCTCCCGCATTGCAAAGCCTCTTACAACGCTTACCCAGAAGGGCGTACCCTTTGACTGGGAAGAAAAGCAGGAGAGAGCGTTCCAAACGCTCAAACGAGCCTTGTGCACCGCACCAATACTATCCCTCCCCGAAGGGATAGAAGACTTCGTTGTCTATTGCGATGCATCGAACCAAGGTCTCGGATGTGTTCTGATGCAGCGAGGTAAGGTCATCGCCTATGCGTCGAGACAGCTGAAGACACATGAGGTCAACTACACGACCCACGATCTTGAACTAGGATCAGTTATTTTTGCTTTGAAGATTTGGAGACACTACCTGTACGGTACGAAGAGCACAATCTTTACAGACCACAAGAGCCTACAGGATATATTCGACCAGAAGGAGCTCAACATGAGACAACGACGGTGGGTCGAACTACTCAGTGACTACGAATGCGAAATTCGTTATCATGCCGGCAAGGCCAATGTAGTAGCTGATGCCCTAAGTCGGAAATAATATTCTGGTCGTAGAGTCAAAACATTGACAATGACTATCCATTCACACTTATCCACACAAATACAGGCAGCTCAGCTCGATGCTTTGAAACCTGAAAATGTGAACAGTGAATCCCTTCGAGGGATGGATAAGAACTTGGAAGTCAAAGGTGGCGGATCCTATTACCTCATGGATCGGATTTGGACCCCGAAACTTGGTGGTTTCAGAGACTTGGTCATGAACGAGGCGCACAACACTCGTTATTCCGTCCACCCAGGTTCAGATAAGATGTATCTGGATCTTAAAAAGTTATACTGGTGGCCTTACATGAAAGCAGAGTTTGCTACCTTCGTAAGTAAATGCCTTACTTGCGCAAAGGTCAAGGTCGAGTACCAGAAACCCTCAGGTCTTCTTCAACAGCCTGAGATCCCAGAATGGAAGTGGGAGCGGATCACTATGGATTTCATAACCAAGTTGCCCAAGACAACGGGTGGACTTGATACCATATGGGTCATCGTCGACAGATTGACCAAGTCCGCGCACTTCCTGCCTATCAAAGAAACATACAAGATGGAGAAGCTTACAAGAACTTACATTAGAGAGATTGTACGACTGCACGGTGTTCCTATATCCATTATCTCGGACAGAGATAGTAGGTTCACTTCTAGGTTCTGGCAGTCGCTACAAAATTCCCTAGGAACTAGGCTGGATATGAGTACAGCCTACCATCCGCAGACAGACGGGCAAAGTGAGAGGACTATCCAAACCTTGGAGGACATGTTACGAGCCTGTGTGATTGACTTTGGGAAAGCATGGGATACTCATTTACCCCTTGTCGAATTTTCCTACAACAACAGTTATCACACAAGCATAAAGGCTGCTCCATTCGAGGCCCTCTACGGCCGCAAGTGAAGACCTCCTCTGTGCTGGGCTGAGGTGGGGGATGCCCAGTTAGCTAAGGGACGAGTTCTTGAAAGCACTCTCACAGGTCCAGAAATCATTCGGGAAACGACGGAGAAGATCGTTCAGATTCGTGAACGATTGAAAGCCTCCAGAGACCGACAGAAAAGCTACGCTGATAAACGAAGGAAACCGTTGGAATTCCAGGTGGGCGACCGTGTTCTATTAAAGGTCTCACCCTGTAAGGGCTTAATACGTTTCGGAAAGCATGGAAAGCTAAATCCAAGGTACATTGGGCCTTTCGAGATTCTTTCCAGAATCGGCCCAGTAGCTTACAAACTTAACTTACCGAGCGAACTCAATAACGTACATTCTACCTTCCACGTCTCGAACTTGAAAAAGTGTCTGTCCGACGAGACTCTTGTAATCCCACTCGACGAGATCGAGATCAACGAGAGCCTCAACTTCGTGGAAGAACCAGTAGAGATCATGGACCGGGAGGTCAAGCAAACGAAACAAAGCCGCATCCCGATAGTGAAGGTTCGCTGGAACGCCAAGCGAGGACCTGAATTCACTTGGGAGCGAGAGGATCAGATGAAACTGAAATATCCTCGTCTTTTTACTTAGTTATCTGTAACTACTTATTTGCTTAAATTCTAATTTTGGGACGAAATTCCTACTAAGGAGGGGATGATGTGACAACCCGAAATTTCTACTATGTACAACATGTCAAGTCAATAGAAGTCAAAACAGTTACTGTTAAATTTTCAGACTTTTTGGAATAAGTTTGAGTATTTTAGGATTTACACTTTAGGAGATATCAGGAGAGAGGATGCCCTAGGGTTATAGTGCATCACTGTTATTCCTAAACTCCAAGAAACTGGAGTTTACTGCCTGAATAAAATATTTACAGCCAAAAACCCTAAATTTGAGAGTATATATATGACACTTAGTCATTTTATATCATTTTTACAAATTCTCAAGAACAAATATCAAATCCTCTCAAGTATCATCCAAGTTTTATTCAAGATCTTCAATCTAGTAAGTGTTTCTAGCCCTTTTAAGTTAGTATATCACTTAATCTAGTGATTTAACACACTTTTATCCGTTAGATCTTTCCAAAAGATCAAATCTTCAAGTTTCACCAAGAACACACACTAGTGTTCTTGGACATTTGGCTCATTTCAAGCTTCTATATTGTAAGTACTTCTATCCTAGAGTATGTTTAAGCTTTCTACACATCTTTACATCAAGAAAACACAAGGAAACACCAAGATCAAAGGTGTTTATGGTCCAAGAACACCTTGGACCGTAAACCCTTCTTAAGGGGCCAAAGTGACCCTAGTCCCTTCCTTAGCCTTGGAAACTAGTCTAGACTTATACCTTAATGTGTTTAGGACTTGAAAACATCAAAATACCATCATCCATAGGGGTTTACGGCCGTAAACCCAAAGGGAAATGGTCTTAGGGCCGTAAACTCCAAATAGGAGTGAAATGGTGCCCTAACTTCTTCCATAGACTTATACTTCAAGTGGAAACACTTCTAAGGACTTAGAAACCTTCAAAACAACAAATGGTCAAAGGGGTGTGAGTTTACGGCCGTAAACTCATGGGTTTACGACCGTAAACTCATGTGGTTATGGTCAAGAAACCGTAAACTCATGAAAGGGGAACCCCATAGCTTGGTCCTACAACACTTAGATGCAATCCTTGGGACTTATAACACTTATATAAAGTGTTTAACTTGTCTTAGGATGTCTTAACTTTATAAATTAGTTGTTTAAAGACTAATTGAATACATATATGTGTATTTATATGTTAAATAGGATCATTGTGTGTGTACAAGTCTTCACTTGACACCTAGCAATCCTATCTCTTCAGTTCATCCAAACTACTCACTACAGGTGAGTTCATACCCCCTTAATTAACCTTTTAAATGTTTTTAAATGATTTTATGGGGGGGGGGATACAAGTTGAACAACTATAGTTATTATATCAATCACCTTCGATTAATAACTACCAAACAAATGGTTTTCTTACTTTTCAAACTGTTTTACCTCAAACTACTTTACAAACTCTTTTACTTATCAAATACTTTTACTTAAACTCTTTTAAACTTATATTCTGTGTATCTATATAGATATAGTTATATAAGTAGGATTGAAAGGACTTAGGACTCTTAGCCTACCTTACTTCCTGTTCCTTGTTTGGTTATGGACTTAGGGTATCAAGGTTAGTTGTCCGAAGGTCGTTTGAATCCTAGTTATATATTATGTATATGTATATGGATATAAAAGGTTATTTCTTTCATTTAGTTACATGCCCTTGGGTAGCAACGGTATACAAACATGTCCATACATTGCTAGTAAGCTACCATAGGGGTAGTTTAGGAAGATACTATTACTAGAACAATGAAACATACAATGAGTCAGTTCATACATGAGTCAATACATACTATGATGAGAAACAAACATAAAATAGAGTGATGAGAAACAAACATAATACAGAGTGATGAGAAACAAACAATAGACACTATGACGAGAAACAAACATACAGGCTAGACAGAGAAAGAACACAATACAGCTAGCACACAAATCACATAACATTTACATTAATACATTTATGTGAGCCATTAAACAGGGCATGGCACTACCTGCCATGACTGTTTTTGTATCAGAATCTCCTTAATTGGGGAGTGTATGAGTTTGTGTATAGATCTATACTGGATTGACTATCCTACACCTTACTGCTCGCTACAGTGGGACTTGCAAGTCTACGAGTGCCAAACATCATTTTTACGGCATCTTACATTGTCGTTTTACTATTGAGTCGGTAGCAAGATACAGGCCGATCACATGGTACCTTAAAATATACAATTGGTTTAAGGTAGTTAGTACAGCAGTAGTTACTTAATACTACATTACAGTACTATAACATTTTCCCTTTACATTTTACTTTGTGATATTCACACAATAAACAATAATGTAAAAACTATATTTTTGGTTAATGATAGTCGGATTTGGGAAAATACACACTTTTACAAGAGACACACACAGACACTAGATGCCTTGGTAGAAGGCTACTTTTATTAGGAAACATAGGGTTTGCTAGGAGAGTTCAAACAAATACAAAACTTTTACAAACTTATACAGTACATCGTACAAAACATCTTACAAATGCTTTCATACAAACACATACACTAATATACTTATGATCTCACCAGCTCTAAAGCTGATAAACTCTTTCAAAATAACTTGTATTCTCAGGTCGCCAGTAGACAGGTACCGGAGCCAGGTTTTGAGAAGATGGAGCTCGTTCAAGACTCATCTTATATTTTTGATGTATATTGTTTTGGTGTCTTTAAAACTTGACACAACACACTTGTATGAAATTATATTATTAATGCAATGGATAATGTTGTTGCTTGTTTACTACTTGCATTGTTGTGATACTGTACATGACGTCCTCCACCCCAGAACGTTTCCGCCGTTCATAGGTTTTGGGGGTGTGACACCGACCCTGGATGACATGATTGTTGGATAAGGTGTCTAAGTCCATAACTATTTCTGGTATGTACTTGACCCGACCCGGCATGGTCCATTTGGGTTGCATGGCATCATGCATTTGGATATACTAAATGAGAGAAATAATAGTTGTGGTTTATTAATATATTATAAGTTCTAATATATTAATAATATTATTTAGTTAGTATTGATCAAGAATTAATCTAGAATTAATTAACTGATCAAAAGGAGACTAATTAAATATATGGGTTGATTGTGTAAATCATCCATACTTGTATAGTGGGCTAGATGCTCCATGGATTATCTAGTTGGGCTAAGGTCCATAGGATGCTCCATGGGAGTTACAAAACCATGGGTCATGGAAATGAAGAGCCATGTTACATTAGGGTTTACATGGTGTAACCCTAATGCAACATACTATATAAGCATACTTAGAGCAACCAAAATCGGCTACACTAGTGAGACAAGAGGGCAAGGCCGATTTCAAGTGTTATACATTTCTCTCAAAGTTTATTCCAAGAGCATTTGGTGCTGTGTGAAACATTTGAGGCATCACACTTGGGGTGCTAGGCTCTCAAGGTTTTCAAGGAATCAAAACAACTACAAGGTATGTAATCCTAGCCATCTTTTATGATTAAAGTTCCCCATGTATGCTAGATAGGATTTTGAACCTTGGAAAAAGTATTTTGCATGTATTTTAGACAAACATAGATCCAAGGTTTTCTAGGGTTGCATGTACACTTAGGAGTGTTAGAATGCTCAAAACCCATCAGTGTTATCAGAGCCTAGGCTTGTTTGTTTGATACTTGATGCAAAATTGTGAAAAAAAACTCGTTTTTATGCATTCTGCAGCATGAACTCGCCGAGTCCATGGGCGACTCAACGAGTCCATGACCAAACTCATCCTACTCGTCGAGTAGATTCTTGCACTCGACGAGTAGGAGCCCCTGAGTGCAGTTTTTCGAGTTTTGTTGCTGGAAATGGACTAGAAACATTGCCCTAAATTGTTTTGGTGTTTTAAAACTTGTTTTAGATGGTGTAATGGTTGTTCTAATCCATTTTCAATGGCTAATATCAAAATTACGTGATTATATGTGTTCATATGTTCTTGAAATTTTGATATGACTATTCATGTTCTTATGAGTTCTTGATAGATCATAGGAATTATTTGTTTAATGCTTAATTCATGATCTTTATGTGTTTTAATGGAGTCCATAACTTGTCCTCAAGTTATGAATAACCAAAAGTCACTTTGTATTAAATCCATTAAAAGAACACATAAGTTACAAAAATGAAGAGTTTTCATTTTAATAACTCATAAGTTATGAATTGAAAGGTTTTGTAAAGTTACAAAACTTGACCTCAAGTTTTGGAACATGTAAAGTCATCTAGTAAACTTTAGTTCCAACCCCTAGAATTTTAAAAGTTAAAATTCAACCCTTATACTTTATAATATTATAAGTTAATAATATATATATATATATATATATATATATATATGTATATGTATAAGATCAAGTCGTTTTATAGTTAGTAGGCCTCATTCACGAAGCCGTCTATAAGGGGGGTATAAGGTTGTTTCCTATAAAATGGCAGCTTAATGGGTGTCCACTCTCACCCACCGCTTCCTTGACTGGTGGAGGGTCGTTAGCCGAACGGGTAGGACAATGACTTAAAATTCTCATTAAAAGTATAATGATTATTATAAAGTAACTAAATGTTTTTATAAATTCTCAATCTTAGTTACTTTAGGAAAATGTGAATAAGGTGCTAACCCATGAAATTACACTTTGCACTTTGATTAAGTCGTTAGTGAAGCGTGTGTGGTTAACCAGTACACTAACTTGGACTTAACAAGGTAGGCAAAGGGTGACTTAAGGTTTTCAATAGGTCGGTGGAGCGCGTGTGGTTAACCGGCACATCGATTAAGTGAAAAACATTAAGAGTACCAAGTAATTTGCATGGTTACTTCACACTTTGTTTTGTGATCCTCGGTATCCCAGTCACAAAACATGAAGGGCACACTCGATATTGAAACATGCCATTGAAAAGTTCAATGAACCTCAAAAGAATCTAGGAGTTTCTAAGAACCAAATAAAACCTAATACTTATATATTTCGTTTTTCATGGTGGAAATTGGTGAATCGTCATTCACTTACCTTTCAAATATGTTATAGCTTGGATTACGGCATCCCTCTTCTAAGTTATAATATATTGTGATTGGGTCCTAGCCTTAATATTACATTTGGGTGTTTTATTAAGGACTATTGTAACATACACGTTTTGAAATCGTGTTTTGTAAATGTTAAAAGTAAATAATATTATGAAATATTATGTAATATTGAGTATTTATTTCTAACAGATAGTTTTTACTAGAAATGAAGTAAAACTATGTTTATAATCACTCGGAAAATATTGGAAGTCTTATTAGATTCCAATCAAATGTCAAATAGTGAAATTTAACGAAAATATAAAATTTGAAATAAGTATAATTTTATTATTGAAGGTTGTAAATAATCTCGTTAGAAACATTTAGGCGAAAACCTCATCGAAATCCGAGTTATAACGAAAAAGTTATGACCAATCGAAGATCCGTGACAAAACCGACACGGCGCCGAATGACGTAAAAAGTGAGTTTTCGATAAACTACTTTTTAGCTTTAGTAATCTAAATGAAAGTCGTAGTATTCATTAAACCGAGAATTTTCATAGAAAAAACGTCCAAATCTGACTTCGTATGAGGAAGTTATGATTTTTCTAAGTTTTGGAATAGCAGTAGACAGCTAAAAACTTGAAATAAAGATCGAGTGATTTTTACCCGACACAACCTAAACGAGAATAGATGATCTCTTCGGTTGTAGATCAACGGTAAAAAGACAGAAGAAAACGGACGTCAGATGAAGAAGTTATGAATTATTAACGGACTTTTCCTGTCCTCGCCCGTTAAAAATATAAAAATAATAATGAATTCAAAATTAGCCAATGGAGTCTAAACGAAAGTTGTAGAGTATATTCTCGTCTACGCGTGCATATAAATAACGTCAAAAACGGAGTTCGTACGCAAAAGATATGAATTTTACAAGTTATTAAATAAAAATAAATGAAAAACCGAAATATTATCCGGAGCCGTACGCCCAGCGTACGAGCCTACGCTCAGCGTACGTGTGCGATCAGGAATCAGCCACGTCTCTCACTCTTCTCCCTATATACCACGTCCGAGCCTGGGAACCAAACAAGTGACACCTCGCATGTACGCCCTGCATACGAGGCTACGCCCCGCGTAGTTGGCCGCCTCAGAGTACGCCCAGCGTACCGAGGACTTACGCCCAACGTAACGCGAGCCTCGGTCCCCTATAAATAGAATGCGAAGGCTGCCAGATTATGTTACATTATTCACCCATTTTACCCCCTATACACTCTCTAAATTTACCCTATTAACCCCTGAAGTCCCGATATCAATCCCGAAACCCGAAGCAACTCCTGCCGCTCCGAAGTTCCCGATAAAATTATATTTACAAGCCGAAACTCTGCCCGTGTAAGGCCGGTTTTCATCTAAAATTCCCGGTTTCGTCACAAAAATTCATATTTAGAGCCGTAGTGCTGCCCAAATTATCATTTAATCCTCGATTATTTCACGGTGAGTTCAATATAGGGACAATTTTATGTTATGTGTTATATGTTCAATGTGCTTTCCCATGTTATTATGATAATGAGCTATACCTTTGATCACGAAGTGTATGACATAAGCATCACTTGGGTACTCGTATGTAGTCTTTGGCCATGAAGTGTATGACATAAGCATCACTTTGGCATTAGCGGAATACAAAGATTGGACCGAAAGCCTGTGTATTCTAGCAATTTGATATTCTGAAATTATATTTTCTACGTCACTTGGACTGAAGTCTTATTGATGTATATATTGAAATTGTTATGTCTCATTGATTACAAATCTTTGAATCAGATTATTCGTTGATATGGAAAGCCTGTCATATGATACTCATTTGTCTTTCTTGTTCCTTGTCCCCTTTTGCTTCTGTCATATTGATATGTATATGGCATAATTTTATATTGTAACTGTTATTGAACTCACTAAGCGTCACCCGCTTATCCCTCTCAATGTTTAAACTATTGCAGGTGATAAGCATCCAGTATAGTTTTATACTAGTAGAAGATGTAGAATAGATAATATTATAACTTTTGTAATGTATTCCTGGGAAAATATGTAATATATATATATATATATATATATATATATATATATATATATATAAAACTTTGTAAAAATCTTAATAGTCGGTTTGTATCCAGTCTATGTAAATAAATTATCAATGTAAAATATTGTTTTATGAATATGCATGTAGCATGTTTTTGAGTAACAATGTTTTCAGAAATACAAAAGTTTAGAAAGTTAGGGTCTCTCAACTATCTTTATATATAAACTAAACTTGTCTTTTCTTCTTTTCAGATGACTTCCAACAATGCTGCTTCTGGCTCAAACCCTACCGACTCCTTCTCTTTCATGAACCTTTATGGGAGAGTCATCTTTGATGGATCCAACTTTACAGATTGGATCAGGAACATCAGGATGGTCACTCGTTATGAGAACAAAGAATATGTTCTCGACAAGGAGCTTAAGGTACCCGAGCCAACTGCTACTCCTGAGGAGCTTGCTGAATATGAGGCACATGAAAGAGATGCTACCAAAGTGGCATGCATCATGATGGCCACTATGACCGCCGAGCTCCAAAAGTCCTATGAGGACTACTATTCTTTTGAGATGCACCAAGATTTGATGGACTGCTACCATCAGAGTGCTCGTCAAGAGCGATATGAAATCATCTCCTCCATGATAACAACCCGAATGAAGGATGGTGAACCCATCACGGGCCACATGCAGAAAATGCAAAGGTATGTGGACCGTTTAATGAAGCTGAATGTGAACTTCCCCACGGAGTTGGCAATAGATATCATTTTGCACTCCTTACCATCGTGTTATGATAAATTCCGCATGACATGCCACATGAACAAGGAAGAAGTCACCCTCAGTAAACTTCAAGGACTCTTGAAGACCGCCGAAAGTGGTCTTAAAGGTAAGTCGGTTGTTACCACTCCTACTCCTACTCCAAACTCTGCACCTGTCCTGGTAATCGGGAAAGGTAGAGGGAAGAAGAGGAAGAACCCTTCGAAGGGTACCAATGGTAAGACCCTTGATGGCTCCTCCTCAAGCGAAACCAAGAAAGGTTTCGTCACTCCTTCTTCTGATCCCAAAGAGGCTGAATGCTTCTATTGCCATGAAAAGGCGCACTGGAAGCGGAACTGCCCAAAGTATCAGCAAGATTTGAAGGATGGGAAAGTGAAACCCAACCATGCAAGTATTTACACTATATTATCTAATAACTCACCCTATTCTAACTCTTGGGTCCTTGATACCGGTTGTGGTATTCATATTTGTTCTGATTTGCAGGGACTAAGAAGAAGTGAGAATGTGGAGTATGGTAAGATAAACTTGATCATGGGGAATAGGAAAGCTTCACCTGTCACCAAGATTGGAGTTTATACTTTGTTGCTAAGTAGTCGGTTTAGTTTAGATTTGAATAAATGTTGTTACTCGCCTGAAATGGCAAGAAATATTATTTCCTTTCATGCTTTGTACAAACAAGGGTTTACCTTTTCTTTTGATAATGAAGTTGGTGGAATAAATGCTTTCTTTAATAATGTGTTTTATTTTAAAGCATTACCTTGTGATGGTGTGTATGAAGTTGTGTCTGTTGTAGATAACTTAGGAAATAATGTGTTGTGTATTGATTCTACTAATGATAATAACTTGGATAAAGCATCATTATGGCATTGTCGTCTTGGACATGTAAGAAAGAAACACATAGGCCAACTCCAAAAGGATGGAGTCTTGGAGTCATTTGACCTAAAGTCAGATGATAGTTGTGAATCATGCTTACTTGGAAAAATGACAAAGTCACCCTTTACTGGTTCTTGTGCAAGGGGTGAAGGTTTGTTGGATCTAGTGCACACAGATGTGTGTGGACCCTTCAAAACTGCCACAACAGATTCTAATCGTTATTATGTGACTTTTACTGATGATTATAGTAGATATGGTTATGTCTACTTAATCAAGCATGAGTCAGAAACTTTTGAAAGGTTTAAAGAGTTTAAACAGGAAGTAGAGAATCAATTGGGCAGGAACATTAAGATGCCTCGATCCGAACGTGGTGGTGAGTATCTTAGTACATAGTTCCTCAACTATCTTAAGGAATGTGGGGTTGTCTCACAATTAACACCTCCCAGGACACCACAGTTGAATGGTGTAGCTGAGAGGCGTAATCGAACCTTGTTGGATATGGTTCATTCCATGATGAGTCCAGCTTTGCTACCAATCTCATTCTGGGGGTATGCCTTAGAGACTGCCGCCCATATCCTTAATCTGGTCCCTACAAAGAAGGTTGCCAAAACACCTCACAAGATGTGGACTGGAAAAGTTCCTAATCTAGCCTACATCAAGATTTGGGGTTGCGAAGCTTTCGTGAGATGCGAGACTCACGATAAGCTTGAACCTCGAAGTGAGAGGTGTATTTTCATCGGCTACCTACAGAAATCCTTTGGTTACCTCTTCTACAGACCTAGTGAGAATGTGGTCTTTGTAGCTAGGAGGGGTGTCTTGAGAGAGAGAGAGAGAGAGAGAGAGAGAGAGAGTTCATAAGCAAAGGAAACAGTGGGAGGCAAATTAACCTTGAAGAAATTCAAGAGTCAAGTGGTGAAAGAACCTCAAACCCTAGCAATCAACCTGAAGAGGAAACTCCTGTTGATCCAATTGACAAGTCTGTACCTCTGAGGCGTTCCACAAGGGTTAGGAATGCACCTGAGCACTACTATGGTTTCCATATTACTGTGGAAGGTGAGACACTTATTAGTGATAAGACACTGGTAAGTTTGGATGAACCTAACAGCTATGCGGAAGCCATGGCAGCCCCCGAGTATGCTAAATGGAAAGAGGCAATGGACAGCGAGATACAGTCCATGTATGACAATCAAGTTTGGAACTTGGTTGACAATGTACCAGGTCGTAAGATAGTTGGATGCAATTGGATCTTCAAGAAGAAGACCGACATGGATGGTAATGTACACACTTATAAGGCGCGACTGGTTGCAAAGGGCTTTTCTTAAACTCCAGGAGTTGATTATGATGAGACCTATTCACCAGTAGCCAAGATTAAGTCTATTAGGGTATTGTTAGCCATTGCTGCATTTCATGACTATGAAATATGGCAAATGAATGTCAAAACCGCTTTCCTTAATGGAAAGTTGGCTGAGGATGTTTACATGAGTCAGCCAGAGGGTTTTGTCAGTACAGAGTACCCTAATAGAGTGTGTAAGCTTGAGAAATCCATCTATGGATTGAAACAAGCACCTCGCAGATGAAATCTTTGCTTCTATGAGAAAGTCAAAGAGTTTGGCTTTTCGAGGAGTGAAGATGAATCTTGTGTATATGTCAAGGCTAGTGGGAGTATAGTTAGTTTTTTGGTACTGTATGTGGATGACATACTACTCATAGGAAACGACATCCCAACCTTGCAGGAAGTGAAGTCCTGGCTTGGGAAGTGTTTTGCTATGAAGGACCTACGAGAAGCTGCCTATATTCTAGGGATAAGGATTCTGAGAGACCGGAGTAAAATACTAATTGGACTTAGTCAGAGTACCTACTTGGATAAGGTGCTGAAGAGGTTCAGCATGCAAGATTCCAAGAAAGGAGAGTTACCCATCCAGAGTAACGCTAGATTGAGTAAGACTCAAAGCCCGAGTACCGAGGTTGAGATAGCAGAAATGAGTCGAGTACCTTATGCTTCTGATGTAGGCTCGATCATGTATGCTATGACGTGTACTCGTCCTGATGTAGCCTTTGCTTTGAGCATGGTTAGCAGGTATCAGGGGAGTCCTGGTAAGGCTCACTGGACAGCGGTAAAGAATATTCTCAAGTACTTGCGGAGGACTAAGGACTGGGTCCTTACCCTCGGTTGGAGTGATGACTTGAGAGTTGTAGGGTATAGTGATGCTAGCTTCCAGACTGATAGGGATAATTTCTGCTCTCAGTCGGGCTGGGTCTTTACCTTAAACGGAGGAGCAATTTCTTGGAAAAGTTCCAAGCAGGAGACAGTGGCTGATTCAACTTGTGAATCAGAGTATATAGCGCCAAGCGAGGCAGCAAAGGAGGCGATATGGCTAAAGAACTTCATTGGAGACCTTGGAGTTGTACCAGCTATAAAGGAGCCCATAGAGATTTTCTGTGATAGTGAAAGTGCAGTTGCCTTAGCAAAGGAACCAAGGGATCACGGGAGATCCAGACACATTGACAGAAAATACCATTTCATCAGACATCGAATAGAAGAAGGACTCCTCGTGGAAAAGAGGGTATCATCGGATGAGAACCCGGCAGATCGCCTCACGAAGGGACTGGGCAGGGTTAAGCATCTCCAGCATGCAAGGAGCATAAGGCTGAAGGATGATATTAGTTTTAGTAGTTAGGTAAATTTTGAAATTTGTAAAGTGTAATTTACATTTGATGATGAATAAAAGTTGTGTTTATTTATGAGTAAAGTGTTGCTATCTTTTGTCAATCGTTTACTATTATTTCTTTTGCATGTTTTGACTTCCAGAATATTTATGTTGTGTTTTACATATTATTAAAATTATCCACAGTCGGTCATATGTTGGAAGTAGATATGAATCAAGACTGTCATGAGTTGGATGTAGAGGTCTAAGATGTTGGACATGGCCTCAACACTCATGAGTGCTCATAAGTTCTAAGTATTGTATTCAACCCACGCTCGCTGGTATCACTTCATGGAATTTATCTCGAGTGATCGTGAGACGGTAATATCATATAAGTCTTCAAACCTAGAGATATGACTTGTTGTCTATGAGTTGGTTATGCATTGATCGTGCGAAAACGCATTGGTAACTCGATGTTATAAAACGTGCCTTTGTGTGTGATTTAACAAGTAGTAGAACAAGCATATGAGTCAAATTTTATCTGTTCCTTCTTGGATTAGAAGCGATATATGGGCCCCTCGATGATTTTGTTTTGACCTATGTACCGGGCCCGGTCAGAACTAAATTGATGTGTTCAATTAAGTTCTATATCAAACAAATCGAAAATCGGGAAACAAACTGTTGGACAATAAGCAAGACATTGTTCCATGTATTTGTCCGGCTGATATCTAGAACAGAGGATTATATGATCACTTATCTGAAATGGCGTATCATCATCTTCTCAGTTCCGAGAGACCTTGAAAAGAGCTACGATTGCTGATCGGTTCCTGAAGTCATACTTGCAGTTATAGTTATTAGACTTATCCAAGTGGGAGACTGTTGGATAAGGTGTCTAAGTCCATAACTATTTCTGGTGTGTACTTGACCCGACCCGGCATGGTCCATTTGGGTTGCATGGCATCATGCATTTGGATAGACTAAATGAGAGAAATAAGACTTGTGGTTTATTAATATATTATAAGTTCTAATATATTAATAATATTATTTAGTTAGATATCCCTGTATGGAAACGGGAGGATATTATTATGGATTTTATCACGAAGCTTCCCAGGACCGCACAGGGAGTGGATTCGATTTGGGTCATCGTGGATCAGTTGACCAAGAGTGCCCATTTCATCCCGATCCAGGAGAGCATTTCGGTCGAGAAGCTGGCCGACATCTACATCAGAGAGACAATAGCTTGACACGGAGTGCCAATTTCCGTGATTTCTGACTGAGATGTACGGTTTACTTCCAGGTTATGGAAGAGGTTTCATGACGAGTTGGGTACTCGTCTGCACTCCAGAACAGCTTTTCACCCGCAGACGGATGGTCAACGCGAGCGGACCATCCAGACTTTGGAGGATATGTTACGGGTGTATGTTTTAGAGATCAGTGGTAGTTAGGATACCTACCTTCCCTTGGCAGAGTTTTCCTACAACAATAGCTACCACGCGAGCATCAACCATCCTCCCTTCGAGATGCTATTGGGAGGAAGTGCAGAACCCCGATATGCTGAGGTTGGACAGAGGGTCATAGGGAGTACCGAATCGGTACTCAAGATGACAGAGCGGATCCAACAGGTCCAGAGCAGGCTTTAAACGACCCAGAGTCGGCAGAAAATTTATGCCGACAAGCGCCGATCAAATTTGGAGTTTCACGTGGGCGACATGGTTCTCCTGAAAGTGTCACCTTGGAAAGGTGTCATCTGATTCAGGAAGCTGGGCAAGCTGGGCCCCAGATACATCGGACCGTTCAGGTTATTGGCCCAGGTGGGCCGGGTGGCGAATCGGTTGGATCTACTAGCCGAGATTAGTCAGATACATAGTACCTTTCATATCTCCCAGCTGCAGAATTGCTTGGTAGATGACTCTGCAGTGGTGCCCTTAGAGGATATTCAGGTAGATGATAGCCTGAACTACATCGAGCGACCGGTAGCCAATCTCAACAGGAATACGAAGGCTTTGACGAACAAGAGGGTAGAGTTGGTGAAGGTGCAGTGGCAGCACCGCAAGGGATCAGAGTGGACATGGGGGAGCCCTACCCCGAGCTATTCCCAGGTGTAGCAGACTTCGAGGACGAAGTCTAAGATAAGTGGGGGAGATTTGTAACGCCCTGTTCCTGGTATGTATTAAATTCAAGAAATAATAATAATTATTAATCAGTTTATACCTATACTCGACGAGTTGGAGGCACAAACTCGTCGAGTAGGGATGGAGATTTAGACATGGAACCTCATGCCTACTCGACGAGTTGCTGGCCCCAAATCGACGAGTAGAGCTGCCATAGTGAAACCCTAATTTTTAGGGTTTTGCACCCTATTTAATCGCCTTAACTCTCATTTCTGGTCTCTCCTTCAGCCCCCATCGTCCTAAACCCTAGCTAAGCAAAACATAAGCCGTTTTTGAAGAATTTGAGCTAGTCTTTGCGATTTTGAAGCTTGTGAAGGAAGGAAAGGCTTGGAGATTCAAGAGGGAGGCAGTAGATCTAGGGTTCAAGTTTCATTTCAGACTCATTTGAGGTATAAAGCTTATACCTTGGCTTCCTATCAGTTAGATCTTCATTTAGGATAGTTTGTTGTTATTTTTGGGCCATTTTGAGGTCATTCTCGGTATTTGAGTGCATTATGGAGTTATGACCTCAGATCTAGGCACTTATGAGATCATGAAGCTTTAAGTTGCCACCTTTAGTAAGCCATAACCCTTCTCCATGCCCTAGATCTCTTTTATAGTCTAGTTTTGGTGTTTCAAGCTCATAACACCATGCATGGACGTAAAGTTAGCAAACTTTATGTGTCATGCTAGCCTAAGGAGACCATATCTATGATTTATAAGCATTGTACTCAATGGAATCGACAGAATGAGTGAAGACTAGGAGGAACTTGACGAGTTGCTCATGCAACTCGGCGAGTTAGATCGTGGCCCCTACTTTTCTGACTCCGGAGCAACTCAGTGAGTCTAGGATACGACTCGATGAATTGGTCAAGGTTCTCTGAGTTGTGAAGCGAAGGAGCTCGTCGAGTCCAAGGAAGAACTCGACGAGTTGTCCGGGAATGTCCCGATTTTGTTTCGGGGTAAAAACCTGTCGAGTCGAGGAATAACTCGACGATTTGGATCGCGACTTCAAGGACTTCTGATTTATGGAACTCGACGAGTTGATGGATCAACTCGGCGAGTTGAGTCAACCAGTATGTTGACTTTGACCACCATGTTGACCTTGACTTTGACTTTGATCAAAGTTGACCCTAAAAGGGGTTATGAGTATGGAAGGGTAATTAAAGGAAATATTTATATGTAGGAGGTTGAGTGGATTGATTTCAGAGCAGAGGACAGTACAGCCACTACACAGCAGTTGAGCTGAGTTACCTTCCAGTAGAAGTGGGTCTAAGGCACCAAGGCTGGCCCACTAGTAGGAATATGGAGTAGATGATTGTATGTGTGATAATTGTCTGGTGTGCCACTATCTGTTATGATTATGTGCCAGTATGTTATGTTATTATGTGATAGTGGTAGAGGGTAGGCTAGACTCCAGTAGCCGGTTGAGATAAACTGTAGGGTAGGTCGGGCACACAGATATGCCTGACAGGGTAGGTCGAGCACCCAGATATGCTTGACAGGGTAGGTCGGACACCAGATATGTCTAACAGTATGTTTATGTTATGAGATTATATGGTAGTGGTAGGGGTGAAATAGCCCCCATAGCCGGTTGAGATAAACCGGAGGGTAGGTCGAGCACCCAGATATGCTTGACAGGGTAGGTTGAGCACCCAGATATGCTTAACAGGGTAGGTCGGGCACCCAGATTTGCCTGACAGGGTAGGCCGGGCAGCCAAATATGCCTGGCAGTATGTGATTATGTGGTGTGATGTGACAACCCGAAATTTCTATCTTGTAAAGCCATTCAATTCAATCAAAAGTCAGACTAGTTTCTGTTACCTTTTAGCCTTGCTAAGGGTTATTCTAGAAGTTTTAAACCTTGTACACATAGGACTTAATGCTATGAATTGTGAGTAAGGAATTTATGATTTTCAAATTAAGCTAGGATCATCCATCAAGGGATGTTTACGGCCCAAAGTGGGTTTACGGCCGTAGACCCAAGCTTGGCCGTAAACCCCTTCCTACTAGTATATAATTCCTTCATTATTCTTCATTTCTCACATCATCAAGTCAAGAACACTCAAACTCTCTCAAGTATCATCAAGGAAATGATCCTTGATCTTCAAAAGTGTAAGTGATTCTTCCATTCTTTCTTGATATCTTTCTTATTCAAGTGAAACCCTATGACTTCATACATGAATTCATCTCTTTTGGGTTTAGATCTTCAAATCACCAAGAACACCAAGAACACACACTTGTTCTTTGGGCCGTAATCACCCTATAAGCTTCCAAAACGTAAGTATCTCTTCCTTATACTAGTTATCCATTAGAAGCTCTTGAATCCTCATCAAACAAACACCTTTTAAACGTGAATCAAGATCCAAAATGCAAGATCTTAAAGTGTTTACGGTCGTAAACACTTCTTGTGGCCATGAACCCTTCTTAGGATCTTGTTATGGCCATAAAACCTTCTTAGTTCATGTGGTGACCATGAACCCTTCAACCCATGGTCGTAAACCCTTCATAGGATCAAGCCTAGGGCCGTAAACACTTCATGTGTGGCCGTGAACACTCCTTGGCCGTAAACACTTCATGTGTGGCCGTGAACACTCCTTGGCTGTGAACACATTCTTGTATGTCCATGAACACCCTTTCATACAATCATATGTGATTGTAACACTTCATTCCAAGTGTTTCCTAGCACCTAAGGTTGTTCTCTTACATGATTAGTTGTTATATACACTAATTATATACATATATGTGTCATTATATGCTTAATAGGATACGTTTGTGCTCGAGACTTCACTTGGCATACTTAGCATCCTAATCGATCTTTCCTTCGAATCACTCACTGCAGGTGAGTTCATACCCCCAAAACTTATCTTTTAATGATTTTAAATGCTTTTATGGGGGGAATACAAGTAGAAAACAATATAGTTATAGTATCAATCACATGTAATTTATAACTATCAAACAAGAGGATTCCTTATACTTCAAAACTATGTTATCAAACAAACTGTTTCAAATCATTTTATAAACTGACATCAAGTCATCAATAACCATTCAAATGATTAAAACTCTTTTATATGATAAACTCTTTATCGTTTTACAAAACTCTTTTAAACTTATATATTGTCAACATCATGTCTATATAGATATAGTTATATAAATAAGGTTGAAAGGGCTTATGACTGATAACTCGCTTTATTTCCTGTTCCTTGTTTGGTTGTGGACTTAGGGTATCGGTTGTTTGTCCGAGTGTCGTTTAAATCTTAGTTATATATTATGTATATGTATGTAGATATAAAAGTTCTTCCAATCAGTTCAATACCTTTGGGTAGCAAAGGTGTACAAACATGATCAATCATTCAAACAACAGTACTAGTAAGCTATAATAGGTATAGGTTAGAGGATTACTACTCACTACTTCTAGAACAATGAAACTTACAAGAGTCAGTTCATACATGAGTCAGTTCAAACATACTATAACAAGAACAGAAAGAACATGCTATACACTAGAACAGAAAGAACATACTATACACTAGAACAGAAGGAACATACTATAACAATAACAGAAGGAACATACTACACTAATACAATAACAATGTACCATTAATGTGAGCCACTACTTCATGGCATGACAATATACTACTGTGTCACGTTTTGTAACTAGAGTCTCTTGGAGGGAGAGCGTGAGTTTGTGTATAGATCTATACGGGATTGACCATCATACACCTTGCTGCTAGCTACAGTGGGACCTGTAGGTCTACGGGTGACAAATGTCATACCATTTCGACGTCTTTGATCGTCGTGTTTACTAGTCAATCAAGTATGGTTATAATCTCATCACATTTTACCTTAATTAAACAATTGGTTTAAGGTAGTTAGTACATCTGTAGTTACTATATACAATACTACTGTACATCGTCATTTTCCCATTACATTCATATAGTGATCTTCTCACATAAACGGTAATGTAAACTATTTTCTGATAAAGATAGTCATATACTTAGGAAAAACACTCACTTTTACAAAAGAACAAACATACAGAACAGTCGGTTCTTGGTAGAAGACTACTCTCCTTTTTAGTAGAAAATATAGGATTTTCTAGGAAGTATACAAACATTTACATCAAACACTTACAAACTTTACATCAAACACTTACAAACATTTTCATCAAACTATACAAACATTTGACACTAAAACACTTATGAACTCACCAGCTTTAATGCTGATATACTCTTTCAAAATAACTTGTATTCTCAGGTCACTAGTAGACAGGTACACTGGGCCAGGTTTTGAGAAGATGGAGCATATTCAAGACTCGTCTTTTATTTTGTTTCATATTTTGGTGTCTTTCAAACTTTACACAGAACACACTTGTATTAAATTATATTATTAATGCAATGGATGATGTTGTTGCTTGCTTTACTATTGTGCATTGTTATGATACTGTACATGACGTCCTCCGCCCCCGAACGTTTCCGCCGTTCTTGTTTGGGGTGTGACATATGATGGGGGAACTCACTAAGCTTCGTGCTTACGGTTTACAGTTTTGGTTTCAGGTACCTCTTCTTCGAGAGTGAAGGAGTCGGCATGATCGCAGCGCATCACACTATTATTGTCCGCATGTTTAGATCTTTGGGAGTTGTACTCTAATATTATCTATTATGACATGATTGGTTGTTTTACATACTGATTGGTTTATGATATGAGAAGGCATTACTGATGTTTTCATAGTAATGGTTTTCATAACTACTTAATTTAAAATGAAATTTTTGGCCTTGGATTTTGGGATGTTTCAAACAACTAAAATATTTCAGCAAAATATCTCGACATAATGGAAAAAATGTCTCGGTGGTTAAACTCTAAAGACAGACCAATTTAATTTTACGTATTTCAACTAAATGCTCTGCAGTCCAGCTGAAGATCAAAAGTTTTTATCATCATATGTCATAAACATTGAATAGTCGATCTCAACACTTCTACCCCTATGGAGTTCTTTCCAATTAATATATTTTATTATATTTCTATACAATGAGGATGTTGTATCGTTTAAGTGTGGGGTAGGAGATCGATTTCAATATTTATATAAATTTCATAAAAATTACATAAAACAATCGAAATATTTTATTTAGAAGATATGTTTTAGTATATATATGTGGCTTTCTAGTTCGACTGAAATCATGAGACAAAAATACGAACTTGTGTGGCATGAAGGATGCTATATATTTTGCATTGTTTGCTAAAATAAACCTCTGGAAGTTTATTTTTGTCGTTAATAGTATACTATATCTTTAGCAATAAAGGATGAGGTCAAGTTTCCAAACATTAGTTTATTACTGTTGTAGTAGTAGTATGAGAAAAGTCAAAAATGTGAAAAAGAAAGTGAAAAAATGAAATGAAAATTGTAATAAGAGTTATTAAGGAAAAATTACCATAAGTAGTACAAAGTCAAAATGATGAAAAGTGCAAAGGAATGAAAATCATTAAAGTTGAAGCAATTGAAAAGTCAAAAGTCTACAAGTAAATAGAGGGTCAAAGTTTTCCATATCTTGCATAGGTAAAGTTTTTATTTATTTGTTTATTTTTCTTTCTAAATTAAGTCTAGGAGCTTGGAGATTTTTAAATGGTATATTTGAAAGAATGCATAAGTGAACATTGTTCAAACTAAGTAAGGAACACTTATGAGGATTATGAGTATTTAAAACTAGGATAATTATTAGGATTTATACATATATATGTGCATTGAAGCTAGATATAATTGGTGGATTCAGAATAGGGTTATCTTATGCAATTGTAACAAATAAGATTTTGTTATGATGATATTGAAGTGGAAGAAAGAATTTAATTTGAATAATTCTATGTTTTCTTGAGGACAAACAAAGATTAAGTGTGTAGTATTTTGATGTGTCATAAATTATACATATTTTAATGGTTATTTCATATACTTTTAGACGTATTTTTGTTATAAAATAAGATAAAAAGTGCGTAACTGCTACACATTTATATTTTGCAACTAAAAATGACCAAATGATGATATAGAAGCTGAAAAAAGCAATTATGGAGCATAATTATGTGGATTAATGTAAAGGAAGACAATTGGATATTAATATGAAGAATATTCTAAAGATTATTGAATATTTTAGACATAAATACCAATTTTACGATATCGCGTCGCAAATATATCGTCGCGCCACGATTTAACCCGATCATAAAAATATATAAATAGAGCCCTTGATCGTCTAAAGCAGTGTTTGCTGAAGAAGATAGAAAAGAACAGGAAGAATAGAGTTTATAAATTGCAACAAAAGCATATAAGTGCAGTGATCAATTCAAGAAGATTAATTTCAGTTTGGAAATCGTAACAAAAACATTATTTTAGTTTTTCTTGTTTTCTTAATCTCAATTATGGACTAAGTCTCAATACTTTTGTTTAGATGTAGATGATCTCACTTGATTATAATTTTGTTTATTTGAAAGGAGATTAATAGTTATTCAATTTATTATGAATACTTGATTAAAGATCCATGCATATTAATATTAGTTTTTTTATGTCCATGTAACTTAGTGCATGATCTAATATTATGTTTAAGTTATGTATCTTGTGTCATAGTGTGGACGACAATTAGTGGCCCAGAACTCCATTAGTTAAGGTGTGCAGTGGTGACTAGAAGAGACATCCTGGGTTAGATATAGAAGTAGTGATTTAATGTTCATGGTTTTACTATTCAATTAGGAAATTTGAGAAGTCACCATTACACATGAGACTAATCATATGAATTGAGCCTTTCGTAATCTAAATTAATAGAATGGATTTATGAAAACTTTCATTGTCAGTAGATAACTTTCAAACAAATGATTAAGTACATTGATTTTGAATTAATCATTTAGATATCCATAGATATCTGATCATAATCATATCATTATACTTCGTATTAATCAATCATAATCAATAGGTGAATCAAAATCTAAGCAAAAGTATTTTATCATTATTTGTTTGAAGTATTTTAGTATCTATTTTATTTAGTTCTTAATCATTTTATAACCTTCCTTACTTTTAAGTTATTTAGTTTAGATCTTATTTGTTGGTACACTACTGTTATCTTGAGTTTGATACTCTTACTTATCCTAAATAAATAGGTTAAACTTGAGTTAACACATTTAAAATCAATTAAATAAATTATATAATTAAATATTATACCACTTAAATTATAAAATGTAAATAAAACTTCATAATTATGACTGAAGCACAATCCTAATTCATAAATACAAATAAAATGTTCAAATAACATTAAAAATGTTTGGTTTTCACAATGATTTTGAAGAATAACTAGTATTATCGGCACTAAAAAAAATGGAAATTAGGATTGAATTTTATTAAACATAGTTAACAATAATGCAACATTATAATTTACAAATTAGTACTTTGATTAATACATGATAATATTCAAATAATTATTAAATTATATATATATATATATATATATATATATATATATATATATATATATATATATATATATATATATATATATATTAAAGTTAAATGGTTTGACAGGTTAAAAACGGGTTGATAATTTTTATCCAATCCAACCTATTTAATTAAATGGGTTAGACGGGTTGACCTATTTAAGTTAAATGAGTTGAAATTATCAACCCAGCCCGCTAATTTTGGATTGAATTTGGGTTGGATCGTTTTTTGTCAACTCTACGATAACCAAATCAATATTGAGTAATCCGGTTCCAATCGGATCCTGTTCCAATTGGATTTTGGTCCGGACCAAGTTTCTAGCTTTAAAGCTCCTTCTTATTAGTTGACACCGACGTCCGACAACAAAAGATACATTCAACAAATTTAATATTTAACCCATTTACAAATTATTCAGTTTACATTAATTATGCTTTATGGGTTTTAATTATTTATTATTTTCTATAAATATTTTAGAAAACACTTTTCTAGTTCTGTGCTAAAGTGATAAGAAAAGACTAAAGACTCGTATCAGATGTTAGAATCGTCAAACTTTGACAATAAAAAGAGAAACACTTTTTTTTTTCTTTCATTAACTTTTTATTTTATGCCGTTTAATAACAGACATAAAAATCTAAAATAGGGTATTCGGTCACTTTGTTTCGAATTGAGATTATAAACCCATTCATTTAGTTTTATCATATATTCTTTGAAATAATAACTCAATTTTAAAAGATCAATATATATATATATATATATATATTAAAGTTAAATGGTTTGACAGGTTAAAAACGGGTTGATAATTTTTATCCAATCCAACCTATTTAATTAAATGGGTTAGACGGGTTGACCTATTTAAGTTAAATGAGTTGAAATTATCAACCCAGCCCGCTAATTTTGGATTGAATTTGGGTTGGATCGTTTTTTGTCAACTCTACGATAACCAAATCAATATTGAGTAATCCGGTTCCAATCGGATCCTGTTCCAATTGGATTTTGGTCCGGACCAAGTTTCTAGCTTTAAAGCTCCTTCTTATTAGTTGACACCGACGTCCGACAACAAAAGATACATTCAACAAATTTAATATTTAACCCATTTACAAATTATTCAGTTTACATTAATTATGCTTTATGGGTTTTAATTATTTATTATTTTCTATAAATATTTTAGAAAACACTTTTCTAGTTCTGTGCTAAAGTGATAAGAAAAGACTAAAGACTCGTATCAGATGTTAGAATCGTCAAACTTTGACAATAAAAAGAGAAACACTTTTTTTTTTCTTTCATTAACTTTTTATTTTATGCCGTTTAATAACAGACATAAAAATCTAAAATAGGGTATTCGGTCACTTTGTTTCGAATTGAGATTATAAACCCATTCATTTAGTTTTATCATATATTCTTTGAAATAATAACTCAATTTTAAAAGATCAATATATATATATATATATATATATATATATATATATATATATATATATATATATATATATATATATATATATATATATATATTTGGGGGCTAATTTTTATTTTTTCGTAATAACTAATAACCCTCAAAATCAACAAAACAAAACGCTACCTCCGTACATATAAGTTTGTCGTGATAAATGTTTCGTTAGGGCAGAATAATATTGACATTTATGTCAAATTTTAAATTTTGTGAAACATTTCCTTTCAATTCTTTTCAAAAATTGAAAAAAAAAAAACTTTTGGGACAAAAAAAATTAAAATAATTCCTCTCTTTATATAAAAGGACTAAAAAATCTTAAAATCTCGTGTTTTTAACATTTCTTCCCTTTCTTTTCGATTTCTTGAGAAGATTAAAAAATACAATGTAGAAAACGGGAACGGTCCGTGAGGTGGCAAGACAGCCAACGGATAGGGATATTTATCATCCATACCGTATGCAAAAACTCATTAAAGATATTGTTGGGTAATGAATGAATTGGATATCTAAATTAATATATAAATAAATAAAAATACCTTTTAGAAGAATTTAACTTTATAAACGGATATATTGTTTTTCATCACATCGTAATTATCTATGACATTATGGCCTCCATTCGTTACCAAGCACATATAATATCTAAGTATAAAGTATGTATAAATTAAAAAGAAATCTAATCATAAAAGACGAATCCATTGCATCTGAAAACTTATATAAAACACTATTGTAAATGAATTAATTCAATAAAAAACTACAAAGACAATAAAATTAAAAAATCAGCAGAAACCAAATGTACCTAACATCATTAAGGTTTGACATGGAAATTAAATATCCTCCTGCTTTTTGTTCTTACAAATCTTCCTACCCAATTAAATGATGACACGTGTCACATTTAATGCTCATTTAATGATATTTAAGTATACTAAAATGACAAATGTCATCATTTAGTTGGATAAGAAGATTTTTAAGAACAAAAGAAGGAATATATATATATATATATATATATATATATATATATATATATATATATATATATATATAGAGGATAGTTCAAATAAAAACAGTAAATAGTGTGAGAACGTAAAAACACTATTTTTATGTTATTATTTTGTAATGAATTTTGTATCCACAACTTTATGTCATTATTCAGCAACGAATAAATGAATAGTCACATGTTAATACTACAATTAGAATTTACTACAAAAATTCACATACATAAATTTATGATAGAATAATTACATTCTAATGAATATATGAATAATCAAACGTTAATATTCATATTAGAAATACTTCAACAATACACATATATAACATTCATTATAGAATAATAACATAAATATAGTGTTTTTACGTTCTCACACACATATATATATATATATATATATATATATATATATATATAGAGAGAGAGAGAGAGAGAGAGAGAGAGAGAGAGAGGGGAAAAGTGAATATGTGGTTGTTATGTATCTAAGCTTAGATATAGAACCTTTTAAACGACGTAGTTTTAAACAAAACAAATCCAATTTTATTTTCTCTTAGTTTTGTTTTAATAGAATACCATTGAATTAAGTTCAATTATGGAATGAAAAAGATCAATTATATATATTTTTATTGCAAATAATTATTGAAGTTTATAGAGAAAATAAAAACCAATATTTTTTAACGAATATAACTCAAGCGTTTTGTTTTTCAATTGAAAAACTATATCTAATGATTTTGTGAAAAACTTGATTGGGGTTTGACATGTTCTTCTTTTATCTTTTATTCTATTACTTTTCATTTAGAATTTAGTAGGGTTGATTAAATGGTCATGACTTTTAATGCTTTAAGTTCTTAGACACAATGAAGAAAAAGAACATAAATTTGATCGATTTAGTAAGTCACATGATTAAGGAAGAATAATAAAAGAGATATCATGATTAGTTTGGATATAAATGGATCAAAACTATATTGTTTGAAGGGTTCTATATATAAACTTAGATACATGACAGCTACATATTCCCTACGCCCATATATATATATATATATATATATATATATATATATATATATATATATATATATATATATATATTCATTTGTATTATGATAAATCGATAAATATTATAAAAACAATAAATACAAAAGAACGATAATACGATATATAGTTTTACCTAGATATATGAATCACAAGATTTTCCTAGTATTTTTGGAATCAAAGTTAGCCGTCAAGTCTTCATAATCAACTCTTCAACATATCGTTATCAATAATTATCATCAATAATTATCATTGTTAACTCATTAAGTCTTTCATATGACATTGAAGTTAATTAGTTATTTCAATATTTTTGTTCATTTACATTACTTATACATATTAGTCTTTCCTAGTCTTTCCTGTAACATTGAATATTATAAAGAAATTTTTTTTACGGTCGCCCATGTACTTATATATCTATCAGGTTTCCTGTTGCTTCGATAAATGTAAAAAGTTGTCAAAATTCTTTTTAATTTTTATTGAAAAACACGCATAAGACAATAGAATTTCTAAATTTTCGTCTATTTTCTTTTCTGCTCTTATTTTTCAAAAGATACCCAAGAACAAAGTGTTAAGCATGTGGTTTGGAAGCTACTAACCCCACCACCAAAAGTATTAAAGTCTTTGGCGTTTATAAGCTAATTTTTTTTTAAGTTATTATAATTTAATATTTTTGAAAGACTATAAAAATAGTTCATTATATTCTATAACCTAATTTATAAACAAGTCTTTTGAAAAGCCATTTCATGTTCTTTATTGATGACTTATCCGTTTCAAAAGTCGAAGGGAAACGAGTGTAGAAGATGAACAAAATTGAGAAAGATTTCATTATGGACTTGGCTACTCTATAAAGGCCATTGAATTCATAAGTGTTTGAAAGTGGTATGGATATTGGGGAATTGGCTATATAAATAGTTAAACATCATGGTGAACATATTCAATACTACATTGATGAACTGCGACACCACATAACCAACAACTTGGTAATGAATGAAAGAAATGTCAAGATCCTTAACCAGGTTAAGACCATCTTCAACTCACCTTCATTTTTTCCCCTAACAAATGGAGTAAAAATAGGATAAATAGTGTCTCATCTCCAACCCTACTCCATTTTTTACCCCAAAAAGTATATTCCTAGTATATTTCTTTCTTCCAACTTACGTAAATTGTCAAACACACCCCCTTTACTAATTTAGTTTTAACAAATATATAATCTATATTTTTTTCATTAAAATAATATTAAATAAACAAAATTATATTTAAAATACACTTATAAATAAATATTATACATGCATTTATAAAAATAAATATTAGACATGTTTTTGTAAATACGTTATCGTGTTTCATGATTTTAATATGTAATTAAATTTTTATATGAATTCGATAAATAAAAATAAATTTTATATTTATGATTAATTAATTAAATTTATTATATAATAAAATATTATAAATATTAAATATTATATTTAAATAAAACTAATTGATAAAATAAACTAGAAATGTATAAATATAAAAAATGAGGGATTAAACCCGACAACTGAAACTTCATCCCCATATTTGGAGATATGAATAGTATTACCCCATATATGGGATAATACTATCCATATCTCCAAATATGGGGGGGGGGGGGGGGGAATGGGGTAGGGTTGGAGAAGAATTGGGGGGGGGGGGGGATGGAGGAAAAAATGACATTTTGGGGTGGGTTGGAGATGCCATAATAAGTTCCTGGATGTTCCCTAGGAGGAAAAGACGAATTGAAAAAAATGACAAATACTTTTCTCAGTATCTTTGATAAGTTGGATGACATAAAAGGAAGATTTACGACAAGCCTTCTTCTGTAAAAGTGGGAGAAGAAAAACTGATTATTGAAGACCTCTCTTTCGGAGAAGTAAAGGAAGAATAGGAAACAAATGAAGAGGAAAATTTTGATACAACCGAAGGTATAATAGGAGAAGAATCAGGAAGACAAAACTTAGCTCCTTTTAACCCGGAATAACCTCCTCCCTCTCCAGAAGAAGACCCACCACTATGAAACAAACCCTCCCTCCAATCGTTGAAGCCATAACCTCTGGTACCCCTATCAAAGACTTGGGCAAGAAAATTATTACCAAATAAGAAGTTCATCGGAACAATGCGTAGTCCATAATGATCAAATTCTCAATGACCTGGATGTTGCACCCTACCGAACATTTGAAGCTCCTATCTCCATTGAGTTCGATTGGGATATTCCAAACTCTCCAAATAGAAGGTAGTTTCCCATTTTTATCCCATGGAGCAAAGCATTTTAGTTGAAGAGAGATTTTATAAAGAAAAAAAGGCAAGAGGATATTTTTCAACAAGTATGGGTGTAACATCCATAAAAATCAAGCCAAATTTAAACTTTTAAAATTAGTTCAAAACCATTAGATTATTACAAAACTGTTTCCAAAATGGTTCAATGTCAAATGTATCCCATAATCAATCACAAAATAAGAGGAAGTGCACGATCAGGCCTTCGCCTTCCCACGATTATCCGAAGTACCTGAAACAATAATCAATAAATGTAAGTTCGAAGGCTTAGCGAGTTACCCTCAAAATACTGGTACACATATACAGTCCACATAACGATATCAGCAATATCATAACATAACAAACTGAACAGCATGTAATGGGTCCACAACTTTACAGACTGGATTACCCTTGGGCCCACAATGTGAGTATGGTTTGCCTTCCGGGCCCACAACTCACAATTGGCTTGCCACCGAGCCCACAGTACGAGTCTGGTATGCCCCACCCGACCCTCAGCTCATAACTGGAACGCTCCTGAGTCCATAGTACGAGTCTGGCGTGCCCTGCCCGACCCTCAACTCGTATCTGGAATACTCCTAGGGTTTGTTGGCTACCGCACGAAGCAGTACAACCTCAACCCATCCCACATAACATGTCGACATATAACCGATAAGTGCACATACATGTAATCAGATAGTATCACAGGTAGTCCTACAGGTCTACCAGACTAGCATAACAACTAACTAATACTCAACATATCAATAGCTACTAGGATATAAAATCCAATGGGCCGACCTTGGTGCCTTAGACCCCTTCGTATAGTGAGGATAACTCACCTCGCAAGTAGCTAGGAACAGTATAGTCGACTCCTCCTAAAACAGCTCTAACCACCAACACCTATAACCGTAATTGGTCCATTCCCATAAGTTTCCCCAATTTACCAAAATGCCCTTAAAAGTCAAACTGGTCAACCCTTGGTCAATGTCAAAGTCAAAGGTCAAGGTCAACAGTCCATGTTGACCCTACTCGTCGATTGTAGCTCACAACTCGTCGAGTTCTTTAGGAATCCAGAAATCACCCTACTTGACTCGCCGAGTTTCCAACCAACTCATCGAGTCCTTGCGCGTATAGATGTCGAGAAACCCTAACTAACTCGTCGAGTCATCTCCTATACTCGCCGAGTCCATGCAGAAGCCAACAACCGAAAACCCTCCTCAACTCACCGAGTTGGATTATCCAACTCGTCAAGTCCATGCATTCCAATTCATGTCCAGTCGATTCTGAGCTACTCCAATGTTCCAAACAGTAGATCTAGCCTCCTATGGTCTGGTTATCACGTAAAGTTGCAAACTTTACGTGCATGCAAGGTCTTAATGGGCGAAACTAAGCTTAAAGAAGAACTCAAGGCAAGGAAAAGGCAATGGCTTGACAAAGGCTTCAACTTTATTCTTTCCAAAAAAGGCTTCAACTTTATGATAATAAGAGGCCAAAGGAACCCAGATCTGAAGTCGCAACCTCAGATCTTTCCCCAAATCAAAAATACCACCATAATACCGTAAAAAGGGCTCTAAACCGAAGATGAAGAGATCTAGATAAATGAGAGCCAAGGTAACGACTTGTTACCTCAAAAATGATGCTAAGATGAAGTATAACTCAGATCTACACCCTTCCTCTTGCTCCAAGCTCAAGTGCTTCAAAATCATCCTTCCACAATCCACCTCAAAGCTTAATGTCACACACAAGAGAGAAAAACGACGATTTAGGGTTTCTAGACTCACAAGGGGCTGTAAGGGAGGCTAAGGGGAGGGGGGTTAATGACCCTTTAAATAGGGCGCAAAACCCCAGAAATTAGGGTTTCATCCTCCATCTCCAACTCGTCGAGTCTGTCCTCCGACTCGCCGAGTTGGCCACTTAAAATCCGCGACCAGAATTGTACTTACTCGACGAGTCAGGGCATCCAACTCGTCGAGTCGACCTTAAAATTTGGAAATATATGACTGAAAGTTTATACTTGAGAGTCGGGGCATTACAATTCTCCCCACTTGAACTAGACTTCGTCCTCGAAGTCTGCTGCGGTGAACAACTCTGGATAATGCTCCCGCATCTCAGCCTCCGGCCCCCAAGTCCACTCGGATCCCCTCCGGTGCTCCCATTGTACCTTCACCAAATGTATCTCCTTGTTCCGCAACACCTTCACTTTCCTCTCAAGAACGGCCACGGGCCTCTCCACGTAGTTCAGGCGCTCATCAACTTGAATGTCATCCAAGGACACTACTGACTCCTCATCTAACACACACTTCCGTAACTTTGACACATGGAAAGTGCTGTGAATCTGACTCAACTCCTCTTGGAGATCCAACCTGTACGCCACCTTGCCAACCCTGGCAGCAACCCTAAATAACCTAATGTTTCGGGGACCCAATTTCCCCTCTTCCTGAAGCGGATCACAACCTTCCAGGGCGAGACCTTCAGGAGTACCATATAACCGACCTGAAACTCCAACTCAGATCGGCGCCGATCGGCGTAGCTCTTCTGCCGACTTTGTGAGGTCTGCAGTCGCTGCTTAATCTGCTGAATCATATCGGTAGTCTGCAAGACTACCTTAGTCCAACCCATCACCCACTGACCCACCTCACCCCAACAGACTGGGGTGCGACATCTCCTCCCATACAACAGCTCATACGGTGGAGCACCGATGTTGGAGCGAAAGTTGTTGTTGTAGGAGAACTCTGCAAGGGGTAGGTAGGAGTCCCAGCTCCCACCGAAGTCAATAACACAGGATCTCAACATGTCCTCGAGAATATGTATGGTCCGCTCACGCTGGCCGTCGTTCTGCGGATGATAGGCTGTACTGAAGTGCAGCCGTGTGCCCATTTCCTCGTGGAACTTCTGCCATAAACGGGAGGTGAATCGAACGTCACGGTCTGAAACGATAGAGACCGGTACCCCATGGCAAGCAACGATCTCGCGGATATATACTTCGGCCAGCTTCTTGGCCGATGAACTCTCCCGAATGGCCAGAAAATGGGCACTCTTCGTCAGTCAATCCACGATGACCCATATGGCGTCGAAGCCCTTCGCCTTCTTCGGTAGTTTGGTGATGAAGTCCATCGTGATATGCTCCCATTTCCACATGGGAACCTTGTGACAACCGTCAAATTTCGCTCAAGTCAAAGTCAAACAAGGTCAACAAGTCAAACCGGTCAACTCCATTAACCCTTGTATGTTAGGGTTTACATTATACAATTCACTATTTCAATGAGAAAACATCATTTGAAAAATTCATGTGTTTGATTTTCCTTACCTTAACAGTGCTAAACAACAAACCAAAGTGATAAAACACTATTACACAATCATCGGGATTGTGTAAGACACTAAATCATGGCTTAACGGGGTTTATGGACCTTTCGTTGCGAAGCCGGACACTCAAAAAGATCACAAACGAAACCTCTCACAATCTCTTTCACTCAACCTCTCTCTATTAAAATCTCTCCCAAATCTCTCCCGAATCTCTCCCAAATCTCTCTCAAAAGTTCCTTTAATTTTTTGTAATCATTCGGGCCATCCCGACCCTTAACTGGGTCAAAAACCACTTGAAACGGGGTAAAAACGGGTAAAATAGGCTTAAGGACCCAAAACTGAAGCTTCAGGACCGAAGTCCCTGTCATAAAGGAAGACGACACACATTTGTCTGTCGTAACCTTACGACTCGCGTGTTGATGACACGCAATGAGTATCAAGGAAGCCCCTGTCATAAAAGAAGACGACATGCATGTTTGCGTGTCATAATTTTTCCGGTTTTTCGACTACGACTTCGTTTTAACTCCGTTTTTCATTATTTTAACGTGGGATTTTCACCCAAAACTTTATTTTATAAACTAAGGCCCCAAAATATATAAATCTCCAGGGTTTTTATAAAAATGTATTAAAAGAATTGGTGGTTGGACTAATTATTGAGGGAATATTTGCTTTTCCTTATTTTATGACAAAAGCAAGCCACCACCACCTCACTCTATGATCATCCACTCTTTCCCACTACTCCTTGTCACCTTAGTGGACCTTTACACCCAATCTCCAGCTCTTCCCACGTTCTAAGAGCTGGAGGATTGATCCTCTCTCCTCATTCTCCATAAAAACTCTTTCATTCTACACTTAGCAACCAAGAACACTCTCCAAAATTCTCTCATCTTTTCTCTTAACTTCAAGAACTTCAAGGCTTTCTCCAGGGATTTCTTTCTTCAATTAGTAAGTATCTTCATCATTCACATAATTATTAAACTCCATTCTACTCAAATTATTGATATCTTACACAAGTTCCATCTTATTCGGTGTTAGATTTTCGAATCATCAAGACATCTTCTTAGTGTTCTTGAGTTGAACACTTCCTCTCTCTCACTTTCATCTACTGAAACCACATAAGGTGAGTTCATACCCACACATTTACATGTTTTTCTTAAGTGTTAAGGGGGGAATACAAGTAAAATCATCAAGAACACAATTAAACTTTTTCTAACAGATTGCATCAGAAAATATGGACGTTAATCACGGACTGTTTTGGTCAACTTAAAAATTTTAGTTTTCCAAACAGTTTCAGGTGCAAGTAGTTCAAACTCTTAGCTTTAAAATTACTACTTGCACATCTCCAAATGATTTTTCTACAATTAATGGTGATTTTTACAAAACTGCCTGTCATTTCAGAGGCAAACCCGGACCAGTCTGTGATTATGAACATTTTCACCTCTGTTAGAGATCACTAAAAATCATGATAAAATTTACGAACAAACTAGACTCATATTCCAAACTCTCAAAATTTGCGGATTTGGATTTAGAGTTGTGATGATTTTTCTATAAATTTTCTAAGAACGGTAACAGAAACTGTTTTTAACGAAAAGTTGCTGTTAATTTCATTTCACCTTGTAACATGTTGAGCAAGGTGTATATCTTTATGTGACTATATGTTACTGCAATATATGACATTTTATCTTAATATTTAGACACACATCAGTTTACAAATGGATTTGGTCATATAAAATATAAAGAATAACAAGTGATTATAATCAAAGTACAATCGATACATTCAAACATTAAATAAACTATTTTGAATATAGTTTGCATACATTACCACGTACTACCCTTGGTTGATAAACCATAATAGGTATAGTTTATGATACATTACATAACACATACATTTAAAAAGGGTACATTTATACAAAGGATATTTTCATTAAGCAAGGTACGGCCATACGGTACCAAGTTTTCATAACACGTAATTCCGTTAATGACTTTGTGAGACATTTACTTCAAATTACCATTAAGTCCTGTATTGTAACCAGAGTCTCCTTGAGGGAGAGCGTGATACTTGTGTATAGATCTATATTGGGTTTGACAAACCCACACCTAAACTGCATGCAACAGTTAGACCGATAGGTCTGGGGTGACAAATGTCATAACATTTCTGACGCCTGAAGAACGTCGTTTTAGGCAACCGTGGTCATAGTATGGTTATAATAAACTCACATAAAGTATTAACAAACATTGGAATTTACGGGGACTTCATTAAAATTTAACGAGTTTATGTCGATTTAAACTTGCATTGTTTTACTATAAATATGACAAATTACTTGTACATTTCGGTCTTTGGGTTTTAAGACTACATTTACACATTAAGGAAAATATTGGATTTTTCTAACACAAATACTACTTTTACAAACGAAAAGCTTATGAACTCACCAACCTTTGTGTTGACACTTTTTCAAAAACTTGTATTCTCAAGAAATCATTAAACAGGTAATCAAGTGCTTTTGAGGATGGGACGCTAAGGCGTCTACTATTTCATATTTTATCAACATATTGTGATTGATTCGTAAACATGTAATTCATACAATGATGTAAATTTTTTTATATATATGTTGGTTGTGTTTGCTTGAATTACTATTACAATTGCTGTTATGATACTATACATGAAGTCCTCCACCCCCTGACGTTTCCGCCATCCTTGGTTTGGGGGTGTGACAGATTGGTATCAGAGCGCAGTTTATAGTGAATTAAGTATATCAAACCACATAAGATATACAAACTATAAACACAATTGGGACTAATAGTCTCTGATTTGTGCATTTTTCAAATAAATATACTTTTAGAAAATAAATGATTCTTTTTATTAAAAAGTATAAATACATGCATACATGCTCACATAGTGTCATAACTACAACAACATAAAATAAAAGAAGAGGAGTTGTACATTATGGGTATGCCTTGGTATATGTAAATCAAGTCTGGGAAGGATATAGCCTGATCAACTATATCTGTCCGGGAATTGATTTGCATATACCGGGGGATGGTCAGGATGGACAACAAATCTAACAAACTCGTCTTACCGCTAGTACGCCTCATTCATGAAGCCGGTCTATAAGGGGGGTATAAGGTTGTTGCCTATAAAATGGCAACTTAATGGGTGTCGACTCTCACCCACCGCTTCCTTGATCGGTGGAGGGTCGTTAGCCGAACGGGTAAGACAAGGACTTATAAATTCTCATTAAAAGTATGATGAATATTATAAAGTAACTAAATGCTTTAAGAACTCAAAACTAAACATTTACAAATACTATAGGAGTATTTTGTGTTACTATAATAAAAATATTTTATACTTTCATTTTACCTCATAACCCAATGTATTGGGTCAATAAAAAGTATAAAATCGTATGTATCGTAAACATACCGGAAAACAACGTAATAATATACTTTATGTATAAAAGATTTCTCTCCCTATAAATACACTTTTACTAAAAGTACATTGGTTTACGACTTATGACAGAACCATGCCGCCAAGAAGAAGACCAAGACCTTCCAGCAACACAGCAACACCTCCTCCGCCGCCGCCTCCACAGTTTGATCCCGCGATGTTCCAGGCTGCAGTAACAGCAGCCGTAGCGGCCGCAATGTCGCAGATAGGGACCAACGGAGCTGGTGGTTCGGGATCGGGAGCTACACACTCTAACCACGGAGACAGTACGTGGCGTGCAAAAGAGTGTTCATACAAGGACTTCACAAATGGCAAACCCGACAACTTCAATGGAAGCGGGGGAGTCATCACGTTGATGCAATGGTTTGAAAAGACCGAAGTAGTCTTTCAGGTGTGCTCCTGCCCCAAAACGAGCAAAGTTAAGTTCGCAACCTTAACCTTCACCGGCCGGGCCCTTACTTGGTGGAACTGCCGGGTTAAGTCACTTACTCTCGAAGTGGCTAGCTCCATAACCTGGGCAGAACTAAAAACGTTGATGATGAAGGAGTACTGCCCGAGAGGTGAAATTCAAAAACTGGAACAAGAACTCTGGAACCTCAGGATGACGGGCTCTGACCTTGAAACCTACACCACCCGATTCAATGAATTGGCTCTCCTCTGCCCAACAATGGTTACTCCGGAGGAGAAAAAGGTGGAGCGATACCTTTGGGGACTGTCTCTCCACGTGCAAAGTAGTGTCCTGGCTTCAAGGCCAACTACTTTTGACAGTGCCAGGGAGCTGGCACAACAACTTGTTGACCACCGAGCCGGTCATAATACTACAACCACCACCACTGATAAATCAAAAGGGGGAAACAACAAAAGGAAGTTCTGGAACGAAAAGAAGAGCCAACCAGCACAGGACCCCGCTAAGAAGCAACAAATTGTTGCTGTCCATGTTGCCACTAATGCTGCCACTATTGCTACCACTCCAGCACCACCGAAGCCATATGCGGGAAAACTACCTAAGTGCAACAAGTGCAACTTTCACCACAATGGTGCTTGTAGGGAGATGCACTGTAACAACTGCGACAGGAAGGGGCACACTGCTCGTTTCTGTAAAGCGCCGGCTCAACCAATCAACCAAGTCGCCAGTACGGGGGCAACCCGGACCTGCTACAACTGTGGAGACGCAGGTCACTTCAAAAGAGACTGCCCCAAAGCACAAGCCCCTAATGCTGGTGGAGTAGGAAGAGTCCTGGCAATAGGACATGGGGAAGCAGTCGAGGATCCCACGGTGGTTACCGGTACGTTTCTCCTCAATAGCTCTTATGCATGCGTACTATTCGATAGTGGAGCGGAGAGGAGTTTCGTGAGCCACCAATATAAACATTTACTTGAACAAAATCCCCAATCACTAAAGGATACTTATGTAGTAGAAATGGCAAATGGGAAAGTAGAACGCACTAGCGACATATACTCAGAATGTACTCTCACTCTAGACAACCATACATTTAAAATTGACCTGATGCCAGTCACCATAAAAAGCTTCGACGTAATCATCGGGATGGATTGGTTAGTTCCTCACCGTGCCGACATTCTATGTTACGAAAGGGCCGTTCGCCTCAATCTACCAAATGACGAAACCCTTCTCATCTATGGTGACAAACCTAGTGCGAATTTACAAGTCATCTCATGCATCAAAGCCCAAAAGTATCTCCGGAAGGAGTACCACGCCTTCTTAGCCCATGTAGTAGACAAGAAACAAGACGTGAAAGACATCAAGGACATCCCCGAAGTGTGTAACTTCCTGGATGTGTTCCCAGAGGATCTTCCTGGTGTACCCCTCGCACGACAAGTCGATTTCAGAATTGACTTAATACCCGGAGCTACCCCCGTAGCCAGAGCTCCATACCGCCTCGCACCATCAGAAATGCAGGAGTTGTCCAGTCAGTTGACCGAGCTTTTGAACAAAGGGTTCATCAGACCAAGCTTCTCACCTTGGGGAGCACCAGTCCTTTTTGTAAAGAAGAAGGACGGATCCTTTCGCATGTGCATCGACTATCGGGAACTAAACAAGCTCACCATCAAAAACCGATATCCTCTGCCCCGAATCGAAGACCTTTTCGACCAACTCCAAGGAGCAAATTTCTTCTCAAAGATCGACCTAAGGTCAGGCTACCATCAACTACGAGTTCAAGAAGAAGATATTCCCAAAACTGCATTCAGAACTCGCTATGGGCACTACGAGTTTGTGGTGATGTCCTTCGGTTTAACAAACGCACCTGCGGTATTCATGGACCTAATGAATAGAGTGTGTCGACCCTACCTAGACAAGTTTGTAATCGTATTCATCGACGATATCTTGATCTACTCGCGAAGCGAAGAAGAGCATCGCCTACATCTACGCCAAGTGCTAGAGACGCTAAGAGCGGAGAAGCTTTATGCTAAGTTCTCTAAGTGTGAATTCTGGATTAGAGAAGTGGATTTCCTTGGACATGTGGTAAGTGAGAAAGGCATACATGTGGACCCCTCCAAGATCAAGGAAATCGAGAATTGGTCAGCACCCAAGACGCCAACCGAAATTCGACAATTCCTTGGGCTTGCTGGCTACTATCGAAGATTTATACAAAACTTCTCCAAGATTGCGAAACCACTCACCACCTTGACGCAGAAAGGTGTGATATTCAAGTGGGAAAATAATCAAGAAACTGCTTTCCAAACGTTAAAACAAGCCCTATGCAGCGCACCGATCTTGTCTCTCCCAGAGGGAACCGAGGACTTCGTAGTGTACTGTGATGCTTCGAATCAAGGCCTCGGATGTGTGCTCATGCAGAGAGGGAAGGTTATCGCGTATGCATCAAGACAGCTTAAGACGCACGAGGTTAATTATGCTACGCACGACCTGGAATTAGGAGCAGTGGTATTCGCTTTGAAGATCTGGAGACACTACCTCTACGGCACGAAATGCACTATCTTCACTGATCACAAAAGTCTTCAGCATATCCTCAATCAGAAAGAGCTCAACATGCGACAGAGGAGATGGGTGGAGTTGCTGAATGACTACGAGTGCGAAATTCGTTATCATCCGGGCAAGGCCAATGTAGTGGCCGATGCTCTAAGCAGGAAGGAGTACTCGGGCCGCCGAGTAAAATCCTTAACAATGACAATCCATTCCCACCTGACCATACAAATCAAGGAAGCTCAACTGGAAGCTTTGAAACCAGAAAAGGTGGCAGGAGAGACATTAAGGGGAATGGATAAAAACTTAGAAGTCAAGGAGGATGGAGCACGTTATATCATGAACCGGATTTGGACACCGAAGTTCGGTGGACTCCGAGATGTCGTCATGAATGAAGCACACAAGACTCGATACTCCATCCATCCCGGGTCGGATAAGATGTATCTGGACCTCAAGAAATTATACTGGTGGCCGAACATGAAAGCTGAGATTGCTACCTATGTGAGCAAGTGCCTGACTTGCGCTAAGGTCAAAATAGAATACCAGAAACCATCCGGGCTATTACAACAGCCGGATATACCTGAGTGGAAGTGGGAACGAATAACCATGGACTTCATAACCAAGCTGCCTAAGGCATCAGGCGGGCTTGACACAATATGGGTAATTGTAGACAGATTGACCAAATCAGCACACTTCCTACCAATAAAAGAAACCGACAAGATGGAGAAGCTGACTAGAACGTACATCAGAGAGATTGTACGACTCCATGGTGTGCCGATATCCATTATCTCCGATAGAGATAGTAGATTTACCTCACGGTTTTGGCAGTCTCTACAAAAATCATTGGGAACTAGGCTTGACATGAGTACGGCCTACCACCCACAAACCGACGGACAGAGCGAGCGAACCATTCAAACGTTGGAAGACATGTTAAGAGCTTGTGTTATAGACTTCGGTAAAGCATGGGATACCCATCTACCGCTTATCGAATTCTCCTACAATAACAGCTATCATACTAGCATCAAAGTCGCTCCATTCGAAGCTCTTTACGGTCGCAAATGCAGATCACCCCTGTGTTGGGCTGAGGTGGGGGATACACAGCTAGCTAGAGGGCAAGTCTCTAATAGCACCCTCACTGGCCCTGAAATCATAAGGGAAACCACAGAAAAGATCGTTCAAATTCGAGAGAGACTGAAAGCGTCTCGCGATCGGCAAAAGAGTTACGCAGACAAACGACGCAAACCCTTGGAATTCCAGGTGGGTGATCGAGTACTACTAAAAGTTTCCCCTTGGAAAGGAATGATACCATTCGGCAAACGCGGGAAACTAAATCCAAGGTACATCGGGCCATTCGAAATCCTTGCTAGGATTGGGCCAGTAGCATACAAACTTCGATTACCTCAGGAACTCAACAAAGTACATCCCACGTTTCACGTGTCGAACCTAAAGAAGTGTTTGTCTGATGAGACACTCGTAATACCACTCGACGAAATCAAAGTTAACGAAAATCTCCACTTCGTGGAGGAACCAGTCGAAATCATGGATCAGAAAAGATGGACGTTAATCACGGACTGTTTTGGTCAACTTAAAAATTTTAATTTTCCAAACAGTTTCAGGTGCAAGTAGTTCAAACTCCTAGCTTTAAAATTACTACTTGCACATCTCCAAATGATTTTTCTACAATTAATGGTGATTTTTACAAAACTGCCTGTCATTTCAGAGGCAAACCCGGACCAGTCTGTGATTATGAACATTTTCACCTCTGTTAGAGATCACTAAAAATCATGATAAAATTTACGAACAAACTAGACTCATATTCCAAACTCTCAAAATTTGCGGATTTGGATTTAGAGTTGTGATGATTTTTCTATAAATTTTCTAAGAACGGTAACAGAAACTGTTTTTAACGAAAAGTTGCTGTTAGTTTCATTTCACCTTGTAACATGTTGAGCAAGGTGTATATCTTTATGTGACTATATGTTACTGCAATATATGACATTTTATCTTAATATTTAGACACACATCAGTTTACAAATGGATTTGGTCATATAAAATATAAAGAATAACAAGTGATCATAATCAAAGTACAATCGATACATTCAAACATTAAATAAACTATTTTGAATATAGTTTGCATACATTACCACGTACTACCCTTGGTTGATAAACCATAATAGGTATAGTTTATGATACATTACATAACACATACATTTAAAAAGGGTACATTTATACAAAGGATATTTTCATTAAGCAAGGTACGGCCATACGGTACCAAGTTTTCATAACACGTAATTCCGTTAATGACTTTGTGAGACATTTACTTCAAATTACCATTAAGTCCTGTATTGTAACCAGAGTCTCCTTGAGGGAGAGCGTGATACTTGTGTATAGATCTATATTGGGTTTGACAAACCCACACCTAAACTGCATGCAACAGTTAGACCGATAGGTCTGGGGTGACAAATGTCATAACATTTCTGACGCCTGAAGAACGTCGTTTTAGGCAACCGTGGTCATAGTATGGTTATAATAAACTCACATAAAGTATTAACAAACATTGGAATTTACGGGGACTTCATTAAAATTTAACGAGTTTATGTCGATTTAAACTTGCATTGTTTTACTATAAATATGACAAATTACTTGTACATTTCGGTCTTTGGGTTTTAAGACTACATTTACACATTAAGGAAAATATTGGATTTTTCTAACACAAATACTACTTTTACAAACGAAAAGCTTATGAACTCACCAACCTTTGTGTTGACACTTTTTCAAAAACTTGTATTCTCAGGAAATCATTAAACAGGTAATCAAGTGCTTTTGAGGATGGGACGCTAAGGCGTCTACTATTTCATATTTTATCAACATATTGTGATTGATTCGTAAACATGTAATTCATACAATGATGTAAATTTTTTTATATATATGTTGGTTGTGTTTGCTTGAATTACTATTACAATTGCTGTTATGATACTATACATGAAGTCCTCCACCCCCGGACGTTTCCGCCATCCTTGGTTTGGGGGTGTGACAAACCTGTAGAGGCTGCAGCTTGCCATGCGGCCTCTGGTGCTCAGCCTTGACCATCCTGCAGGTCAGGCACATCTCCACCTACCAAGCGATCTCTCGCTTCATGCACGACCACCAGTAACTCAAACGCAAATCCCGGTACATCTTGGTGGCTCCGGGTGAATAGAGAAGCGATACTTATGAGCCTCCTCCATAACAATCTGTCTGACTCCACCAGACATCGGAACCCAGACCCGACCGCAACGGGTCAACAATCCTCGGCTATCCTGCACAAACCGGCTGTTCTCACCCCTAATCCTCTCCAGCTTCCAATTCTCCTGACACATACCCTTTGCCTGGGCTTCCCTGATCAATCCCACAAGTGGAGAATCCACTGAAATCCTCATGCACGTCACTGGAGTAGAAGATCCAGCCGACTTGCGGTTCAAAGCGTCCGCAACCACATTCGCTTTACTTGGGTGATAAAGGACCTCACAGTCGTAGTCCTTGACTACATCTAGCCATCTGCGCTGTCTCATGTTCAGGTTCGGCTGATCCATGATGTGTCTCAAGCTCTTGTGGTCCGTGTAGATGGTACAGTGGACCCCATAGAGGTAATGTCTCCAAATCTTGAGAGCGAATACCACCGCTCCCAACTATAGATCATGAGTAGGTTATCTCGTCTCATGCAGATTCAACTGTCGCGATGCATAGGCTATCACCCGTCCTCTCTGCATGAGGACCACTCCCAGTCCCGTGATGGATGCATCATAGAACACCATAAAATCCTCCACTTCCTCCAGGAGAGTCAAGACTTTAGCCTCGCATAGTCGATGTCGAAGGGTCTCAACCGCCCTCTGCTGCTCGGGGCCCCACCGAAAATCCACCACCTTCCTCGTCAGACAAATGAGAGGTACTGCAATCTTGGAGAAATACTGTATGAATCTCCGGTAGTACCCCGCCAATCCCAAAAAGCTCTTGATGTCTGAGGGAGATTTCGGAACCTCCCACTGCATAACCACCTCGATTTTGGCCGGATCGACCAACATCCCCTCTTTGTTAACGAGGTGTCTGTGACAACTCGGAATTTCTATCTTGTACAACCATTCACTTCAATAGAAGTCGGACTTGTTTCTGCTAACTTTTAAGCTGTTTAGAGTCTGTTTGAGTGTTCTAAAGCCTAGTACCTTCAAGAGGTAATTGTACATGAAATAGAGTTAATTTTGCAACATTTAAGTCTCAAAACTCCAAGAGTTTGGAGTTTACGGCCATAAAATGGAGTTTACGGCCGTAAACTCTAAGGGTATAAATATGACACTTAGTCATTTTATTCACTTTTACCATTTTCAATCCTAGAAGTGATTCTCTCTCAAGTAGCATCCGATTTTTCTGCTTGATCTTCAACTTTGTAAGTGTTTCTTTCCTTGATTAGTTGATATACTACAACATCTAGTGATTGTACATGATTTCATCCATGAAATCTCTTCATTTTGTTAGATCTTCAAGTGTTCTTCATTCCACCAAGAACACCAAGAACACACACTAGTGTTCTTGGACTTTAAACACCCTTACAAGCTTCTATATTGTAAGTACTCTTACCTTAGCTTGTTGTGTGCTTGAATCACTTAGATTACACCTAGAAAACATCAAGAACACAAGATCATAATGTGTTTACGGCCAAGGCAATCTCCTTGGGCCGTAAACCCTAATAAAGGGGGCAATATGAGCCCTAGTCCCTTCCAAAGCCTTGGAACCAAGTCTAGATCACTTCCATGAAGAGTATAGGACCTTAAACATCAAAAGAATCAAGAACACATGGTGTTTACGGCCAAGGCAATCACCTTGGGCCGTAAACCCTAAAAAGTGGTGCATATGTGCCACCAATCCTTCCTAAGGCTTAGACTTGATCAAAGGATACTTCATTATGACTTGTAAGACCTTATATCACAAAATGGTACTAATTACCATGAGTTTACAGCCGTAAACTCATTGGGCCATAAACCCATGGGCCGTAAACTCACATGGTGTTACCATTTGGGCCGTAAACTCCTAAGTGAGGCCCTGCAACCCTTAGATGCAACCCTTGGTACTTCTAGCACTTGAATCAAAGTGTTTTCCATGTCCTAGGGTGTCTTTATTTGCTTAATTAGTGGTTAATTGACTAATTAGATACATATATGTGTCATTATATGTTAATAGGATCCGTGTGTGTTCTCAAGTCTTCACTTGACACTTAGCATCCTATACCATCCGTTCATCCAAACCACTCACTACAGGTGAGTTCATACCCCTTAATCAACCTTTTAAATGATTTTAAATGATTTTATGGGGGGGGGAATACAAGTTGAACTATTATAGTTATTATATCAATCACATGTGATTAATAACTACTAAATAAGTGAATTTCTTACTTTTCAAACTGTTGTTGGATATAGTGTCTAAGTCCATAACTTTATTTGGTATGTACTTGACCCGACCCGGCATGGTCCATTTGGGTTGCATGGCATTGCAATACTTGGATAGACTAAATGAGAGAATAAGGCACTTATGATTATTAATATATTATAAGTTCTAATATATTAATAATAGTATTATTTAATTAGTATTGATCAAGTATTAATCTAGGATTAATTTGGTGATCAAAGTGAGACTAATTAAATATATAGGGTTGATTATGACAATCATCAATTCTTTTATGGTGGATTAATGATCCATGGTTTATGGGTTATGGATGTAACCAAATGGAGCTCCATGGATAGTCCATGGGAGTTACAAATCCATGGGTCATGGGAAATCAACAGTCATGACAATTAAGGGCATTCATGTGTAAACCCTAATTGTGACAACACTATAAAAGGAACCCTATGGCTAGCAAAAAGTGGACCTAGTGGACATAGTGTTACTAGAGAGGGCATAACCGATTTTGAGGCTAAGTGACATTCTCTCAAGTTATTCCAAGTCTTGTGGTGTTGTGTGAAGCATTTGAGGCACAACATTTGGGGTGCTAGGCTCACAAAGTCTTGAAGGAATCCAAGCAACAACAAGGTATGTATTTCTACTAGTTTTATGTTTTATGTAATCCCCATGCCATGCTAGTTAGGAAATAACCTTGAAAAAGATATTTGCATGTATATAGAGAAAACATAGATTCAAGGTTATTAGGGTTGCATGTACACTTAGGAAGTGTTAGAATGCTCAAAACCCATCAGTGGTATCAGAGCCTAGGATTGTTTTCTGTATACTTGATGCAAAACTGCTTAAAAATCGAAAATTCTGCATTCTGACGACTGGACTCGCCGAGTCCATGGGGAGGACTCGCCGAGTCCATGAACAAGTTCATTCTACTCGGCGAGTAGAATAGTGCACTCGGCGAGTAGGAGCGTGTTGGGCAGTTTTTTCGAGTTTTGTTGCTGGAAATGGATTAAGATCATTATCCCAATATGTTTTGGACTTGTAAAATCTGTTTTTCAAAATGATAATGATTATGTTAACCCATTTTACATGACTTTTATCAATTTTCAAGTATTGTATATGTTTATATGATTTCTTGAAATTGCTTGACATGAATTTGTGTACTTATGAGTTTTTAGAAGATCATAGGAATTATGTGTAACCACCATGTGTGTTTAATTCATGATCTTAATGGCTATGATGGTGTCCATAACTTGTCCTCAAGTTATGGATAACCAAGAGTCACTTCTTTTAATTATGATTAAAGAACTAAAGAGGTTTCATAAAATGAAGAGTCTTCATTTTTATGAACCATTAAAACTCATAAGTTACAAATTGAAGAGACTTGGAATAGTTTCAAATCTTGCCCTCAAGTTTTGGAATTTGAAAAGTCTTATACTTTAATACTTTAATTCCAAATTAAACCTTAGATTTTTAAAAAGTTTAAAAATCAACACTTATACTATTAGTATAATTTTATTATATAGATATGTATAAGAATATGTCATTCTTACCGTTAGTAGGCCTCATTCACGAAGCCGGTCTATAAGGGGGGTATAAGGTTGTTGCCTATAAAATGGTGACTTAATGGGTGTCCACTCTCACCCACCGCTTCCTTGATCGGTGGAGGGTCGTTAGCCGAACGGGTAGGATACGACTTTAAATACTCGTTAAAAGTATAATGAATTATAAAGTAACTATACATTATAAATTCCCAATCTTAGTTACTTTAGGAAAATGTGAAATTGGTGCTAGCCCATAAAATTACACTTTGTACCATACCAAGTCGTTAGTGGAGCGTGTGTGGTTAACCGGCACACTAACATGGACTAGTAAGAGTGACAAAGGGTAACTTGACTTTATTATAGATCGGTGGAGCGTGTGTGGTTAACCGGCACATCGATTAGGTAATATTGTTAAGGGTACCAAGTCAATTTGTATGGTTATTCACACCTTGTTTGTGATCCTCGGCATCCCAGTCACAAACTTGAGAGGGCACAATCGAGATTCAAACATGCCATTGAAAAGTTCAATGTATCTCAAAAGATCTAGGAGTTTCAAAACCAATAAAACCTAATAATAAAATATTTCGTTCTTATGGTGGAAATTGGTAAATCGTCATTTACCTACCTTCAAATATTTTATAGTATGGATTACGGCATCCCTCTTCCAACTATAAATAGTTTGTTGGATCCTAGCCTTAATATTTCATTTGGGTGAATTATTAAGGATTCCTAATCTAATGAAACTTGTCTTTCCTTCCTTTCATATGTCTTCCAACAATGCTTCTGGCTCAAACCCAACAGGCTCCTTTTCCCTTATGAACTTGTGTGCTAAGGTCATCTTTGATGGATCCAATTTCAATGAGTGGATCAGAAACATCAGAATGATTACCCGCTACGAGGACAAAGAATATGTCCTCGATAAGGAGCTTAAGGTTGTGAATGAAGCCACTGCTACTACTGAAGAGTTTGCGGAATTTGTTGCACATGAAAAGGATGCTACTAAAGTAGCATGCATCATGATGGCCACCATGACTCCTGAACTTCAAAAATCCTATGAAGATTTCTACCCCTATGAGATGCACCTGGATATGATGGAAAGGTACCATCAGAGCGCGTGTCAGGAGAGGTATGAAATCATCTCCTCCATGATAACCGCAAGGATGAAGGATGGTGAACCCATCACCGGTCACTTGCAGAAGATGCAAAGGTTCATTGACCGGTTGCTGAAGCTAAATGTTGACTTTCCTGAAGAAATGGCGATTGACATCATTCTCCATTCCTTACCTCCAAGTTATGATCAGTTTCGTATGACTTATCATATGAACAAGGAGGAAGTCACACTTAGCAAACTTCAAGGACTCTTAAGGACAGCTGAAAATGGCCTTAAGGATAAAGCGGTTGCTACTTCTACTCCTTCAATAGCCCCTGTTCTGGCTATAGGGCAGGGAAAGGGTAAGAAGAAGAAAAACCCTTCGAAGGGTACCAAGGGTAAGACTCTTGATGGTTCCTCTTCAAGTGGGACAAAGAAAGGTCCCATTACTCCTTCTTCAAACCCAAAGGAAGCACAATGCTTCTATTGCCAGGATAAGGGACACTTCAAGCGAAGCTGCCCTAAATATCTGCAAGATGTAAAGGATGGGAAGGTTAAACCCACCCATGCAGGTATTTACACAATATTGTCTAATAACTCATCTAATGCTGATTCTTGGGTGCTTGATACAGGTTGTGGTATTCACATCTGTACTGATTTGCAGGCACTAAGAAGAAGTGAGCAAGTGGAGCACGGGAAGATAAACTTAGTCATGGGCAACAGGAAAGCATCACCTGTTACCAAGATAGGAGTTTATTCTTTATTGCTTAATAATGGGTTAATGTTAGATTTGAATAAGTGTTGTTACTCGCCCGAAATGGGGAGAAATATTATTTCCTTTCATGGCTTGTACAAACAAGGTTTTACATTTTCATTTGATAATAAAAATGGTGTTATTAATGTTTATTACAATGATGCATTTTACTTTAAAGCATTACCTTGTGATGGTGTATATGAAGCCGTGAATGTTGTAGACAATCTAGGAAATAATGTGTTGTATATTGATTCTTCAGATAGCTTGGATAAAGCATCCTTGTGGCATTGTCGTCTTGGACATGTTAACAAGAAGCGCATAGGCCAACTCCAAAAGGCTGGAGTCTTGGAATCATTTGACCTCAAGTCAGATGATAGTTGCGAGTCTTGTTTACTTGGAAAAATGACAAAGTCACCCTTCACAGGTACTTGTGATAGGGGTGAAGGTTTGTTGGACCTTGTACACACAGATGTGTGTGGGCCCTTCAGAGTTGCTACAAGGGATGCTAATCGCTATTATGTGACTTTTACTGATGATTACAGTAGATATGGATATATTTACTTAATCAAGCATAAGTCAGAAACCTTTGAAAAGTTCAAAGAGTTTAAGCAGGAAGTTGAGAATCAATTGGGCAGGAACATCAAGATGCTCCGATCCGATCGAGGAGGAGAGTATCTTAGCATTGAGTTCCTTGACTATCTTAAGGAATGTGGGATTGTCTCACAATTGACACCTCCCAGAACACCACAGTTGAATGGTGTAGCTGAGAGGCACAATCGAACCTTGTTGGATATGGTTCGTTCCATGATGAGTCGAGCTTCGTTACCAATCTCTTTCTGGGGGTATGCCTTAGAGACTGTCGCCCATATCCTTAATCTAGTCCCTACTAAAAAGGTTGCCAAAACACCTCACGAGATGTGGACTGGGAAAGTTCCCAATTTGGACCACATCAAGATTTGGGGTTGTGAAGCTTTCGTGAGGCGTGAGACTCATGATAAACTTGAACCTCGAAGTGAGAGGTGTATTTTCATCGGCTACCCACAGAGATCCTTTGGTTACCTCTTCTACAGACCCAGTGATAACGTGGTTTTTGTAGCAAGAAGAGGAGTCTTTCGTGAGAGAGAATTCATAAGCCAAGGGGACAGTGGGAGGCAAATTGACCTTGAAGAGCTTCAAGAGTCAAGTGGTGAAGGAACCTCAAATGCTATCGACCAACCTGAGGAGGAAACTCCTGTTGATCCGATAGATGTGTCTGTACCTCCAAGACGTTCCACTAGGGTGAGGAACACACCTGATTTTTATTATGGTTATCACATCACCACTGAAGGTGATACATTTATTAGTGATAGTACACTAATAGACTTGGATGAACCTAATAATTACAGGGAAGCCATGGCAGGCCCTGAGTCTGCTAAATGGAAGGAGGCTATGGACAGCGAGATTCAGTCCATGTATGACAATCAAGTTTGGAACTTGGTTGACAATGTACCAGGTCGTAAGACAGTTGGGTGCAAATGGATCTTCAAGAAGAAGACCGACATGGATGGGAAGGTACATACTTACAAAGCGCGACTGGTTGCGAAGGGCTTTACTCAAACTCCGGGAGTTGACTATGATGAGACCTTCTCACCAGTAGCTAAGATTAAGTCTATTAGAGTATTGTTAGCCATAGCTGCATTTCATGATTATGAAATATGGCAAATGGATGTCAAAACCGCTTTCCTTAATGGAAAGTTGGCTGAGGATGTTTACATGGCTCAACCAGAGGGTTTTGTCGATACAAGATACCCTAATAGAGTGTGTAAGCTTGATAAATCCATTTATGGATTGAAACAAGCATCTCGCAGATGGAATCTTTTCTTTGATGAGAAAGTCAAAGAGTTTGGCTTTTCTAGGAGTGAGGATGAGTCTTGTGTGTATGTCAGGGCTAGTGGGAGCATAGTTAGCTTCTTGGTGTTGTATGTGGATGACATACTTCTCATAGGAAACGACGTCCCAACCTTGCAGGAGGTTAAATCTTGGCTTGGGAAGTGTTTCGCTATGAAGGACCTTGGAGAAGCTGCCTATATCCTATGGATAAGGATATTGAGAGATAGGAGTAAGAGACTAATTGGACTTAGTCAAAGTACTTATGTGGATAAGGTACTGAAGAGGTTCAGTATGCAAGATTCCAAGAAAGGGGAATTACCAATCCAGAGTAATGCCAAGCTGAGTAAAACTCAGAGCCCGAGTACAGAGGCTGAGATAGCTGAAATGAGTCATATACCATATGCTTCCGCTGTGGGCTCGATCATGTATGCTATGACTTGTACTCGCCCTGATGTGGCCTTTGCTTTGAGCATGGTCAGTAGATATCAAGGGAACCCTGGCAAGGCACACTGGACAGCGGTAAAGAACATTCTCAAGTATCTGCGGAGGACTAAGGATTGGGTCCTTACCCTCGGAGGCAGTGATGACTTGAGAGTGGAAGGATATAGCGATGCTAGCTTCTAGACTGATAGGGATAATTTCCGCTCTCAGTCAGGCTGGGTCTTTATCCTAAATGGAGGGGCAATTACTTGGAAAAGTTCCAAGCAGGAGAGAGTAGATGATTCTACTTGTGAATCAGAGTACATAGCAGCAAGTGAAGCAGCTAAGGAGGCGATATGGCTAAAGAACTTCATCGGAGACCTTGGAGTTGTACCAGCTATAAAGGAGCCAATGGAAATTTTCTGTGACAATGAAAGTGCGGTTGCTTTGGCTAAGGAACCGAGAGATCACGGGAGATCTAAACACATTGACAGAAAATACTATTTCATCAGACATCGAATAGAAGAAGGACTCCTCGTGACTAAGAGGGTATCATCAGATGAGAACCCGGCAGATCCCCTCACGAAGGGACTGAGCAGGGTTAAGCATTTACAGCATGCGAGGCGCATTGGGCTGAAGGATGATATTAGTTTCAATAATTAGATTCCTGAAACTTGTAAAATGTAATTGACATTTGATGATAAATAAAAGTAGTTATTTATTTATGAGTAAGGTGTTACTATCTTGTGTTGATTGTTTACTATGTTTCAATTTTGCATGTTTTTACTTCCAGAATAATTATATTATTATTCAAACCATCCACAGTCAGTCAAACTTTGGAAGTAAGTATTGATTTAAGACTGTCATGAATTTGGCTTGTATGATTTGTCTAAAAGTGCTTTGGACAATGCAATGGTTGCTACAACATTCATGAGTACTCATAAGGGCTGAGTATTGGATCCAACCCACGCTCACTTGCATCACTTCATGTAATTTATCTCGAGTGATCGTGAGACGGTAATATCATATAAATCTTCAAACCTAGAGATATGAGTTGTTGACTATGAGTTGGTTATTCATTGATTGCACGAAAACGCATTGGTAACTCGATGTCATAAAACGTGCCTTTGTGAATAATTCAACAAGTAGTTAGTACAAGCATATCAGTCGAATTTTATCTGTTCCTTCTAGAAATAGAAGCGATATCTGGGCCCCTCGATGATTTGATTTTGACCTATGTACCGGGCCCGGTCAGAACCTAATTGATGTGTTCAATTTAGTTCTATGTCGAAACAAATCAGAGATCGAGAAACAAATGCTGGATAATAAGTAAGACCATGTTCCATGTGTTTGTCCGGCTGATATCATGAGAACAGAGGATTATATGATCACTTATCTTAAAATGGCGTATCATCATCATCTCAGTTCCGAGAGACTTTGAAAGAGCTACGATTGCTAGTCGGATTTTGAAGTCATATTTGCAAATATAGTTATTAGACTTATCCAAGTGGGAGACTGTTGGATATAGTGTCTAAGTCCATAACTTTATTTGGTATGTACTTGACCCGACCCGGCATGGTCCATTTGGGTTGCATGGCATTGCAATACTTGGATAGATTAAATGAGAGAATAAGGCACTTATGATTATTAATATATTGTAAGTTCTAATATATTAATAATAATATTATTTAATTAGTATTGATCAAGTATTAATCTAGGATTAATTTGGTGATCAAAGTGAGACTAATTAAATATATAGGGTTGATTATGACAATCATCAATTCTTTTATGGTGGATTAATGATCCATGGTTTATGGGTTATGGATGTAACCAAATGGAGCTCCATGGATAGTCCATGGGAGTTACAAATCCATGGGTCATGGGAAATCAAGAGTCATGACAATTAAGGGCATTCATGTGTAAACCCTAATTGTGACAACACTATAAAAGGAACCCTATGGCTAGCAAAAAGTGGACCTAGTGGACATAGTGTTACTAGAGAGGGCATAACCGATTTTGAGGCTAAGTGACATTCTCTCAAGTTATTCCAAGTCTTGTGGTGTTGTGTGAAGCATTTGAGGCACAACATTTGGGGTTCTAGGCTCACAAAGTCTTGAAGGAATCCAAGCAACAACAAGGTATGTATTTCTACTAGTTTTATGTTTTATGTAATCCCCATGCCATGCTAGTTAGGAAATAACCTTGAAAAAGAAATTTGCATGTATATAGAGAAAACTTAGATTCAAGGTTATTAGGGTTGCATGTACACTTAGGAAGTGTTATAATGCTCAAAACCCATCAACTGTGTTATCAAATAAACTACTTCAAATCATTTTACAAACTCTTTTACATGTTAAATACTTTTATTAAACTCTTTTAAAATTATTTTGTCAAATGTGTATCTATATAAATATAGTTATATAAGTAGGATTGAAAGGACTTAGGACTGATAGCTCACCTTACTTCCAGTTCCTTGTTTGGTTATGGACTTAGGGTATCGGTTGTTTGTCCGAAGGTCGTTTGAATCTTAGTTATATATTATGTATATGTATATAGATATAAAAGTTCCTTCATTCAGTTCAATACCTTTGGGTAGCAAGGGTATAACAATCATGTTCATATATACAAACAACATTACTAGTAAACTATAATAGGTATAGTTTAGGAAGTTACTAATACTATTACTAGAACAATGAAACATACAATGAGTCAGTTCATACATGAGTCAATACATACTATAACATACAGATAAAGAATACTATGATGAGAAACAAACATAACATACAGATAGAGAATACTATGATGAGAAACAAACATAACATACAGATAGAGAATACTTTGATGAGAAACAAACATAACATACTAGACAGAGAGAACATACATTACACTAGTACATACAATACATATACAAGAACATTTCAACAGAAATGTGAGCCACGTAACGGGGCATGGCATCACCTGTCATGGCTCGTTTTGTATCCAGAGTCTCCTAGAAGGAGAGCGTTGAATTTGTGTATAGATCTATACTGGATTGACTATCCTACACCTTGTTGCTCGCTACAGTGGGACTTGCAAGTCTACGGGTGCCAAATGTCATTTCTTCTGACGTCTTTCATCGTCGTGTTTTTAGTCGGTAGTATGGTACATGCATATCACATGTTACTTTAAATAACAATTGGTTTAAGGTAATTAGTATAGCAGTAGTTACTTAATACAACACTACAGTACTTTATTATTTCCCCATTACATTCATATTGTGATCTATTCACATAAAAGGTAATGTAAAACTATATTTTTGGTTAATGATAGTCATACTTGGGAAAATACACTCTTTTACGAGAAACAAACATACATTTCATTTTATGCCTTGGTAGAAGGCTACGTGTAGTAGAAAATATAGGATTTTCTAGGAGATACAAACATTTACAAACATTTACAAACATTTACGAACTTATACATCCAGTACTTACAAACGCTTTCATACAAACAATGACACTAAAATACTTATGATCTCACCAGCTTTAAAGCTGATAAACTCTTTCAAAATAACTTGTATTCTCAGGTCATCAGTAGACAGGTACCGATGCCAGGTTTTTAGAAGATGGAGCTCGTTCAAGACTCATCTCTTATTTTTGATTTACATTTTTGGTGTCTTTTAAACTTCACAGAACACACTTGTATTAAATTATATTATTAATGCAATGGATGATGTTGTTGCTTGTTTACTACTATGCATTGTTGTGATACTCTACATGACGTCCTCCACCCCTAAACGTTTCCGCCGTTCCGGTTTTGGGGTGTGACAGATTGGTATCAGAGCATTGTTTATAGTGAATCGAGTATATCAACCCATAAAAGATATACGAACTATTAACACAACGGGATTAAAATACTCTGACTAAGAGTTTATACTTTTAAATAATAAAATATTTAACCAAGTATACATACCTGCATTCATGCTAAAATCAGTGTCACTAGGACAGAACAAAAGTATTACGATTGTTGGGCAACACAATTAGACTTAGAGACATATAGTTAACCCTGGGAATGATATAGCCTGATCAACTATATTTTCCGAAGAGTGACTAGCATGTGCCTAAGAGTGGTTGTGAGGTTGCAACAAGTCTAAAAACTTACCAACAGTACTACAATGAAAACATTATAACTAAACATAAACTTAAAATACTATAGGAGTATTTTGTGTTACTATAATTACTTATGTGCAAACTAAAAAGGTCTTTATTAGTATGTCAATAGTTGTAGAGTGAATACGCTAAGGTTATATGTAACTAGGATGTCATAGACTTAAAATCTGTGATCTTTGCTTTACTTCATGTTCCTTGTTTGGTTGTGGACTTAGAGTTAGGGTCACTTATTCGAAGGTCTATCCTGTCTTGGTTACATATGTCTAGTATGCACTACGCAAATGTTGAAGTAACTGATAAAGATCATCTTATAATTATCTATTTAGTACGACTATTAATTATTTCTTTACCCCTTTTCTCGCGTAGATCATGGCTGGATTCCATATCCCCGGAGACCCGTACTTCCCGAACGAAGGCAATGCTAGATGGCTTGTTGAGAAGCCAGAAGACGATCATCCAATCCCTTTGGATGATCACCAAGCTGAAGGCTTTTCTGATGGTTCTGACTCAGAGCCAGAAGTCAACAACCTACCCCCAGTGGCTCAAAACCCAAACCTAAATCCTAACCCTCGCCCAACATTTCAAGGTCCCACACCTCTGTGGGCAACAAACTTGAACAGATGGAGTCACGAGCAAGGTCAGCCGTTACCTTACAACCGAGACCGAAGCTTCTATGACTTGAGCGAGGGGGTCTCAGCGGACAGAATCTTGCCTATTCTAGTCCGCAGGGTTGCTTGTACGGATGAGCAGGGTAGAGCGGCTATCCATCAAATCCTGCAGGTTGATGCCGACACTGGAGTCAACACTGTCCGGATCCGCCAGCTGGAGTTTGCTCATGCAAGAACTCAGAACCAGAACGCGGCCCTGTAGAGAGAACTTACTGCAACCCAAGCCGAAGTCATGGAACTTTGAGCTCGGCAAGTAAGATATGAAAGGCGCATGAGGGACATAGAACGCCTTATGACAGAATCAAGAACTCACTCTAGTAGTTCTCGTTGCAGATAGAGTCTCCTCGACTTTCTCTTTTGGATATAACTTAGTTTATGTAAAAACTCTAGTTTAATTTCCTATCGTTGTGAAAACTTTGGATCTGTTAAGTCTTAATCAGGTCGTAGTTCTGTCAAAATTTTCCCATCTTGGTTGATGTAAGACCTACTTCTAGGTCATTTTTCCCGAACTTGTTACATCTGTAATACCAGTATTATTGACAGATATCTAATCTCATGGAAATTATTATCCAAATGCTTTCATCTTTTAGTACTAGATCTACATTCAATCATACTATTCAATTGTATTGTTGGGCTATGAAGAGTTAGTCCATGACTAATTCTCATCTTTTCTCTCTATTAAATTCTTATCAATATCTTCATCTCTGTAAACTTTTAGCTACAAGATGCCTCCGCGCCGATCAACGAGACGCGGTCCTTGAGTAACTCCAACACCACCACCAACCCCTCAAATCAATACGGCAGCTCTAAATGCTGCAATAGCTGCGGCTGTGGCAACAGCCATGGCTCAATATCATTCTTCAAGTGCCAGCGGAGGTGGAACACATGTTCATTCTACCCACGGTGAGGCCCCTGTGTGCTCGAGAGAATGCTCCGACAAGGACTTCACCAACTGCAAGCCATTGTCCTTTAAAGGGACTGGCGGAGTCATTGCCCTCTCGCAATGGTTTGAAAAGACGGAGTCGATCTTCGAGATCTGCTCATGCCCGGAAGGGAGCAAAGTCAAATTTGTTGCGTGCACCTTCGAGGCAAAAGCCCTGACATGGTGGAATAGCCATGTCAAGTAACTATCTCTTATAGTGGCAAATGCCATGGGCTGGGAAGCTCTTAGGGAGCTAATGATTGAAGAATACTGCCCGAGGGGCGAAATCCAGAAACTGGAACAAGAACTATGGAGCCTAACCATGAAGGGCTCCGATATAGTTTCCTATACCGCCAGATTCTGTGAGCTGGTGGCCCCCTGTCCCAACATGGTTCACACGGAGGGAAAGAAAATAGAGAGGTACATCTGGGGGCTGGTGCCTCTATTTCAAGGGAATGTCTTGGCTTCAAACCCCACTACATTCGATGGTGCCAAGCGGTTGGCACAACGTCTCATTAACCATGGGGTCCATACCCCGTCAACAACAACAACCCTAGCCATCTCAGAACCCTCCAAAACCGCTGATACCAAGCGGAAGTTCTGGCATGACAAGAAGAAAAAGAAAGCTGCCAAGAAGCAGCAGGTCGTGGCAGTTAATGCTGCGATAGCACATGCCGCTGCTGCTCTGGTAAAGCAGTATGCTGGAAGTTTGCCCAAGTGCAACGAATGCAACTTCCACCACACAGGAGCCTGCCGGGAAATGCAGTGTTCAAAGTGCAACAGGAAGGGGCACATTGCCCGTTTCTGCAAAGCTCCGGCGAGGCCACTCAACCAAGTCCCCGGTGCTGGTGTGGGCCAAGCTTGCTATGGTTGTGGCGAGGTGGGCCACTACAAAAGGAACTTGCCGAAGGCAGGGAATGCCGGTGGAGTGGGAAGAGTTTTGGCTATAGGCCAAGAGGAAGCAGTTGCCGACCCTACAGTGGTAACTGGTACGTTTCTCCTCGATAACTCTTATGCATGCATTCTGTTTGATAGTGGAGCGGGGAGGAGTTTCGTGAATCAAAAGTTTGCTCATTTACTTAAGCGAAAATCACGAGCACTTAAAGAACCGTTCACGGTAGAAATGGCTAACGGAAGGACTGAGAGCACTAGCAGTATATTCATAGGGTGTACCCTAACTATAGATAGCCATTCATTTTCGATCGACCTCATGCCGGTCTCAATTAAAAGTTTCAACGTCATTATCGGCATGGATTGGTTGAGTCTGCATTGTGCCGATATCATGTGTAATGAAAAGGCTGTTCGCCTTAATCTGCCGTCTAGCGAAACTCTAGTAGTCTATGGCGACAAATCCGGCACTAACCTTCGTATCATCTCGAGTATTCAAGCCCAGAAGTACCTTCGAAAGGAATGTCACGCATTCCTTGCTCATGTGGTCGATGTAAGCCAAGAAACAAAAGACCTTAAGAACATTCCCGTAGTACACGTCTTTCCCGACATCTTTCCAGAAGAACTCCCAGGATTACCTCCACAACGTCAGGTCGAGTTTAGAATCGACTTAGTTCCAGGGGCTACCCCAGTAGCCAAATCGCCCTACCGTCTAGCACCTGCAGAGATGCAAGAACTGTCCGGTCAACTTAACGAACTGCTCAGCAAGGGATTTATAAGACCAAGCTTCTCACCTTGGGGAGCTCCGGTCTTGTTCGTCAAGAAGAAAGACGGATCATTTCGTATGTGCATCGACTACAGGGAGCTCAACAAATTAACCGTCAAGAATCGTTTCCCTCTGCCTCGCATTGACGACTTGTTTGACCAACTTCAAGGGGCGAAATTCTTTTCAAAAATCGACCTAAGATCCGGGTATCACCAACAACGAGTGCTAGGGGAGGATGTTTCGAAGACAGCCTTTCGAACTCGTTATGGACACTACGAATTCGTAGTGATGCCGTTCGGATTAACCAACGCGCCCGCAGTATTCATGGATTTAATGAATAAGATGTGTCGTCCTTACTTGGATCAGTTCGTCATCGTCTTCATCGATGACATACTTATCTACTCTCGTAGTAAGGAGGAGCATAGTCAATATCTGCGACAGATCTTAGAAACGCTGCGATCGGAGAAGCTCTATGCGAAGTTCTCGAAATGCGAATTTTGGATCCGAAGAGTCGAATTCTTAGGGCACGTGGTTAGCAAAGAGGGAATACACATAGACCCTTCCAAAATCAAAGCCAATGAGAACTGGTCAGCACCAAAGACGCCTACAGAAATTCGTCAATTTCTAGGCCTCGCTGGCTACTATCGTAGGTTCATTCAGAACTTCTCACAAATTGTGAAACCTCTTACGACTTTAACCCAGAAGGGCGTGTCCTTTGACTGGGAAGAGAAGCAAGAGAAAGCATTCCAAACGCTGAAACGAGCCTTATGCACCGCACCAATACTATCCCTCCCAGAAGGAATAGAAAACTTTGTGGTCTACTGCGATGCATCCAATCAAGGGCTCGGATGTGTTCTAATGCAACGAGGTAAGGTCATCACCTATGCCTCAAGACAGCTGAAGACACACGAGGTCAACTACACCACACACGATCTTGAGTTGGGAGCAGTAGTGTTTGCTTTGAAGATCTGGAGACACTACCTGTATGGTACAAAAAGCACTATCTTTACAGACCACAAAAGCCTACAACATATATTCGACCAGAAGGAGCTCAACATGAGACAACGACGGTGGGTCGAGCTACTCAGTGATTATGAATGTGAAATTCGCTATCATCCCGACAAGGCCAACGTAGTAGCAGACGCCCTAAGTCGGAAAGAATACTCTGGTCGTAGAGTCAAATCTTTGACTATGACTATCCATTTACACTTATCCACGCAAATTAAGGAGGCTCAGCTCGACGCTTTAAAACCTGAAAATGTGGCAAGTGAATCCCTGCGAGGGATGGATAAGAACTTGGAAGTCAAGGGTGGCAGAGCTTTATATCTCATGGATCGGATCTGGACACCGAAACACGGTGGCTTCAGAGACTTGGTCATGACCGAAGCGCACAACACTCGATATTCCGTCCACCCAGGTTCAGATAAGATGTATCTGGATCTTAAAAATTTATACTGGTGGCCTAACATGAAAGCAGAAATTACTACCTTCGTAAGTAAATGTCTTACTTGCGCCAAGGTCAAGGTCGAATACCAGAAACCATTGGGTCTACTTCAACAACCGGAGATACCGGAATGGAAGTGGGAGCAGATCACAATGGACTTCATAACCAAGTTGCCCACGACGACGGGTGGTCTCGATACCATTTGGGTGATCGTAGACAGGTTAACCAAGTCCGCACACTTCCTGCCCATCAAAGAGACAGACAAGATGGAGAAGCTTACAAGAACATATATTCGGGAGATTGTACAATTGTACGGTTTTCCCATATCCATTATCTCTGATAGAGATAGTAGATTCACTTCGAGGTTCTGGCAGTCGCTACAAAGTTCCCTAGGAACGAGGCTGGACATGGGTACAGCCTACCATCCGCAGACTGACAGACAAAGTGAGAGAACTATCCAAACCTTGGAAGATATGTTGCGAGCCTGTGTGATCGACTTTGGGAAGGCATGGGATACTCATTTACCCCTTTTCGAGTTTTCCTACAACAACAGTTATCACACGAGCATAAAGGCTGCTCCATTTGAAGCCCTCTATGGCTGGAAGTGCAGATCCCCTCTGTGCTGGGCTGAGGTGGGTGACACCCAGTTAGCTAAAGGACGAGTTCCTGACAGCACTCTCACCGGTTCGGAGATCATTCGGGAAATGACAGAGAAGATCGTTCAAATTCGTGAACGATTGAAAGCCTCTAGAGACCGACAGAAAAGCTACGCAGATAAACGAAGGAAACCGTTGGAATTCCATGTGGGCGACCGTGTTCTATTGAAGGTCTCACCTTGGAAAGGCTTGATACGCTTCGGAAAGCGTGGAAAGCTAAATCCAAGATACATAGGGCCTTTCGAGATTCTCGCTAGAATCGGCCCTGTAGCTTACAAACTCAACTTACCTCACGAACTCAGTAACGTACATTCTACTTTCCACATCTCGAACTTGAAAAAGTGTCTGTCCGACGAGACTCTTGTAGTCCCACTCGACGAGATCGAGATCAACGAGAGCCTCAACTTTGTGGAAGAACCTGTATAGATCATGGACCGAGAGGTCATGCAAACGAAGCAAAGCCGTATCCCGATAGTGAAGGTTCGCTAGAATGCCAAGCGAGGACCTGAATACACTTGGGAGCGCGAGGATCAAATGAAACTGAAATATCCTCATCTTTTTACTTAGTTAATTGTAACTACTTATTTGCTTAAACTCTAATTTCGGGATAAAATTCCCTCTAATAGGGGGATGATGTGACAACTCGAAATTTCTATCTTTTACAACCATTCACTTCAATAGAAGTCAGACTTGTTTCTGCTAACTTTTAAGCTGTTTAGAGTATGTTTGAGTGTTCTAAAGCCTAGTACCTTCAAGAGGTAATTGTAGGAAGTATACTCTAGAGTTAATTGTGCAACATTTAAGTCTCAAAACTCCAAGAGTTTGGAGTTTACGGCCATAAAATGGAGTTTACGGCCGTAAACTCTAAGGGTATAAATATGACACTTAGTCATTTTATTCACTTTTACCATTTTCAAGCCTAGAAGTGATTCTCTCTCAAGTAGCATCCGATTTTTATTCTTGATCTTCAACTTTGTAAGTGTTTCTTTCCTTGATTAGTTGATATACTACAACATCTAGTGATTGTACATGATTTCATCCATGCAATCTCTTCATTTTGTTAGATCTTCAAGTGTTCTTCATTTCACCAATAACACCAAGAACACACACTAGTGTTCTTGGACTTTAAACACCCTTACAAGCTTCTATATTGTAAGTACTCTTACCTTAGCTTGTTGTGTGCTTGAATCACTTAGATTACCCCTAGAAAACATCAAGAACACAAGATCATAAGGTGTTTACGGCCAAGGCAATCTCCTTGGGCCGTAAACCCTAATAAAGGGGGCAATATGAGCCCTAGTCCCTTCCAAAGCCTTGGAACCAAGTCTAGATCACTTCCATGAAGAGTATAGGACCTTAAACATCAAAAGAATCAAGAACACATGGTGTTTACGGCCAAGGCAATCACCTTGGGCCGTAAACCCTAAAAAGTGGTGCATATGTGCCACCAATCCTTCCTAAGGCTTAGACTTGATCAAAGGATACTTCATTATGACTTGTAAGACCTTATATCACAAAATGCTACTAATTACGATGAGTTTACGGCCGTAAACTCATTGGGCCATAAATCCATGGGCCGTAAACTCACATGGTGTTACCATTTGGGCCGTAAACCCCTAAGTGAGGCCCTGCAACCCTTAGATACAACCATTGGTACTTCTAGCACTTGAATCAAAGTGTTTTCCATGTCCTAGGGTGTCTTTACTTGCTTAATTAGTGGTTAATTGACTAATTAGATACATATATGTGTCATTATATGTTAATAGGATCCATGTGTGTGCTCAAGTCTTCACTTGACACTTAGCATCCTATACCATCCGTTCATCCAAACCACTCACTACAGGTGAGTTCATACCCCTTAATCAAACTTTTAAATGATTTTAAATGCTTTTATGGGGGGGGATACAAGTTGAACTATTATAGTTATTATATCAATCACATGTGATTAATAACTACTAAACAAGTGAATTTCTTACTTTTCAAACTGTGTTATCAAACAAACTACTTCAAATCATTTTACAAACTCTTTTACATGTTAAATACTTTTATTAAACTCTTTTAAACTTATTTTGTCAAATGTGTATCTATATAAATATAGTTATATAAGTAGGATTGAAAGGACTTAGGACTGATAGCTCACTTTACTTCCTGTTCCTTGTTTGGTTGTGGACTTAGGGTATCGGTTGTTTGTCCGAAGGTCGTTTGAATCTTAGTTATATATTATGTATATGTATATAGATATAAAAGTTCCTTCATTCAGTTCAATACCTTTGGGTAGCAAGGGTATAACAATCATGTTCATATATACAAACAACATTACTAGTAAACTATAATATGTATAGTTTAAGAAGTTACTAATACTATTACTAGAACAATGAAACATACAATGAGTCAGTTCATACATGAGTCAATACATACTATAACATACATATAGAGAATACTATGATGAGAAACAAACATAACATACAGATAGAGAATACTATGATGAGAAACAAACATAACATACAGATAGAGAATACTATGATGAGAAACAAACATAACATACAGATAGAGAATACTATGATGAGAAACAAACATAACATACTAGATAGAGAGAACATACATTACACTAGTACATACAATACATATACAAGAACATTTCAACAGAAATGTGAGCCACGTAACGGGACATGGCATGACCTGTCATGGCTGGTTTTGTATCCAGAGGTTCCTAGAAGGAGAGAGTTGAATTTGTGTATAGATCTATACTGGATTGACTATCCTACACCTTGCTGGTCGCTACAGTGGGACTTGCAAGTCTACGGGTGCAAAATGTCATTTCTTCCGACGTCTTTCATCGTCGTGTTTTTAGTCGGTAGTATGGTACATGCATATCACATGTTACTTTAAATAACAATTGGTTTAAGGTAATTAGTACAACAGTAGTTACTTAATACAACACTGCAGTACTTTATTATTTCCCCACTACATTCCACATTGTGATCTATTCACATAAAAGGTAATGTAAAACTATATTTTTGGTTAATGATAGTCATACTTGGGAAAATACACTCTTTTACGAGAAACAAACATACATTTCATTTTATGCCTTGGTAGAAGGCTACGTGTAGTAGAAAATATAGGATTTTCTAGGAGATACAAACATTTACAAACATTTACAAACTTATACATCCAGTACTTACAAACGCTTTCATACAAACAATGACACTAAAATACTTATGATCTCACTAGATTTAAAGCTGATAAACCCTTTCAAAATAACTTGTATTCTCAGGTCATCAGTAGACAGGTACCGATGCCAGGTTTTGAGAAGATGGAGCTCGTTCAAGACTCATCTCTTATTTTTTTATTTACATTTTTGGTGTCTTTTAAACTTCACAGAACACACTTGTATTAAATTATATTATTAATGCAATGGATGATGTTGTTGCTTGTTTACTACTATGCATTGTTGTGGTATTGTACATGACTTCCTCCACCCCTGAACGTTTCCGTCGTTCCGGTTTTGGGGTGTGACAGTGTCCAAGGAACTGAACCTCTCACAACCAAAACTCGCACTTCAAGAACTTGGCATAAAGCATTTCTCGCCTCAAAACCCCCAATAACTCCCGCAGATGCTCCTCATGCTGCTCTCGGGTCTTGGAATATACCAAGTTATCATCGATGAATACTATGACCAAGCGATCGAGACCCGATTCATCAGGTCCATAAATATCGTCTGCGCATTGGTGAGGCCAAACGGCATCACCACGAACTCCTAATGTCCATATCGAGTCCGGAACGCGGTCTTCTCCACGTCCTCCACTCTAACCCTGACCTGACGGTGGCCGGACCTCAGGTCTATCTTGGAGAACCAAGATGCGCCCTGCAACTGATCAAAAAGGTCATCAATCCTCGGGAGTGGATAACAGTTCTTCACTGTTAGCTTGTTCAACTCCCGGTAGTCTATGCACATCTGGTGTGACCCATCCTTCTTCTTCACGAAGAGGATTGGTGCTCCCCACGGAGAACTGCTCGGACGAACGAATTGATTTCCCAACAATTCCTAGAGCTGTGATGATAACTCCTGCATCTCTGGTGGTGCCAACCGGTACGACGCCTTGGCGATAGGGGCCTCACCTGGCACCAAGTCGATCCTAAACTCGACCTGACTCTCTAGTGGCACTCTGGGTAACTCATCCGGAAACACGTCAACGAACTCCCTGACTACTGGGACCTCTGAAACTGAAGGTTGATCCCTGACCCGCGTATCCACTACGTACGCCAAATAACCCGCACACACGTGCTGAATGTACTGTCAAGCGCTAGCAGCCAAACAAAACCCTGGTCCCCCTCTGGTTCCCTCGTCGTAGACAATCAGTTCTCCCCTACTTGGGGTTCAAACCACCACCCGCTGACCCTCGCTGTCAATCATGGCAACAAAGCGACTAAGCCAATCCATACCCAAGATCACGCACACTTCCCCCATGGGAATCAGAATCAAGTCTATCGGGAAAGATACCCCAAAGATCTCCAACACGCAACCCCGATAGACCGAAGAAGCGGAAACCCCGTGTTTGTTGGCGATAGAGACTCGCAACGGACACTCTAGCTCTCCTACTGGTAAACCGAACTCCCTAGTGAATGTCTAAGAGACAAATAACCGACTCGCCCCAGAGTCAAATGGTACCAAAGCAGGAAAGGAGTTCACTAAAAACATACCTAATCACAGGTACAATACGTAAGCATAAAACAGATATAAACAGTAAGATAAGGGATAGAAACATACCAACAACCACGTCTGGTGCTGCTCTGGCCTCCTCGGCTGTAATCTGAAAGGCGCGTCCCTGAGCCCTCGGGGGCTCTGCTCTCCCCTGTCTCCCGTCTGTAATTCTCAATGTGGCTGGTGCGGGTGCCTGTGTCGGCATAGCGGCGAGCAACGGGCAGTTGGCCTTCACATGGCTAATCTGCTCACGGTGGTAACATAACCTCACACTCGGAACCGGGGCGAGCTGGTGACAATCCTTCGCATAATGCCCCTCCTTGCCACACTTGTGACACCCACTACCTGATCGACAAACTCCAGAATGATCCTTTCCGTACTTTCCACAAGTGCGACCGTGCTGACCTCCGGTCCTAGTATCAGTGGTCTTGGACCGCTTTGGCGCCGGCTGTGACTGTGTCGGGGCCCGTCGCTTCTCCCTCAACTACAACTTAATCTCCAATTCACGCCGCCTAGGGCCTCCTGTAAATCCAGCAGAGTGTCACATCGCTGGGTAGCATTAAACTGACGAATGTCAGTCTTGAGCATGCTCAGATAATGGGTCATCTGAGCCTGCTCAGAAGCAAACTCCGGGCAAAACATCGCCCTCTCCGTGAACATACGGGTGATCTCAGTCACGGTCTCACCTTCCTGTCTCAACTCCAAAAACTCTTGAGCCAACTGTTCTCGCTCAATCCGTGGAATGTAACGAGCACGAAACATATCCCTGAACTACTCCCATGTAACCGCAACTCTCTAATCATCCGAGTACGACCCAATCGTCAACCTCCACCAGTCCTTTGCCCCGGACCTCAGCAGGTTCAGGGCACATCTGACCTTCTGGTTAGTAGGACATGAACATCTAAAGAAGCACCCATCCACATCAGAAATCCACCTCATGGCTTTGATGGGGTCCTGAGTCCCATCAAAGTAGGGGGCTTCGTGTTATCGAAGTCCCAATACTGGAATGCCCTACTAGCTCCTCCTCCTCCTGCCGCTGATATAGCTGCGACAGCTGCTGCGGCAGCCGTCTCAGCGAGAGCTGCATATCTGTCATCAAAATACTCCATCATGGCGGTCTTAAAAGACCCAGACATCTCCGGAATCTGACCCCCGACAATCTCGACCACCTCCCCACGGATGATCTCCCTGACATGATCCTCTGTCAACACTGGCCCACCCTGGCCGATAGTCTTGGGCTCTATCGGAGCGTCCGGACCGCCCTGTCCTGATCTCGATCCGGATCCAATCACGAAACTTCTCATAACCACCATACTAAAAATATACCAAGAAAATATAAGATAATATGCATAAACAACAGGGAACCAACTCCCAACTAAGCCCTAGGGGTTGTGACTTCCTTGCTATGCGTATGGGTCCTGTGCTTTCAATAGTACGGGCCCATACTACCTTCCACACCTACCCATATTTGTCTCAAGTATCATCATAACACCCTAACAATATACATACGCATGGTGATCGCTCAATCCTCACTCCTAGAGGAAATCTAACTATCTCATAACTGGCCTACCGGCCTCACACAACCCTCCCATGAAACTTCCATCAACCCTGCAGCACTCGTGTATGCTAACCATACATAACGCTGGACCCTATAGACTTTAGAATACCTGATCCTACCCTAAGCCTTTAATCAAACAAGAACAGGAAATAAGGCCAAACCAAACATTCTCATGCTATAAGATATTAATTATGTACGGTCGTGTTGCATACACTAAGCAACTACAATAATGATGTCAATTTCATATAAGTAAAACCCTAGGCAATCAGGCATCATATAATTAGGCAATTCTATTTTGCAATTCCTGAAGATCCTTAGCCTAATACTAGCATGTTGTTCTAACATATCATAATATCATATAACTGTAGGGTATTTTGGGGTCTACTTACTGGCTCTGGCTGATCGTACACTTGCATCCTCCTTTATTATTTTGGAAAAACCATTTGAATTTTTTTTTTAAATCCTTTCCTTGATTTGAGTCTGGATTCACACGAGTGTTCCTCCAATTCACTCAAACCAAGGCTCTGATACCAACTTCTAACATCCAAAAAAATCAAGCCAAATTTAAACTTTTAAAATTAGTTCAAAACCATTAGATTATTACAAAACTGTTTCCAAAATGGTTCAATGTCAATGTATCCCAGAATCAATCACAAAATAAGAGGAGGTGCACGATCAGGCCTTCGCCTTCCCACGGTCATCCGAAGTACCTGAAACAATAATCAATAAATGTAAGCTCGAAGGCTTAATGAGTTACCCCCAAAATACCGATACACATACAGTCCACATACCCATATTAGCAATATCATAACATAACAAACTGGACAACATGCAATGGCTCCATATCTTTACATACTGGATTACCCATGGGCCCACAGTGTGAGTCTGGCTTTCCGTGTGGGCCATAGCTCACAACTGGCTTGCCACCGAGCCTACAGTACGAGTCCTGTATGCCCCACCCGACCCTCATCTCGTAACTGGAATGCTCCTGAGTCCACAGTACGAGTCTGGCATGCCCTGCCCGGCCCTCAACTCGTATCTGGAATACTCCTGGGGTTTGTTAGCTACTGCACGAAGTAGTACAACCTCAACTCATCCCACATAACATGTCAACATATAACAAATAAATGCACATATAGGTAATCAGACAGTATCACAGGTAGTCCTACAGGTCTACCAGACTAGCATATCAACTAACTCATACTCAGCATATCAATAGCTACTAGCATATCAAATCCAATGGGTCGGCCTTGGTGCCTTAGACCCCTTAGTACAGTGAGGATAACTCACCTCGCAAGTAGCTAGGAACGGTATAGTCGAATCCTCCCAAAACAGCTCCAACCACCAATACCTATAACCGCAATTAGTCCATTCCCATAAGTTTCCCCAATTTACCAAAATGCCCTTAAAAGTCAAACTGGTTAACCCTTGGTCAAAGTCAAAGTCAAAGGTCAAGGTCAACAGTCCATTTTGACCCTACTCGTCGAGTGGAGCTCACAACTCGTTGTCACACCCCCAAACCACGGATGACAGAAACGTCCGGGGGTGGAGGACTTCATGTATAGTATCATAACAACGAGTATAATAGTGAAGAAAGTAAATACAACCATCATAAATATAATCGAGAAAGTTACATGGTTTCATGAGTTACATGTTTCAAAATCGATTACAATATAATGATAAAATGGATTGCCTAACGTCGTAGCGTTCCATCCTCAAAAGCTGGTAGTCACCGGTTTTTATTGATTACCTGAGAATACAAGTAATTTTGAAAGAGCGTCAACAATTAAGTTGGTGAGTGCAAAAGCTTTTGTATATAGAGTTGAAAACCTTTCTTTGTAAATGTAGTGTATGTTCAAGAAAAATCCAATATTTTCCTTATAAAATGAGTTGCAGTCTTAAGACTCAAAGACCGAAATGTACAAGTATTTTCCATACTTATAATAATGTATGCATTTTTAAATAAATAAAACCCCTTTTGAATGTAGAAATTCCCGTAAACTATATGTGTCGTTATTTCCCTATGTGAGTTATTATAACCATACTATTGACATAGTGACCTGTGACGACGTTCTTCAGGTGTCGGACTGTTATGACATTTGTCACCCCAGACCTGCCGGTCTAGCTGTTGCAAGCAGCTTCGGTGTGGGTTGTCAATCCCAATATAGATCTATATAAAAGTATCATGCTCTCCCTACAAGAGACTCTGATTATAACTACAAGATTTCAACCAGTACTTTAAGAGTACCATGAAGTAGTGCCTCACAACCTGATTTAACGAGTTTACGTGTAGTGTGAGTGAAAAACTCTGTTTGTAGTGTAAACGGAACCTTTCATAGTGAGTTTGTAGTGTAGCGAACGATAAACTATACCTATTATAGTTTATCATATATGTTTGAAGGGAATTAAAACCCTTATGATGAATGATTAATTCTGTTTCATGCAAGTAAACTAACATGAAATACAATCAATATGTAGCTATTATTGTTATACACTTTTCTCAACATGTTACAAAGTGTTAATAAACTTGTCAACTGTTTTTGCTAGTTTTAACCTTTCTGTCACTAATTTTAGAAAAATCACAGAAAAATCTATGAAAGTCGAAAACTAAATCCGTAAACTCTGGAAGTTCATAAAATGTGTCTAGTTTGTTCATAATTTTAATTATGATTTTTAGTGGTCTCTAACCAGTGTGAAAATGTCCATCTTCACATACTGGTCCGAAATCTTTTCTGAAATGATACGTAGTTTTGTAAAAATCGCCATAAATTGTAGAAAAATCGTATGAACGTGTGCAAGTAGTCATTTGAAAGGTATAATCCTGAACTATTTTCATATTGAACGGTTTTGAAAAATATTATGTTTAAGATGGTCAAAAAAGTTTGTGAATGGACCCTAACTTTTCTGTTGAAAGCTGATGGTTGAGCTAGTTTATGTTTTGGCGTTGTAACTTGTATTCTCCCCCTTAAAACTTGAAGAAAACATGAAAATATAGGGGTATGAACTCACCTTGAGTGATTTCCTAATATGGATGGTTGAAGAATAGGGGTTTCCAAGTCAAGAACACTTGGAGAATGCTTAAGGATTTGAAGATCCTTAGAACAAATATGATGATATTTGTGTAAGAAATCCATGATTTGAGTGAAGGAATGAAGAATATTTAAGAGTAATAATGAAAAACTTACCAAGAGTGAGGGAAGAACTCGTGACTTGCTGGAAGTTTTGAGTTCCAGAGAGAAGAAAAGAGTAAGAGAGGGAGAAAATGTTTGTCTTTGGATAAAGGCAAGTGAGACTCATGGGAATTGTTGAGAATAAGATCTCTTGGGTAATGTTGAGAATAAGATCTCTTGGGTGGATTTGGTTAAGGCAATCTGATGGAGTGTGGGGATGAGTTGAAAAAGGACAACGATTTGACTAGGTAAGGTGTGAATAGTGACATAAAGTGGGTAATTACCTTATGAATAAAATAATAAGACTTAGGCATTATTCATAAAATGTGTTCTAACTCTTCGAGGTTGGCATAAAATAGGAGTTTAGAGGGTTTGAGTCATGAAAAAATACGAGTTTGAGGGTGTTACTGACGTCAAATACTCCTGAAATTGCTAAGAGGTCCGAAATGGTCAAAAATCCGGAATGGGGTCCGAGTCTGCGAGGGTTCCGACGTCAAGAAGTCATTTCTGGAGCTAATGGAGGAGTTCCGAAGCTGGCCTTCAATTTCCGGAGTCATTCCGCAGTTCCGAAGTCGCCTGATCCTTTCGAGATGCGATGCTTCCGGCGTGCGAGCCTTTCCGGAGCGAGATCTTCCGGAGCATGCAAGATTTCTCGGTTCCTCAGATGGTCCGGAGTCAGTAATGTCTCGGATCAGAAGTTTCGAATCAGAAGGGAGTTTCCGAAGTAGAAGGGTGTCCGGACCAAGAGGGTTACATACCAAAGGGTCCTTTTTGGGTTTTCTCCTTTGGTTTTGAGCTGTTTTCAACAACGGAAGGGGTTGGGATAGTACAGATGTTTATAAAAAGTTGAGAGAGATCTGAGAGAGATTTAAGAGAGATTTGGGAGAGATTTGAGATACAAAGAGATATTTGGGAAGGATTTGGGAGAGAGAGAGAGATAGAGTGGGAGATATTGAGAGAGACTTTATTTGTGACCTTTGTTAGTGTTTGGCCCCGTAATGCGAGGTTTGTAAACCCCATTATGCCTCGTCATGAGTGTTTTATGCCCCCGAAGGGTACGTAATAGTGCTTTATAGAGTCGTTAATGTTGGATTAGTGTCTAAGTCCATAACTATTTTGGTATATACTTGACCCGATTGTGAGCATGGTCCTTTTGGGTTGCCTTCACCAAAGCAACTTGATAGGATGATTTGTGGAGAAAGAGATTAATTATGATTTATTAATATATTATATGAATAATATATTAAAAGAGAAATCATATTGTTTAATTAATATTAGTCAAGAATTAATAAGAATTAATTTTGTGGCTAAAAGACATTAATTAAATAAAGGGGACTAGAACTGTCAATTGTGTGATAGTTGGATATTGGGCTAATGGACTCCATAGAGGTTGGAGTGGACGAAATCTATGGGGAAACCCATAAGAATTCGTCCAAGGCCTCTAAGGAGGGAGTCCATGGGCTGCTTAGGGCCTAAGCAGTCAGATTAGGGTTTCCTGGTTCAAAACCCTAATAGCCTCACTATATAAAGACCCCTAGGGCACCCAAAAATCTGGCTAAGCATTCCTTGGAGTTTCTTGGACGTTTTTGGTGCCTCCTTCTCTTCTCTTAAGTCATCTTGTTGCTCTTGGTGTTTGTGAGCCATTAGAGGTGTGCCACTTGTGACACTAAGCTTTCAGAAGCCAATTACAAGAAGGAATAGATTGTTATTGCTACATAACAATCAAAGGTAAGATCTAAACCCTATATTATGATAATATTGATTATTGTATGCTAGATCTAGGGTTTATGGCTTTGGATGATTATTGCATGTTCATTAGACAAACTAGATCCAAAGCTTTAGGGTTTGCATGTACACCATAGGAATGTTGTAGTGCTCAAAACCCATCAGTGGTATCAGAGCCTAGGCTGTTTGTTTGATATATTTGATGCTTGTTTAATCATTCATTGCCTGAAAATCGAAGTTTTTGGTCCTCTACCTGACTGACTCGGCGAGTCAGTTAATGAACTCGGCGAGTCAGGCTGACTCGACGAGTCAGTTAATGAACTCGGCGAGTCAGGCTGACTCGACAAGTTCCAGGGTCAGACAGAGGATATTTCGGGATTTTGACCTATTTTGTTGTGGGATAATTACCAAAAACGTTTTTCATTAATAAAATCCGAAATTTATCAATATTTGGTGATTATCCTTACCAAAATAGAAGATAATTGTCAAAATTTAGATAATTACTTGTTTTATAGGATAAATATTAATTATTTGTAATTTTGTTTTGAATTATCTAATAAGAAATTGAATTAGGTCAAATTTAGATAATTAGTAATTATTTGATTAATTTTAATTATTTCTAATTTGATCTAGATAGTTTTGAAAAGTTTCAAAACTTGCCCTCAAGTTTTAGAATTTAAATTTTTGATTAAAAGATTAATTTTGAAATATTTAAATTCTAAACCCTAATGTTTTGAAATGTTTCAAAACTTTCCCTCAAGTTTTGGAATTTAAATTTTTGACTAAAAGTTTAATATTTTGAAATTTTAAATTCTAAAACCCTAGTTTTGAAAAGTTCAAATTACACCCTTATGTTTTTATTAATTTAATTATAAGTATAATTAAAAGAGAGTTAATAAATCCATAATGATATGGTTTACATTTAATTAAATTAAAGGTTTTATAAAATTAAACCACCTTGTATTTTAAAAGTGTAAAATACACCCTTATATTATATATAACATTAAAAGTCTAATATTATATATTAATAACTTAAACAGCTAGTATTACCGTTAGTATGCCTCATTCACGAAGCCGATCTATAAGGGGGGTATAAGGTTATGGTCTATAAAATGGCAGTGTAATGGGTGTCCACTCTCACCCACCGCTTCCTTGATTGGTGGAGGGTCGTTAGCCGAACGGGTAGGATAGGGCAAACCCTCTCCTCATTAAAAGTATAATGAATGTTAAAGTAACTAAATGTTTTACAAAAAATTCTCAATCTTAGTTACTTTAGGCAAAAGTGAATTGATGCAATTCCATGAAATTACACTTTGTACCCTTGCTAAGATGTTAGTGGAGCGTGTGTGGTTAACCAGCACACTAATTGGGTTCTAGGCAAAGGGGGCGAAGGGTGACTCGATGTTTGTCATAGTTCGGTAGAGCGTGTGTGGTTAACTGGCACATCGAATAGGTGACTGTAACATTGGGGGCACCATGTATGTTTGCACGGTTATTCACACCCTGTTTTGTGATCCTCGGCATTCCAGTCACAAATCGAGGGGCATATCGAGATTTAAACATGCCATTGAAAAGTTCAATGAATCTCAAAAGATCTAGGAGTTTCCAATTCATTTAAAACTTAACCTTCTTCTTCGTTTTTCATGGTGGAAATGGGTAAATCGTCATTTACCTACCTTCAAATATTTTGCAAATTGGATTACGGCATCCCTCTTCTAGTTTGTAGAATATTGTGTTGGGTCCTAGCCTTAATATCTCATTTGGGTGTTTTATTAAGGACTCAATCAACTAACTTGAATTTTCTCCCATTTTATAGATGTCAAAGTCTGACAACTATGGTCTTCCTGAATCCGTTGGAAAAAGTTTTCCACATGAAGATGATGTTCCACGATTGGATTGTGGAAATGGAAATCATGCTTCACTTTCTCCACCTCCTCCAATAATTCTCCCTGACCCACGTGTTCGAAGACTTGAAAAATTCAAGGTCTCTCAAGCCCTATTGGCAATAAGACACAAAGATGGAAAGTCTGTGTGTGCACACGTCTTAAAGATGAAGTCACATATTGACAAGTTAAGGATATTGGGTGTCGATGTCTCAAGGAAGTTGGTTGTTGACTTGTTTCTTAAATCACTTCCCGAATCATATGGTAAGTTCGTTAGAGAATACTATATTATGGACCACGACATGACCCTTATTGATTTGACTTATTTGCTTATTGTTGCTGAATCAGAAATGATTTGGCGCACTAGTCGAGCAAATTGGTCTGATAAATCAATATCCCAACCTTCTACGGACAATGGCAACATTGGAAGTCCAGAAACGTTTTCTCTACGTAAGAGAAAGGCTGAGTATGAGATAGTCCCGTGTGCCATTCCAAAAGAGTCCATATGTTTCTACTGCCAAAAGAAGGGGCATTGGTTACGAAGCTGCCCTGACTACCTGAAAGATCTAAGAGATGGGAGAGTCAAGGTGTATGACTCTGCTTCTGGTAAAATCTACTATCTAACTCCATTAAGTTCCTATTTGGAGATTCTTAATACATGATGTGATTAGATTACATTTTGAAGAAAATAAAGGAAGCTTAAAGGAAGGAGCGAGTTGAGTCTGATCGCGAAGAAATGGATTACGATCGCATGGATTCGATGATCGGATTTTTGAGCTGCTGCTTAGAGTTATGATAAATTGCATAGGAATATGTAATAGCATAGTTTTCATTTGAATTGTAAGGATATATTTTTCCGCAATAAAATAAATTTTGATTTTGTCTTATTTATATTTCCTTGCAATGGCAATTGTGAAAATTGATGTCTGTGTGTTTCTATTGTAAGCAATATTAAATGGATGTGATTCTTAATTATGTTATTTATGGTAATGTTGTAATTTTCTAAGTAAGAAAGGATTCCCATCGCCCAAGTTTCAATTGGACAGAATCTTGGAATCATATGATTTGAATCATGTGATGTATGGAAATCTTGGTACTTAGAAATTTTAAGAGTCAAGTGAAGGACTAGGAGATCAAGTTCACAATGTTGTGCACTGGTCAAGTCCACCATAAATAACAATAACATTATTCGTCATGATTTACTAAAAGTCTAGTAAATGTGGTTATACTTACAAGATTAAGTGTAATTCTGAATCATTGAAAAGCTTCAATGAATGGCAGAACGAACAAGTAGAATCAATGAAGGTAGAAAGATAAAAAGTTTCTCCAATCTAAGAAGAAGGGAGAGTACTTTTGTATCGTGTTTTATGATCGTCTTGGTAATCGTAGGAACCATGTTACAATTCATCCTCTAAGGACACCTTAGTGCACTAGTTTGGCTAAGAAGAGGAATCGAGAATTGTTGTAGTGGTTAAGTCAATAAGATGTATCGTAATTCGTTCCAAAATCAAGTCTTAGAGTCATACTCCAAGATTGTGACTTGTGTGACAAAATCTTAAGTAGGAATGTTCTTACACTTGCATATTTTGGTAAGTTGTGATGTCTTGAATAAGACAAAGACCAACTAGTACCGAATTGGGTGTAGGTTTTGTCTTGATATAGACACACACTAACTCTTGAATATTTGTTTTGTCAAGAAATGTTTCTTGATAAGAGAATATAATATATCAAGAGGTCAGTGGGAGTCTAAAGATCTTAAGAAGTTTCAAGAACTAATCGAGAGTAAACCTACTATTAATTACTAGCACACGACTTGAGGTTTCTAACCTATTGTGTTGACATATTCTTGTTTCTGTGGCATTCCAGTTTGGTCAACTATGCATGTGAGTTCTATGAGTTCTCAATAGGTTGCATGGGGCAAGGCACCTTAATCAATGGAAAGTACATTGAAAGGTAGGGGTGAACTGCTGAATAACTTGGAAGCAATGGTGGGACCCTTAATGGCAAGAAATTAAGAATGGACAAGTTCGATCCATAAGTGTTTGGATTTGTCACAATTATTGTCTTATGATTATGGTTATGACAAATTCACATGGATAACAACACATACACCACAAAATCTGAGTGTCATAAGGTTTCTCTCCTTCATGAAAATGATTGTGAGGAAACGCTTTCACTAAGAGAGATTTTGAAGATAGCATTATGTAATTTGCATTTCTCAAATTCGATTATGATTACGACATCCCTCTTCATAGTTCGAATTGTGGGAAATGGCAAATGGGTCTGAACATTTTAGACTTATTGTTATAAGTTCTAAAATTGTTTAAACACACATATAGGTTATCTAAGGAAAGGTGTATGAGTTCGAGAAGCTTAGATAAAGGTTTATCGAAGCGTTTCGGTTTCAGAAATTTGAACTTTTGTAAATAAAGTCAATAAGTATTGTTTCTAAGAAGTTTAACTGATTTCTGAATACGTGTCAAAGCTAGTGGGAGCATAAATGTTATGCTGGAATGGATATAATCATCATGTTAGTGGGCACATGATTATTATTTTAAGTGTTGCAAGTTAGCAATATTAGTTATAGAAAACAAAAGGTTTCACTTTGCAAAGTTGCAGGGGTTGAAAAATTGTTTTGATATAATTAAGAGAGAGAATGTTATACTTTGTTTCGAAATCTAAAAGCTTAGATCGAGAAATTTTAATCAAATTTAGTCAAGGATATATTAATTGCGTTCTCAAAATTCGATTATGATTACGACATCCCTCTTCATAGTTCGAATTGTGAGAACGTGGCAAATAGAAATGTTATGGCAAATGGCTGATAAAGTATCATGCTTTTATGTAAGACATTATGAATCGTGTCCCATACGCTTCTGGTATAGGATCGATTGCATATGCTGTAATATTTGACCGTTCTAAAATTTTCCAAATTCCTAGGGCATTAAGAGGAAAAAAGGACTAGAACCGGATTTGACTAAAATAATTAAACAACTGTCAAGGACAATCTAAGGTTCGCCAAAGATTGGTCGCTTGTGAACAGTTGAAAGTATACTAATGGATGGACCATATTGACTTTATTATGAATAGATAAGACTCTATTTAGAATGAGTTGTCATATGGCAAATATGGAAATGTTTCCATATTGGGAGTTGGACGTTAAAAAACTTATGTCTAGATTAGAAACTTTTATGCAAGAAGGATGTTCAAAGGAATGTACTTTAAATGTGAGACTTCACATCTATAGAATTGTCTTGTAACAATCTCCAATAGAGCATTTAGTAATTTCATTAGCCGAGTCTTGGTGACTTTTGTGCCGTGACATTACGAAAGGACCGTTGCATAAAATGTTAGAATCTAACATATTCTAGTAGTGGCGAGAATTTTGTATTCTTACACTAATGATTAGGAATTGTGAAATGAGCATCATTGGAAATGTGTTCAATTGATATATTTCACAAAGTAAGGACCATAGGTAAACATAGTGTGCATGCTTGGAGCATGGGACAACTGTTGTTATTCAAGTAAGAAGTTGATTACCCGAAACAACAAATAATGAGTAATCAATATGGTGATTAAATAAGAGTGTTTTATTTATACTCAAAGGTTTGAGGCCATATAGTATTAGTATTATTCTTGTGTTTCACTTTGCATGTTTTGACTTACCGAATAATAAGATTATTCAAACCATCCACAGTCGATCATACTTTGGAAGTAGGTATGAAAGAAGACTGTCACGAATCTGACTGTAGATTGTCTGAAGTGTTTTAGACATAGCAAAAGTTTGCTGCAGGGTTCATGAGTGCTCCTATAAGATTAGAGTATTGGATTAAACCCACGCTCACGTGGATCGCTTCATGTTTTTTATCATGAGTGATTGGTGAGACGATAATATCTTATATTCTTGAAACTGAGATATGTGAGTTGTATCTTGCGATTCGGTTACACATTGATAATATGTAAACGTACCAGTAACTTGGTGTTATAAAACGTATTGTTGTGTGTGATTCGGTGAGTGAGTACAAGCGAGCATTGAGTCGAAGTTTATCCGTTCCTTTTACCCAAAATGGGATAAAAGCGATATCTGTGGGCCCCTCGATGATTTAGTGATGACACCTAAGCGCTTGGCCAAGCCGGGACTAAGTTGATGTGTTCAATTATAGTCTGTTATCAGTCGTCATAAATCAGAAATTGGGAAACAACACATGAACAGAGAGTATGATTTAAATCCATGTCTTAGTTCTTGCGATATCTAGAATGGAGGAATATATGACCCCTTATCTAAAGGACACGCTTCTGATAAGATCAGAGTTGACAGCGGATTTTGAAAGCTACGATTGCTGATCAAGTTTGAAGTCATATGCAGAATAGTTGTTAGACTTATCCAAGTGGGAGACTGTTGTATTAGTGTCTAAGTCCATAACTATTTTGGTATGTACTTGACCCGATTGTGAGCATGGTTTGGGTTGCCTTCACCAAAGCAACTTGATAGGATGATTTATGGAGAAAGAGATTAATTATGATTTATTAATATATTATATGAATAATATATTAAAAGAGAAATAATATCATTTAATTAATATTAGTCAAGAATTAATAAGAATTAATTTTGTGGCTAAAAGACATTAATTAAATAAAGGGGACTAGAACTGTCAATTGTGTGATAGTTGGATATTGGGCTAATGGACTCCATAGAGGTTGGAGTGGACGAAATCTATGGGGAAACCCATAAGAATTCGTCCAAGGCCTCTAAGGAGGGAGTCCATGGGCTGCTTAGGGCCTAAGCAGTCAGAGTAGGGTTTCCTGGTTCAAAACCCTAATAGCCTCACTATATAAACACCCCTAGGGCACCCAAAAACGTAGCTAAGCATTCCTTGGAGTTTCTTGGATGTTTTTGGTGCCTCCTTCTCTTCTCTTAAGTCATCCTCTTGCTCTTGGTGTTTGTGAGCCATTAGAGGTGTGACACTTGTGACACTTGTGACACTAAGCTTTCAGAAGCCAATTACAAGAAGGAATAGAGTGTTATTGCTACATAACAATCAAATGTAAGATCTAAACCCTATATTATGATAATATTGATTATTGTATGCTAGATCTAGGGTTTATGGCTTTGGATGATTATTGCATGTTCATTAGACAAACTAGATCCAAAGCTTTAGGGTTTGCATGTACACCATAGGAATGTTGTAGTGCTCAAAACCTATCAGTTACATCACTCACCCTGGTTAGCGTTTAGAATTTCTGAACATGTGAAACTTCCGAGTGATACTTTGTATTAAGATAGAGAGTTGTACATTAGAAACATAGAATATACCCTATCATACAAGCACTAAATGAGTGTATCGGTTTGACCCGTTGACTTTTGTTGACTTTGACTTGACCAGAATTTGACGGTTGTCACACTCGTCGAGTTCTTTAGGAATCTCGTCGAGTTTCCAACCAACTTGTCGAATCATTGCACGTATAGATGTCAGGAAACCCTAACTGGCTCGTCGAGTCATCTCCCAGACTCGCCGAGTCCATGCAGAAGCCAACAACCGAAAACCCTCCTTAACTCGCCGAGTTGGATTATCCAACTCGTCGAGTCCATTTGTTCCAATTCATGTCCAGTCGATTCTGAGCTACTCCAATGTTACAAACAATATGATAATAGGAGGCGAAACTAAGCTTAAAGAAGAACTTTACGTGCATGCAAGGTCTTAATGGGCGAAACTAAGCTTAAAGAAGAACTCAAGGCAAGGAAAAGGCCATGGCTTGACAAAGGCTTCAACTTTATGATAATAGGAGGCCAAAGGAACCCAAATCTGAAGTTGCAACCTCAGATCTTGCCCCAATTCGAAAATACCACCGTAATACCCTAAAAAGGGCTCTAAACCCAAGATGAAGAGATCTAGATAAATGAGAGTCAAGGTAACGACTTGTTACCTCAAAACGATTCTAAGATGAAGTAGAACTTAGATCTACAACCTTCCTCTTGTTCCAAGCTCAAGTGCTTCAAAATCTTCCTTCCACAATCCACCTCAAAGCTTAATGTCACACACAAGAGAGAAGAACGTCGATTTAGGGTTTCTGGACTCACAAGGGGCTATAAGGGAGGCTAAGGGGGGTTAATGACCCTTTAAATAGGGCGCAAAACCCCGAAAATTAGGGTTTCATCCTCCAGCTCCAACTCGTCGAGTCTGTCCTCCGACTCGCCGAGTTGGCCACTTAAAATCCGCGACCAGAACCGTGCCTACTCGACGAGTCAGGGCATCCAACTCGTCGAGTCGACCTTAAAAATTGGAAATATATGACTGAAAGTTTATACCTGAGAGTCAGGGCGTTATAATAGGTAGCTCTTCTTTTATGGTCTTGAAGAGAAAGTACTAATGTAAATGGATTCCAAACTATATCCTTCGCACTATAGATTATTATTGATATGGTGTAACACCCGTTTTCCAAAATGGATCAGTTGGTGACCTAAAGGAGTCAAAAGTATGGTTTTTGGGAAAACCATTTGCCACAATGTGGTGTATGGAATGTTACGACGTGGCATAGCTTGTTTTGTGTGTGTGTTCTGATAGACACCACGACATGGCAAGTAGTGTGCCACAACATGGTGGTTGTAGCAACCCAATCCCATGATTTTAGGGCTTCTCCCATATTTAAGCATCTTAATTCATGGATTAGGTCTTTTTTATCATCCTCCACCTCTTCATTTCAAAAACCTAGCCTCCCTGCATAAGTAAGAGCTTGTTTGCTTGATTGAAGTGCTTGTTCTTGGATTTTGGTGAAGCTTGAGGAAGGAGGAAGTTCATGTTGTTGAAAGGAAGCAAGAAACTAGCTTGGATCCATCACCCTCTTCTGATTTCTGAGTTATTGAAGGTATAAAGTTCATACCTTGACCTTTGATCTTCTTGTTTCAAGTTTGAGTTCATTTTGGATGATTTTGGTCCCTTCCAAGGATGCTCTTTGAGTTTGAGGGACTCCAAAGCTTGTTGAGGCTCTCAAATGGTCATTGGGTTTATAAAAATGAGAAAAGAGTCATGTTTGGGAGTATCTTGTGTTCTCGAGCAAGCTTTGGACATATTAAGGACTTAAAGGACTCAGGGTTGTAGATCTTGCTTTGGAGTGAGGTTTAAATGGATAAAGTTGGAAACTTTATCCATTAAGTCAATGAGAAGGACTAGATCTGAAGTTTTGAAACTTGATCTGTAAGGATTAAGCTCTTAATGAAGAATTGTAGAATATGCTAGTGACCACGATGTGGCCGAGGAATGACCACCACATGGTGGAGTTCTGTTTCGTGATTGTTTTGTCTGAACATGCTCAAAACATGGCGATGTCTTGTATGTCACCTATTTTGTCATGTCATTCCCACGACGTGGCCTAGGGGTCTCCATGTTATGGTGAATGTTGACTTGGTTGACCTTTGACTTTTGTGGACCGTTGACCATTGAGTTTTGGTCAGTTTGACTTGGGGTCAAACTTGGAGGATTTGGGTTGTTCATTGAGGTTTTATCTCTTTTGATATTAGTCGGTTCGCAAAATTAAGCAGTGCATAGCATGAGATTGTTGTTGTACTTCTTCAGTTCTTCAGTTCACGTGAATTTCTCATTATGCCACATATCTCATTGTATATCCTATGCATGGTAGGATAAGGGTACTGTTAGAGTACGAGTATGCTAGTTGACTAGGTTAACTTCTTGTTATGCATGTGTAGTGTTGGACACCTGGTGTCATGGTATGTTAGATTGGTAGGGTCTTGCCTGGTGATCGTATGATACTGTTAGGAGTTGTGTTTGGTTAGGGTAACTGGGGAAGGCCAGTTATCAGGATTATGTAGGTTTGGCCAGCGAATGACTTGATTGAGAAGTGGTCAATGACAGGGTAACTAGGGAAGGCTAGTTGCCTAGGGAATGTAATATGCTACGTTCTATTATGTGTTTATGTTATACGATTATGTGGTAATGATAGCTTTGGTTCTATGTAGTTTAAGATGGATAGCCTGAGCACTCTTGGTCTAATGCCTGATTACGATCTTCTTTTCTGAATTTTCGCTCTCGGGTGGATCATCTATTCGACTATCTATATGATCAGTGTTGTAAACTCGCTGAGTTGGCCGATTACTCCTTCGAGTAAACGCTACGCGGACCCTTACCGAGGCGAGTTACAGAATCTTGAGTACTCCTCGATCGGCCCCTTACTGAACTGAGTAGTGTTGTAAAACACGGTCCACTCGGTGATTAATATGTATCGTGTGACATCCCCATTTTCACGGCCAGAAAAGACCGATTTCGTTTATGCTTTATAAAAATCAGAGTACCACTTTTAATAAAAATGTTGCGGAATTTGTTCCCAGAAAAACACGATAAGTACGTTATCAAAGCATTTCCGAAGAAAGGTATTTTCATTCATTTTAAAACATTTGGGATGTCATGATCAATACAGAGACATAAGCATAAACAGAACTTACATTCATCATCACTAGTGGTCTACATCTCTTTAATCTCTCTGTGTAGTGCAGCTTTATATCGACACCTGTGATACACATAAACTGAGTGGGTCAGGTTGGGAAACCTGGTGAGTACATAGGGTTTTCAACCCATAATAATATAATTATTATGTTTAATCGTCAAACAATCAACCCGATTACCCATCCCCATTATCTTTATTCTTAAGGTTTACCCTAAGAATCAGTTATCCTTCATTCATTCATTCCTAAGGTTTATCCTAGGGAATACGCGCGAAGTCCATTACTGCTAATGTCATCTATTAGGCACAACTACCATTATTATCCTTTAGGCGCAGCTGCCAGGATTGTGTTGTTCTCAACTAGGTGTAGCTGCCAGTATCATCTATTAGGAACTACTACCATTATTATCCTTTAGGCGCAGCTGCCAGGATTGTGTTGTTCTCAACTAGGCGCAGCTGCCAGTATCATCTATTACGCACAACTACCATTATTATCCTTTAGGCGCAGCTGCCAGGATTGTGTTGTTCTCAACTAGGCATAGCTGCCAGTATCATCTATTAGGCGCAGCTGCCAATGTTATCTTTTAGGCACGGCTGCCAATGTTATCATCTAGGCGCAACTGTCGGGATTATGACGTTCTCTATTAGGTGCAGCTGCCGATATTATCCTATAGGCGCATCTGCTAGGATGTTTAGAGTACATTATGTTTCAAAATCATCTACAGGTTATGATGCAGCTACTAATATTCACCTATATCATCTTTCATACCTCATCATTTATCTACCCATGTTCTACACAATATTTTTTGTAGATATAAAATACCTCTATAGCTTTAGATTTGAAGAAAAGGTTCAGATCTGAAAACAAAATACATGTACTACCTAGATCTGAAGAAAAAGGTTCAGATTTGTAAACAAAGTTCATCTACAGCCTAGATCTGAAGAAAAAGGTTTAGATTTGTAAACAAAGTACATCTACAGCCTAGATCTGAAGAAAAAGGTTCACATCTGTAAACAAAGTACATCTACAGCCTAGATCTGAAGAAAAAGGTTCAAATCTGTAAACAAAGTACATCCACAACCTAGATCTGAAGAAAAAGGTTCAGATCTGTAAACAAAGTACATCTACAGCCTAGATCTGAAGAAAAAGGTTCAAATCTGTAAACAAATTACATCCACAACCTAGATCTGAAGAAAAAGGTTCAGATCTATGAACAAAATACATATACAGCCTAGATCTGAAGAAAAAGGTTCAGATCTGTAAAGAAAGAAGTTAGATCTTTCATCCAACATAGATCTCAAAGTGTAAAATATATATACAACTTAGATCTTAAAAACAAAGAAGTTTAAATCTTTCATCTAGCACGGATCTCAAGTAGATATGCGCACATAACACGTAATTTATATAAAATACTTCATATCTATGTCTAAGATGAAAGTAACTATGCACTCACCTGGTAAGGAGTGATTCGGACAACACTTCGCTTCTTAAAATAACCTTCTTTGACGAAACCGGGAAGTTTGCTTGAAAATCGGGCTCTACACGGGCAGAGTTTCGAACCGAAAAGCTCTTTTTCTCGGAGACTCCGGGCTCTCTGAGGCTTCCTTCTAGATCTAGAAAGGTTTCCTAGGATTCTTGGGGTGTTTTGGGAGGTTTAGAGAGTGAGTAGAGAGAAGAATAAGTGGGTTTTGGTATGAAAAATGAAGGAACTCTCGGGGGGTATTTATAGGCTGAAAAAGGGGTGAACTCGTCGAGTTTCTGGCCCAACTCGTCGCGTTTCTGACCCCCAACTCGTCGAGTTGCTAGTCCAACTCGTCGAGTTGGTGCCACGTTTCGTCATCAGATTGTGCCACGTCACCCACTTCGCTGCAGCACCCTGCCGACTTCTAAACACCATAACTTTTGTATACGAGCTCCGTTTTCAACGTTCTTTATATCCACGCGTAGGAAATGACAAGCTCTACAACTTTCCTTTTGACCCCATCGGCTAATTCTCGACCGATCTTAAATTTAACAGTATGAGAAGATTATACTGTTAAATGACTACGTAAAATTCATAACTTCTACATACAGATTCCGTTTTCGTCTGTCTTTTTACCGTTGAGTTCCTATTAATGAGATCTTCAACTCTCATTTAGGTCACGTAGGCCAAAAACCGCTTGAACTAAAATTCGAGTTTCAGGTCGTGCACTGTTATGCCGAATCTTAGAAAATTCATAACTTCCTCATACGAAGTCAGATTTGGGCGTTTTTTTTATGGATGTTATCGGTTTAACGAACACTATGAATTTTGTTTGGATTACTAAGGCTAAAAAGTCCTCTATCATAAATTCACTATTTACGTCTCCCGGTGTCGTGTCGGTTTTGCCGTAAAACTTCGACGGGCCATAACTTCTTCGTTATAACTCGGATTTCAGCGTTCTTTATATGTACGGAACCCTTGATACATATTCTACAACTTGGTTAAGATTATTTAGTCTAAGTAATCTTCCATCAAAAACTCATTTTTGACGCTCATTGTCTCTAAATTGACTAGCCCGGATCTGCGGGCGTTACATATAGTATACATAATGATTTATTATTTAACACACATGTGATTATTACTACATATATATCTTAAATTTTCAATAATTACTCACGAAGTGAGACCATTATATGTTTTTTAGCTTTTGTGTATTCACATGTCTCTAATTTTATTATATATTTCAATCAACTTATGATTTTAACTTATGATTTTGACATATATAATTTCCCTAAAAATATTTTTACATGAATTACCGAATCCGAGTACTCCCCGAGTACTCCCGAGTACTCGCTACTCGGTAGTCGGCCGAACAGGTACCGAGTAACGAGTTCTACAACCTTGTATATGATCCCTGCCTACATATGACTTTATTGATTGTATGAAAGATAAGGATCTGACCCCTGGCAATTGTATGAAAGACCAGGATCTGGCCCCTGACAATTGTACGAAATATAAAGATCCATCCCTTGCCAACTGAATGAATGACCATGATCTGTCCCCTGGAAATTGTATGAAAGACCAGCATCTGGCATCAGACAATTGTATGTAAGACCAGGATTTGGCCCTTAGAATTACAAGGAAAGACCACGATTTGACCTATGGCAGGAAGTGATTGTAAGACTATAATTTAGCCCATAACATTCACTCGGGGTTGGGATAGACATGTTATTATATGTATGATTGTTATATATGTGATATACATGTTGATAGGAGATTTGGTAGGTCGACGTTAGAGCCAAGGACTTTATGTGGATGCATCGTATATATAACCTAATATTTTAGTGCTTGTGTCAATTCAGGTATATAGCCTAAAATATTTTAGACACTCATCTCACATTCATCACTTAGTGTTTTAAGTTTAAGTCTCGAATTTATCAAAATTCCTAGTTCGCTTAAACTAATGCTTTGATTCCAAATATGACATCCCTAATTTTACGGCCAATTAAAAAAAATTCTTTATGCTTATTTAAAACAGGGTATTCTTTTATTAGTACGAAATTTCCCAAAACGTTATTAAATTGAGATAATATCAATATCAAAGCATTTCTGAAGAAATGTTTTTCATTAATATTTAAAAACTTTGGATGCCATATCTGATATAAAAAAAATAAGCATAAACTTGTCTTTACAAGACTGACAACAACTTATTATACTAATGGCCTAAAGTCCTCGAATCTCTCAGCAGATTCAAACAACACTATCTCAGAACCTTCATTTCGCTACCTGTGATACAAAGAAACTGAGTGGGTGTCACACCCCCGAACCGAAAGGGCGGAAATGTCCGGGGGCGGATTACATCATTGTACAGTATCATAACAGTTGAATATAAATGAATCTTAGCAACACAAACGTCATACATTGAGAATACAAGTTTATATTGTTTACAAACATAATTTGTTCAAAAGCAATTACAAATAACAGATAATTATAAAACATGTTGCAACATCTCCTGCTCTCAAAATGGATCAGATACCTGTTTACTGGTTCCCTGAGAATACAAGTGATTTTGAAAAACGTCAACAATAATGTTGGTGAGTTCATAAGCATATTTGTATGAAAAGGGTTTGTAACTGTTTTGTTTAAAATGGTTTTGTATACTTCCAGAAACTCCAATATTTTCTATAAAAATGGGTTGTAAGTCTTATATCCAAGACTATATATGTATGTATGACTTTTGTATCTTTTCCTTGTAAAATGATAATGTATGTTTCCAGAAAATCCAATATTTTCTTAAATGTGAACTGTAGTCTTAAACCCTAAGACCAGAAATGTATGAAATGTTGTACTATAAGATAGTATGTAGTTTTATTCTTTTATAAAACTGATGAAGTGTAAGCTTCCCGTAAACCAAGATAGTATTGTTAATCCCTATGTGAGTTATTATAACCATGCTTAATATGACTGTTATGCCAGAACGACATTCTTCAAGCGTCGAAATCGATAGATATTTGTCACCCTAGACTTGTCGGTCTAACTGTAGCGAACAACTGAGGTGTGGGGTTCTCAATCCCATATAGATTTATACACAACTATCTCGCTCTCCCTCCAGGAGACTATGGTTATAATGCAGGAGTTAAAGTGTACGCTAGGAAGGTACGGTGAAGAGAATGTCTCACTAGAGCATTAACAGATTTACGTGAACTAGGACTCCCTTTTTCTTGTATAATGAACTAAGTATACCATTGAAAAATTATGATAGTGTGGTTTTGTGACTCCCAAACTATACCAATTATAGTTTGTCTTGTATGTTTTGTTCAAACTATTTATATAATCTTCTATGTAAATACATGTAATTTATCATGTCTAGATGTTTTAAAAGATTATAACATATAAACTTACATCCAAACACAAGTATACAATCATTTAGTATGATGAAGACAATTTCTAGTTTTTGACTTTTCTGTCCATGTTTTTAGAAAAATTATAGAAAAATCATCGTAAGTCAAAATCTGGATCCGTAAACTCTCAGAGCTTATAAAATGAGTCTTATTTTTCCACAATATTTTTCCCTGGCCTTAAGTGGTTCCTAACCAGAGTGAAAATGTTCATTTCTATAGACCGGTCCAAAAGTGTTCTGAAATGATAGACAGTTTTGTAAAAATCACCATAAATTGTAGAAAAATTGTATGAATGTGTGTAAGTAGTCCTTAAAAAGGTCTATGTAGTTTAAGTAGGGCAAAACAATCGGTAAAAAGACCACAATTTTTCTGTAGAAAGCTGATTTTCTAAGCCTAAATATGTTTTAGTGACCTAACTTGTGTTTTTAGTTTACAAAGCTTTTAGATCAACCAAATAGGATTTTTTTACTTGTATCCCCCCCCCCCCCTAAAACATGGAAAACTCGAAAATAAGGGGTATGAACTCACCTTGAGTGGATTTCTTAGTGGATAAAGAGATGAAGATGAAGATCCTCAAGCTTAGAACACTTGAAGATAGTTGAAGAACACTTGAAAATGGTATTACCCTATGGATAATAACACATATAAATGTGTGTAAATGTAACAAAACTAGTATAAATGTGTATAAAAACACTAGATTAACAAGGAATGCTTACCAAAAATCCTAAAACCAACTTGGAGGGATGGATCTTTGGAAGACTTGAACTTGTTATTGAGAGGGTTATGGAGGAATTAAGAAGATGAAGTGAGAGATGAAGATGAAGAGAGAGGGGGGATAGGTGAACGAAATTTATGTTTTTGGAGTGGGGAAAATGGCCTCTCCGCCAATGTATATATGGAGGGAGGAAAGAGAAGAGTTATGGATGTATGGGGGATATTAGTGTGTATGGCATGGAGGTTTGAAGGATAATAGAATGTAAAGTTGGGGTGTGGATGTTTGGTGGTTATTTAGGTGTCATTCACAGAAACCTGGTGTGTATTTGTATGTGGGGTATGGAGATACGGTGGTTAAATAGATGTAAAGTTAGGAGGTCAAGTCTTAAAGTCAGCTTCTTGAATCTTGCACCTAACCGAGATCACCTAGCCAAGGAGGAGGTTTTTGGTTTTTTCTTTGCATGGGGATGGGTTTTCGGTTTAGAGATCACCCACTAGGGTGACTTCGGATTTGGAGTTCTTCTTGGCCGAAAACCCTAAAGCAATCCCACCTTTGATTCATGTTTTTAACATTTTTGGTATATTTTGACCTTTAAGTATTTGTTACGAACCTGGTTCTCAAAGTAAGCTTACATATGTATTCATACAAACAATGCCCTTTTTGATTTATATGAATCAATTTTAACAAGGTTACATTGTGAATTTATTTATACATGGTTACAACCTAGACTCTACTCGACCCAAATTTGCTAGTTGTCACAGTGGGTCAGGCTTGGCAGCCTAGTGAGCACACAAGATTTTCAACCCACAATAATATAATTAAAATCTTTTAAATATATATTTCACAACACAAAATTAACCATGTTCCCATTCTTTTTATTCTCACTCCATGATCCTAAAATGATGATCTCGAGGGACCTATCCTAAAGGATTATTGTAAGAAACGAATAGACTGTCTAGAATAGTCAGTGGTCGTCATCTATACTCTTTTAGATGACTAGTCCCTAGTAGTATAATAGTACAATGCATAGCTTCGCACCATTATTTTATTTCCCACAAACCTTCACTACCCAATACAATTTAAATATGATAAAATAATATACAAGTAAATTCTTATCACATTTAGCACAAATATCAAGAACATAGATAATAAGCACATATAGAATTTGATTATCTAAATACTTTGTATCTATATGTTACAGGAAAGTAACTATGCACTTACTTTTTAAAAGTGGATGACTTGCAATTAGGGCAACACTTTGCCTAACACCTTATTTTTTTCCTTTTAAAAGACCTATATATAAATATCACTAAGTCTTAGTCTTATATTTCTTATGATTGTAATAACGATAGTCTAGATTCCTCAATAATCCCAATGACTACTTATTTATAGCTGACAAGGAATAACCAGGTAAGATCATATCAGAGGTAGGGTCTGTTTGGTATACAAAGTATATTGTTTGGAAATCCCACTTTAAACACATCACTAAATCTAGTCTTGACATCACCCTTGCAAGTAGATCAACCAGTATTATGACATGGAATCACTGATAAATCTTATAGATAGGTTCATAATAACGATTGTGAATATAAATATAAATTACACTTAAAGCATAATAGGTGTAGCTTAACTTACACAGTTTCCTGACAAAAGTCCGGAAAGTTTGCAGGCAGAACTCTGACCCAAAAGCTTTTATTTGTCGGGCCCTCTAGCGACTCAGGGCTTCGCTGAAATATTCCTAAAATCTAGAGAATTTCGAACTAAGGAGTGGATAATCTCCAGAGAATTGTTTTGAAGGTGTGAGTGAAAGAATGAGGATGTTGTTGCTATTTATAGGCAAAATTCGATCAAAGCGTGTCGTGACTAGACCAGGGGTGTGCCGCTCCCTGGCTTGGTCAGCAAGGCCTCCACTAGAAATGTGACATGTGGCGCGATGCTTATGGTGCAATGTCGCATTGTCATAAAAATCTCTCAAACTTTGAAAAATCGTATCTCATATGAGCTCCGTTTTTTACGTTCTTTATATCCACGCGTAGGTACTTCCAAGTGCTACAACTTTCAATTAGACTCCGTCGGCAAAATCTCATTTCATTTTAAATTTAACAGCTTAAGAAGATTACACTACAAAAGACCATGTAAAAATCATAACTCTTTTATATGAACTTCATTATCGACTGTCTTTATATCAAAGGATTCCTATTCTCGGATTGTCAACTCTCGTTTACATTGTTTTGGCTAACAATCAACCGATTTTAATTTCGATTTCTGAATCCACTCTATTGCGCTGAAATTTTAAAAAAATCATAACTTCCTCATATGAAATTAGATTTGGGCGTTCTCTATATCCATGCTCTCGCTTTTCTGATTACTACGACTTTTTCTTAGATTACATAGGCTAATAAGCAACCTATCTTCGATTCACTTTTTACGACGCTCTCTGTCGTATGGGTTTAAGCATGAAATTTCAAGGTATCGTAACTTCTTCATACTAAATCAGATTTCAGTGTTTCTTATATCCCCGAGATCGTCATCATGACTACTACAATTTTCATCAAGGTTATTTATCCAAAATAATATTTTATTTTTAATGTTTATTTTATCCCTATTAATTAACTTTTAAACATACGTGTTTACACAAATATTATATACATATAATATTTATCTAATTTCCACATACATAATATATAAACACATATATTCAAAAAATTATCTTTTATTTATTCATAAAAGATTACAATTGTCGACCAACGTAAATACATCTTCTATAAGTATGCCTAGCAAGAAACACGGGTGTTACATATTGATCATTCTCTTCTTATGCAAACAAATAACCTATCAAAACATGTCTCAAAATTATGTTTCCTGTTTCATTGGCGGTGAAGTCCGGATTAGGTATTTCAACACTAATCGGCCTTTTCCAATAGGAAATTAGCTTTCTTCACATTGACATTTCTATTTAGATAGTGTTAACACGCTGTCACGCGTGTATTAAACAAGTAAATTATCACTGCTGGTTGCACTAAAAATATAGCACAGTGAAGCAGGGTCGAATCCTCAGGGACACAACCTAAAAGTCAATGCCTTTTTGCATCAGGCACATCTAGTCAAAACAGAAATTATAAAAGGGGTTTTTAATTTTAAACTAAAAACTAAAAATGCAGTGATATTAAATTAAATGAAAATCGATAATAAAAGTGGTTTCAGCTCTGATGCGACTTTCCTAATCATGCAACAGATCCAGATCTGATTATTTGAGATGCGTTCTATCTAAGCTGGTACTGAGAAAAACTAACAAGCTCTAGTAATTTCTCTTTTACCTAAATTAGTTAATCAAAACAAGCTCTTCAATTAACCCTAACTTTTTGCTGTTCAATTAAACAAGCTCTTAATTAAGATCAGAAAAGTTGCATTAAGTTCTTTGTAAAATTCCCAGTAATACTCAATACTTCTCACAAGCTCGGAAGCGTAAAGATACGATTTTTACATGGTTTATTTATACGTCCAGCAGCAAAAACGACGCGCATGCGATCGCATATAGACAACCTGCGATCACAGGTTTTGAAGAAAACACGTCACGGGCCTTTTTAATGAAGTAGGATGCTATTTCGAGAAATTTTGGTCAATCTGCGATCGCATAGATGGAACCTGAGATCGCATGTGCATACGTTGCGATCGCATGTTTTCATTTTTTACTTCCGGATGAATTTTTGGCACAAAAAAACCTCGAATCCAAGTTGCGACCTAACCTGCGATCGCATAAAGGCTCCATGCGATCTCATGGACCATAATTGCGATCACATTTTTTTCCTAAGACGTCCGAAATTTTGTCTACTTTTCAGATCATTTTGAATCACGTCAATCGGAGTTATGGTTCATCAGATATGGTCAAAATATTGACAGGGGGTCAAAGCTGCCAGCAACATCCTTTAACTTTAGATTGCAGATTCTATCTTCGTGTGATCAATTCGATCAAATGTTTCTTGACAAAAGCATCTTCCAATCATTCCTCAACATACTCCATAAGTTCCAAGCTCCATTTTAAGCTCCAAACGCGCATTCAACTGCTCCCAATGCACTGCTCCACTCGAACTATCTGAAATTGACATTAAAACATGAGCAGTACGGGAATTCTAACAAAATACATGAGCTGAACATTATTTAAATAAATGAAATGCAAATGTACAAAATATGATCCTAAATGATAATGAAAACTACCCTATAAGATGCATGAAATGCCATCTAACAGATAGCGAATATAGGAGCATTTGAGGTTGGAATTTCTATGATTGACCATGTTAGTCCCGAAGAGCCTCAACATGTCATGAAACTCCTTTACGGGTCCAAGTTGTTCATGTCAAAATTGGAGTGAACTGATTATATGTACATGCCAACTAGATGATAATTATAACCATAGTCAACCCTGAATGAAATTCCATTTCACTTCAGTTAGTTTATTTGATAAGTGTTCTTAGAGTTTTAGAATGTAGTGGTTGCTAATTCGTCTATGATAATTATTCCCAAACTACGAATTTGTACAACATATATCATCCTGCTTGCTAATTCTTTCGAGGTTTTATAGTAGTAGATTTAAGTGGATTATCTTATAGACATCATTCAGTATTAGATCCATTCTTGTTTGTTTATTAATCCTTAAAATAATTTTTAACCCTAATTAATTATTTACTAAGGATAGGATCTATATTTGGCTCTATGATGTGTAAATGGATATCGTAAACACACCACAAAGTTATTTAGGTAGGCAAAGCTCTTTATCAGTTTTAATATCCATGAAACTCTTAGATCTTTTGATATTCAATAACTATCAATGACATCTTAATCTCGGATTAAGCTCATATCATTTCTATGATGGCGATGCCACAGATCACATAATAGATGGTTAATCAACCATGGAAAAATGCATGACCCTATATCTAAACTATTTTCTCATTGATGTGTCAGTTAACCCACATGCTCCATCAACATAATAATATTTCTATGTGCCACATCATTTCTCACATTATATCTTCGCTTTGATGTGTCGATTAACCACACATGCTCTATCAATAGAACATAACAAAAAAATGTGTGTTTTCAAGGGTAGCTTAAGACTCACGTTTTTAATAAAATGGGAATTTTGTTTTAATACTTTCAACTTTCAAACAATTATCCTATCAAACCGTTTCGTTAACTCCAATCTCAAAATGCAAAGTGGCATTGAAGTTGGTAAGCTAAAGGGCTTTTAATAAAACCGGCCTCATTAGTAATCAAAAGATCCTCCTTAAACCTCTCCTTAGGTATTAGATTGGATAAACATAGTCATTGTTCAATGATAACATTTCTGCTAAACATGCGAGGACACATGTTTGTAATATTCTTTTACATATAGTAATTATATTACATATAATAAAACTAAACCTTCTAAATTTTTATCTTTATCTTTCAAATATTGTAACTTAATTCTTATGAAATAATATTTTAAGTTTTAATTAAATATTATAATTTAAACATTTTTTAAATAATATTCAATTTATGAAGTAAATCAATTTAGATATTTAAATACTCTAATTTAAATTCTCATATAAAAATAATATTTAAGATTTTCGTTCAATTTAAATATTCTCATTTAAATCTTGTTTAAATAATATTTTAAATTGATAGGAATTATCTAAATTTCAAAATTTACCGAAATACAAAAAATAAAAATCCGCAACTCAGAACGCGCCGTGTTGAGAGGGAACGCACCGCGTTCATCGGAGTTTCAGTTTTTTCGTTTTTTTAAACAATCGTACATATAACTTAAACCTAAAGACTATGATACAACTATTGAGTTTTTAATACATCAATACACACTACGGTTCCGTTTGATAGTTTCTGTCTGGGAAAATGATGTTTGGTAAAGTGCTGTCTGGGAAAGTTTTCTGACTGGGAAAGAAACCATGCTGTTTGATTGTACATCTGATTAACTGTGCTGAATGATGGAAAAAAGTAATAATTCAATAAAAAAATAAATTTAAAAAAAGTTATTTAAAAAAATTAATAATCCAAGAAAGAAAGAAAGATTCGGGGTTTGGTGCATAATTGTCTTTCCAGCTCATTCAGCCAAAAAGATATGATTTTGGGGCTTTCTGGGAAAGACATATCTTACCGGGAAAGACCCATTTTTTGTGCAAATCAAACAGTCTTTCCGGTCCATTCAGCCAGAAAGATCTGTTTGGACCTGAAAAGATGCGAATCAAACAGGGACTACGTTGGTGCAACGAAACAATCAAATTAATTTCTATATGTAGATGCACTTAGAAATAATATACTCAATAAATAAATTTCTTTTAATTTCACTTAGAAAACACATGAAGTTTCTATATATAGTTTTTATATTGCATATAAATTTATTCGCTCTTACACATTAATACTATTTAATTGTTTGTTACCTAACAAATATAGATTTGAGTCATTTTAAATTAGTTTTTTTAGTTTTGACTCAAATAAAATGTCACATTTTGATTTTCATATATATTAAAACGTTAAGGCGGCGTTTGGTTCACAGAATATTTTTAAAGGAATTGAAATCTGTTGATGAATTGGAATCTGTCTTGAATGGGAATCCAATTCAATATTTTGTTTGGTTTGCAGAAAATGAAATTGGAATAGTGTAAAATGACAGAACTATCATTCTTGGTTTTTGCTTGCTTTTACTTTGTTTTATAATTATATGTAAAGATATATTATATAAATTATAAAAATAGTAAACGGTGGTGGTGGCGGCGACGACGATGGTGGCAGAAGCGACGGTGGTGGTGATGGCGGCAGTGTGTGGTAGTGACGAAGATGGAGGTGGTGGTAGTAGTGGCATCACTAGTGTTGATGGTAGAGGCAGTTGTGGTAGTAGTGGTGGGTGTTAGTGGCGGCAGTGGTGGTGGTGGATGTTGGTGGTGGTGGTGGTGGTGGTGGTGGCCTGGTGGGTGCGAGTGGCGGCGACGGTGGTGGTGGTGTTAGTGGCAATAGAGGTGGTGGTGGTGATGATAGAGTTAGTAGTAACAACGGTAGTGGTAGGGTGGTGGTGTAGGTGGTAACGAAGGTTATGGGTGGTGGTGGTAGTGGTAGTGGTGGTGACGGTGGTGGTGGTGGTAGTGGTGTCGGCGATGGTGATGGTGGTGGTGGTAGTAACAGAAGCGGTGGAAGTGGTGGGTGGTGGTGGCGAAGGTGGTGGGAGTGGCGACGACATCAGTGGGGATGGTTAGTGGTGGGTGGTAGTGGAGGTGGTGGGTTTAGTGGTGGCGAAGGTTGTGGTGGAAGTGGTCGCGAGTAATGACGGAGGTTTTTAATATTAAATGTTAAAAATGAAAAGGATAATATGGTAATCTTCAACATTCCCACTTGAAGGAATTTGAATTTCCTCATCTTTTAGATGTAATTTATTTTCCCTCAATGGAAAGAAAGTTGGACACATTTAGGAATCTAATTTCTTCTCAAAACTTGAACCAAACATAGGTAAGTGATGAAATTAAATTCCAAGTCATTCTGATTCCAACAGATTCCAACGAACCAAACGACCCCTAATTGTTGTAGTTGCATTGAGTTTTATGTATTCACATCTATAAAACCAGTCCAAATTTTAACAATAGATTTTAAAAAAAATTAATATATGAGGGCTTTTCTTTGTTTTTGTCCCGGACGTTTGGAGCGACCCTAAATATTTTTTACAATTTTTTTTTCACAATCAAATTTTTTTTACCAAAATCTCAATATCCAAAGATTAAAAAGTAGAAATGATAAAATAAAAATAGAAAGTCTTAAATTCAATCTTAAAACATATAGTAACTCATTTTAAATAATAATAATAATAAATAAATCGGTTTTATCTCCAAATATATTTTGTGAAGTAAATAAACTGCTAGCTGGAGTGGAGGGCACACATGGGGAGAGTGAGGAGCTGTAGTTTAAATTTTTAGAACCGGCATGTTAACCCAATGTAATTTGTGTGCGCAAGAAAAGAAATGGTGCCAACTGTTTGCTACTAAACCCCCACGTGGATGCGTCCAGTACGCGGCGGCACCGACTATACACTGGTTAGCGTCACCTGCCAGGTGTCACTTTCCGTACTGCTCACTTTTTAATTCAATCTTTCGCTATTATTTTATGAAAAGACACATGAAAAGAACTTTGTAGTACCAGGTTATTCACTGCTCACAAAAAACACCACATAGTTTTCGGATATGGAGATAATTGTTCGATTATTGGCAAAAAATAGCCACTATTTTCAAAATTGTCATTTCGTATTTCAGTCGTGAGAGTATATATATATATATATATATATATATATATACGGTTCACTTGATATTAGAAAAAAAAATAGAAATCTTAAGATTCAACCACAGCCACATATTTCTCATTTGCAGCTCAGACGCTCCAGCGTACCGGCAGTAATGAGGTATGCCTAATCATAAATGATTATATGACAGAGAGTTATAATCATATATGATTATATATGTTTATACGCATATGTCTAATTATAAATGATTATACATATATGTCTATTCACAAATTGAGTAATCATATATGATTATGACAGTTGATGGCATAAGAGGTGGTGGTGGTAGAGGTGACAGTGGTGGGGTCGGCTGGTGTCAGAGGTGGTGGTAGTGGTGATGGCGGTGACGGTTGTGGTGGTGGGGATAGTGACGGAGTAGAAAGGAACGAGCGGCGCTATATAATCATTTATGATTATAAAAGGTCTGTCGTGCCGGTACGCTGGAGGGTTAGAGCGGCCGATGTTGAAGTAGCATTTGGATTTGCAGCGTTTTGTTTAAACTAAACGTTAGAAGCTTATAGTGTCAAACAACGCTTTCTGTTCAAAACGGAGAGTTTTGTCAAACGCTAGAAGCTAGAAGATCTCAAACGCTCAAACGTTTCGTACCGAAGACGCCCATAATAAAATCAAACATTTTTTCTTAACTTTTTCTTGATAAAAATTTGAAATATTTAGCATTATTATTTTTTAACAAAACATCATATATTGTGTTCTTGTATCGATTCTTTTCAATTTGTTAATTTTATCTAATTTCTTCTTTGATTACAGTAAAAAAAATCGAACTTTATTTTTCTTTGAATTTTTAGATTATTAACTGAGGCTTTGGACTCCCTATATGAAATTTAGAAAACAAAATTTTATCCGAAATTTGACTCCAAATTTACTTTTTTGTCAATAAAATTATTTTTATTGTGAAATAAAGTTCGTTTAAAATATTACCGAATGGCCCTCTTTTTAATATGGTCGTAACTTCGGAAAAACCGAACAAATTAGGATCGCGTTTAGTTACGAAAAAACAGTTTTCATTTTTCGTTTTCCATTCTCCCTTTTCTGTTTTTGTTTTTCGTTTTCAGTTTTCATTGAAATATTTAGAAAACGCGTTTAGTTAAAATTCATTCATTTTTTATTTTCAGTTTTAGAAAACGCGTTTAGATGTGCATATTTTTATCGTTGTCATTTTTAGAAAACAGTAACAGTGGTAAGATGGGGTGGGAGCAGCGCTCGGGGGACAGTGATGGTGTTGATGATGGTGATGACGGTGGTGGTGGTGGCGTCAACAATTGTGGCAGAGGTGGTGTTGGTGGCGGCGGTGGTGGTAATGTTGGTGATGGGGTAGTGGTGGTGGTGATGGTGATGGTAGGTCAGTGATTGTGGTAGTGGTATTGGGGGGGTGTGTGTGTTTGTGGGGGTATGGGTGTGTGTTTGTGTGTCTGTATGTTTATGGGGGTGTGGGTGGGGGTGGGGTTTGGGGTGGGGGTCTATTTTTTGGGGTGGGTGTGGGTGTGTGTTTGTGGGTGTGAGTGTATGTGTGTATATGTTTGTGAGGGTAGGGGTGGGGGTAGGTGTGGGTGTGCGTTTATGGTTGTGTGTGTGTGTGTGTGTGTTTTTAGGGGTGTGGGAGTGGGTGGGGGTTAGGGTAGGCGTGTATTTGTGGGTGTGACATCCCCATTTTCATGGCCAGAAAAGACCGATTTGTTTATGCTTTATTTTGAAAACCATAGTACCTTTTAAAGAAATATGTTGCGAAATTTGTTCCCAGAAAAACATTGATAAATACATTATCAAAGCATTTTCGAAGAAATGTATTTTATTCATTTTAAAACATTGGGGTGTCATTGTCAATATGAAAACATAAGCATAAACAGACCTTACATTTATTTATACTAGTGATTTTCATCTCCTTAATCTCTCAGTGTAATGTAGCTTCATATTGACACCTGTGATACAAATAAACTTTAGTGGGTCAGGTTGGAAAACCTGGTGAGTACATAAGGTTTTCAACCCACAATAATATAATTATGTATAATCGTTAAACAATCAACCCAATTACCCATCCTCATTATCTTCTTTATTTATTAAGGATCTACCCTAAGAATCATTTATCATTCACTCATTCAGTCCTAAGGATTGTCCTAAGGAGTAGGCACGAAGTCTATCGTTGCCAATGACACAGCTGTCAATCTTATCTATTAAGCACAACTGCCAATATTATCATTTAGGCGCAACTGCCTGAATTGTGACATTCTCTATTAGGCGCAGCTGGCGATATTGTTCTTTAGGCACAACTGTCAGGGTTATGATGTTCTCTATTAGGCGCAGCTACCGATACTATCCTTAGAGGGTAGCTGCTAGAATGTTTAGAGTGAATCGTAGATCAAAAACATCTACAGGTTGTGGCGCAGCTGCCAATGCTCATCTATAGGGTACTAAGTCCATTGCTGCCAATGTTCACCTATAGGGCACTATGTCCATACTGTCAATGTTCCTCTATATCAGCTTTAATCCCTCATCATTCATCTACCGATGTTTTACCCAACATATTTTGTAGATATAAAATACATATACAGTTTAAATCATTTAAAACATGTATAAAATCGTTCATCCAGTATAGATAGCAAGTATACAGATAATATGCACACATAGCACGTAATTTATATAAAATACTTCATATCTATGTGTAAGATGAAAGTAACTATGCACTCACTTGTTAAAGTGATGACTCCAAACTCGGACAGCGCTCCGCTTCTTAATAATATAATTTCCTTCGACGAAACATTCTATTATTACCACTAGATTTTAGTCTAATATTTATCGTGACTAATTATTAGTCTTGATATTATTATTATTATTATATAAGAGTTTAAACAATACTTCTCAACCATTATGTATAGACAGGGGCCAGACATGAAATACCGGAGGGCATGACCATTTTGGCATTAAAGCACTTCTGAAATCCAACAACCCAGGCGGCCCTCAAACCGGATTCCCCGTACCGCGAGTGATGACACGCCCCTCAGAGCGGGCCAAAAATTAGAGAGCCCCCAACGAGGAGTTCTTAGCGAGGCCCAGTCAGGACCGAATCGGCCGCCCTAACCGACGGGCACCCTAGCAGGACGACCGTGCAGAAGCCTCGCCCTCGTTCAAGGTCGCCCTCCGCTACAGTCCAAGGATAACGGCTCCAGGCGACAAGGAGCACATCTAGAGCATTATCGCCTGGACCAATCGTTAGACCTGACACAACGAGGAACACGATCCACCAATAAGGACGACGGATCTTGTCGGGATCACAGTCCTTGTCCCTCGTACAGATCGAGGAAGATCCTTAGTATAAAAGGACGACCACCCTGCCTTGATAGGTAAGTTATCTCTCCCGATTCTTTACCCTTACTCTCCAAACACTCGACTAACTTGACCGTCGGAGCGTTTTTCCGGGACCTCATCCCGGAGAGCAGCTGACGGTTTTCTCTCCTTGTGACCTCTCAGGTTTCTCTCCGGCGATCACAGCTTTCACAACCCAGGTGGTCGGAGACTAGGTCGCATCATTTGGCGCTATCCCTTTGTGTGACAACAGATACGCAAACCCAGTTCTTCCTCTTTAACCTAGCCACACATGACAAACGAAGCGGCCGACGAGCCATCGGAACCACTACCTAGCCCAATGGCGTCATTATAAACAGCCAACACTCCAACAACACCACCAGCCCAGGCAACCGGCTTGGTTCCTGAGGCACCACCGTCCGGTGGCCCGCCACCCCTCTTGCAGCAGCCACACCGTATGTCATAGTTCAGAGCCGCACATCGATACCGATTCTAAACAACGCAACCTCGTCGTTGTTCCCCAACGACGGTGGACCTAATTTGTACATTACACCTCCCATTCCGTCGATTTTTTCTAATACCAGCGGCTTAAACAACACCGATTACAGCCTCTTACCACCACCCGACCCTTCAGACCCGTCTCACTTGCTGCCAGGACAGAATGTGCACGTTCCAAATCATCAAACCTCTGCATACGCCGAGATCCAGCAGCCAAGTAAGTCATGGCCTGCGCGGCAGCATAAGCCAGGTGGTGGGCGAGGGTGGCGTTGTTCATAGAATCCATATCCTCAACAGTAGTAGGAGGAAGGGCATGATGAGTAAACTCCAAGGTAGCAAAACGAACAGACAAACGGGAATCTACGCGAAGATTCCACCCAGGAACAAAGACAGATGCACCATGAAAAGCCCTTGCCGCATAAGACTCATGATGCAACCGCTCAGCGCTATCTCTTGAAGATCGAGGACTAGCACCAGGACTCAAAGCAATCGGAACACGAACAATGGGCTGCTGGGACGCCCTTTCAACACCCTCATACTATTGAACGTCATCATCAGTTATCACCAACACATCTCCATGATGAGGCGGCGCAGAAGACAACAGACGCATATGCTCACGACGTTGCACCACACGCCTGCCAATCTGGCCAGAACTACCCCCAGACACCGGCTCACTCATCGCTTGAGCAGCTTTCCGTTTTTCTACAACACAACGGACGCTGGCAAAGACCCCATCTTTACTATCCACTACATCATCAGTCGAAGGTTCGCTCGATGGACGAGGTACCATGACATGGGACAGGGCAAAATTCGGAGCCGGCTGGCTCCCCGTCGCAGTAGAACTCCCCACCGGCTGAGGAGGCGCCACAGCAGGAGCACTCAAGCGACAGGGCGGGGGCAGAACCTCATGCAAGGGTACCACTTGATGCTCCAACTTCCCCTGGTACCGTTTTCGCAAGACGGAGTCCATGGAAACAGAGCACTTGATACCTACACAAAAAAAAGGAAGAGAAAGAAGAAAGCACAAACATAAGACACTTCCCCTCGAAAAAAAGGAAAAAAAACAATGGGGGGGGGGGAGATGGAAGAAGAGGAGAAGTAAGAACAACCCACCATTAGAGACGGTGTAGAAGACTAACATCTCTCCCCAGGCACGCCAGCTAGGATGCATTCCAACTCCGGCATGCAACACATCTGACAATTCATCAACGTCAAATTGAAGAGTGCGCAAGAGATTAGCGGTTGCCTGTTTATGAGGAAACAACTTAGGAGTCACATCCGACAAAGCATTTTCCCGAGGGTACTCCCAGCCAAGTAGTTCCCGGTTGACCCATAACCACTTGTCATGCCAATTCTTTGGCGGCTTGCTGTCAAGAACAAGATTGTGACCTCCCCAGTGAGCAGAAAAAGTGTACTTGTCATTGGTAGTGGCACACCGGAAAAAGAACTTGAAGACGAAGTAATCAGGGACGATGCCATTAGCCCGGCATATCATCTCAAAAGCCACCCCTTTGTGAACAGTGCCAGGGGTTAGCATCTGAACACTGCATCCATTGGGCCAGAGCATTTCCTCTTGGAAATCGGTTAGAGGAAGACGGAGGCCGGCGTCAAAAGTTTTCAGATAAACACCTACCTTCCCAGGCGGTGGTGAAGTAATCACAGCCCCAGTGGCCGGAAACCCCACTCTGTCGGCTAGAGTAAGGCCGTAAGCCTCCTGAAGAGTAGCGAACTCAAAAGAACTGGGGACCAAACTCATGGAAGAAGCCATAAAGGAGATGTTGGAGAAGAATAGAGGAAAGAGGAAACGAAAGAAGAAGGTAGAAAAACTAGGGAAAATCTGCCTGCAAGTTATAAGGTGAAAAGAGCGGGATTTACGAAAACCCCTGACACAGCTGACGTAACCGCCACGCACGTCGAACGGTCACATCGCAGAAAATGAAGCGACGACCAAATAAAGGCACGACACATATACCAGCAGTTAAGTCCAAAACATCATAACTAGCTAGCATACGCTATGATTATAGGACTGGGGGACTTGATGACACGTCCCTCAGAGTGGGCCAAAAATAAGAGAGCCCCCCAGCGAGGAGTTCTTAGTGAGGCCCAGCCAGGCCCGACTCTGCCGCCCTAACCGTCGGGCACCCTAGCAGGACGACTGTGCATAATCCTCACCCTCGCTCAAGTTCGCCCTCCGCAACAGTCCAAGGATAACGGCTCCAGGCGAGAAGGAGCACATCCATAGCATTATCACCTAGACCAGTCGTTGGACCTGACACAACGAGGAACACGATCCACCAATAAGGACGACAGATCTTTTCGGGATCGCAGTCCTTTTCTCTCGTACGGATCGATGAAGATCTTGAGTATAAAAGGAAGACCACCCTGTCTTGATAGGTAAGCTATCTCTCTCGATTCTTAACCCTTACTCTCCAAACACTCTACTAACTTAACCGTCAGAGCGTTTTTCTGGGACCTCCTCCCGGAGAGCGGCTGACGGATTTCTCTCCTTGTGACCTCTCAGGTTTCTCTCTGGCGGTCACAGCTTTCACAACCCAGGTGGTCGGAGACCAAGTCGCATCAGCGAGTAGTTAAAAAGATATTATAACAATACTTATATAAGTCATAATGATAGCCCAAATATTTATTACAAATTCATAATAACAATACTATATTTGAATATAAGTTATACTTAAAGTAGGGTAAGAATAACTCACTTACTAAGAGGTTTGGCTAGGAGCCGGGCTTTACAGGGGTAGAACTTCCAAGCCGAAAGCTCTTCTTCTCAGGGCCTTCTGGCGCTGCGGGACTCGCCTCTAGCACTTAGAAGTTGCTACGAAATGGAAGAGAGGTTTTGGGGGTAATGGGAGAGAAAGAATGGTTTTGGTGTGAGTTTTGGGGGTGATTTACGCCTCTATTTATAGGCTGTCTGGAGCCTCTCACGTCGTGAGACATGGTGCTCACGTCGTGAGCCTTGCGTAGGCACCAAAGCGAAGCCTGATGCCGACACGTGGCGCTGGACGTATGTAAAACAACCAATCTTTAAAAATTTGTAAATTTCGTATAAGATCTCCATCTTTGACGTTCTTTATATCCACGCGTAGGTAATGACAAGATCTACAACTTTCCTTTTGACTTCATCGGCTAATTCTCGACCGATTTTAAATTTGATAGTATGATAAGATTACACTGTTAAACGATCGTGTAAAATTCATAAATTCTACATACGGACTCTGTTTTTGTCTGTCTTATTATCGTTGAAATCTTATTAATGAGATCTTCAATTCTCATTAAGGTTGTATTGGCCAAAAATCGACCAATCTAAAATTCAAATTCCGGGTTGTGCACTGCTATGCCAAAACTTAGAAAAATCATAACTTCCTCATACGAAGTCAGATTTGGGCGTTCTTTTTATGCACGCTCTCGGTTTAACGTATACTAAAACTTTCATTTAGATCTCTAAGTATAAAAAGTAGTTTATCAAAAATTAATTTTTTTTGTCACACAACGTCGTGTCGGTTTTGTTGCGAAACTTCGACAGGTCATAACTTCTTCGTTATAACTCGGATTTCGGCGTTCTTTATATGTACGGAACCCTTGTGACATATATTTAACTTAGTTAATATTTTTTATTCTAAATAATCTTCTATCAAAAAGTCGTTCTCAACACTTGTTGTCTTTAAATTGACTAGTCCGGATCTGCGGGCGTTACAATTATCTTCCCCTTAGGATGATTACGTCCCGGAATCATCAACGAAACAGGTCTTGTATAATGACTTCATACGTTATCTCTTCATCCTAGGTAACAATCGTAACTTCTATATTCCCTCGAATCAGTATCTATCTCTTAGACTTATTGACTGCAAGCGGTGCTCGATCGTGCACCCGCTCTCTATCTCACGTTAGTCTTTCAATCATGACCTTCGAGTCACAATCTTAATTCCTTATTGGAGACTCCTTCTTCTTAACAAACTTAAGATAAGTTCTTTGATTACCACCATGGACCAATGGGTCATGTTCTAATGACCTCTCATCGTATGGTGCGACGCTTAGACTCAGGTCTTTTAGAGTCAAATTCCAGAACAAACTATACCTTCTTTCATGTTCTAATGAGATATAATCACATTCTAGCATATAACACTTCTAACTACAATCTTCTTACCATAACAACAATCGCGGTACTTCTATTGATCGCTTTGTTTATCCTTCATTTCAATTTTCTGGCTTAAGTCAGACGCGACATCGAACTTGGTTATCTGAACCATGTAACATACTCATCTTAGTCAGACTCGATTTTGTATGACCACTAGGGTCGGAACAACAATCATCCTTTTAGTCATTACCGAAACGATGGTAATGACATACATGAATAAAACAAAATCAATTACTAGCTCCTTGGTAACCTTGTGACTTTCCCTGATCCAAGTGTGAGTCCTGTGCTTCCGGTAGTATAGGCCTCTACTACCATTCACACCTACTCATACTCGTCCCAAGTATTGTCTCGCAGTTCTCCAAGTTATTATCACAAAAACAATTTTAACACATACAAATGTGTCCAAACAATCACAAAATTTTCCCCTAGACACTACTAGGACTTCTTCCATGCGTATCTCCAATCATCAATTCTGCTTCAACTCGGTTGGTAGTGGAAATTCCATACGATGGGACAACTTCAGGAATTACGCCAATCGTTCCATCATCCCGCCAATCGAGAGTGTACTTCGGACGTACCATACTCCTCTAAATGTACTGTTATTTTACCTGACGTATTCTAAAGGCAAGATACCACTCTTACGATATCTTCCGATAGGTGTCATTCACTATCATAAGCCTTTTCATTTCCTCAATTTACTCAATTCTCTACGAGTCTTCACCATGGTGTTATGTTCACGGAAGCATGCGTTCAGTGCATCGAGACGAGAATATAGATAAAGAAGATTTAGACGTGTAATCCTCCTTATTACTCCGAAAAGTTACATGCCAGTTCTAATACCGTAATTAAACGTTTAGAAATCTGAACACATAAAATTTCCAGATCCGGTCGGCAACAGACCATAGATCCGATCAAACGATAGCATAAAGCATAACAAATTTGTTGGGTTTTAAGTACTATAACACTCCTATGGTGCACATACAACCCTAAAGCTTTGGATCTAAGTTTTCTCTAATTATACATGCAATTTTCATTTTCCAAAGCATGAAGCCTAACTAGCATACAATTGTGATATATGAATCATAAAAACTAGTTAAAAGATTACCTCTTTGTTGTAGCTAGTAGAACCTGGCCTTTCAAGAGCTTAGCACCTCAAGTGTGATGCCTCAAACGGTTAAGAAACACCAAGATCAAATGGAGGATAATTAGAGAGAGGTTTAGGAGCTCAAAATCAGGTAGGCATTAACCTTGGAGTCTTAATGGCCGATTTTAGCACACTTAGGGGTTCAATTTATAGTTTGGAATCCTTAGGGTTTAAACTTGTAAACCCAAATTCACTAGGGGTTTTAATCCATTAACTTATTAGCCTTATGGACTAACTCTTCATGGACACTCACAAATATTTAGTCCAATCCTTAATCAACATGGATAATTAGCCCAAACTATAAATACCAATGACTTACACAATCAGTCCCTGCAAATTTAATTAGTCTCTTTTGATCACTAAATTAATTTTAATTAATTCTTGATCAATACCAATTAAATAATATGATTTCTCAATTAATATATTATTCTTATAATATATTAATAAATCATAAATAACCTCTTTCTCAAATATCCATCCTATCAAATTGTTTTGGTGAAGGCAACCCGAAATGGACCATGCTACTCTCGGGTCAAGTACATACAATTTATAGTTATGGGCTTAGACACCTAATCCAATAGTCTCCCACTTGGATAAGTCTAATAACTATAACTGCAAGTACGACTTGAAGAACCGACTAGCAATCGTAGCTCTCAAAAAGCCGTTGTCGAACTCTAAACAAATCAATAACACGTCCATTAGATAAGGGATCAAATATTCCTCCATTCTACAAGATATCATATGGACTGAGACATGGATTATAATCATTCTTTCTGTCCATCTATTGTTTCCTGATTTCCGATTCATGACGACTGATTAATTGAACAAATCAAATCAGTCCAGGCTTGGCTAAGCACTTAGGTTTTTCATCACTAAATCATCGAGGGGCCCATACATATCGCTTTTATCCCACATTGGGTAAAAGGAACGGATAAACTTCGACTCATATGCTTGCTCTACCTACTCATCAAATCACACACAACAATATGTTTTATAACACCAAGTTACTGGTGTGTTTACGCATCATCAATGTGCAACCGACTTGTAAGCTACAACTCATATATCTTTGTTTCAAGAATATAAGATATTATCGTCTCACAATCACTCATGATAAAATCCATGAAGTGATTCAGATGAGCGTAGGTTTAATCCAATACTCAAATCTTATTATAAGAGTACTCATGAACACTGCAGCAAACTTGCGCCATGTCTAAACACTTAGACAATCTATAGTCGGATTCACGACAATCTTACCTCATTACTTACTTCCAAAGTATGATTGACTGTGGATGTTTGAATAACGTAGTTATTCGGGAAGTAAAACATGCAAAGTGAAACACAAGAATAATCGAACCCAATATGGTTTCAAAACTTTTGAATATAAATAAAACACTTATTATTTAATCACCATATCGATTATACATTATTCACTGTATAATGTTTCGATTAATCAACTTGATACTTGAATTATAACAATAGTTATACCATGCTCCAAGCATGCACACTATGTTTACCTATGGTCCTTTCTTTGTGAAATAGATCAATTGAACACATTTCCAATGATGCTCATTTCACAATTCCAAATCCTTATCGTAAATGTAAGAATACCAAATTCTTGCCATTTATTATAATATGTTAGATTCTAAACTTACATGCAATGATCCTTTTGTAATGACTATGCACAAAAGTCACAGAGACTTGGCAAAAGATATTACAAAGTATTCCAATGGAGAGCATTTCCATGGAAACGAAGTATCATATTCAAAGTACATTCCTTTGAACATCCCTCTTGCATTAAGTTTTCTAATCTTACACAAATTTTATGATTAGCTTCCACTTATGGAAACATTCCCATATTTCCATTTTGACTATCACTTCTGAACAATAGTTACCTCTTCTCAGAACATGTCAATATAGTCCTTGCAAAATTTGTACTATACGTCCAATTGCCCATAAACAACCAATCTTTGGACTGAGGGGTCCAACGACACAGACTGGACCGAAGGGTCCGACGAGCTATGACCGGACCAGAGGGTCCAACGAGCTATGGGACTGGAGGGTCCCGCTGAGACACATCGACCGGAGGGTCGTACTGTAGCCTCGAGTGGCGTATGTGTTGTATGTGGTATTTTGGGGAATTCACTAAGCTTCGTGCTTACCGTGTTATGTGTTATGTGTTTCAGGTTGTTCTCAGGAATCGCGGGAAGGCACCGGCTTGATTGTACACACCAGAGAAAGAGTTATGTTTTGAGGATCCTGGATTTTTAATGGAGTTGTGTTTTGTAATTTGAATAAACGAGATTTCCATACAATTTGTTATGAAAAGTATGCGATTTTAAAATGAAAAATCTGTTTGAAAAATTACGGTGTTACGACAGTTGTCAATGTTATCAATTAAGCACAACTGCCAATATTATCATTTAGGCGCAGCTGCCAGAATTGTGACATTCTCTATTTGGTGCAGCTGCCGAGATTGTCCTTTAGACACAACTGCCAGGGTTATGATGTTCTCTATTAAGTACACCTGCCGATACTATCCTTAGAGCGCAGCTGCTAGGATGTTTAGAGTAAACCGTAGATCAAAAACATCTACATGTTATGGCGCAGCTGCCAATGCTCGTCTATAGGGTACTAAGTCCATTACTGCCAATGTTCACCTATAGGACACTATGTCCATACTGCCAATGTTCCTCTATATCAGCTTTCATCCCTCATCATTCATCTACCCATGTTTTACCCAACATATTTTGTATATATAAAATACATATACAGTTTAAATCATTTAAAACATGTATAAAATCGTTCATCCAACATAGATAGTAAGTATATTGATAATATGCACGCATAACACGTAATTTATATAAAATACTCCATATCTATGTGTAGGATGAAAGTAACTATACACTCACTTGTTAAAGTGATGACTCCAAACTCGGACAACGCTCCGCTTCTAAATAGTACAATTTCCTGCGACAAAACCTAGTATTATTACCACTATATTTTAGTCTAATATTTACTGTGACTAATTATTAGTCTTGGTATTATTATTATATAAGCGTTTAAACAATACTTCTCAACCACTATGTACAGACATGGGCCAGACATGAAACACCGGAGGGCAGGACCATTTTGCATTAAAGCACTTTTGTAACACTAGTCAAAATAGGTCAATAGACAATCACATGTGATTATGCCAATCATGTAATGTGATTATGTTAACCTAGTAATGTGATAAGAGTGCTATGTAGTTCATGATAAATTCTAATACAAATATGAACTTTCTTTATGATACAACTCAAAGTATACGTCCATACGATTCCAAACATATATATATTTATATATATATATATATATATATATATATATATATATATATATATATATATATATATATATATATATATATATATATATATAAAGAATGTCTGAATCTGACTTCGCATGAAGAAGTTATGATAAACCGAACACTATAAATCTCTATAATAAGAGGAATTTAAAATAGACTTAGAATTAGCTATTGGATTCTAAAAGAGAGTTGTAGTACTTGTAAATACCTACGCGTGCATATAAACAACGTCAAAAACAGAGTTCATATGTGAAAGTTACGACCTTCCGAAGATTCAGCTGTCAGAAACCCTAATCTGACTGAACTCACGACGTGAGCACAGGACTCACGACGTGAGCAGTCATTTATCCATATCTCGGAATCTAGAAGGTGTGTGACGAGGCTGCGAGGGGATAAGATCCAAACTCACGACGTGAGCAAGGATATCTCACGACATGAGGAGTCACATGGCCACCTTCCGAAGCTAGGGACGCAAATGGCAAGTCTACGGGATGAGCATGCAGGACTCACGACGTGAGCATATAAAACTCACGACGTGAGGTTCTAAAATCCTTACTATAAATAGCAGGTCCGACTTCAGCCATTCTTACACCTAAACTTCTTCCCTTTCTCTCCTTTTCTGAGGCCCTCTTGCATCCCGAGCCCCGACGACCTTGTACGCTGACCGTTTCTGTTTAGATTACATAAAATCACGCTACTAGGGTGAGTTTCACGGCCCCACTTTCTAATATTTCAGGGGAAAACGCATGCTAAATATTATATATATGTTATTATTATGTCTATATGATAGTATATAGTTATAATAGCCAGGGTATAGTTGTTCTAAATATAATATTTTGAATATATACAACTATTATCAACTTATCAGTATGTTAATTTACTAATGTAGATCTTTAGTTATACTTAAGATTCTATATATATGTTGTGTGCGATATAGTTCCGAAGTTATATTCGAAAGATTTATATGTTAAGTTATAAAGTATGTTGCTATTAATAGTTTTATGTCAAGATAAAACTGGATATGTTATACGTTGTTATTGTTAGTTTTATGTTAAGATAAAACTTGGTATTGTTATTGATAGTTTTATGTCAATATAAAACTAGGAACGTTATATGTTGTTATTATTGGTTTTAGGTCAAGATAAAACCTGGTTTTACTTCAAGATATAGCTGTTATACTGCCTAAATATTATGAAGTTAGGAGTAATGTTTAAAAGCATAGTCTAGTAACTTAGGGTTTTAGACATGAAAATGCTTTTGTTGTTAGAGCTATAGGAAGTCGTCGAAGTCTACATGAGTAATTGTATTCATCAACTAAGATTGGGGATCTTAGCGGAAATCCTCTGAACTATAACCGTTAATCCCGTGTGAGCGAGGAAGTCGTGTATAATTAGTATACGGGTTGACCACCCCACTTGTGACTGTTAGCTACAGTCAACCAAAAGCGAGTGATGAACTATCCTTTTATTTTTTATTGTTCCGGCGTCGATGAAGCGTACGGTGTTGTTTCTCATGGTAAATCATGAGTGTGTTCTATCAGAGGTATTATGTCATAGCAGCGGTTACAGGCTCATGGTAGCAAATTGTTAGAAACATTATACTTTTTCGTATACAAGTATTAATGTTAAATATAAGTTTCCCCTACTTATACCTTAGGATTAAGGAATGTTTAGGTATAACACTTAATTGATAAGTAAACTATTATACCTAATATACATACTAAATGTTGGAGAGTCAAAATGATACTTTCAAAACTATACTTTTGAACATGGAAAACGTATTATTTTATGGAGTCAAAACCTGTGGACTCGCCAACTTTATGTTGACGTATTTTAAAATGCATGTGTTTTCAGGGACTTGAAAAGCTGGTATGTATTCGAACAGAAGAAGTTTTACTATTACCTTTCTGTTCATTAAGAAGTATACCATAGTCGGATATTATGTAATAGGTCCTAGAAAAACAGTTATGTAACTTTCAGTTATCAATAAAGGTATGTATTTTCTCTAGTACTGTTCAATGTATGTTATATAACTGTGATACGAATAATGACGTTACACTACCCGGTGTTTCCGCCGATGGCTGGGGGTGTGACAGAAATTGGTATCAGAGCTATTAACTATAGTGAACTAGTACTTTCTTAGGAAAGCACGTCTATAGTTTAGGACTTACTCTATTAGGTTTAGGTATATCCCTTAGCCTATAAATAAAAAGTATTATTAATTATTCTACTGAAGGACTACTTACGGGAGCGGTGACAAGGATAGACATGTCGATTTGGGTTGCTGGATTTCAGAACGGCTATATGCTAAAATGATCCTGCCCTTTCGACTGTCTTGACTGGTCGGAGCCTTATCAGATAGACCTGAGGCAACAAACAATTGTAAAAGCATGAATACAATAAATAAGAATATAGAGTCATATATAAAGACTCAGACCCGCGGTGAGAATACACCTTAATACCCGTAATGTTTTTGATCTCAAGGATTTAGATCAAATATTCCAACTAAAGTTTATATGTGCATATATCCTATCACAACTAGGTGTAGGTGCGCAACTACATTTTATTATGATCAGATCATATGAACTATTTAATTTGGGAGTAATATTTGATAGACTAAAACTTTTTAGTGATCCAAAACGTATAGGAATTCGACATGGCACATTCACGAGAATGGATAATCATCGAGGATACGGATGAAGAAGAGGAAATTTCATTCCTCATGATGGTAGGCGATCCTTACTACCCTATAAATCCAACCACCTTTCATCCAATTCCTTCTGACGATGGAGCACCTTTACCCTCCAACGAATGGGAAGAGAGTGAACCAATGGAAGAAAGCAAATCCATGGAGGAGACAGAATCGGTGGCATCATCTTTACCCCCACTGAACACTCTTTACTGTAAAGTTCCAGGAGGAGTAAAAATGAAATGCACGGCACGTAAATCCATACCGATATGGCAAAAGATTAAGAAGAGTCAGAAGGCGACGTCTTCAGGAAGTCATAGAGTTCAAGATGAACCTGCACGGATCGCACAAACCGTTGATAGGTGGGTGGCGGAAGAAAGAGCTGCCAAAATGTATGAGACTGGTCAATCATCTCGACCACATCTCCCACATTCTTCTGAAGATAACACTTTATCTCAATTGTTTGAGAAAAGTGTCAAAATTGAAGACAAAATGGAAATTGTCGAAGGGAGGGCTACTCATCTCTCTGGAAGAGTGCGAAGGCTAGAAGGACAAAGGACACGAGATCAGGAATCGGTGATGGATGTCCATCATCGTATAAATTTTGCTTATAATGACATGATTAGTCACGATGCCAGGATTGCAGAGTTAGAGCTCTACAATCAAACCTCAAGAAATGAAGAACGCACGGGAAGTCTTGAGCAGAGAACTCAAGCACTTGAAGAGCAAGTGGTTAATGTCACTGACGTGCTGGGTCATCACTTAGGTTTCTGGTAGATAAGCTCCAACTAGTGGTTATGTAAATAGAGAAAATCAGACTAGTTAAGGCGAAAAGAGGAAAGTTTATAGCAAGGATGTAGAAAACCTTGCAAATTTTGTAATGTTTATAGAAACTTTTCTCTTATAAGCCTAAATAAACTGATGTAACCACTGGTAATAATATGAAGCATATATTACAGTAATCATTGTGTTGTCCATTATGTTTTGCACTTTGAAGTATTTAGTACTCGTGTATTAAATGATTAAAAAAACTCATAAAATTCTTATTATTTATAATAGGAACTAAAACAAAATGCCTAGAAGGAGTAATCGGCTAAACCCTAACCAACCATCAGCACCACAACAACAACAACCGCAACCACCACCAGAAATAAACCCCTCAATAAGTACAGTACAACTTGAAGAAATCATAGCTCAAAGAATTGTTGCGGCTCTATCTAATGTCACAAGAGATGGAGTTATAAATGAAAGCCATATAGGGACCGCTAGAACATGTACCTACAAAGATTTTATGAATTGCAGGCCAAAAAGCTTTCATGGAAATGAAGGGGTAGTTAATTTGACGAGGTGGATAGAAAAGACAGAGTCCGTCTTTCAAATAAGCTTCTGTCCAGATGATTGTAAAGTACGATTTGCAGCATGTACTTTCGCTGATGCAACACTCACCTGGTGGAACAACCATGTGAATTGATACTGCAAATTCCATGAAATGGGAGGAGCTAAAAATGATGCTAGTAGAGGAGTATTGTCCTAGGGAGGAGATACATAAACTGGAACAAGAACCGTGGACCCTAACCATGAAGGGTTCAGAGATAAAAGCTTATACCGCTAGATTTAATGATCTTGCTGTAATGTGTCCAGCACTTGTAACCCCTGAATATAAAAAGATTGAGCGATATATCTGGGGTCTAGCATCGCAAATCAAAGGCATGGTGATCGCATCAAAGCCTACGACTTATGACAGCACCAAAAGGATAGCTCATCAGCTAACCCTCACAGAGATCCAAGGAACAGAAGTGGTCTCAAAGGCTGAGTCTCCCAAATCTAGAACAAACAAGCGCAAGTTTAATAGGAAGAATCCCAAACAATCATCTGAGAAAAGACAAGAAGTGGTAACCAATTATGTAGTCACAACAGCAATACCTACACAACCAAAATCTTCATGGTGCAATCAGTGCAACCGTCATCATCCAGGTGACTGTTTTGTCTGCATGAAGTGCAAGAAAAAGGGGCATACTGCTAGTTACTGCAGGAGCACAACACCTGCAACAGTTGAACAACAAACCAATAATGGGACAGGCCGTGGTGAAGGAAGAAAATGCTACGAGTGTGAGGAGGTTGCATATATCAAGAAAGAATGTCCAAAGTTAAGGAGTCAAGGAGTCATAGGACGTGGCAGGGCGTTTGTGATCGGAAGCAGAGAGGCTATACAGGACCCTTCGGTCGTATCTGGTACGTTTCTTATAGATAATTTATATGCTACTATACTCTTTGACTCTGGAGCAGATCGAAGTTTTATAACTCCGACATTTAGAAAATTGTTAAGTCATGAGTCTAGCAGATTAAAAGAAATCTATGAAGTAGAAATCGCTAACGGTCAAACTGAGAAAACACATGAAATCCTAGAAAACTGTCTGTTAACTCTTAATAACTACCTTTTTCACGTCAACCTCATGCCAATGCCTATCGGGAGTTTTGATGTCATAATTGGCATGGATTGGTTATCTTCACACCTGGCCGAAATTCTATGTCATGAAAAATCCATACGACTACCCTTACCAAACGGCGAAGCCCTGATTATCTATGGCGATAAATATGGGAAGAACCTCAAAGTTATCTCTTGTACTAAGACCCAGAAATATCTACATAAGAAATGTAGCGCATTCTTAGCCCACATTGTAGATAGGAAGAGAAAGACAAAAGAAATCAAGGACATACCTCAAGTGTGTGATTTCCCTGACGTGTTTCCTGAAGATCTACCTGGAATACCTCCCGTCCGACAAGTCGAGTTTCGAATCGACTTAATTCCAGGAGCAACACAGTAGCGAAATCTCCTTATCGGTTGGCTCCATCTGAAATGCAAGAATTGTCTAGCCAACTACAAGAACTTCTTGACAAAGGCTTTATCCGACCAAGTTTTTCACCTTGGGGAGCACCAATCTTGTTTGTCAAGAAGAAGGACGGATCCTTTCGAATGTGTATTGATTATCGGGAGCTGAACAAGCTAACGATCAAGAATCGTTATCCGCTTCCGAGAATTGATGATCTATTCGATCAACTGCAAGGATCCAGCTACTACTCAAAGATAGATCTTAGATCAGGATACCATCAACTCAGAGTACAAGAAGACGACATTCCAAAAACAGCATTTAGAACTCGTTATGGTCATTATGAGTTCTTAGTTATGTCTTTTGGATTAACCAATGCCCCAGCAGTGTTTATGGATCTCATGAATCGTGTTTGCAAACCATACCTGGATAAATTCGTGATCGTATTTATCGATGATATATTGATATATTCACGAACCAAGGAAGAACATGGTCAACACCTGCAAATAATCTTGAAACTACTAAGAAAAGAAAAGTTGTACGCTAAATTCTCCAAATGTGAGTTTTGGATTAAAGAAGTACAATTTTTAGGTCATGTAGTTAGCAAAGAAGGAATTCATGTTGACCCATCCAAAGTTGAGGCAATCAGGAATTGGGAAGCACCAAAGACGCCAACAGAGGTGCGTCAATTCCTAGGACTTGCTGGCTATTACCGTAGATTCATTGAGAATTTCTCCAAAATAGCCAAGCCGCTTACAACACTAACCCAGAAGGATACGAAGTTCAACTGGGAAGACAAACAAGAAGCTGCTTTTCAGAAACTAAAGCAAACGTTGTGTAGTGCACCAATCCTATCCCTTCCAGATGGAACGGAAGATTTCGTTGTATACTGCGACGCATCAAATCAAGGATTAGGATGTGTGTTGATGCAAAGAGGAAAAGTTATCGCCTATGCATCACGACAACTTAAGATGCATGAGAATAATTACACTACCCATGATCTTGAATTGGGAGCTGTAATTTTTGCACTAAAAATTTGGAGACATTACTTATACGGTACTAAGTGTACTATTTTTACCGACCACAAGAGTCTCCAACACATCTTCGACCAAAAAGATCTTAATATGAGACAAAGAAGATGGGTTGAATTGTTGAATGATTACGAATGTGAGATTCGTTATCATCCCGGAAAGGCAAACGTGGTAGCAGATGCCTTGAGCCGGAAAGAATTTATTAAACCCCGACGAGTACGAGCATTAACTATAACTATCCATTCTAACTTTACCGCACAAATTAGAGAAGCTCAGCTTGAGGCTCTAAAAGAAGAAAACATTAAGAACGAAGCTTTGCGAGGAATGGAAAAGCAACTTATACGAAAAGATGACGGAATACAATACTTTATGAACCGAGTTTGGACGCCTAGGTTCGGTGGAGTCAGGGACTTGGTCTTAGAAGAAGCCCACAAGTCCAGATATTCCGTGCATCCAGGTTCTGACAAAATGTACTTAGATTTAAAAGTACATTATTGGTGGCCAAACATGAAGGCAGAAATTGCTACTTATGTGAGCAAATGTTTGACTTGTTCTAGAGTAAAGGCAGAACATCAAAAGTCTTCAGGTTTACTTCAGCAACCGGAAATACCTGAATGGAAATGGGAGCAGATATCAATGGACTTCATCACTAAGTTACCTAAAACTCCTAGTGGGTCCGACACTATTTGGGTGATAGTCGATAGGTTGACTAAGTCCGCCCATTTCTTACCAATTAAGGAGAACGACAAGATGGAGAAGCTGACTAGAGTTTATCTTAAGGAAATTGTTAGATTGCATGGAGTTCCAAATTCTATTATTTCTGACCGAGATAGTAGATTCACTTCACGATTTTGGCAATCTCTACAAAAATCCTTAGGAACACGTCTAGACATGAGTACAGCTTACCATCCACAGACTGATGGTCAGAGTGAGAGAACCATTCAGACTTTAGAAGATATGCTCCGAGCCTGTGTAATAGACTTTGGAAATGCGTGGGATACTCATTGACCGTTAATTGAGTTTTCCTACAACAATAGTCATCACACCAGCATCAAGGCTGCACCGTTTGAGGCTCTTTATGGACGAAAATGTCGTTCCCCAGTGTGTTGGGCAGAAGTTGGAGATACACAGATGGCCAGAGAACGTACAGGCGATACCTTACGTACTGGACCAGAAATAATCCACGAGACAACTGAAAAGATCGTGCAAATTAAGGATCGATTAAAGGCTGCACGTGATCGTCAAAAGAGCTATGCTGACGTAAGACGTAAGCCTTTAGAATTCCAAGTTGGAGATAAAGTAATGTTGAAAGTCTCTCCTTGGAAAGGTGTAATTCGATTCGGGAAACGAGGCAAACTAAACCCACGATATATAGGACCTTTTGAAATTCTGACAAGAATTGGTTCTGTCGCATACCAACTCAAGTTGCCTCAAGAACTAAGAAATGTGCACGATGTTTTTCACATATCAAACCTCAAAAGATGTCTATCCGATGACACTCTTGTTATACCTTTCGAAGAGATACAAGTCAATACGAAACTCAACTTTGTAGAAGAACCTGTTGAGATTATGGATCGAGAAGTCAAACGATTAAAGCAAAGTCGTATTCCCATAGTGAAAGTTCGATGGAACTCTTTACGAGGACCTGAATTTGCTTGGGAACGTGAAGATCAGATGAAAGAAAAATACCCCCAACTGTTTGACGAAACCCCATCCATAAGATATATTTCAGGACGAAATTATTCTAACGGGGGGAGAATGTAACACTAGTCAAAATAGGTCAATAGACAATCACATGTGATTATGCCAATCATGTAATGTGATTATGTTAACCTAGTAATGTGATAAGAGTGCTATGTAGTTCATGATAAATTCTAATACAAATATGAACTTTCTTTATGATACAACTCAAAGTATACGTCCATACGATTCCAAATATATATATATATATATATATATATATATATATATATATATATATATATATATATATATATATATATAAAGAATGTCTGAATCTGACTTCGCATGAAGAAGTTATGATAAACCGAACACTATAAATCTCTATAATAAGAGGAATTTAAAATAGACTTAGAATTAGCTATTTGATTCTAAAAGAGAGTTGTAGTACTTGTAAATACCTACGCGTGCATATAAACAACGTCAAAAACGGAGTTCATATGTGAAAGTTACGACCTTCCGAAGATTCAGCTGTCAGAAACCCTAATCTGACTGAACTCACGACGTGAGCACAGGACTCACGACGTGAGAAGTCATTTATCCATATATCGGAATCTAGAAGGTGTGTGACGAGGCTGCGAGGGGATAAGATCCAAACTCACGACGTGAGCAAGGATATCTCACGACGTGAGGAGTCACATGGCCACCTTCCGAAGCTAGGGACGCAAATGGCAAGTCTATGGGATGAGCATGCAGGACTCACGACGTGAGGATATAAAACTCACGACGTGAGGTTCTAAAATCCTTACTATAAATAACAGGTCCGACTTCAGCCATTCTTACACCTAAACTTCTTCCCTTTCTCTCCTTTTCTGAGGCCCTCTTGCATCCCGAGCCCCGACGACCTTGTACGCTGACCGTTTCTGCTTAGATTACATAAAATCACGCTACTAGGGTGAGTTTCACGGCCCCACTTTCTAATATTTCAGGGGAAAACGCATGCTAAATATTATATATACGTTATTATTATGTCTATATGATAGTATATAGTTATAATAGCCAGGGTATAGTTGTTCTAAATATAATATTTTGAATATATACAACTATTATCAACTTATCAGTATGTTAATTTACTAATGTAGATCTTGAGTTATACTTAAGATTCTATATATATGTTGTGTGCGATATAGTTCCGAAGTTATATTCGGAAGATTTATATGTTAAATTATAAAGTATGTTGCTATTAATAGTTTTATGTCAAGATAAAACTGGATATGTTATACGTTGTTATTGTTAGTTTTATGTTAAGATAAAACTTGGTATTGTTATTGATAGTTTTATGTCAAGATAAAACTAGGAACGTTATATGTTGTTATTATTGGTTTTAGGTCAAGATAAAACCTGGTTTTACTTCAAGATATAGTTGTTATACTGCCTAAATATTATGAAGTTAGGAGTAATGTTTAAAAGCATAGTCTAGTAACTTAGGGTTTTAGACATGAAAATGCTTTTGTTGTTAGAGCTATAGGAAGTCGTCGAAGTCTACATGAGTAATTGTATTCATCAACTAAGATTGGGGATCTTAGCGGAAATCCTCTGAACTATAACCGTTAATCCTGTGTGAGCGAGGAAGTCGTGTATAATTAGTATACGGGTTGACCACCCCACTTGTGACTGTTAGCTACAGTCAACCAAAAGCGAGTGATGAACTATCCTTTTATTTTTTATTGTTCCGGCGTCGATGAAGCGTACGGTCTTGTTTCTCATGGTAAATCATGAGTGTGTTTGTTTCTCATGGTAAATCATGAGTGTGTTCTATCAGAGGTATTATGTCATAGCAGCGGTTACAGGCTCATGGTAGCAAATTGTTAGAAACATTATACTTTTTCGTATACAAGTATTAATGTTAAATATAAGTTTCCCCTACTTATACCTTAGGATTAAGGAATGTTTAGGTATAACACTTAATTGATAAGTAAACTATTATACCTAATATACATACTAAATGTTGGAGAGTCAAAATGATACTTTCAAAACTATACTTTTAAACATGGAAAACGTATTATTTTATGGAGTCAAAACCTGTGGACTCACCAACTTTATGTTGACGTATTTTAAAATGCATGTGTTTTCAGGGACTTGAAAAGCTGGTATGTATTCGAACAGAAGAAGTTTTATTATTACCTTTCTGTTCATTAAGAAGTATGCCATAGTCGGATATTATGTAATAGGTCCTAGAAAAACAGTTATGTAACTTTCAGTTATCAATAAAGGTATGTATTTTCTCTAGTACTGTTCAATGTATGTTATATAACTGTGATACGAATAATGACGTTACACTACCCGGTGTTTCCGCCGATGGCTGGGGGTGTGACAACTTTTGATATCCAACAACCCAGATGACCCTTCAACCCGGATTCCCTGTACCGCGAGTGATGACACGCCCCTCAGAGCGGGCCAGAAATAAGAGAGCCCCTAGCGATGAGTTCTTAGCGAGGCCCAGTCAGGCCCGACTCGGCCGCCCTAACCGACGGGCACCCTAGCAGGACGACCGTGCAGAAGCCTCTCCCTCCGCTATAGTCCAAGGATAACGGCTCCAGGCGACAAGGAGCACATCCAGAGCATTATCGCCTGGACCAATCGTTAGACCTGACACACCGAGGAACACGATCCACCAATAAGGACGGCGGATCTTGTCGGGATCACAGTCCTTGTCCCTCGTACGTATCGAGGAAGATCCTTAGTATAAAAGGACGACCCCCCTGCCTTGATAGGTAAGCTATCTCTCCCGATTCTTAACCCTTACTCTCCAAACACTCTACTAAGTTGACCGCCGGAGCGTTTTTCCAGGACCTCCTCCCGGAGAGCGGCTGACGGTTTTCTCTCCTTGTTACCTCTCAGGTTTCTCTTCGGCGATCACAACATTCACAACCCAGGTGGTCGGAGACCAGGTCGCATCATTTGGCGCTATCCGTTTGTGTGACAACAGATACGCAATCCCAGTTCTTCCTCTTAAACGCGTTTTCAAAATTCTCATTTTTCTCGGAAAATTTTTCTGGAAAACGACCCATTTTTCCGCAACTAAACACAACCTTAGGTTTTTTCCAATATTCTAAAACTTTGAATCATGGTTACTAAAATCGCGATCCTGACCGTAGGATTGTAAGATCCTACGCTCCTAACTAGGTAAATCGATCTCGATCTGACTAGGATCGTTTTTCGGTAAGATCGTGGTAAGATCATAAGATCGGATCGTAAGATCATAAAATCGATCGTAAGATCGTGACTATTTTTTTAAAACAAAATTCTAATATTTTTTCATAGACTAACTACGTAAAATACCAATTTTGAATTGTCTATCACTAAATGATGTGTTGGATATGTATTTTTATGTTTTAAACAATTTATTGATAACCGAATGAGATGAGTGAAAATATCTTTTTTATGTATTAAAATGCTTTTGGTAGGATCTTATGATTTGATTTGATCTGACGATCACGATCTTGCAAAGCAAAATTCAAAATAAGGACCAATGTTAAGGTTGTTATACACTGGAGATAGATGGCGAATCTGTTTGAGGGAATCGAGTCCAACTCATTGCAGAATTCAAAACAAGGACCAAAACTGTCAAATTTAGCAAAAATGAGGGGTAGCGCGAGCTTGAGTTTTCAGAACTGCATTCTTGTCCGTAGGTCGCACCCATGCACAAGTTCGGTGTTTTTGGTCTACTAAATCCAAGATTTGCACCCCTTGCACGTGGATAGGAATTATAGTAAAATCATAGACACAAACTTGTAAGCCTTTCACACATTCAAGCTTATAAATCTTGTTGAGTTTGGTCTTTCTACCAATGTGGGACTCATTCCCACATTCATCTCTCTTGCTAAATTTATTCTCAAGTACCCATCTTTGAATATCGATATCTCATTCACATATACTTCATTTTGGATATATAATATATCGTTTCAAAGTTCTCACAGAGGAGAACACAAATCTACTTAGAGTTAATTATATATACAACATATGTATATATTTATATATGTCCAAAGTTAGTAAAAATATAAATATTTATACTAAATTTTCCAACAACCATTTGGTAATAAAACAATATATCATTGCAAACTTATAAATGTAGTTTATTGTTTATCTTAATAATTGAACTTTATAGAATTTTTTATCCATATAACAATACATTTGTATATTTTAACGAATGAGAGCATTTTGTAGCATGTTACAATTTTTAGGTTATATATGATTATCAATATCAAGATACATATATGAATCTGGTATTATCGGGAATAAGAAGTATATAGATACATTTTATAGGTAAACAAAATATCTATTATATGGACAACTAAAATAAAATATATTATCATTCCTTGCATGCCGATGCATAAAATTTCATCTTTATTTTTATTTTCGACCGTATTCGTCAATGGGACCTTTAGTTTAATACTTTAATATCACTTGACTTACGTACAGAATATTCTAAGGAAATTAATATGATAAAAAAACTTAAATTCATAACATATTTTTGTACGATTAACATGATAAATAAAAAAAATAAAAAATAAATCCTTGAATTCAAAACATATGTAATGTTCATACTTCATATTCGGTTTTCAAGGAGAATATAATTAAGTAATTAACCATTATGTATTATTAGAAGTAAAATATACATATGTAAATCTGTATGTATAGAACTAAATAAAAATAATGTGAACTATTTATTATCAAATAGTAATAATAGTAGAAAAAAATAATTCATAACATATTTTTGTACGATTAACATGATAAATAAAAAAAATAAAAAATAAATCCTTGAATTCAAAACATATGTAATGTTCATACTTCATATTCGGTTTTCAAGGAGAATATAATTAAGTAATTAACCATTATGTATTATTAGAAGTAAAATATACATATGTAAATCTGTATGTATAGAACTAAATAAAAATAATGTGAACTATTTATTATCAAATAGTAATAATAGTAGAAGTTTTTAAATCTATCTTTTTTTTAACATGTGATTATTAAAAAAAATAATTGAATGTACATTTTATATCATTTTCTTTTATTTTAAGATATTTTATTTTGAAAAACTAAAAATTTATAAATTTTTTAGTTATTCATCAAATATCTAAAACATATTTAATTAATCTAACAATGTAATGCCTTAATTTTAACTTATATGGTATCGTCCAACTTGAATAATAACACATTCTCATTGTTGATTTCTGTATTGATTACTTTTATTTTTATGGGACAAAATTGTAAGAATGGTCCCTGTGGTATGTCAAAAATTGTCACTTTGGGCCAAACAAGTTTGTATTAGCACTAATGGTCAAAAAGTTTCCATTTTGTTGCTATTTTGGTCCATTTTAGGTTGATTTTTTATAAAATGACGATTTTGCTCTTTTCTATTTGTTTTTTGCTTTTTCTTTTTGTTATTTAATTATTTCCCTAACTAAAAAATAAAAATAAAAGAAAAGAAAAGAATCTTTCTCTCTCTCTCTCTCTCTCTCTCTCTCTCTCTCTCTCTCAGAACGTCACCACCCTTACTTCCTCCCCCAAGCATCACTCTCGCCTGAATGCCTGAAAACCACCGGCAGAAAAGATGAACACCACTGACAGAAAAGATGAACGACACCAAGTCGAAGCTCTGGCAGCCAAACCCTAACCCTAAAAGATGAAGCTTGTCGATTCTCAGGAGATCAATCTTGAAACCGCCATCATCTTCATCGATTTCGATTTCCACCTACCCACAGCGTCATCATCTTCATCGATTTGGATTTCAACCACTAGATCTGTTTGTCACCGGCATATGTAGTCGGACCACCAACATCGCCATCTTTGTCAGCAAAGCCAAGCTCGCCGCCGCCTTCGTTTCTCTCCATCTCTTACGTTTCATCATTAACAGGAGTTCAGATCTGCTTGTTGAACTTCAGACCTGGTAAGCTCACTTTTGTTGAACAATGGTGTCTCCAACTTCCTCAATCTCTTCGTGCTTATGTCCGCCGGACTTCAGACCTCGTGGCCCCCCTGCTTACGGGTCTGCAACACCCATCAGATCGTGGTCAGAATCGAAGGGTTTATTGAGGAATATGGGTTTGCTAAGGAAGATGGCCGCCTGAGAAGGTGACGTGAAATGGTTTTGCTGAGTAAAATGGCGGCGGCGTTCTTATTCTTCGACGGTGGTGTTTGACGAACATGGAAGACTCCATTGTCGATCTATTTAGCACAGAAAGGATTCAAACTGGTGAATGTGCCTATTATGATATGTAATAGTTTGATTTGAGTGTTTTTTGGAGACACGAACCTGATTCTGGATTTCTAAAAGATTTTTGATGAACATGATTTTGGATTGCTTGTTTGGTTTCAACCTAAAAGGGGAGAAAGGATTTCTCACCCAATTTTCAATTTCTTGTTTTGAGAGAGAGAGAGAGAGAGAGAGAGAGAGAGAGAGAGAGAGAGAGAGAGAGAGAGAGAGAGAGAGAGAGAGAGAGATATTCTTTTCTTTTATTTTTATTTTTTAGTTTGGAAAATAACTAAATAACAAAAAGAAAAGCAAAAAACAAATAGAAAAAGGTAAAATCGTCATTTTATAAAAAATAAAACCAAATGGGACCAAAATCGCAACAAAATGGAAACTTTTGGACCATTAGTACTAGTCCAAACTTGTTTGGCCCAAAGTGGCAATTTTGAACAAACCATAGGGACCATTCTTGCAATTTTGTCTTTTTGATTTGTTTATCATAAAATTTACATTAATTTTCTGCATAACATGAAATGACATTTTGAATTTTTTGTCAATAACAACCAAATAAAGAAAAATTTATTGCAATAACTTTATATATTTCAAACATAATATCTTAATATCTTAATATATATATATATATATATATATATATATATATATATATATATATATATATATATATATATATATTACATTGCATTAAAACTTCTTAATGTAATATATAATACTATAACAGAAATATAAACAATCTGCTTATTTATTTATTTTATTTTAATAAATTAACCAAACTTGATAAAAAATGCTGCAAAAAGTTTTATACAACCACCCATTCAAAGTACGCTTGGTAATGTTCTTGACTCCCCCACACACCGACGTATTATGGACGGTTAGGTGAGGTGTTAGCATTAAATCATGGTCCACTCCGTTCTTATGAAGTGGGTCCGTGATTCAATCTTTATCAATAACATCAAAGACCCATTGACATTTGAGTATTTGACCACACTTGCCGTGTTATTCCGGTACGGAGAAAAAGAAAATTATTTACTATTTAGGTCAAGGTGAGTGGTATTATGTTTTGCATAATATTTTTCTATGCCATGTAGGCTATGGAGAGTGATAGCCTCTAAGTTGTAAAAGATAGGAAACTAAGTTGTAAAAGATAGGAAACGCTAGTGTGCTGGTTTAATATATTTTATTTATAAAAAAAAAATCAGCCAATGAGAGTCCACCACCCAAGTTTCTCTCTTTTCTCCTCTCGCTATCCCCATGACGAGGCTTGTAGCGTCTTTGATGGGGTGGTGTGTAGCGCCTCTAGCGCGCCTTGGTGAGGGTGCTAGCGAGCTCAACTCCCCAAAGCCTTCCTAAGAAAAAAAAAAAAAAAAAAAATATATATATATATATATATATATATATATATATATATATATATATATAGAAACCTCAAAATTGATAAGAAAGGACAAATCTATGACTTTTATTGGTTAAATTGGATGGTTAAAATTTAAAAATAGAAATTAATTACTTCATAAAAAACAAAGCTCTGCTCAGATATCTAAAAGTTAAAAGGGAGTTAAGCAAAAATAAAAAGGGTTTTGCTATAAGTATCTCTCTAAACTATATTTACCCCCTAAAGTCAATCAAATCAAAATTTTGACATTTGATTTGACATAATTTTTTTTTCTCTTTTCATAGAAATTATTATTCTTATTATTATTATTCTATAATATATATATATATATATATATATATATATATATATATATATATATATATATATATTTAACTCAGATAAGGTATGAAATGATTAGTACTATATTGTCCGTAATTAATAGGGATTGCTTTTGTTCCGATTTTATATAGTCATTCAAATTTATAATGTCCGATTTATAAAATATTATTCGAAATTTATAATAATAATAACAATAATATTATTAATATTAAAATATAAAAAATATTTAAAAACCGATTTTATATTGACATTCGAATTTATAATGTCATCTGAATGTTAAAATTTTGTGCGAAATTTATAATAATAATAATAATAATAATAATAATAATAATAATAGTAATATAATAATAATAATAATATAATATAATAATAATAATAATAATAATAATAATATAATAATAATGATAATAATAATAATAATAATAATAAATTAAAAAGAAATAAAAAACAACAAAAAAAATATAATAGGAACACGTGTCATCATTTCCTTTTGCTAGGTTTTTTATTTTTGCATTTAATGTGTATTTTGACCATAATTTTTCTTTTATGTGAAAAAAGAAATTCTGAAAAAAAACAAAATTATTAAAATTTAATTCTCTACAAAATGAGTATAATCATGAAAATTTGAAAAAAAAAATTATTTTTATATTTTTTATATTTGTAAAAAAACCTACAAAAAATATTCTTCAAAAATTATAAAAATTTAAGGAATACTTCTACTCACTATTCTAATGACTTTGTAGAAATAATTTTTTTAAAAAACAAGGTGTTTTAGATACCAAACTTGATTTTAAAATATTAAAAGTTTTAAAAAAATGTTGAACATAATATGATCCAAACATAGATGATTTAAAATATTTATGATTAAAAAATATTATGGTTCAATATGTTTATGATTCTTAATTTGTTATGAACTAAAATATTTTGATTCAAATATTTAATGATCCTTAATTATTATATTTATTATAATTCAAAAAATATAATAATCCAAATGTTGTATTGAACAAAAACTTTATTTAATTCAATATATTATGATCCAAATTAATATTATCCAAAAATGTATGATGCATAATATCGTTATGATTCAAACCACTATAATTAAAAAAAAATTGATCCAAGAATAATATGATTCAAAATAAAAGTATGAACATAAAATATGAAGATCCTTAATATTCTTCTTATTTAAAATTTTATAATTGTTAAACATTAAACTCAAACCGATATTTAGTTTAAAAGATAAAAAAAAACAAAAAATAAAAAGAAAAAAACCTACTATCTTCAAGCATGCAGTATAAATATTAAAAAAAATAAAAAAAAGAAAACAAAACTTTAAAAAACACGAAAAAAATTAAAAAAATAAAAAAAAATAAAAAAAACGAAAAAAATATAAAAATATTAATACCGAGCATATATCTATTTAAATAAAAAAAATTGATTTTTTTTAATGAAAAATAAAAAAAGAATAAAAAACGAAAAAAACAAAATAAATGAAAAAGAAAAAGAAAACCCATTTAAATGACGTTCTATAGATGTTCGTCACGGATGGTTATTCCCTCGCGTCCGTATTACGTTTCATGTACGTGTGTCGCGTGCGAACACGTCACAACCAAATAAATGGGTTTGACGTTTGTGCACTTGACGACATAATTGGTGGAAAATAGTCATAGGGGTTCATACCAATTTTGGGTTCCTACCGGAATCGGACCCTATATATATATATATATATATATATATATATATATATATATATATATATATATATATATATATATATATATATATATATATATATATATATATATATATATATATATATATATATATTAGTGAAATTTTTTCCATGATGAATTACTAAGAATAAGTGTTGTGATATGTCGAAGATGGTTGTATCGAGATTGCCGGTGAGCTTCGTGTTGATGCATTCTCCTGATATCACAGTACAAAATAGAAAGAAGATCGTTAGCCGACATCCGGGAGGAATTCCCGGGACGAAACTCCGACGATCAAGTCAGTATTTGTTCTGAGAAAAGAGAGAGTATAATCACAGGAAAAAGAGTTTTCGTCCCCCTCTTCATGAGGAAGAAGGGTCCTTTTCTGCCTGGTTGAGAGGCATGTGCCTCTCAACTGATTCCGTTAGACATTCCCTCGTAAGGTGTGACGTGGCGGACACCTACTGGAGGATCCTTCGTTACGTCTTTTTGCCTCATCCCCTCATTGGCTAGAGGTGGATCTTTTAATCATTATGAGGATCGTGGATATCGTCAGATCATGGGCACGTGGGACACTCTGATTGGTCCCACGTTTGCCGGGGTGTTATTCCTTGGTGAAGAGGTTAAGGCACGACTCTTCACCATAACCGTCATGCATGTGGCTTTCGCATTGGCGAATGCCTGGCCTTGGCCTCGGACTGGGTCCGACTGGGTTCTGCCCAGGCCAATCTCAGTGCTAGTTTGACTTCTCCTTTTTGACGTTCCCGCTGAGGGATACGTTAACAAGTCCCTTAGGCTTGTAGGCGTTTGTTTTGGCCTGATATCATCAAAGTCCGAGCCTATCTTTCAACACGTGTATGCCTGGGATTATTTCTAACATTGAATAGGCTTTTGACAGCGCCGTCAATGTACGTCAGTCCCATAGGGGGACGGCTCGTGCTGCCAGTTTTGTCTTTAAAATCCCCCCTTTTCCCAGGACCTTTCATCCTCACCTCATATCTTTGCTTTCGTTGTTTCTAAAGGGTTTTGAGCATTCTAACACTCCTATGGTGTACATGCAACCCTATAAACCTTGGATCTATGTTTTCTCTATTATACATGCAAATATTCAATATTCCAAGGTTTCATCCTAACTAGCATAATAAGAAGTAACTATACTACAAGAATCTAGTAGAATGACATACTTTTGATGAAGCTTGAAGTCTTGAAATTTAAGAGCGTAGCCCCAATAGTGTGGAAGCCTCAAGTGGAATCACAAATCACCAAAACACCTTGGAAAACTTGAGAGAATAGTAAGCACATTAGAAATTGGCCCACTATTGTATCCTCACACACTAGTGCCATTTCATGTGCCAAAGACCTCTTATATAGTATGGAGGATTAGGGTTACATTCATGTAAACCCTAATACCCATGACCTTTCATTTCCATAGGATCCATGGGTTAAAAACTCCATGGACTATCCATGCAAGCTTAGCCCAACCTAAATGAACTTGGCCCATGTTATATATATAAGAGTCAATATTTAATTAGTTCCTTTTAATCACTAAATTAATTCTTGATCAATACTAATTAAATAATATGATTCCATATTAATATATTAGAACTTATAATATATAAACATACTATTCTCAAAAGACTATCCATATAAATTGTTCTGGTGAAGTGCAACCCAAATGGACCATGTCAAATCGGGTCAAGTACATACCAATTATAGTTATGGACTTAGACACTAATCCAACAGTCTCCCACGTAGATAAGTCTAAAACTGTTATTGCGTATAACTCTGCAACCCGACTAGCAATCGTAGCTCTTAAAGCCGTTGCCGAACTCTGACCTAGTCAAATGACTTGTCCATTAGATAAGGGATCATATATTCCTCCATTCTAGATATCGTATGGACTGAGACATGGATTATAATCATTCTCTCTGTCCATTTGTTGTTTCCCGATTTCTGATTTATGACGACTGACTAATTGAACAAATCAAATCAGTCCAGGCTTGGCCAAACACTTCGGGGTGTCATCACTAAATCGTTGAGGGGCCCACAGATATCGCTTTTATCCCTACAAGGGTAAAAGGAATGGATAAACTTCGACTCATATGCTTGTTCTACTACTTGTTGAATCATACACAAAGGCACGTTTTATAACATCGAGTTACCAATGCGTTTTCGTACAATCAATGTATAACCAACTCATAGTCAACAACTCATATCTCTAGGTTTGAAGAATATAAGATATTATCGTCTCATGATCACTAGTGATAAAATCCATGAAGTGAGTCAAATGAGTGTGGGTTTAATCCAATACTCAGAACTTATGAGCACTCATGAATGTTGTAGCAACACTTGCTATGTCCAGTTCATGACAGTCTTGCCTTAATACCTACTTCCAACGTATTATCGAATGTGGATGGTTTAAATAACTTAGTCATTCAGGAAGAATGACCTAGTTATTCTGGAAGTCAAAATATGCAAAGTGAAACACAAGAATAATCGAATCCAATATGGTCTCAGAACTTATGAATATAAATAGAACACCTTTTATTTATCACAATATTGATTACACATTATTCATTGTATAATGTTTCAAATTTATCAACTCAATACTTGAATTAAAACAATAGTTGTCCCATTCTCCAAGCATGTACACTATGTTTTCTGAACACTAGTCATGCCATACACCAAGTATGCACACTATGTTTGTCTATGATCTTTACTTTGTGGGATGGATCGATTGAACATAATTCCAATGATTCTCATTTCACAATCCCAAATCCTTACCACAAATGCAAGAATTCCAAATTCCTGCTATTTACCGAAATCTGTTAGATTCTAAACTTATATGCATTGATCCTCTTGTAATGATTATGCACAAAGTCACAAAGACTTGTCAACAGACATTACAGAGTATTCCAATGGAGATCATTCCATGGAAACAAAATCTTAAATTCAAAGTACATTGCTTTGAACATCCTTCTTGCATTAAGTTTCCTAATCTTATACAGATTTAATGAATAATTTCTACCTATGGGAATATTTCCATATTCTCATTTTGACTATCACTTCTGAAAAAGAATTGCCTCTTTTCAGAATATGTCAAAATGGTCCTCTCCAAAAATTTACACCATACTTCCAACTGTCCCTGAGCAACCAATCTTTGGTAAACCTTATATTGTCCTCGGCAATTGCTTAATCACTTTAGTCATATCCAGTTCTAGTACTTTTCCCCTCTTAATGCCATAGGCATTTGGAAGAATTTAGAACAGAAGAATATTATAGCACATGCAATTGATCCTATATCCGAAGCATATGGGACACGATTCATGATGTCTCACATAAAGACATGATACTAGACCAGTCTTTTTCTATAATATTTCTATTTCTATTTGCCATGTTCTCATAATTCAGATTATGAAAAGGGATGCCGTAATCATAATCGAATTTTAAAACGCAAATAATGTTCCCATATATAGAATTTCCTTATGTTGAACCATTCCAACATAACATTCATATATATACTTGACTAAATTTGATTAAAATCTCACGATCTAAGCTTTTAGATTTGAAATGAAGTATAATTTCCTCTCCCTTAATTATAGCAAAACAACTTTTCCCAATTGAAAATTTTGTTTTCTATAATTAACATTGCTAACTTGCAACACTTATTATAATTATCATGCTCCCACTAACATGATGATTATTAGCATAACACTTATGCTCCCACTAGCTTTGACATGTACTTAGAAATCAGCTGGACTTCTAGAAATCAATACTTTATTGACTTTCTTACCAAAGTTCAGACTTCTGATACAAGATGCTTTGATAAAACTTTATCAAAATCATACACCTTTCCTTAGATAGCACACATGTGTGTGTCTAAACAATTTCAGAACTATGAAAAGGGATGTCGTAATCATAGTCTCAATTGTTTAGACCTTTGCCATTTCTCACAAGTCCATGTTAGTGTGCCGGTTAACCACACACGCTCCACTAACGACTTTGAGAATGCAAATATCACAATTGCTATCTACTTAAAATCTACTTAGTGAAAGCGTTTCCTCACCATCATTTTCATGAATCAGAGAGAAACCTTATGACACTTAGATTTTATGGTGTATGTGTTCCTATCCAAGTGAATTTGTCAAAACCATAATCACAAGACAAGGTTAGTGACAAATCCAAACTCATATGGACTGAACTTGTGCAGTCTTAACTTCTTGCCACCTGGAAGCACAAGGGTCTGCAATTGCTTCCCAGTAGTTATGCAAACAACTGAGAACTTGAAGAACTCAGATGCATAGCCAACTATAACTGGAATGGGCACATAAATAAGAATATGTCAACACGATAGGTTATAAACCTCAAGTCGTGTGCTAGTGATAAACTACAGGTTTTATTCTTGATTAGTTATTGAAACTCTTTCAGGATCTTTTAGACTCCCACTGTCCTCTTGACATATAAGACTCTCTTGCCAAGACCCATTCCTTGACAAACAAATATTCAAGAGATAGTGCAGATTCTTATCAAGACAAACACTTCACACAATTGGCCTAAGTTGGTCTCTGTTTTATCCAAAACATCACAACTTACCAATTTCAAATGTACAAGAGTAGGACACATTTTACTCTTACATTAGACAAGTGTTAATAACCTTCTTTAAGATGACAATCTTGGAGTATGACTCTAAGACTTGTTTTGGAACGAAGTATGTATCACATTCTTGATTTAACCATTTCAATAATTCATGACTCCTATTCTTAGCCATAAGAATGCACTAAGATGTCCCTAGAGGATGAATTGTGATATGGTCTCACAATCATTAAGATGATCATAAAACATGATACTAAAGTACTCTCCCATCTTTTCAGATTTGAGAAACTTTTATCTTTATGCCAAATTTGATTCTTCTCATTCGTTATGCAATACATCGAAACTTTTCCAATGCCTCAAAATTATACTTAAACTTGTAAGTATAACCATATTTACTAAACTTTAGTAAATCATGGTGAATAGTCTTATTGATCTTTTGTGGTGGACTTGACTAGTGCACAAGAATGTGTACTCGATCCCTTAGTCCTTCACTTGACTCACATATACATGTGAACAAGGAATTAGTCTTAATTTTCCAAAGATGAAAATTCTCATTCATCATACAACTTGCATGATTCCAAGTTTCGGTCCAATTGAAACTTAGGTGATGAGAATCTTTCCTTATTTGGTAAATTTAGACACTACCACAAATGAAAGAATCAAATTCACATTTCCATTATTGCTAGAAACATACAAACATCAATTTTCCATAAATGTCATTGCAAGGAGATATAAAGTAAAACAAAATTTTATTTATTTGTTAAAAAAAATGCGGAAATTTTTTTTCCTTACAATGCAACTTTAAATGAAAACTATGCTATTACATATTTTCTAGCAATCTATCATAACCCCTAAGTAGTAGCTCAAGAATCCGATCTTCGAACCATGCGATTGCAATCCATCTTCGCGATCAGATTCAGCATACTCTTTCTTTAAGTTTCCTTCCATTTGCTTGATCCTGCCAAACATCAAAATGTAACCGAGTCACCTTTTGTATTAAGAATTATCAATAAGGAACTTAACAGTGTTAGATAGCGGACTTACCCGAAGCAGAGTCAAAATTTTTGACTTGACCTTCTCTCAAATCTTTCAGGTAGTTAGGGAATCTTCGCAACCAATGCCCCTTCCTTTGGCAATAGAACCATATGGACTCTTTGGTAATGGTACATGGGACTATCTCAGACTTAGCCTTTCTCTTTACCATTTGGTCAACCGAGTTGACTATGACCGATCCCTTTCCATTGGGAAGAGAAGGCTTTTCTGGATATCCAATGTTATCATTTTAAATGTCCATGGAGGTTTGGGAAGTTGATCTTTTAATAAAATTTGCTTTACAAGTCCTCCAAATCATTGTTGATTCAGCAGCACCAAGCAAATAGATAAGATCATTAAGGGTCATGTCATAGTCTGTTTCATAGTAGTCCCAAAGGAAACTCACTATGTGACTTAGAAAGTGATTGAACAATCAACTTTCTCAAGACTTTAATCTCCAAGATATGAGCACACATAGACCTTGCTTGCCAGTAGGGCTTGAGTGACCTTGAACTATTCAAGAACTTGTGGGTTAGGGAGAATAATTGGAGGAGGTGGAGGAAGTGAAGTATGATTTCCATGAGCCAACCACAGGACATCATCTTCATTACGAAAGCTTGTTCCATGAGATTTGGGAAGATCATAATTGTCTGAACCAGACATTTACAATGGGAGGAATTCAAGTTAGTTGATTTAAAGTCCTTAATATAACACCCAATATGAAATATTAAGGCTAGGACCCAACACAATATTTTATAACTTGGAAGAGGGATACCGTAATCCAAGCTACAAAATATTTGAAGGTAGGTAAATGACGATTCACCAATTTCCACCATGAAAAACGAAATGGGAATTAGGTTTTAATTGGTTTTGAAATTCCTACATCTTTTGAGATTCATTGAACTTTTCAATGGCATGTTTCAATCTCGATTGTTCCCTCTCAATTTTGTGACTGGGATGTCGAGGATCACAAACAAGGTGTGAATAACCATGAAAATATACTTGGTACCCTTATTATTTATCACTTAATCGATGTGACGGTTAACCACACGCGCTCCACTTATCCTATGATAAACATTAAGTTACCCTTTACCTACCTTGTTAAATCCAAGTTAGCGTGTCGGTTAACCACACGCGCTCCACTAACGACTTAAGTAAGGTGCAAAGTGTAATTTCATGGGTTAGCACCAAATTCACATTTTCCTAAAGTAACTAAGATTGGGAATTTATAAAAGGTTTAGTTACTTTATATTTATCATTATACTTATAATGAAGGGATAATTATAGTCCTTGTCCTACCCGTTTGGCTAACGACCCTCCACCAGTCAAGAAAGCGGTGGGTGAGAGTGGACACCCATTAAACTGCCATTTTATAGGCAGTAACCTTATACCCCCCTTATAGACTGACTTCGTGAATGAGGCCTACCAACGGTAAGACGAACTTTGTTCTTATACATATATATATATATATATATATATATATATATATATATATATATATATATATATATATATATATTATTAACTTATAATACTATAAAGTATAAGTGTTGAATTTTAACTTCTAGGGGTTTAACTTGGATTTAAAGTATTCATGAGGGGAAACTTTACAAATTCCAAAACTTGAGGGCAAGTTTTGAACTATTCAAAACTTTTGGATTTTCATAACTTATGAGTTTAATTAAAGTTTTAAAAACTTTAATGAAGAGACTCTTGAACATCCATAACTTGAGGACAAGTTATGGAGTTCATAAGACAAAAAGACTCTTCAATTGTGTAACCTATGAATTTTAATGTATCTTTAAAAGAAAATGACTTTTGGTAATCCATAACTTGAGGACAAATTATGGACTCCATTAAAAAACATTTAGATCAAGAATTAACTAACAACCAATTTGCAAATAATTCCTATGATCTACCAAAACTCATAAGTGTATGAACAATCATATCAACAATTTCAAGAATCATATAAACACATATAAAACTTGATATTTTGATAATTATCTTCAAATTGGTTTACCATAATCATTACCACATCAAAAAATAGGTTTTATAAGTCCAAAACAGTTTAAGGTAATGATTCTAGACCAATTCCAGCCTTAAAACACGAAAATCTGCAAACTGGAAGACCAACTCGTCGAGTTCTATAAGGAACTCGTCGAGTTCATGCTTTAACACATGAACTCGTTGAGTTTTTGGCCAGAACTCGTCGAGTTTTCAGTCTAGGCAGATTCCTAGTTTTGAAAAATAAGTTGCATCAAGTATAATTGAAGACAAACCTAGGCTCTGATACCACTGAAGGGTTTTGAGCATTCTAACACTCCTATGGTGTACATGCAACCCTATAAACCTTGGATCTATGTTTTCTCTATTATACATGCAAATATTCAATATTCCAAGGTTTCATCCTAACTAGCATAATAAGAAGTAACTTTACTACAAGAATCTAGTAGAATGACATACCTTTTGATGAAGCTTGAAGTCTTGAACTTTAAGAGTTGAGCCCCAATATTGTGGAAGCCTCAAGTGGAATCACAAATCACCAAAACACCTTGGAAAACTTGATAGAATAGTAAGCACACTAGAAATTGGCCCACTCTTGTATCCTCACACACTAGTGCCATTTCATGTGCCAAAGACCTCTTTATATAGTATGGAGGATTAGGGTTACATTCATGTAAACCCTAATACCCATGACCTTTCATTTCCATAGGATCCATGGGTTAACAACTCCATGGACTATCCATGCAAGCTTAGCCCAACCTAAATGAACTTGGCCGATGCTATATATATATATGAGAGTCCATATTTAATTAGTTCCTTTGATCACTAAATTAATTCTTGATCAATACTAATTAAATAATATGATTCCATATTAATATATTAGAACTTATAATATATAAACATACTATTCTCAAAAGACTATCCATATAAATTGTTTCGGTGAAGTGCAACCCAAATGGACCATGCCAAATCGGGTCAAGTACATACCAATTATAGTTATGGACTTAGACACTAATCCAACAGTCTCCCACTTAGATAAGTCTAAAACTATTATTGTGTATGACTCTGTAACCCGACTAGCAATCGTAGCTCTTAAAGCTATTGTTCCGGTTCCATGTTTGGGGATGTGTTGGGTTCACCTGGAGGTTCTTCCTAACAGGAGAAGCCTTCGGTGGTAGGCGAAATGGGAGTTGCGCCTAACTCCTCGTCTTTCAAAGCTTATGTTCTGGGCTGGGCGATTACTAGGGATTCTTTATTGTCAGAAGACGTCAGTGCCCAGGAATGGAGTAGCTATGCCCATCCCCCGGCTACGATGGAGTATCTTGCGGGATAATCGGGGGCTCGTGTGGCTCGTGACCTTCGTTATGTTGCGTCTCAGGCTTCTGCCCTGATGGTTGTTGCCGCCGACCGGGTTTGTCGTGCCAGTGTGACCGAAGCACGGTTGATACCTTTGCACAGTACCATTGCAAGCCTAAAGGAGGAACTCCATGATACAAAGGCTGAGTGTCGCGTTCTTTCTGAACAGAATTGCAATGTGGTCTGCGAGAAAGCCATTCTGGAGGATCATGTGTTCACTTTAGAAATCCAAACTGAGCGCCTCGAGGATCAAGTGAGCTCTCTTACTCGAGAGAAGGGTGTTTTGGCGAATAAATTGGCCAGGTGCCAACGCTAACTGGATCGAGCACGTGTTGATGGTTCCGTTGCTCGAGGTGGTTTACAATGGGTGCTATAGAAGTGGGTGGTTCGTGTAATTGACAGAGTCATCGAGATCTTTGAGTTTTCCAGAGGAATCCAGGGTGTTCGCGATGCTTGTGAGGCCCTTGGATTTGAAAAGGGGAAGCAATTGAGCGGTTGCTCCACATTTTCCGGTAAATCCGAAGCCCCGGGTCCTAGCCATATCGCGAGCAGGTCCAAAGAGGTTTATATTGCCCTTACATCCCTTGTCGAGATGAATTTTGCTGGCCTCTTCCATTTGGGGGAGCTATATTATGACGGCTTCCGCCAGTTTTGTGGTGGGTTACGTCTAGGAAGTTCTTCCTCAGACTCCGAAGACTAATTTTTATTTATCCTTCTTGTTGGTTTTATAATGGATGTGCCTTCCCTTGTGTTGTATGTGCAGGGAGGAATTGGTGTGTTTACCTTGTATTTGGAATGGAAGTGCTCTCTTCCTTTTTGTTTTTGTTGTACACATGTGTATGTACATTTTGAATGTACCTGTGATAACTTTAAGCTAGGATTGTTCGCCGTTTGTACCGTGATATTTTTTTTGTATACTGTCCCTTGTTCTAGGGTTTGTATGAATTGGGTAATGTGTGCTACAGACGTCGTATAATCGCTATTTTTATTAAGTCAAGAAGTGTTGGTTAATTTTCTTGACTATGTTTTGAGGCTTACCTACCTTCGTGCTGGCCGATATCGTCATCTCGAGGCCTTTTACTGTTCAGGGGAAAGGTTATGAATCTTTTAGGACCCCTTTTTCTTGTGCCATTAATTAGAATTTGTACATTCTTAGCTCTGAGACATTATTGACACATTGTAGGTAAAGATTATGACTCTTTTAAGACCTACGGTTGCATCCTTGCATTGGTTTTGCTCAAGTAGCGTAGGTGATCAGCCGTTGTTGCTACTTGGAAAATATGCACAACCCCTTTACTTTATGCTTTTGCAATTTAAACATAATTCTGGAAAGCTCTTTCAAAATTGAAAATTATATTAATTCTTTTAAAATAAAAGAAGGAACATGAAACAATAGACACTGGATGTCTAAGCATCAGGGCGCATGCCCGGCTTTCGCGTCAGCGCCAAGAGTATGGTTATCCTGTGCGGAGTTAGACCATATTCCTTATTTGGCGGTGACGTCTTTTCTTCACCTAATGTAGGTGAGTCTTCATAGGTCGGGGCTTCCTCTCGTTTCCCCCAGCGGGGCCCGGTGTGAGGGAGTTACATTTCGTTTTTCGTACCCTGGGGGTGATTTTGCTTTCCTTTCTCTTTGACCCAGTGCGTGTTGCGACCGTGGAAAGCATTTCCCCTTGGCTGGATGAGAGTACCACATGTATGTTTCTCCGCAACTATCCCCTCGCATTTCACGCTGTCATTGGAGGTGTTGTTTTGCTTACCATATGCCCTTGTTGGTGCTCTTCTATGGGAAAACTTGTGCATTAAAAGGAACGGCATTCTGCCTCTGTTGTTGTTGCTTCTTGTGCTTACCTCCCCTGTTCCGAGGAACTTTGGTTCATGTATGACATCGGCCAAGGTTTGATCTGAATCCAAAATTGTTGTTTTGTTGGGCTTGGCACGGCCGTCAATTACGAGCTAGGCAGGTACTCTCGCCTATGGGCAAGCGTTTCTTCTCTGTGCGCTTTTCACTCCGTACTCGGACTAAGCGATCCTTGGGTCAGCGTTAGTTCCCTTCTATGGGAGAGATATTGTGAGCCGGCTGAACACTTCTCGCTGTCTTTTCTTCGAATCGTGGATTGGCACTTGTGCTGCAGCATATCTCTTTTGGGGGTCCTCCACCTTTTGGCGACTTTCGTTTTGACGCGATTGGGTTTCTTGCCTTGCTCCTCGTTGGGCATCACACCCATTGGCTGTCTTGGTTGCCACTACCGTTGCTGATCCGTCACTCGTGTTGAATTTGAGAACACCGTGGAGAATAGATGGAATCTCTTGCAACTGGAAAAGCACGGGTCGGACCAGGAGAATGTTGTGTTCATCCGAGCGGTCAACAACCGAGAATTCGAGCCCCCTTGTTATATCCTTTGCTCTGTCATGACTAACCAATGTGAACGGGAGCCTGACTGTTCCCGTTGGCCAAATGCTATGACCAGTGAACCCGACTAATGGGCCCTGGCGTGGTGGATGGAGGTGCTTTCTCCACTCAATTGGTAGTTGACGAAGGCAGTGCTCGTAGATCACGTTGAGTCTGCTTCCGTTGTCGATGTACACTTATTACACACGGTGTTGGCTGACGAAGCTGGTGATGTGCAATGGTTCATTGGGGTCCCAATGCTCTGTCATGGGGTCATTCATTGAGAATGCTATGTTGGGGATGTTTTGATGGTATACCCCTGTACCTTCGTGTCGGCTTTGGCGATTGCTGCATGGGTGGGGCCCGGTGATGGTGAGTATCTCCGCCCTTCTTTCGTGGTCTTTTCCTCCATCCTTTTGATTTTTGGGCTGGTGTTTATCCTGATCAAATTTTTCCCTGAGGTCTTTTGCTATATCGACTATGTTTCCGACTAGTTGTTTCTCATCAATCTCCCGCTTCAGCACTGTACACTCGTTGGTATCGTGAGTTTTGCTTTTATGATACTCACAGAACTTGGGTTTGTCTTTGCTCTCCTTTTCTGGATCCTTGTTGATTGCATGAACATCGGTATGACCACCCATGTTATCGTCCTTTTTGAATGGTCTATACCTTCTCGACATGTTCCGGGAGTGACAATTGTGTCTCTTGTAACACCGTAAATTTTCAAACCAATTTTTCATTTTAAAATCACTTAATTCTCATTAACACATTTCACAAAAACCCCAAAGTATCAAATTATCAAAAACACATTTCCATAGTTGTTGAATAAAAATCTAGGATCCTCAAAACACAACTCAATCTCGTCTGTACAATCAAGTTGGCGCCTTCCCGCGACCCTAAGAAGTACCTGAAACACATATCACATAACACGGTAAGCACGAAGCTTAGTGAGTTCCCCAAAATATCACATACACAAATAATAAGCCTCTCATGGCTATAGCTCGACATGGACCCTCCGTTCATGCGTCTCGGTGTGGACCCTCCGGTCATGTGTCTCAGTGAAGACCCTCCGGTCTCACAGCTCGGGTTGGACCCTCCAGTCCTGTATCTCAGTGAAGACCCTCCGGTCTTGCAGCTCGGGTTGGACCCTCCAGTCGTGTATCTCAGTGAAGACCCTCCGGTCTCACAGCTCGGGTTGGACCCTCCAGTCCTGTATCTCAGTGAAGACCCTCCGGTCTCACATCTCTGTTTGGACCCTCCAGTCCTAACTCAGTAAAGCACAAAATAACATAGCATATATCACAAAGACAAATGCATAATATCACATAACTCAATATAAACATACAAGACCCTCCGGTCACACAAAGTTATCACTCAAGGTAAGTATAGTGAGAAGACTCACCTCGTAAGTAAGCAAGTAGCTCTAGTACCCCACAAACAATCTAGACTCCGCCTACCTAATATAATTATCTCAAATCAACAATTTCCAATAACCACCAATCTATCACTTCTACTCAGTCACCAAAGGGGTGAAAAGACCATTTTGCCCTTCCATGGTCTCCAAAGTCCACAATTGACCAAACCCTAAAAGTCAACGGAAGTCAACACTCGAGTCAACAGTCCCAGTTGACCCAACTCGGTGAGTACACCTTTGTGACTCGTCGAGTTCTTCCTGTCCTCGACATGGCATATTTTTGATGGGTTTTATGCATAAGAACAATCCTATGTGCTCATACAAACCCTAATGATTGGATCTTGGTTTCTCTATTGTACATGCAATGAATCCAAGACTTACAAACCCTAATCTAGCATACATAATATCAAAATTAACATATAACATCCGATCTAGATGTTTACCTCTTCAAATAGTAGCTTGAATCTTCTTCTCTTGAGTTTAGAATCACAATTGTAATTCCTCTAATGGATCACAAACACCACACAAGCAAGAAGGCAACTTTGAGAGAGAGGAGGATGCTAATTTTCGGCCTAGGGTTTTCTCTTGGGAACAAGTGGCCAAAAATTGCATGCAAGGGTCTCTATTTATACTATAGGCTGCTAGGGTTTCAGTCTAAACCCTAATGGATACCTTAGCCACCAAGTAGCCCAAGGAACCTTCTGGAATAGGGCCCTTGGACGAAAATATGATGATCCCTCATCATAATTTCGTTCCCCCTTAGTCTATTAGGTTTCCCAGCCCAAAACTCAACTATCACACATTTGACAGTTTATGCCCCTTTATTTAATTAATCTCTTTTAGTCACCAAATTAATTCCTAATTAATTTATGACTAATACTAATTAAATAAATATGATTTCTCCTTTAATATATTATTCTTATAATATATTAATAAACCATAATATCCTCTCTCTTTCCTTAAATTACCTTGTCAAGTTGCTTTGGAGAAGGCAACCCAAAAGGACCATGCATAACCAGGTCAAGTACATACCAAATATAGTTATGGGCTTAGACACTAATCCAACAGTCTCCCACTTGGATAAGTCTAGTAACTATATCTCACATACGACTTCAGGATCCGGTTAGCAATCGTAGCTCTTATATGCTTCTGTCAACTCTGATCAAAATCCTGTCCTTCAGATAAGGGATCGTATAATCCTCTGTTCTAGATATCATGGCGACAATACTTATTGTCCAGCATTTTGTTTCTCGATCTCTGATTCGTTCGACATAGAATTCAGTTGAACACGTCAACCTCATCCTGACCGGGCCCGATACATAAGTCAAACCAAATCATCGAGTGGCCAAGATATCGCTTTTATACTCTTAGAATAAAAGGAACAGAAAACTTCGACTTATATGCTTTTATCATTTACTAGCTAAGTCACACATAATAATGCGTTTTATAACATCAAGTTACTGATGCGTTTTCGCATTATCAATGTATAATTAACCAGCAAACATAACCATATCTCTAGGTTTAAAGATTATATGATATTATCATCTTGCGATCACTTGTGATAACTTTCATGAAGTGATACTAGCAAGTGCGGGCTTATTCCAATGCTCAAAACATATTTCATAAGCACTCATAAACTTTGTAGCAAACCTTTGCTATGTCTAAACCTTTTAGACAATCTACAAACAAATTTATGACAATCTTCTTTCATATCTACTTCCTACATATGAGCGATTGTGGACTGTTCGAACAATCTTATTATTCAGGAAGTCAAAACATGCAAAATTGGAAATAACAGATAAGTAATCAACACAAGATAGTAACTTTCTTATAAATAACACACCTTTATTTAATCATCAAAATGTTGAATACAAAATTATCCATTACAAATTTCCTATCTATCTAATCTAAACTAATATCGTCCTTTAGCCCAACGCTCCTAGCGTGCTTCAAATGCTTAACCCTACTCAGTCCCTTCGTAAGGGGATCTGCTGGGTTATCTTCTGACGATACCCTCTTCACAACAAGGAGTCCCTCTTCTACCCGATGTCTAATAAAATGGTATTTCATGTCGATATGTCGAGATCTGCCATGATCCCTTGGTTCCTTGGTCAAGGCAACCGCTCCTTCATTATCACAGAAAATTTCCATGGGTTCCTTTATGGATGGCATAACTCCAAGGTCTCCTATGAATTTCTTCAACCATATAGCCTCCTTTGACGCCTCGCTTGCCGCAATGTACTCTGATTCGCACATTGAATCAGCTACGGTCTCTTGCTTGGAACTTTTCCAAGTCACTGCTCCTCCGTTCAGGGTAAAGACCCAGCCTGACTGCGATCGGTAATTATCCTGATCCGTCTGAAAACTAGCGTCACTGTACCCTCGCACCCTTAAGTCATCACTCCCACTGAGGACTAGAAACCATTCCTTGGTCCTTCGTAGGTACTTAAGAATATTCTTGACAGCAATCCAATGCGCTCTACCAGGGTTCCCTTGATATCTGCTGACCATGCTCAAAGCGAAGGCCACATCAGGGCGACTACAGGTCATAGCGTACATAATCGAGTCAACTGCGGAAGCGTAAGGTACTCGGCTCATATCAGCTATCTCTGCCTCTGTACTCGGGCTCTGAGTCTTACTCAGTTTGGTATTGCATTGAATTGGCAACTCCCCTTTCTTGGAATTTTCCATACTAAAACGTTTTAGTACCTTTTCCAAGTATGTATCCTGACTCAGTCCTATCAGTCTCTTACTTCTGTCTCTCACTATCCTTATTCGCAAAATATATGCAGCCTCTCCGAGGTCCTTCATAGCGAAACACTTCCCAAGCCAGGACTTGACCTCCTGCAAGGTTGGGATGTCGTTTCCTATGAGCAGTATGTCATCGACATACAATACGAGGAAGCTCACTATACTCCCACTGGCCTTGACATACACACATGACTCATCTTCGCTTCGCAGAAAACCAAACTCTTTGACCTTCTCATCAAAACAAAGATTCCATCTGCGAGATGCTTGCTTCAATCCATAAATGGATTTCTCAAGCTTGCACACTCTACTTGGGTGCTTCGCATCGACAAAACCCTCTGGCTGATTCATGTAAACATCCTCAGCCAACTTCCCATTTAGGAAAGCGGTTTTTACGTCCATCTACCAAATTTCATAATCATGAAACGCAGCTATTGCGAGCATTACCCTAATAGACTTTATTTTAGCAACCGGCGAGAAGGTCTCATCATAGTCAACTCCAGGAGTTTGAGTAAAGCCCTTCGCGACCAATCACGCTTTATAAGTGAGAACTTTCCCATCCATGTCTGTCTTCTTCTTGAAGATCCACTTGCACCCGACTGTCTTACGACCCGGTACATTATCAACCAAATTCCAAACTTGGTTGTCATACATGGACTGAATCTCGATGTTCATTGCCTCTTTCCATTTAGCAGACTCTGGGCCTGCCATGGCTTCCTTGTAGCTATTAGGTTCGTCTAGATTTATTAGTGTACTATCACTAATAAACGTATCCCCGTCAGTAGTAATACGAAAACCATAAAACTGGGGTGGAACAATAACTCTACTCGAACGTCTAAGAGGTAAGGACTGGTCAATTGGTTCAACAGGAGTTTCCTCCTCATTTTGAACGCCAATGTCAGAGGTTCCTTCATCTCCTGACTCTTGAAGCTCTTCAAGGTCAATCTGACTCCCACTGTCTCCTTGACTTATGAGTTCTCTCTCTATGAAAACTCCTCTCCTAGCAACAAAGACAACATTGTCACTTGGTCTATAGAAGAGACAGGCAAAAGACTTATGTGGATAGCCGATGAAATAACACTTCTCACTACGAGGTTCTAGCTTGTCGTGATTCTCTCGTCTTACGAAAGCTTCACAACCCCAAACCTTGATATGTGCTAACGAGGGAGCTTTCCCTGTCCACATCTCGTGAGGTGTTTTAGCAACCTTCTTGGTGGGAACTAAGTTAAGGATATGGGCGGCAGTCTCTAAGGCATACCCCCAGAATGAGATTGGTAACGAAGCACGACTCATCATAGAACGAACCATGTCCAACAAGGTTCGATTACGTCTCTCAGCCACACCATTCAATTGTGGCGTTCTAGGAGGCGTCAATTGCGAAACTATTCCACATTCTTTTAGATAGTCGTGAAACTCAAGACTTAGGTACTCTCCCCCTCGATCAGATCGAAGCATCTTGATTTTCCTGCCCAGCTGATTCTCCACTTCATTCTTAAACTCTTTGAACTTTTCAAAGGTTTCTGACTTTTGCTTGATCAAGTAGATATATCCATATCTGCTATAATCGTCTGTAAAAGTCACGTAGAAGCGACAAGCGTCCCTTGTGGTGGATCTAAAGGGTCCACATACATCAGTATGTATGAGATCCAATACACCCTCACCCCTTTCACATGTACCAGTAAAAGGTGACTTGGTCATCTTCCCAAGTAAAGAAGACTCACACACGTCATCGTCCCTAAGGTCGAATGACTCCAAGACTCCATCCTTTTGGAGTTGGGCTATGCGTTTCTTGTTAACATGGCCAAGGCGACAATGCCACAAGCATGCTTTGTCCAAACTTGTGGACGAATCAATATTCAAAACATCATTTCCTAAATTATCTATAATTAACACAGATTCATAAATCCCATTACAAGGTAATGCATTGAAATAAAAGACACCATTCAAATAAGCATTAATAGAACCATTACTATTATCAAACGAATATCTGAAACCTTGTCTAAACAATCCATGAAAAGAAATGATGTTCCTTGCCATATCTGGCGAATAGCAACAATTATTTAAATCTAGCCCTAACCCATTAATCAACACTAAGGAATAAACTCCGATCTTGGTTACTGGTGAAGACTTCTTGTTTCCAATGATCAAGTTTATCCTTCCATGCTCCACTTCCCTACTTTCTCTTAGCCCCTGCAAATCATAACAAATGTGGTAACCACATCCAGTATCAAGGACCCATGAAGTAGCAAGTGATGAGTTATTAGATTTAATTAAATACATACCTGCAAAGGTGGGCTTTATCTTCCCATCCTTAATATCCTGCAGATATTTAGGGCAACTTCGTTTCCAGTGGCCCTTCTGGTGGCAATAGAAGCACTCTGCTTCCTTGGGGTTAGAAGAGGGCTTAACAGAACCTGCTTTGGTCCCACTAGAAGAGGAACCATCTTGGGTCTTACCCTTATGGTGGCTCTTAGAAGGAGCCTTCCTCTTCTTTCCCTTTCCTTGGCCAATTGCCAATACAGGAGCAGCTACAATAGAGGATGATGCAATAGATTTGTCCTTGAGGTTGCTCTCAGCTGTCCTCAGGAGCCCTTGAAGTTTACTCAGGGTGACCTCTTCCTTGTTCATGTGGTAGGTCATTCTGAACTGGTTGTAGCAGGAAGGCAAGGAGTGGAGGATTATGTCGATAGCCAAATCCTCATCAAACTTAACATTAAGTTTGAGAAGACGATCAACATACCTTTGCATTCTTTGCAAATGAGCGGTTAGGGATTCTCCACTCCCCATCCTAGCGGTGATCATGTTGGTAATGATCTCATAGCGCTCTTGCCTCGCGCTCTGGTGGTACCTGTCCAGCAAATCTTGATGCATCTCATATAAATACATGTCCTCATAGGACTTTTGGAGTTCGAGGTTCATGGTGGCCAGCATGATGTAATGAACTTTCGTCGCATCACACTCGTGGGCCTCAAAGGCGACCATCTCTTCAAGAGTAGCTTCTTCTGGGTTGATCTTTTCTAGTTTCTCATCGAGGACATATTCTGTGTCCTCGTAACGAGTTATCATGCGAATGTATCTCATCCACTCGTTGAAGTTCAACCCATCAAATGTCACCTTTTGACACAGGTTCATCAACGAGAATGACCCAGAAGTGTTGTTGTTAGACATCTGAAATAGAAAGAAACAAAGTTTGATTAGAAATGAATCCCCAATTAAACACCCAAATGAGAAATTAGGGCTAGGATCCAACAACATTATTTACAACTTAGAAAAGGGATGCCGTAATCTAAAAGTATATAATTTGAAGGTAAGTGAATGACGATTCACTAATTTTCACCATGAAAAACGAAATAGAGATTAAGTTTTAAATGTATTTGAAAATTCCTAGATTTCTTTTGAGATTCATTGAACATTTCAATGGCATGTTTAAATCTCGATATGCACTTCAAATTTGCGACTGGGATGCCGAGGATCGCAAACAAGTTGTGAATAACCATGCGAATCAACATGGTGCACCCAATGTCTCTATCACCTAATCAATGTGCCGGTTAGCCACACACGCTCCATTGATCTATGATAAAAATCGAGCCACCCTTTGTCACCAATGTCAATCCCAAATTAGTGTGCCGGTTAGCCACGCACGCTCCACTAACGTTTGACAGGGGTACAAAGTGTAATTCCATGGAATAGCATCATTTTCACATTTTACCCTAAAGTAACTAAGATTGGGAATTTATAAAACAGTGTAGTTACTTTAATATTTCCATTATACTTATAATGAGGAATTAAGTGCCCTATCCTATTCGTTCGGCTAACGACCCTCCACCAGTCAAGCAAGCGGTAGGTGTGAGTGTACACCCATTAAGCGCCATTTTATAGGCAGCAACCTTATACCCACCTTATAGACTGGCTTCATGAATGAGGCCTACTAGCGATAAGACTAGCTTATTCTTATACATATATATTAATTAATCTTGTAATAATATAATAGTATAGGGTTGAATTTTAAACTTGTAAAATTCTAAGGGTTTGAAATTTAAATCATTCAAAATTAAACTTTTAATCACAAAATTTAAATTTCAATACTTGAGGACAAGTTTTGAACTTTTCAAAACACAAGGGATCAAATAACAAATAATATAAATCAAACAATTAATTTAGTGATCATCTATATTTGACCTAATTCAATTTCTTGCAAGATAAGTTATCCAATTAATTCTAATAATCAATTTTAATCATATAAGGAATTTATTATCTAATCAATTGGTAAATATCTTTTGTTTTTGGGAAGGATAGTCTCACAAAATCATTAAAATTCGAATTTTATCAGTAAACACAAATTAGGCAACTATTCCATAGCAAAAACAACAAGAAATCCCGATATTGCCTCTGTCAGACGATCTGACTCGCCGAGTCACTCATGGACTCGCCGAGTAGTCGAACAGAAGCCAGAAAAACGATTTTCAGCATGTAAACAGTTATAGCATCACATACAACAAAAACCAATCAAGGCTCTGATACCACTGATGGGTCTATGCATAAGAACAATCCTATGTGCTCATACAAACCCTAATGCTTGGATCTAGATTTCTCTATTGTACATGCAATGAATCCAAAACTTACAAACCCTAATCTAGCATACATAATATCAAAATTAACATATAACATCAGATCTAGATGTTTACCTCTTCAAATAGTAGCTTGAATCTTCTTCTCTTGAGCTTAGAATCACAATTGTAATTCCTCTAATGGATCACAAACACCACACAAGCAAGAAGGCAACTTTGAGAGAGAGGAGGATGCTAATTTTCGGCCTAGGGTTTTCTCTTGGGAACAAGTGGCCGAAAATTGCATGCAAGGGTCTCTATTTATACTATAGGCTGCTAGGGTTTCAGTCTAAACCCTAATGGATACCTTAGCCACCAAGTAGCCCAAGGAACCTTCTGGAATAGGGCCCTTGGACGAAAATATGATGATCCCTCATCATAATTTCGTTCCCCCTTAGTCCATTAGGTTTCCCAGCCCAAAACTCAACTATCACACATTTGACAGTTTATGCCCCTTTATTTAATTAATCTCTTTTAGTCACCAAATTAATTCCTAATTAATTTATGACTAATACTAATTAAATAAATATGATTTCTCCTTTAATATATTATTCTTATAATATATTAATAAACCATAATATCCTCTCTCTTTCCTTAAATTACCTTGTCAAGTTGCTTTGGTGAAGGCAACCCAAAAGGACCATGCATAACCAGGTCAAGTACATACCAAATATAGTTACGGACTTAGACACTAATCCAACAGTCTCCCACTTGGATAAGTCTAGTAACTATATCTCACATACGACTTCAGGATCCGTTTAGCAATCGTAGCTCTTATACGCTTCCGTCAACTCTGATCAAAATCATGTCCTTCAGACCGAGACACCGCTTCCTCCTGCTTGGCATCTCTGCTGGTTGCCATCTTGCCTCTCCTGTTGGGCTGAGACTGACCGAGACACCGCTTCCTCCTGCTTGGCATATGCATTAGCTACAGCTTTGAGATTGGCCTCCTTTCGCTCTTCCCCTTCTATTTGCCTTAGATATTTTTCCACACGGAACTTGAGTTCGTCCCTGGATCTAGGAACAGTTCTGTGCATCTTCTTCGATATGGGTCCAGGGAGCAGCCCTTGGGCGAAGGCGCCTGTTACCAGGAACTCTTCATCTCCTGGAACATTCAAGGTAGTCAGCGTGAATCGATCATAATATTCACGAATCGACTCCCCTTCTTTCTGCTTGCATGCCATTACAGAGTTAGCGTCCCCCTTACCTTTCCTCTACTGCATGAAATTGTTGAGGAAAGGTATTTCAGCTGCTCAAAACTCGAGATATTGCCCGGCCTTAGAGACTTGAACCACTTCCCTGCATTTCCGGTTAGGGTGCAAGGAAAATAAGTGCAGGTGAAGCGACAATCCATCTTAAGGGATGTCATCGTCCATTCATAATTGTCGATGTGGTCATCTTGGTCTGTAGTACCATCATACTTTGGCATGTTTGGGAACATCGCCATGTGCGGAATCTCGTACTGCAGCAGCTCGTGGCTGAAATTAGAGCTAGCGCTTTGCATGGGATTATCCATGTACGAGTAGGACATCCCACCGTAGGCCATATGCTGTTGCATCTGGTAGGGGCTCACATACATCTGGTTATGCATGGCCACCGATGAGATATAGTAAGAAGACTCACCTCGTAAGTAATCAAGTAGCTCTAGTACCTCACAAACAGTCTAGACTCCGCCTACATAATATAATTATCTCGAATCAACAATTTGCAATAACCACCAATCTATCACTTATACTCAGTCTCCAAAGGGGTGAAAAGACCATTTTGGCCTTGCATGGTCTCTAAAGTCCATAATTGACCAAACCCTAAGAGTCAACGGAAGTCAACAGTCTCAGTTGACCCAACTTGACGAGTACACCTTTGTGACTCGTCGAGTTCTTCCTGTCCTCGGCAGAATCAGGAAACTCCAACTCAACTCGTCGAGTTGTCTCGTCAACTCGCCGAGTTGTAGCACTTCCAACCTATCGGGGAAAAACCCTAACTGACTCGTCGAGTCTCTTCAACCCCTTTTCATTCAGACGATTTTGGGCAGATCTACCACTCCAAACTCTAGATCTAGTCTCCCAAGGCTCGAAGGTCACGTAAAGCTTAGATCTTTACGTTCATGCATGGCATATTTGCTCCATAATACCAATACAAGCTCCAACAAGGGTTTGGTGCTCATAGGCTTGCCTCTAGCTCCATAAATCTTGGGTCTTTAGACTCACAAGACCTCCTACAATCCATGTCTGAGGTTTCAACCTCAAAATAGGCTCAAGGGACTCAATAAAACAAGAAGGATGGGGAAAATCCCTAGAACTCCCCAAACTAAGATCTCACAAGAAAAATGAACAAGATAGCATTTTTTTACCTCAAACAGAAGCTATCCACTGAGAACCTCTAGATCCAAACGTCCATTTTTGCTCCAAGCCTTAATGTTTTCCTCTTCTCCTTTCAAGGTGCGCCAAAATGCTCAAGATAGCCTCTCATTCTCACACAACAAGCTAAAACTCAATTAGGGTTCTTCACATTGCTCAAGGGTGATGAGGGAGGCGAAAATGGGGGCTTAAGGCCCTTTAAATAGGACACAAGCCCTAAAATTAGGGTTTTCTCAACACAAACGCAACTCCTCGAGTCCAGACTTCGACTCGTCGAGTTGATCACTAAACCCATGCAGATAAAACCCATCTTTACTCGACGAGTTGAGCCTCCAATTCGCCGAGTTGCTCAAGCAGCAAACAAGAAGTCAATTAAATACAATGTCTGGGAGTCGGGATGTTATAATTCTCCCCCACTTGAATTAGATTTCGCCCTCGAAATCACTCCTTAACAACACATAGATCAAAACCCAATACTCGATAAGCACCACCAAAAAATCTCATATCATTCCACAATCCCTCACCCCAAACGGCCGAAACCAACAGGAATTCCCAACCCGAAGAAGGACGGACCCTTCTACTGTCGTGGTACCAGTTTTGGCTCTCCAGAACCTGGAAACTAATGGGGTCTGTCTCCCTGTCAGACCGCCCATGTAAAATATCATCATGCTATTCGCTCAATGAATAACAGACCCAATAAAAAACTTCCAACTCTGATTATCTCGTTGCGACAGGTAGGAACAAGTCGTTGACAAATAATTCAATAATTTGTTGTTGTTTTCTCATGTCAGACATACTAATCGATCCAGATCCTAGCTCAAAATCAACGGAAGGGTCACATCTCACCAGGAACCCACCACTTGTACTGCTCTCAGAACCAATCTGAAAAGGATCCTCAATATTTTGTCCTCAAACACAAGAAAAATGATCACACCCGTTCGGAACTATCCTCTGACGTCTATAATCATAAGCCTCAGCTTCCTCTCAAATGTCCCTTCCAACACCGAGCACTAGGTCAGCTCCTGACATAACAGTTGAACCTCCAAAGGCTACCCCTTGCACACCCAGTGAAACGACTCTACAAACTTCCATCTCTCAATTGCTATCTCAACCCCTCATATGGCACACAAAGCCACAAAGTTCGTCTTACCTCAAGTGAATACTACAATCCATCTGAAATTACCTTGCCTCCGACCTCAGTCGTCTACCACTCACTCGTTCCATGCGACTCGTGGTCCTTCCCAAGCCAAAGAACCGACCCACTCATATCAAAAACATCAGATGGAAACCATTACCTCTAAAAAAGGAAATCCATCTGAAAACCCCGAAATCTCGTCCTGCCTACTCAATACACAAATAAGCCAAACTCAAGCTCGAAAGGTTGATTCAATAGTAGGATTGGAGTCACACTTCTCTAATATGACACTCAACTCACGACTCGTGATCCGCGAATCTACGCGTACATTATGTTGGATAAGGTGTCTAAGTCCATAACTATTTCTGGTATGTACTTGACCCGTTTTGGCATGGTCCATTTGGGTTACATGGCATCATGATAATTGGATAGACAAAATGAGAGAAAGGACACTTGTGATTTGTTAATATATTATAATTTATAATATATTAATATGAAATCATATTATTTAATTAGTATTGATCAAGAATTAATTTGGAATTAATTCTGTGATCTAAAAGAGACTAATTAAATATATGGGGATTGATTGTGTAAATCATCCATTCTTGTATAGTGGGCTTATGATCCATGGTTTATTGGATTGTGCTAAAACCCATAAGGTGCTCCATGGAGGTTAAAACCCATAGATCATGGAGGAAATGAAAAGCCATGTCAATTATGGTTTACATGGTGTAACCCTACTTGTGACACACTATATAAAGACCTCATAGGCTAGCAAAATCAGCACTAATAGAAAAGAACAAGGAGGCATCACATTACAAGTACCCCATGCCATGCTAGTTAGGATAAGAACCTTGGAAAAATCAAATTTGCATGTATCTTAGTAAAACATAGATCCAAGGTTTCTGGGGTTGCATGTACACCATAGGAGTGTTAGAATGCTCAAAACCCATCAGTGGTATCAGTGCCTAGGCTTGTTTTCTTGATATTTGATGCAATCTGTTTGATAAAATCGATTTTTCTGTTCTCTGTGCAGTGGACTCGCCGAGTCCATGGGGGGACTCGACGAGTCCAAGTGTAAATACATCCTACTCGTCGAGTAGGTTCTTACACTCGACGAGTAGGAGACCCTGTATGCAGAATTTCGAGTTTTGCTGCTGGAAATGGACTAGATTCATTACCCTAAACTGTTTTTGACTTATAAAACTTGTTTTTGATGAGGTAATGATTATGCTAATCCATTTTCAATGGTTATTATCAAAATTTCAAGCTTTATATGTGTTTATATGATTCTTGAAATTGTTGATATGAATGTTCATACACTTATGAGTTTGGTAGATCATAGGAATTATTTGCAAATTGTTTGTTAGTTTAATTCTTGATCTAAATGTTTTTAATGGAGTCCATAATTTGTGCTCATGTTATGATTACCAAAAGTCTTTTTCTTTTAAAGTCCATTAAATAACTCATAGGTTCCATAAAATAAAGAGTCTTCATTTTAATAAACCATTAACTCATAAGTTATGAAGTTGAAAAGTTTTGAATAGTTACAAAACTTGCCCTCAAGTTTTGGAACATGTAAAGTCACTTTAGAAAACTTTAGTTCCAACCCCTACAATTTTAAAAGTTAAAATTCAACCCTTATAATTTATAGTATTATAAGTTAATAATATATATATATATATATATATATATATATATATATATATATATATATATATATATATATATATATGTAAGATCAAGTCGTTTTACCGTTAGTAGGCCTCATTCACGAAGCCGGTCTATAAGGGGGGTATAAGGTTGTTGCCTATAAAATGGCAGCTTAATGGGTCTCCACTCTCACCCACTGCTTCCTTGACTGGTGGAGGGTCGTTAGCCGAACGGGTAGGACAATGACTTTAATTCTCATTAAAAGTATAATGATAAAGTAACTAATTGTTTTATAAATTCTCAATCTTAGTTACTTTAGGAAAATGTGAATTTGGTGCTAACCCATGAAATTACACTTTGCACCTTGCTTAAGTCGTTAGTGGAGCGTGTGTGGTTAACCGACACACTAACTTGGATTTAACAAGGTTGGCAAAGGGTAACTTAAGGTTTATCATAGATCGGTGGAGCGCGTGTGGTTAACCGGCACATCGATTAGGTGATAAAATTTAGAGTACCAAGTTAATTTGCATGGTTATTCACACCTTGTTTTGTGATCCTCGGCATCCCAGTCACAAAACTTGAAGGGCACAATCGAGATTGAAACATGCCATTGAAAAGGTCAATGAATCTCAAAAGAATCTAGGAGTTTCAAAACCAATTAAAACCTAATAATACATTTCGTTTTCATGGTGGAAATTGGTGAATCGTCATTCACCTACCTTCAAATATTTTATAGCTTGGATTACGGCATCCTTCTTCTAAGTTATAAAATATTGTGTTGGGTCCTAGCCTTAATATTACATTTGGGTGTCTTATTAAGGATTACATATCTAATCTAAACTTGTCTTTCTTCTTTTTCAGATGTCTTCCAACAATGTTGCTTCTGGCTCAAACCCTACTGCCTCCTTCTCTCTCATGAACCTTTGTGGGAGAGTCATCTTTGATGGGACTAATTTCAATGACTAGATTAGGAACATAAGGATGGTCACTCGCTATGAGGACAAGGAATATGTCCTCGACAAGGAACTGAAGGAACTTGATGAGTCTTATGCTACTCCAAAGGAGATCGCTGACTTCAGGACTCATAAGAGAGATGCCATTAAGTGGCATGTATCATGTTGGCCACGATGACAGCCAGGCTCCAAAAGTCCTATGAGGACTTTTATGTTGGATTAGTGTCTAATTCCATAACTATATTTGGTATGTACTTGACCCGATTGGCATGGTCCATTTGGATTGCATGGCATCATGCATTTGGATAGACTAAAATGAGAGAAATAACACTTAAGGTTTACTAATATATTATAAGTTCTAATATATTAATAAGATTATTTAATTAATATTGATCAAGAATTAATTTGGAATTAATTAAGTGATCAAAAGAGACTAATTAAATATATGGGTTGATTGTGTAAATAATCCATACGTGTATAGTGGGCTAATGCTCCATGGATTATCAAGTTGGGCTAAAACCCATAGGATACTCCATGGATGCTCCATGGTGTGTTTGTATACATGGATCATGGAAATGAAAAGGCCATGACAATTTGGGTTTACATGGTGTAACCCTAATTGTGACACACTATATAAGCATCTTATTCTTCCCAAAATCGGCCACCATGGTTACTATGAAGGAATGATGAGGGCTAGCTGATTTCATGAAGTGGTTCATTTCTCTCTAAGTTATTCCAAGTGCATTTGATGTTGTGTGAACCATTTGAGGTGTCACACTTGAGGCACTAGGCTCTTAAACTCCATGTAATCAAGCTACATCAAAAGGTATGTCTTCTAACTTATATTATTCCATATGAATCAATGTTTTGTATGCTAGTTAGGATAATACCTTGGAATATTCATATTTTCATGTATAATAGAGAAAACATAGATCCAAGGTATTTAGGGTTGCATGTACACCATAGGAGTGTTAGAATGCTCAAAACCCAACAGTGGTAATAGAGCCTAGGCTTGTTTTCTTGTTATACATGCAAAATTGGCTGAAAAATTGAAGTTTGTTGTTATCTGCTCAGCAGACTCGCCGAGTCCATGAAGGGACTCGACAAGTCCAAGGCTAAATTCATCCAACTTGCCGAGTTGGTTCATGCACTCGACGAGTTGGACCCCCAGACAGCATATCTTCGATTGTTTTGGCTGGAATTGGACTAGCAACATGGCCCTAAGCTGTTTTTCAACTTATAAACATGTTTTTGATGTGGTAATGTTCATGCTAATCCAATTTCAAAGATAATTGTCAATAGATTCATGTTTTGTATTAGTTTAATGGTTAGACTAATTACATGAAAAAGTTTGATTGAATTATCTTGTTCTTATGAGTTGCTTAGATTAATAGAAAAGTTATGTGAAATTGTTATTTTCAATCCAAATTAATCTAAGAGTTGGTTCTAAAATGTGTTTTTGTAACTTGTCCTCAAGTTATATGCAAAGTCACAATTAAGATTCATAAAACTCATAAATATTTCCATAGGTTTTGAATAAAGAAAAGTCATATTCTTTTAGTAGTTTAAAGTCTTCCATAACTTGTCCTCAAGTTATGGAACTTGAAGAGTTTTTTGAATTAAAACTACTTCAAACACAGAAGTTATGGAATTTAATAGTTTTGAATATTTTCAAAACTTGCCCTCAAGTTTTGGAATTTGTATAGTTCCCCTCATGAATACTTTAATTCCAAGTTAAGCCCTTAGAATTTTAAAAGTAAAAAGTCAACTCTTATACTTTATAGTATTATAAGTTAATAATAATATATATATATATATATATATATATATATATATATATACGTATAAGAGCAAGTCAGTCTTACCGTTAGTAGGCCTCATTCACGAAGCCGGTCTATAAGGGGGGCATAAGGTTACTGCCTATAAAATGGCAGTTTAATGGGTGTCCACTCTCACCCACCGCTTCCTTGACTGGTGGAGGGTCGTTAGCCGAACGGGTAGGAAAAGGACTAGAATTCTCCCTACATTAAAAGTATTAATGATAAATACTAAGTAACTAAACTTTTATAAATTCCCAATCTTAGTTACTTAGGAAAATGTGAATTTGGTGCTAACCCATGAAATTACACTTTGCACTTTGCTTAAGTCGGTTAGTGGAGTGCGTGTGGTTAACCAGCACACTAGCTTGATTTAACAAGGTAGGCAAATGGTAACTTAATGTTTATCATAGTATCGATGGAGCGCGTGTGGTTAAGCGGCACATCGATTGAGGGGTAAATATTAAGGGTACCAAGTATATTTGCATGGTTATTCACACCTTGTTTTGTGATCCTCGGCATCCCAGTCACAAAACCTGAGAGGGCACACTCGAGATTGAAACATGCCATTGAAAAGTTCAATGAATCTCAAAAGATCTAGGAGTTTCAAATCCAATTAAAACCTAATAAATTATTTCGTTTTTCATGGTGGAAATTGGTGAATCGTCATTCACCTACCTTCAAATATTCTATAGCTTGGATTACGGCATCCCTCTTCCAAGTTATAAAATATTGTGTTGGGTCCTAGCCTTAATATTTCATATTGGGTGTTATATTAAGGACTTTAAATCAACTATCTTGAATATCTCCCAAAAGATGATGTCCCGAAAATCATTCTTCACTCCCTCCACATCCTCCAATTAATCTCCCTAACCCACAAGTTCAAGGTCACTCAAGCCCTATTGGCAAGCAAGGTCTATGTGTGCTCACATCTTGGAGATGAAGTCACATATTGACAAGCCGGGAGAGTTGGGTGTCAAAGTCTTGAGGAAGTTGGATGTTGACTAATCACTTCCTAAGACACATAGTGAGTTCTTTATGGACTACTATGTAAAAGACTATGACATGACCCTTAATGATCTTATCTATTTGCTTTGTGTTGCTGAATCAGCAATGATTTGGAGCACTGGTAGAGAAAATTTGATAAGAAGATCAACTTCCCAAACTTCTATGGACTTTGAAAATGGTAACATTGGATATCCAGAAAAGCTTTCTCTTCCCAATGGAAAGGGATTGACCATAGTTAACTCGGTTGACCAAATGGTAAAGAGAAAGGCAAGTCTGAGATAGTCCAGTGCACCTTCCCAAAGGGTCCATATGTTTTTGTTGCCAAAGGAAGGGGCATTGGTTGCGAAGCTGCCTTAAGTACCTGAAAGATCTGAGAGAAGGTCTAGTCAAAAGGCTTGACTCTGCTTCAGGTAAGTCCACTATCTAACTCTCTTAAGTTCCTATTTGAAGATTCTTAATACATTTTAAATGTATGGCAGGATCAAGCAAAGGGATGGGAACTTAGAAAAAGAGTATGCTGAATGTGATCGCGAAGATGGATTTCAATCGCATGGTTCGAAGATCGGATTCTTGAGCTACTACTTAGAGAGTTATGATAGATTGCTAGGAAATATGTAATAGCATAGTTTCCATTTAAAGTTGCATTGTAAGGAAAGTTTTTCCGCATTTGATAAATAAATAAAATTTTGTTTTATTTTATATGTCCTTGAAATGGCACTTATGGAAAATTGATGTTTGTATATTTCTAGCAATAATGGAAATATGAATTTGATTCTTTCATTTGTGTTAGTGTCTAAATTTACCAAATAAAGAAAGATTCTCATCACCCAAGGTTTCAGTTGGATAGAAACTTGGAAATCATGCAAGTTGTGTAGTATGATGAATGAGAATTTTTCATCTTTGGAAAATTAAGATTAATTCCTTGTTCACATCTATATGTGAGTCAAGTGAAGGACTAAGGGATCGAGTACACATTCTGGTGTACTGATCAAGTCCACCACAAAAGATCGATAAGACTATTCGTCATGATTTACTAAAGTTTAGTAAATATGGTTATCCTTACTAGTTTAAGTATAATTCTGAAACATTGGAAAAGTTTCGATGTATGGCAGAACGAATGAGAAGAATCAAATTAGGCAGAAGGATAAAAGTTTCTCAAATCTGAAAAGATGGGAGAGTACTTTAGTATCATATTTTCTGATCATCTTAATGATTTAGAAATCATGTCACAATTTGTCCTCTAAGGACATCTTAGTGCATTCTTATGACTAAGAAGATGAAGCAAGAATTGCTGAAATGGTTAAATCAAGAAGATGAGTCATACTTCGTTCCAAAACAATTCCTAGAGTCATACTCTAAGATTGTAACTTGAGTGACATATCTTAAAGAAAGGTTTATAACACTTGTCAAATGTAAGAGTAAAAGTGTCCTACTCTTATACATTTGAAATTGGTAAGTTGTGATGTTTTGGATAAAACAAAGACCAACTTAGGCCAATTGTGTGAAGTGTTTGTCTTGATAAAGAATCTGCATTATCTCTTGAATATTTGACAATTGAGTCTTATATGTCAAGAGGACAGTGGGAGTCTTAGAGATCTTGGAAAAGCTTCAAGATCTAATCAAGAATAAAACCTGTAGTTTGACACTAGCACACGACGTGAGGTTTATAACCTATCATGTTGACATGTTCCTATTTCTGTGTCCATTCCAGTTAAAGTTGGCTTGCATTGGTTGCATAACAACTTGGAAGCAATGGCAGGCCCTTGTGCTGCTAGGTGGCAAGAAATTAAGATTGAGTTCAGTCCATATAAGTTTGGATTTGTCATTATCCTTGTCTTGTGATTATGGTTTTGACAAATTCACATGGATAAGAACACATACTGACATACACCATAAAATCTAAGTGTCATAAGGTTTCTCTCCGATTCATGAAAATGATGGTGAGGAAACACTTTCACTAAGTAGATTTTAGGTAGATAGCAATTGTGATATTTGTATTCTCAAAGTCGTTAGTGGAGTGTGTGTGGTTAACCGGCACACTAACATGGACTTGTGAGGAATGACAAAGGTCTAAACAATTGAGACTATGATTACGACATCCCTTTTCATAGTTCTGAAATTGTTTAGACACACATGTGTGCTATCTAAGGAAAGGTGTATGATTTTGATAAAGTTTTTTATCAAAGCACTTCGTATCAGAAGTCTGAACTTTGGTAAGAAAGTCAATAAAGTATTGATTTCTAGAAGTCCAGCTGATTTCTGAGTACATGTCAAAGCTAGTGGGAGCATAAGTGTTATGCTAATAATCATTATGTTAGTGGGATCATGATAATTATGATAAGTATATCGAGTTAGCAATGTTAATTATAGAAAAACAAAGTTTCAATTCCTAAAGTTGCATGGGTTGAAAAAGTTGTTTTGCTATAATTAAGGGATAGGAAATTATACTTCATTTCAAATCTAAAAGCTTAGATCGTGAGATTTTAATCAAATTTAGTCAAGTATATATATATATATATATATATATATATATATATATATGTTGAAAAAGTTGTTTTGCTATAATTAAGGGATATGAAATTATACTTCATTTCAAATCTAAAAGCTTAGATCGTGAGATTTTAATCAAATTTAGTCAAGTATATATATATATATATATATATATATATATATATATATATATATATATGAATGTTATGTTGGAATGGTTCAACATAAGGAAATTCTATATATGGGAACATTATTTGCGTTCTAAAATTCGATTATGATTACGGCATCCCTTTTCATAATCTGAATTATGAGAACATGGCAAATAGAAATAGAAATATTATAGCAAAAGACTGGTCTAATATCATGTCTTTATGTGAGACATCTTGAATCGTGTCCCATATGCTTCAGATATAGGATCGATTGCATGTGCTATAATATTCTTCTGTTCTAAATTCTTCCAAATGCCTATGGCATTAAGAGGGGAAAAGTACTAGAACTGGATATGACTAAAGTGATTAAGCAATTGTCGAGGACAATCTAAGGTTTACCAAAGATTGGTTGCTCAGGGAAAGTTGGAAGTATGGTGTAAATTTTTGGAGAGGACCATTTTGACATATTCTGAAAAGAGGCAATTCTTGTTCAGAAGTGATAGTCAAAATGAGAATATGGCAATATTCCCATAGGTGGAAGTTATTCATTAAATCTGTGTAAGATTAGGAAACTTAATGCAAGAAGGATGTTCAAAGCAATGTACTTTGAGTTTGAGATTTCGTTTCCATGGAATGATCTCCATTGGAATACTATGTAATGTCTGTTGAGAAGTCTTTGTGACTTTGTGCATAATCATTACAAGAGGATCAATGCATATAAGTTTAGAATCTAACAAGATTTTGGTAAATGGCAGGAATTTGGAATTCTTGTATTTGCGGTAAAGATTTTGGACTGTGAAATGAGAATCATTGGAATTATGTTCAATCGATCTATTTCACAAAGTAAAGATCATAGACAAACTTAGTATGCATGCTTGGTGTATGGCATAACTAATGTTTAGACAAACATAGTGTGCATACTTGGTGTATGACATGACTAGTGCTTAGAAAACATAGTGTACATGCTCGGAGCATGGGACAGCTATTGTTTTAATTCAAGTATAAAGTTGATAGTTTGAAACAGTATGCAATGAATGATGGGTAATCAATATGGTGATAAATAAAAGGTGTTTTTATTTATATTCATAAGTTCTGAGACCATATTGGATTCGATTATTCTTGTGTTTCACTTTGCATGTTTTGACTTCCAGAATAACTAGGTCGTTCTTCCTGAATGACTAAGTTATTCAAACCATCCATAGTCGGTCATATGTTGGAAGTAGATATGAATCAAGATTGTCATGAAAATGGTTTGTAGATGTCCAAGGTAGTTGACATAGCAAGAGTTGTTGCAACATTCATGAGTGCTCATAAGTTCTGAGTATTGGATTCAACCCACGCTCATTGGAATCACTTAATGGATTTTATCACGAGTGATTATGAGACGATAATATATTATATTCTTCAAACCTAGAGATATGGCTTGTTGCCTATGAGTTGGTTATACATTGATTGCACGAAAACGTATTTGATAAATCAGTGTTATAAAACGTCCCTTTGTGTATGATTCAACAAGTAGTAGAGCAAGCATATGAGTCGAAGTTTATCCATTCCTTTTACCCTTGAAGGGATAAAAGCGATATCTGTGGGCCCCTCGATGATTTAGTGATGACACCCGGAAGTGCTTGGCTAAGCCAGGACTGATTTGATTTGTTCAATTAGTCGGTCGTCATAAATCAGAAATCGGGAAACAACAAATGGACAGAGAGAATGATTATAATCCATGTCTCAGTCCATATGATATCTAGAATGGATGAATATATGATCGCTTATCTAATGGACGCGTCATTTATTTGTTCAGAGTTCGACAACAACTTTTAAGAGCTACGATTGCTAGTCAGGTTTTGAAGTCATACGCAATAATAGTTTTAGACTTATCCAAGTGGGAGACTCTTGGATTAGTGTCTAAGTCCATAACTATATTTGGTATGTACTTGACCCGATTGGCATGGTCCATTTGGGTTGCATGGCATCATGCATTTGGATAGACTAAAATGAGAGAAATAACACTTAAGGTTTACTAATATATTATAAGTTCTAATATATTAATAAGATTATTTAATTAGTATTGATCAAGAAATAATTTGGAATTAATTAAGTGATCAAAAGGAGACTAATTAAATATATGGGTTGATTGTGTAAATCATCCATACTTGTATAGTGGGCTAATGCTCCATGGATTATCAAGTTGGGAAAAAACCCATAGGATGCTCCATGGTGTGTTTGTACCCATGGATCATGGAAATGAAAAGGCCATGACAGTTAGTGTTTACATGGTGTAACCCTAATTGTGACACACTATATAAGCATCTTATTCTTCCCAAAATCGGCCACCATGGTTACTATAAAGGAATGGTGAGGGCTAGCCGATTTCATGAAGTGGTTCATTTCTCTCTAAGTTATTCCAAGTGTATTTGATGTTGTGTGAACCATTTGAGGTGTCACACTTGAGGCACTAGGCTCTTAAGCTCCATGGAATCAAGCTACATCAAAAGGTATGTCTTCTAACTTATATTATTCCATATGAATCAATGTTTTGTATGCTAGTTAGGATAATACCTTGGAATATTCATATTTTCATGTATAATAGAGAAAACATAGATCCAAGGTATTTAGGGTTGCATGTACACCATAGGAGTGTTAGAATGCTCAAAACCCAACATTTTATCCTTTTGAGATGCACCAGGATTTGATGGAAAGATATCATCAGATTGCTCGTCAAACGCGATATGAAATCATCTCCTCTATGATAACAACCCAAATGAAGGACGGTGAATCCATAACGGGCCACACGCAGAAAATGCGAAGGTTTGTGGACCGTTTGCTGAAGTTGAATGTGAACTTCCCCGAGGAGTTGGCTATTGATATCATATTTCACTCCTTACCTACTTGTTATGATCAGTTCCGGATGACCTATCATATGAACAAGGAGGAGGTCACACTCAGCAAACTTCAAGGACTTTTGAAGATCGCCGAAAGTGGTCTTAAAGGTAAATCGGTTGTTACCACTCCTACTCCTACCACCACCCCTGTTCTGGGCATCGGGCAAGGAAAAGGGAAGAAGAGGAATACCCCTTCGAAGGGTACCAAGAGAAATTCTCTTGATGGCTCCTCTTCAAGTAGAACCAAAGGTGGTTCTGTCACACCTTCTGCCAACCCTAAAGAGGCTGAATGTTTCTATTGCCATGAAAAGGCGCACTAGAAGAGAAACTGCCCAACGTACTTGCAAGATGTTAAGGATGGGAAAGTGAAACCCAACCATGCAGGTATTTACACTATATTGTCTAAGAACTCACCATATTCTAATTCTTGGGTCCTTGATACAGGTTGTGGTATTCACATATGTTCAGATTTGCAGGGACTAAGAAGAAGTGAGAATGTGGAGCACGGGAAGATAAACTTGATCATGGAGAATAGGAAAGCTTTACCTGTCACCAAGATTAGAGTTTATTCTTTGTTGCTAAGTAGTGGGTTAAGATTAGATTTGAATAAATGTTGTTACTCGTCTGAAATGGCGAGAAATATTATTTCCTTTCACGGTTTGTACAAACAAGGATTTACCTTTTCATTTGATAATGAATGTGGTGGTATTAATGCTTTTTATAATTATGTTCTTTATTTTAAAGCATTACCTTGTGATAGTGTATATGAAACTGTGTCGGTTGTAGATAACCTAGGAAATAATGTGTTGTGTATTGATTCTTCCACTAGCTTGGATAAAGCATCATTATGGCATTGTCGTCTTGGACATGTTAGCAAGAAACGCGTAGGCCAACTCCAAAAGGATGGAGTATTGGAGTCATTTGACCTAAAGTCGGATGATAGTTGTGAATCTTGTTTACTTGGAAAAATGACAAAGTCACCCTGCACTGGTACCTATGCTAGAGGTGAATTTTTGTTGGAACTCGTACACACAGATGTCTGTGGACCCTTCAGAACCGCCATAAGGGATGCTAACTGCTTCTATGTGGCTTTTACTGATGATTATAGTAGATATGGCTATGTCTACTTAATCAAGCATAAGTCAGAAACCTTTGAAAAGTTCAAAGAGTTTAAACAGGAAGTGGAGAATCAGCTGGGCAGGAACATTAAGATGCTTCGATCCGATCGAGGTGGTGAGTATCTTAGTACAGAGTTCCTTGTCTATCTTAAGGAATGTGGGATTGTCTCACAATTGACACCTCCCAGAACACCACAGCTTAATGGTGTGACTGAGAGGCGTAATCGAACCTTGTTGGACATGGTTCGTTCCATGATGAGTGGAGCTTCGCTACCAATCTCATTTTGGGGGTATGCCTTAGAGACTGCCGCCCATATCCTTAATCTAGTCCCTACCAAAAAGGTTGCCAAAACACCTCACGAGATGTAGACTGGGAAAGTTCCCAATTTGGAACACATCAAGATTTGGGGTTGCGAGGCTTTCATGAGGCGCGAGACTCACGATAAGCTCGAACCTCGAAGTGATCGGTGTAATTTCATCGGCTACCCACATAAATCATTTGGTTACCTCTTCTATAGACCCAATGAGAATGTGGTCTTTGTGGCAAGGAGAGGAGTCTTTCGCGAGAGAGAGTTTATAGGCCAAGGAAACATTGGGAGGCAAATTGACCTTGAAGAAATTCAAGAGTCAAGTGGTGAAGGAACCTCAAACCCTAGCAATCAATCTGAGGAGGAAACTCATGTTGATCCAACTGACGAGTCTGTACCTCTGAGGCATTCCACTAGAGTTAGGAATGCACCTGAGCATTACTATGGTTTCCATATTACCGCGGAAGGTGATACACTTATCAGTGATAGTACACTAGTAATTTTGGATGAACCTAACAGCTACACGGAAGCCGTGGAAGGCCCCGAGTCTGCTAAATGGAAAGAGGCTATGGACAGCGAGATACAGTCCATGTATGACAATCAAGTTTGGAACTTGGTTGACAATGTACCAGGTCGTAAGACAGTCGGGTGCAAATGGTCTTCAAGAAGAAGACCGACGTGGATGGGAATGTACACACTTATAAGGCGCGACTAGTTGCAAAGGGCTTTTATCAAACTCCGGGAGTTGACTATGATGAGACCTTTTCACCAGTAGCGAAGATTAAGTCTATTAGGGTTATGCTAGCCATTGCTGCGTTTCATGATTATGAAATATGGCAAATGGATGTCAAAACCACTTTCCTTAATGGAAAGTTGGCTAAGGACGTTTACATGAGTCAACCAGAGGGTTTTGTCAGTACAGAGTACCCTAATAGAGTGTGTAAGCTTGAGAAATCCATCTATGGATTGAAACAAGCACCTCACCGATGGAATCTTTGTTACGGTGAGAAAGTCAAAGAGTTTGGTTTTTCGAGGAGCAAAGATGAGTCTTGTGTATATGTCAAGGCTAATGGGAGTATAGTTAGCTTTTTGGTATTATATGTGGATGACATACTACTCATAGGAAATGACATCCTAACTCTGCAGGAGGTGAAGTCCTGGCTTGGGAAGTGTTTCGCTATGAAGGACCTTGGAGAAGCTGCCTATATCCTAGGGATAAGAATTTGGAGAGACAGGAGTAAGAGAATAATTGGACTTAGTCAAAGTACCTACTTGGATAAGGTGTTGAATAGGTTCAGCATGCAGGATTCCAAGAAAGGGGAGTTACCGATCCAGATTAACGCAAGACTGAGTAAGACTCAAAGACCGAGTACCGAGGCTGAAATAGCTGAGATGAGTCGAGTTCTGTATGCTTCCGTTGTAGGCTCGATCATGTATGCTATGACTTGTACTCTTCCTGATGTGGCCTTTGCTTTGAGCATGGTCACCAGATATCAGGGGAACCCTGGCAAGGCTCACTGGACTACGGTAAAGAACATTCTCAAGTACATGCGGAGGACTAAGGACTGGGTCCTTACCCTCGGTGGGAGTGATGACTTGAGAGTAGTGGGGTATAGTGATGCTAGCTTCCATACTGATAGGGATAATTTCCGCTCTCAGTTAGGCTGGGTCTTTACCTTAAATGGAGGAGCAATTACTTGGAAAAGTTCCAAGCAGGAGACAGTGGCTGATTCAACTTGCAAATCAGAGTACATAGCAGCAAGCAAGACAGCAAAGGAGGCGATATGGCTGAAGAACTTCATGTTGGATTAGTGTCTAAGCACGTAACTATATTTGGTATGTACTTGACCCGATTGTGCATGGTCCTTTTGGGTTGCCTTCACCAGCAACTTGACAGGATGATTTATGAAGAGAGAGGTTATTATGGTTTATTAATATATTATATGAATAATATATTAAAGGAGAAATCATATAGTTTAATTAATATTAGACAAGAATTAATTAAGAATTAATTTTGTGGCTAAAAGAAATTAATTAAATAAAGGGGACTTAAACTGTCAAATGTGTGATAGTTGAATATTGGGCTGAGAAGGCTAATGGACTAGGCTTGGACGAAATTAGGGATGTGTCCATCCTAATTTCGGCCAGAAGGGCCCTATTCCAGAAGCTTCCTTGGATTGCTTAAGGCCTAAGTTGTCCATTAGGGTTTTTACTGTAACCCTAGCAGCACATGTATAAATAAGACCCTAGGGCATTAGATTTCGGCCACCTGAAACCCTAGAAGTCTTGATAGCCGAAATTGTGCCTCTCCCCTCTCTCCAATATCATCCTCTTGCTTGTGTGGTGTTTGTAAGCCATTAGAGGAGTGATATTTGTGACTCTAAGCTCCAAGACAAGAATTCAAGCCATTGTCAAAGAGGTAATCATCTAGATCTGATTTCATATAGTATTTTCGAAATATGTATGCTAGATCTAGGGTTCAAAAGTCTTGGATGAATTGCATGTACAATAGAGAAACCTAGATCCAAGCTTTAGGGTTTGCATGAGCACATAGGATGTTCTTTTGGCTCAAACCCAACAGTGGTATCAAAGCCTTGATTGGTTTCTATTGTATTGATGCCTTGTATGTTCATTCATGCTTTAAATTTCATTTTTTGGCCTTCTGACTGATGAACTCGTCGAGTCCCAATGAGGAACTCGACGAGTTGGGTGAACTCGACGAGTTCTCATTGGGAACTCGGCGAGTTTAGCTATCAGACAGAGGATATCTCGGGATTTCTTGCTGATTTGCTGAAGGATAATTACCAAAACTGTTTTTGACTAATAAAATCCAATTTTTATCATTGTTATGTGATTATCCTTACCAAATCAAAAGATAATTACCAATTAATTGAATAATAAATTTCTTATGTGATAAACTTTGATTATTTGATTTATTTGATGAATTATCTTGTGAATAAAATAGAATAGATCAAATTTAGATAATCATTAAATTAAATGTTTAATTTGAATTATTTGCTATTTGATCCTATGTGTTTTGAAAAGTTCAAAACTTGCCCTCAAGTTTTGAAATTTGATCCTATGTGTTTTGATCCTATGTGATTATCCTTAAATGTTTAATTTGAATTATTTGCTATTTGCTATTATATCCCTATGTGTCACACCCCCAAACCAGAACGGCGGAAACGTTCGGGGGCGGATGACTTCAGATAAGGATCACAACACATGCAATATAGTAATCAAAGTACAAACAACCATTGCATTAATAAGTATAAGTTTTACATAAGTGTTTAAACATTACATATTCAAACACCAAAGTAGGTACAGTAGAAGACAAGACTCGCAGTACGGTACTAGGTAGTCTTCTCAAAAGCTTCAGGAGTGTACCCGTCTACTGGATTCCTGAGAATACAAGTTATTTGGAAAGAGTAGATCAGCATTTAAGCTGGTGAGTTCATAAGTATTTTAGTTCTGTTAAGTATACCCTAAGTTCTTTGGATAAGTTCACTGATTCCTCCAGAAAATCCTATATTTGCTGAGGCGATAGACTGATAACCTCGATAGTTTCCCTCTGTAATTACTTAGTTTATACTAATTATATATAACCCAATATTGAATGGACAGTTAAATGGGTGTATCTGCCCTAAGCCCACAACCAAACAAGGAACTGGAAGTAAGGCGGAAGTCACACATTTCACTGTCAATCAGATATTACTTATGTATAACTCTGATGTAAAAACTAAGGAATTATAGAATTAACCACTAAAGGTCCTTTATGTTATACTGGTTTACAGAAAGTGAATGACTAAGTTCCCATTTGTAAAAGTGGTTTAATCCCATAAACCGTTTCCTTTGTAAAAGTGGTTTAATTCCATAAACCGTTTCCTTTGTAAAAGTGGTTTAATTCCATAAACCGTTTCCTTTGTAAAAGTATTCTTAGTTATATCCGTTCTTCAGTAAAAACCTTAGTATTAATCTTGGAAAATATTATATTATCCATAATACTGCCTTGTGGTTTTAAATGTTCCAAAACCAGAAGTACAAGTATATTTACCATACTTGATTTCATGATACGTAGCTTTTACTGTAACTAAAAAACTAACAGAAGGTATATTTGGTCAGGATGTAATTATATTTTCTTATTGTTTTAAGAGAAGTATATTACTTAGTAATTTACTCGTTGTTTTATCCATGTGAGTTCTATTAACCATGCTAATATGACTGATATGCCTGCTGCGACGTTCTTCAGGCGTCGGAAACGATATGATATTTGACACCCTATGCCTGCCGGCCAAACTGTAGCGAACAGTAAAGGTGCGGGATTGTCAGTGTTGATGATATTATCTTCGTCAGATGACTCTCATTTGATAAAAGATATCTTATTTTCATCATCAGCATCCAAATCGAGCAAATAAAATCAAATTGTTTTTTTTTTCTTATTCTTGATCGATTTCACCATCTGAGTCAATTTGGAATCAAGTTTGGAGATGTTAATATGAAATCGATAGTCGATTTTCAATGCTTAGTTCGTTTGTGATATTGAAATCGAATGGTTAAGATTGCAATCGATATTGAAATGGTGATTGGTGATGAGTTCAAATCGAATGAATTAATTTTCTTTGGAGTCGATTTCGATTGTTGATTCCACTTGCTCTTGTCTGATTTGAAAAGTCAAAGTAAAAGTCAAAGTTTGATCTTGATTAATCTGGAAACGAAGTTGGAAGATGGTTTGGAAACTGAACTGGATTTGAAATCGAAGCATTTAAGGTCGATTCATAATTTTGGATTTGTTTGTGGTTTGCTTGAAAAACGAACTGAGACTCATGAACTCAGGGATGTTCATTCGTTGATGTTGAAATCGATATATTGGGTTAATCGATTTTAGATTCGAAAGGCTGATATCGATTGATTTCGAAAGTTGGATGCTGATGAATTTTGTTAACACGGCGATAGTATTTGTGTTTGATTGTAATGAAAACGAAGAACGAATGATTGAAGCTTTGGTTTATAGTCGATTTTGGAATATGTAAGCACTATGAACGAATGGTTGATGAAATTTGTTCACGAACTGGTGTGATGTTTGGAATTCGATTGTTGATGTTGGTTTAATAATGGAAGTCGACTGGGAAAAAGACAAATTTCAAAGGTTTGTATGTCAATTGGAGTTGAGTGTCGAAAGTCGTGAATTGGGAACGGGTCATGAATGATCATCTGTAATCTAATTTCGAAAGCTATGGGTTAGATTTCGATGGATCGACTGGGTTCCTATTGCTCTTGGAATGTCTAACGAAAAATTGAGTTTGATTTGTGTTATGAAGTACTGATAACAAAGAAGTCGTGATTTGGTAAGGCTTAATTTGAAAGAAAAAGCAGAGCCATGGTGTTAAGTGAATGGTTTTACAGTCGACAATTGAACGAAACTTTGATGTCGATGCGTTTGGATTTTGATATTGATTGTGATCTCGAGGGTTTACAGTTGATTCGTTAGATGTCGACTGGTGTTTTAATTTCAATGTTTCGAAGGGAAGGAAGATTTTGGAGTCGGGTATTAAGGTTCGAATGGTTGATTTGCCTCACTGAACTAACGAAGAGGAGAGAGAAAGTTTCGTGCGTGCCTGAAGGTTTCGTTCGAAGGGACGAAATTGATTTCGTACGAAGGGAAGAACTTGGTGCCTGAGATTTTCGTACGAAGCATTTGTAAGAAACGTATGAAGCGATCGACCTGTATAACGTGAATTGGGGAAGAAAACAAAATGTTTCGAATTGGGTCCCTGAACTTTCGAAAACATGGCACATTAACTCCATAAGGACTTATTTTCGAAATTTCGGATGCCTTGTGAAGATGTTTCGAAAATTGCACCTAAAGTTTCGACATTTTGGCAGTTTATAAAATTGAGAAAATGAAGATTTTTCATTTCTGGTCCTTGCAGTTTGTGCGAATTTATGCTTTATGCCCAGTTTCGCAAATGGGCTAGAGTTTCGCATATTTGGCTATTTTGGCGCAACGGGTCCCTGCAGAATTTTATTAGTGACGATTTTTACCCGGTTTTTGAAAAATCTTGCAACTTTCACCCAAAAAGTCAAAAATTTTCATAAATTGGAAATTTTTTGTGGCTTTTTTGTGATTGTTTTTCCGTGCAAGATTTTTGGTGATTCATTTTTGATACACATCAAGGGGGAGTATCGTGAAGACTATTCCTCGGGCGCTTCTCACCCTTAGTGGGTTTTATAATCATTTTTTTATTATAAAAAGGGGGAGAATGATGGGTATTCGAAGGTTCTCGGGTTTGTCGAATATTCATTTGCGGATTTGAAGACCGGTGTTACTTCGAGGGGGAGTTTGGTCTTGATCGCGTTAGCTCGTTGGAGATTGAAGCCGGACATCCAATCCTAACTTTGAGGGGGAGAATGTTAGGGTGCAAAGTCACTCTTGGATGTAGTGTTTTAGGCTTACCCTCTTGTATGTGTAAATGGGTTGAGTCTTTCCTATAAATACGAAGTGAGTGACTCCCATTATGTAAGGGAACCATTTGGAGTGTTAGACTAGAGAGAGAAATTGTGTACAAACCCATTTGTATATCCTTTCTAGATCTAATATGAGCGTACAAAGATTTATTTAGTCCTTGTGTTCTTGATTTTACATGATGATTCACTAGATCTTTCTAATTCCGCACATGACATCATAATCAACACCACTACAGTCAGTCCCATATAGATCTATACACAAATTCACGCTCTCCCTACAATAGATTCTGGTTAATAAGTCAGGACTTAAGGTCGTACTTAGATAACTACACCATGAAGAGTCTCACAAATTTATTGTTTCAACGAGATTTACGATGTATTATTACCCCGTGATTGCTAACCCTGGTACTCTGTATTGTACCTTTGTTAATGCAAACCCGGTATGATGTATTATTACCTCGTGATTGCTAACCCTGGTACGTTGTATTTGTACATTTGTTAATGCAAAGCCGGTATGATGTATTATTACCCCGTGATTGCTAACCCTGGTACGTTGTATTTGTACCTTTGTTAATGCAAACCCGGTATGATGTATTATTACTTCTTTAATATGTTGTTCATATATTAAAGGTATTATACATATCCTGGTATAGTTAAATGAATTTTGGTAATTTCCTTGGAAAGTATACAATCGTGAATCATACTTGTATATTTAGTTTTGAATCATAAATTATACCTATTATAATTTATATGTTCTATCTGATTAGCATGATTTCTCATGGATGAACACCTTTGCTCAGCATGATACAAAGGTAATGATACCGAAAGGAGTAACCTTTTATACTCATATATGTATAATATATATAATTAAGTAGGAAACGACCTTCGGACAAATAACACAACCTTAATTCCACATCCAAACAAGGAAAAGGAAATAAGATAATTCATTAGTCCTAAGCCCTTCAAATCTTATTTATATATTTATACATATATAAACATGATTTTAACATTTATAATTTGAAATAGTTTATAAAACCTTTTTCAAAGAATTTTAATGGAGTTTACATGACTTTAAAGATTTAACATGGCTTTAAGTCATTTTGGAAGTATTTGGTAATCCTTGAAAGCATAAGGAAACCCTTTGTGTGATTCTTATCACATACAGTTATTAACACAATTTAATATTGTGTTAAACTTGTATTCCCCCCCTAAAAAGTATTTAAAAACCATTAAAAAGGTAAATTATAGGGTATGAACTCACTTTGATAAGCGGTGATTCGGGGCAGCATTTTGTTTCTATATGATCTTTCTCGAAGAAACCGCGCGTTTTTGAGTAAAAACTGGGCTTTATGCGGGCAACACTTCGACTGGAAAGAGGTTAGCTTCTCGAGAATTCCGGGGGCTCCGAGGCTTGCTTCGGGTTTTAGACACGATACCGGGGCCTTGGGGGGTCGTGAGAAAGTTTAGGGGGTGAAAAGGTGAAAAATGGTGAAATTTGGGGTGAAAAACCTCTCAAATCCGAGAAGTCTCGCACCCTTTATATAGGGGTGCGAGGGTTCGGCCGAAGGGTGAGTCATCGGACAGCTGGTGAGGGCTCGGACACTTGGCTCATGCGAAGGCGATTCAGCAGCCACGCGACAGAAGGAGAAGCGAAGCTGTAGGCGGTTTCGGAAGCTTCCTCCGTGGTGTCGGATCAGAAGTGGACCGGACTTCGGTCCAATCAGGAGGCGCCTATGACGACTTCGGACCAATCAGCGGGTGACACGCGAGGCTGCGGTCCAATCAGAAGACGCCACGTAGCAGACACGTGGAAGCCTCGCATGCGAGGGTGACGTGGCCGAAGAGGGTCCATGCGAAATTTCCCGGTTTTCTAGATTTTCTTGATTTTCGTGCCAAAAACTTAGGAAATTCATAACTTTCGCATACGAGCTCCGTTTTTGACATTCTTTATATGCACGCGTAGGTAAAATTATACTCTACGACTTTCGTTTAGACTTCGTCGGCTAATTTTGATGTTATTTTTAATATTATTATTTTTAACAGACCGGGACAGGAAATCCGTTAAAAATTCATGACTTCTTCATCCGGCGTCCGTTTTTGTGTGTCTTTTTACCGTTGTACTACTTTTGACGAGACCTTCGATTCTCGTTTAAGTTGTGTTGGCTAAATATCGATCGCTTTATATTTCGAATTTTTAGTTCTCTACTGCTAAACCGAAACTTAGAAAAATCATAACTTCCTCATACGAAGTCAGATTTTTACATTATTTTTATGAACGTTCTCGGTTTAACATATTCTACAACTTTCATTTAGATTGTTAAGGCTAAAAATCCTTTTATCGAAAATTCACTTTTTACACTGAACAGTATTTTGCCGGTTTTGTCGCGGATTTTCGATTGGTCATAACTACTTCGTTATAACTCGGATTTTAGTGTTCGTTATATTTTTGGAAACCTTTTTACAATCTCTACCACTTGGTTCATCCCAATCACGATTATTGATCAATTAATTTTTGACCTAAATTTGATTGGTGTCACACTATGAGATGCATCAAGATTTGATGGATAGGTACCATCAAAGCGCGAGGCAGGAGAGGTACGAGATCATCACTTCGATGATCATGACCAAGATGAGAGACGGAGAGTCTGTCACTGCTCATCTTCATAAGATGCAAATGTATGTTGATCGCATGCAGAAGTTAAATGTGGATTTCAATGAGGAGCTGGCAATTGACATATTTCTTCACTCCTTACCTCCGTGCTACAACCAGTTCCGCATGACCTACCACATGAACAAATAGGAGGTCACGTTGAGCAAGCTTCAAGGGTTGTTGAGGACTACTGAGAGCAACCTCAAGGATAAATCTGTTGCATCAACTCCTACTCATGTTGCTGCCCCAGTCTTGGCAATTGGGCAAGGAAAGAGTAAGAAGAGGAAAGCTCCCTCAAAGAGCTACCATAAGGGAAAGTCCCATGATGGTACCTCTTCTAGTGGGACCAAGTCTGATTCTGCTAAACCCAACTCCAACCCCAAGGAGGCAGAGTGCCATCACTGCCACGAAATAGGGCACTGGAAACGAAGCTGTCCGAAATATCTGCAAGATATCAAGGATGGAAAGATCAATCCGTCCTACGCAGGTATTTACACTATTAAATCTAATTATTCATCACATGCTATTTCTTGGGTACTTAATACAAGATGTGGTTTTCACATTTGTTCTGATTTGCAGGGCCTAAGAAGAAATAGGGATGTGGAGCATAGGAAGATAAATTTGATCATAGGGAACAGAAGATCGTCGCCTGTCACCAATATCGGAGTTTACTCTTTAGTGCTCAGTAGTGGATTAGGATTAGATTTAAATAATTGTTGCTATTCGCGAGATATGGCAAGAAACATCATTTCTTTTCATGGTTTGTATAGACAAGGTTTTAGATATTCATTTGATAATGAAAAGGGTTCTATTAATGCTTATCTTAATGGTGTTTCCTATTTTGAAGCATTGCCTTGTAATGGAATAAATGAAACTGTGATGGTTGTAGACAATTTAGGAAATGATGTGTTGTGTATTGATTCTTCCAATAGTTTGGATAAAGCATGCTTGTGGCGTTGTCGTCTTGGACATGTCAACAAGAAACGCATAGCCCAACTCCAAAAGGATGGAGTGTTGGAGTCATTCGACCTTAGGGACGATGACATGTGCGAGTCTTGTTTACTTGGAAAGATGACCAAGTCACCATTCACTGGAACTTGTGAAAGGGGTGAGGGTTTATTGGATCTCATACACACCGATGTGTGTGGGCCCTTTAGATCCACCACAAGGGATGTGAACCGCTTCTATGTGACTTTCACCGATGATTATAGAAGATATGGGTATATCTACTTGATCAAGCACAAGTCAGAAACCTTTGAAAAGTTCAAAGAGTTCAAACAAGAAGTGGAGAATCAGTTGGGCAGGAAAATCAAGATGCTTCGATCCGATCGAGGTAGAGAGTACCTAAGTCTTGAATTCCATGACTATCTCAAAGAATGCGGAATCGTTTCGCAATTGACGCCACCTAGGACACCTCGGTTGAATGGTGTGGCTGAGAGACGTAATCGAACCTTGCTAGACATGGTTCGTTCCACGATGAGTCATGCTTTGCTACCTATCTCATTCTGGGGGTATTCCTTAGACACAGCCGCCCATATCTTTAATTTAGTCCCTACAAAGAAGGTTGCCAAAACACCTCACGAGATGTGGACAGGGAAACCTCCCTCGTTGGCACATATCAAGGTTTGGGAATCCGAGGCTTTCGTAAGACGAGAGACTCACGACAAGCTCGAACCTTGTAGTGAGCGGTGTATTTTCATCGGCTACCCGTAGAAGTCCTTTGGATATCTCTTCTATAGACCGAGTGACAATGTTGTCTTCGTTGCGAGGAGAGGAGTTTTCCGAGAATGAGAACTCATAAGCCAAGGGGACAGTGGGAGGCAAATCGATCTTGAATAGATTCAAGAGTCGAGCGATGAAGGAACCTCTAACGCTGGCGCTCAACCCGAGGAGGAAACTCCGGTTGAACCGATTGACGAGTCCTTACCTCTTAGACGTTCCGAAAGAGTTAGGGTTCAACCTCAGTTTTATGGATTTCATATTACTACAGTAGGGGATACGTTCATTAGTCATAGTACACTAGTGAATTTGGACGAACCTAACAGCTACAAGGAAGCCATGGCAGGCCCAGAGTCTGCAAAGTGGAAAGAGGCGATAGATAGCGAGATTCAGTCCATGTATGACAACCGAGTTTGGAATTTGGTTGACAATGTGTCAGGTCGTAAGACGGTCGGGTGCAAGTAGATCTACAAGAAGAAGACCGACATGGATGAGAATGTACACACTTATAAAGCGCGATTGGTTGCGAAGGGCTTTACTCAAACTACTGGAGTTGATTACGATGAGACCTTCTCACCAGTTGTGAAGATAAATTCTATTAGGGTGATGCTAGCCATTGCTGCATTTCATGACTATGAGATATGGCAGATGGACGTCAAAACCGCTTTCCTTAATGGGAAGTTGGCTGAGGATCTTTATATGAATCAGCCAGAGGGTTTTGTCGATGCGACGCACACCAATAGAGTGTGCAAGCTTGAAAAATCCATTTATGGATTGAAGCAAGCATCTCGCAAATGGAATCTTTGTTACGATGAGAAAGTCAAAGAGTTTGGTTTTCTGCGAAGCGAGGATGAATCGTGTGTATATGTCAAAGCCAGTGGGAGTATAGTTAGCTTCCTCGTATTGTATGTCGATGACTTACTACTCATAGGAAACGACATCCCGACGCTGCAGGAAGTCAAGTCCTGGATTGGGAAGTGTTTCGCTATGAAGGACGTCGGTGAGGCTGCCTATATTTTGGGAACAAGGATAGTGAGAAACAGAAGTAAAAGACTAATAGGACTTAGTCATAATACTTACTTGGACAAAGTACTAAAGCGTTTTAGTATGGAGAATTCTAATAAGGGGGAGTTACCAATCCAAAGTAATGCCAAGTTGAGTAAGATTCAAAGCCCGAGTACCGAAGTCGAGATAGCAGAGATGAGCTGAGTACCTTACGCTTCCGCAGTTGGCTCAATCATGTATGCTATGACCTGTACTCGCCCTGATGTGGCCTTCGCTTTGAGCATGGTCAGCAGATATCAAGGGAACCCTGGCAAAGCATATTAGACCGCAGTCAAGAATATTCTTAAGTACCTTCGGAGGACCAAGGAATGGTTTCTAGTCCTCGGTGGGAGTGATGACTTAAGGGTGCGAGGGTATAGTGACGCCAGTTTTCAAACCGACAGGGACAACTACCATTCGCAATCGGGCTGGGTCTTTACCCTAAATGGAGGAGCAGTGACTTGGAAAAGTTCCAAGCAGGAGACCGTAGCTGATTCAACGTGCGAATCAGAGTACATTGCAGCGAGAGAAGCATCAAAGGAGGCGATATGGTTGAAGAACTTCATTGGAGACCTTGGAGTTGTGCCAGCCATAAAGGATCCAATGGAATTTTTTTGTGATAATGAAGGAGCGGTTTCCTTGACCAAGGAACCGAGGGATCATTGTAGATCTCGACATATCGACATAAAATATCACTTTATTCGACATCGGGTGGAAGAAGGACTCCTCGTAGTGAAGAGGGTATCTTCAGAGGATAACCCGGCAGATCCCCTTACGTAGGGACTGAGTAGGGTTAAGCATATGCAGCACGCTAGGAGCATCGGCCTGAAGGACGATATTAGTTTAGATTAGATAGTTTAGAAACGTGTAATAGATAAATGTAATTGACATTTGATGATTAAATAAAGTAGTATTATTTTTTAGTAAAGTTACTGTCTTATGTTAATTATTTACCTATTGTTTCATTTTGCATGTTTTGACTTTCTGAATAATAAGATTATTCGAACAGTCCACAGTCGTTAATATGTTGGAAGTAGATATGAAAGAAGACTGTTATGAATTGGTTTGTAGATTGTCTAAAGTGTATTAGACATAGAGAAGGTTTGCTACAACGTTCATGAGTGCCTATGAATAAGATTTGAGCATTGGATTTGACCCACGCTTGCTGGAATCACTTCATGGAATTTATCACGAGTGATCGCAAGACGATAATATCATATGGTCTTGAAACATAGATATATGGTTTATTGTTTGCAAGTTGGTTGTGCATTGATAATGCGTAAACGCATCAGTAACTTGATATTATTTGATGAATGAGTGGTAAATGCATATAAGTCGAAGTTTATCTGTTCCTTTTATCCTAAGAGGGTAAAAGCGATATCTGGGCCCTTCGATGATTTGGTTTGACTTATGTGCCGGGCCCGGTCAGGACTGAATTGATGTGTTCAATTAAGTTCTATGTCAGACGAATCATAGATCGAGAAACAAAATGTTGGACAATAAGTATGACTATGTTCCATGTAATTGTCCGCACGATATCTAGAACGGAGGACTATACGATCCCTTATCTAAAGGACAGGTTACTGATAAGATCAAAGTTCGATAGCGTCTTTGAGAGCTACGATTGCTAATCGGATTGTAATTACATTTGTAGTTACTAGACTTATCCAAGTGCGAGACTGTTGGATTAGTGTCTAAGCTCGTAACTATATTTGGTATGTACTTGACCCGGTTGTGCATGGTCCTTTTGGGTTGCCTTCACCATAGCAACTTGACAGGATGATTTATGAAGAGAGAGGTTATTATGGTTCATTAATATATTATATGAATAATATATTAAAGGAGAAATCATATATTTTAATTAATATTAGACAATAATTAATTAAGAATTAATTTTGTGGCTAAAAGACATTAATTAAATAAAGGGGACTTAAATTGACAAATGTGTGATAGTTGAATATTGGGCTGAGAAGGCTTATGGACTAGGCTTGGACGAAATTAGGGATGTGTCCATCCTAATTTCGGCCATAAGGGCCCTATTCCAAAAGCTTCCTTGGATTGCTTAAGGCCTAAGCTGTCCATTAGGGTTTTGACTGAAACCCTAGCGGCACAAGTATAAATAAGACCCTAGGGCATCAGCTTTCGGCCACCTGAAACCCTAGAAGTCTTGATAGCCAAAATTGTGCCTCTCCTCTCTCTCCAATATCATCCTCTTACTTGTGTGGTGTTTGTAGTGACTCTAAGCTCCAAGACAAGAAGATTTAAGCCATTGTCAAAGAGTTAATCATCTAGATCTGATTTCATATAGTATTTTCGAAATATGTATGCTAGATCTAAGGTTCATAAGCCTTGGATGAATTGCATGTACAATAGAGAAACCTAGATCCAAGCTTTAGGGTTTGCATGAGCACATAAGATGTTCTTTTGGCTCAAACCCAGCACTTCATTGGAGACCTTGGAGTAGTACCATCTATAAAGGAGCCTATGGAGATTTTCAGTGATAGTGAAAGTGCAGTTGCCTTAGCCAAGGAACCAAGGGATCACGGGAGATCCAGACACATCGACAGAAAATACTATTTCATTAGACATCGAATAGAAGAAGGACTCCTCGTGGCAAAGAGGGTATCATCGGATGAGAACCCAGCAGATCCCCTCACGACGGGACTGAGTAGGGTTAAGCATCTTCAGCTTGCGAGGCGCATTGGGCTAAAGGATGATATTAGTTTTAGAAATTAGATAGCCTTTGAAATTTGTAAAATGTAATTGACATTTGATGATTAAATAAAGGTTGTTATTTATTTATAAGTAAAGTGTTACTATCTTCTGTCAATCGTTTACTATCATTGAAATTTTGCATGTTTTGATTTCCCGAATAATTATGTTATGGTAATATCATATTATTCAAACCATCCATAGTCAATCATACTTTGGAAGTAGGTAATGAGGCAAGACTGTCATGAATGGGTCCGTAGTTGGTCTGGGACAAAGGGGCTGCAGTGTTCATGAGTACTCCTGGAATAGTGATTCGAGTATTGGATTCAACCCACGCTCACTTGTATCACATCATGGAATTTATCTCGAGTGATCGTGAGACGGTAATATCATATAAGTCTTCAAACCTAAAGATATGAGTTGTTGACTATGAGTTGGTTATACATTGATTGTACGAAAACGCATTGGTAACTCGATGTTATAAAACGTGCTTTTGTGTATGATTCAACAAGTAGTTAGTACAAACATATGAGTCGAAGTTTATCTATTCCTTCTAGTCCTTGGAGGATTAGAAGCGATATCTGGGGCCCCTCGATGATTTTGTTTTGACTTATGTACCGGGCCCGGTCAGAACTAAATTGATGTGTTCGATTAAGTTCTATGTCAAACAAATCGGAAATCAGGAAACAACTGCTGGACAATAAGTACGATATTGTTCCATGTATTTGTTCGGCTGATATCTTGAGAGCAGAGGATTATATGATCACTTATCTTAAATGGCAGGTCATCTTAGTTCCACGAGACTTTGAAAGAGCTACGATTGCTGATCGGTTCCTGAAGTCATACTTGCAGTTATAGTTATTAGACTTATCCAAGTGGGAGACTGTTGGATAAGGTGTCTAAATCCATAACTATTTCTGGTATGTACTTTACCCGGTTTGGCATAGTCCATTTGGGTTGCATGATATCATGATAATTGGATAGACAAAATGAGAGAAATGACACTTATGATTTGTTAATATATTATAAGTTATAATATATCAATATGAAATCATATTATTTAATTAGTATTGATCAAGAATTAATTTAGAATTAATTCTGTGATCAAAAAGAGACTAATTAAATATATGGGGATTGATTGTGTAAATCATCCATTCTTGTATAGTGGGCTTATGATCCATGGTTTATTGGATTGGGCTAAAACCCATAGGGTGCTCCATGGAGGCTAAAACCCATGGATCATGGAGGAAATGAAAAGCCATGTCAATTAGGGTTTACATGGTGTAACCCTGCTTGTGACACACTATATAAAGACCACATGGGCTAGCAAAATCGGCACTAATAGAAAAGAACAAGGAGGGCTAGCTGATTTTGAGTGATAGTGTACTTCTATCAAGTTATTCCAAGAGTTGTGGTGTTGTGTGAAACATTTGAGGCATCAAATTTGGGGTGCTAGGCTCACAAAGTTCTTAAGGAATCCAAGCAACAACAAAGGTATGTTATTCTACTAGCTTTTATATTACAAGTACCCCATGCCATGCTAGTTAGGATAAGAACCTTGGAAAAATCAAATTTGCATGTATCTTAGTAAAACATAGATCCAAGGTTTCTAGGGTTGCATGTACACCATAGGAGTGTTAGAATGCTCAAAACCCATCACATTACTCCTCCAATCCCTTCCGATTTGCGACCACACCTCCCTAAATTGAAGTATAATGCTTCCTAACCATCACGAGGACCCCAATATCGCCCTTATTTCGGCCACTAAGTTCCCAAAGACTCAATAGATATGGCTGCCCAAGCCTAAGAACCCCCTCTGCGTCATGCTCTGACTAGTGAATACCACGGCTCCCTGCAATATTATAACACTCTCTCACTGACTCATGAATGCTACGGCTCCTCGCAGGCTTACGACACTCTCTCCCTGACTCGTGAATGCTATGGCTCCCTGCAGACTTACAACAGTCTCTCACTGACTCGTGAATGCTACGGCTCCCCGCAGGCTTACGACACTCTCTCACTGACTCATGAATGTTATGGCTCCCCGCAGGCTTACGACACTCTCTCACTGACTCGTGAATGCTACGGCTCCCCGCAGGCTTACGACACTCTCTCACTGACTCGTGAATGCTACGGCTCCCTGCAGGCTTACAACACTCTCTCACTGACTCGTGAATGTTACGACTCCCCGCAGGCTTACGACACTCTCTCACTTGCCATGGGCTCTCCCCATGGTTTTCCTTATATTCCAAAGTGATTACTCCCACCTGGATCCTCCCACTCTCTTATCACCCTACAATCTTATCATTAAGCCATCACCATATTGCGTTCACTAAACTCATGCTCCGCGATCCTTCATGGACAGGTGCACACACCCACCCAGACTGAGCATCACTATTCCTGACGACAATTGCCGCAACAACGTACTTTCCCTTAACACAATTCACATTCTTGGACAATCTCCTTCCGATGGCAATTTGTTGATGGGTTCCCTCTGGAAGAATAGTTACTCGGTACTCCACTTGCCATTTCATAATCTCGAGTCTCAAATAATCCAACAACATAGGGCATCATACTCGGATACCCCAATAAACCATCATAGAATCCCTCGCTCACTTGCCTCAACCACTGATCTTCCACTCACGGCATCATACTCGGACACCGCGATACGCCATCACAGAATCTCATGCTCGCTTGCCTCGACCGCTGATCTTGAACGCCGCGATACGCCATCACAGAATCTCATGCTCGCTTCCCTCGCCCACTGATCTTCCTCCCACACAACTCGTAACCTCGAAATACTCCAGTCGCAAATTGAAACACGGAGGAATCTTCAATGACTGACAACATGTTGACGACCATCCAAAACCCCATCCTCTTACTGATCAAAACCCATGTGAAGCTACTCATACCGACTCTGAAACTAATTGACAAATCAATTGCTGCTCCTCCTGGAGCGTAGATAACAATCTATACATCGAACTAGCAAATCTCAACAATTGGAACCTGACCTCAACGACCCAACCGCCTCGAACTCACACATTTGCAACCTCGAAGAATCCACGGCCACAATAAGACTCCCTGACCAATGGCCACCTACCGTAGATACACTCATCCTTTCTCGAGCCCATGCAACATGTACCATCTCGCTCTGAATCTTATCTTGTCCACCAGTAGACCCAAATCTCATATATCCGTACCACCGATTTCTGTCACCCAATCCTCTAAGCCAAACTTTAACCGATTGATAATCCTCCCAACAAAATACCCACTTCTCCCCCACTTAGGATTCGAACTATCGCCCAAGGTCATGTCCAAACAACCACACTACAGACTAGCTCTCCGGATGTACCATTCCCGACTTAGGGAACGTATCACGCAGCACTCGGTGACCTTCCGGAAAATTACCAAATAACTCCAAGTATCCTGAATCTCATATGAAAACCTCGGAACCCTCCCAACGTGACTGCCCCTCGTCGCCCAGAATCTCATATTGACACACCACCAGACATCTCAACTGTCCCGAATTAGTCATGACCCTCAGGTGAAATAATGAACCATCGCACACCTCTTCTCTGATTCCTCAACCAACATTCCATCGCTTGAATTATCATAGAGGCAAGAGACCTCACTTTCACAGTAGATATCCAACATAACCAACGATGGCCACCGCCCCGATGTACTCCTTTTGATTGCCAGAAACTGCTGCTAAAATATGCCTTACTATACTCCACTAAGGCATATCCTTGTCCTCATCCATCTTAGTCCCCACTAATGACTCTCTTATGGTATAAGAAATATCTCACGGCATACATACCACAAAATACTCTGGTGAAAATATCATAACCACATGCTACCCCTTAGGGTTTACCTCCAAATTCTGAAATCGGAAGCTTGTTATCCCTTTTGCTCCACATGGAAAACAGAATAATGTAACTCTTGTCACATAAAGTGACATCTCAACCACCGGCCAGTCAATCAACCCAGACCGCAATCCTCCACAATGCATCATCTCTACTTTTCCCCAAGTCTTGCGACTCCAACTGGCACCTCACCAGTCAAAATCCTTGGAATCTAAACTCAAATTTTCCTCGCAAAGTATACTCTATTGAAGCTCCACTGACATGGACCTCTGTCCCTACAGTCTACCATATCCATTCTCAGTCCGAACACCCATCGCCGGATAACTGGCAAAGACGAAAGCATCCTCTGCTACGAACCATGGTACCCGAACCATGTTGTCTCCCCCTCAATCTGCTATTTAGAACCCCTGGAATTCTCCCTGTTTTGAGTATGGGTCCTCTGCTTTCAGTAGTACGGGCCCATACTACCTGCCACATCTACCCATACTTTCCACACGGATCGTCCCAGACTGCCTAAATAGTTGCTCAACCATCTCGATCACCACTCCCGTTACACATGCTCGCTCTCCAGTGAATACTCTCCTCTGTCAGCGTACTCATCTTACTAAAGTCACTCCCTAGGCTCTTCCTAGGTTCTCACACTTCTCTGCCAACAGCTGCTGAAGAACTCCTCATGATGCCAGCCATCTACCTCCTAAATATTGTCATATTCACTTAGTAGTTGTCTCCCATCATCAAGAGTTGCACAAAGCACAAGACAGGCAACATTCAGGCATCGAATAATCTCCACCAACACATAAAACCACTCTAGGATACAACTCCATATGCTCTATCCACAACTCAAAAGGCATCACTGAATTTAGTCAATCCCGCCTCTCATGGAATCTAACTACTCCGTCAGAAGATTCCTCAATTGTGCATCTAGGTATCTCTCCCAAATTACTCCTCTACTCAAGACTCTCTTTAAAAGATTCCTGCTAAGCACTCCTACTCAGCACGTACGTAGAGCAAATAGCAGATAATAGCAATCAATAGCATCCCCTAGGCTAAGGCATCACGAATCAGGCAACTCTAGCTCTAGCTTCCTGAAATACCTAGTCTATCCTCTAGCATGCAGTTCTAGAATCTCATATGTATCTCATAGTATAAACAAATAATGGTATTTTGGGAAATCATCGTTCGGGCTCTGGCTGATTGTGCACACTGCTCCATCTCATTTTCTCTTTAAAACTCTTACTCGTTTTAGAAAAATCATTTTTCCTTAGAAAATGTTCTCAAATCCTCAGTTTGAGTCCAGACATACCCGAGAGTACATCCGAATCCCTCAAACCAAGGCTCTGATACCAACTTGTAACACCGTAAATTTTCAAACCAATTTTTCATTTTAAAATCACATAATTCTCATTAACACATTTCACAAAAACCCCAAAGTATCAAATTATCAAAAACACATTTCCATAGTTGTTGAATAAAAATCCAGGATCCTCAAAACACAACTCAATCTCATGTATACAATCAAGTCGGCGCCTTCCCGCAACCCTAAGAAGTACCTGAAACACATATCACATAACACGGTAAGCATGAAGCTTAGTGAATTCCCCAAAATACCACATACACAAATAATAAGCCTCTCATGGCTATATCTCGACATGGACTCTCTGGTCATGCGTCTCGGTGTGGACCCTCCGGTCATGTGTCTCAGTGAAGACCCTCCGGTCTCACAGCTCGGGTTGGACCCTCCAGTCATATATCTCAGTGAAGACCCTCCGGTCTCGCAGCTCGAGTTGGACCCTCCAGTCCTGTATCTCAGTGAAGACCCTCCGGTCTCACAGCTCGAATTAGACCCTCCAGTCCTGTATCTCAGTGAAGACCCTCCAGTCTCACATCTCGGTTTGGACCCTCCGGTCCTAACTCGGTAAAGCACAGAATAACATAGCATATATCACAAAGACAAATGCATAATATCACATAACTCAATATAAACATACAACACCCTCCGGTCACACAAAGTTATCACTCAAGGTAAGTATAGTGAGAAGACTCACCTCGTAAGTAAGCAAGTAGCTCTAGTACCCCACAAACAATCTAAACTCCGCCTACCTAATATTATTATCTCAAATCAACAATTTGTAATAACCACCAATCTATCACTTCTACTCAGTCACCAAAGGGGTGAAAAGACCATTTTGCCCTTCCATGGTCTCCAAAGTCCACAATTGACCAAACCCTAAAAGTCAACAGAAGTCAACACTCGAGTCAATAGTCCCAGTTGACCCAACTCGGTTAGTACACCTTTGTGACTCGTCGAGTTCTTCCTGTCCTCGGCATGGCATATTTGCTCCATAATGCCAATACAAGATCCAACAAGGGTTTGGTGCTCATAGGCTTGCCTCTAGCTCCATAAAGCTTGGGTCTTTGGACTCACAAGACCTCCTACAATCCAGATCTGAGGTTTCAACCTCAAAATAGGCTCAAGGGACTCAATAAAACAAGAAGGATGGGGAAAAGCCCTAGAACTCCCCAAACTAAGATCTCTCAAGAAAAATGATCAAGATAACATCTTTTTACCTCAAACAGAAGCTATCCACTGAGAACCTCTAGATCCAAACGTCCATTCTTTCTCCAAGCCTTAATGCTTTCCTCTTCTCCTCTCAAGGTGCACCAAAATGCTCAAGATAGCCTCTCCTTCTCACACAACAAGCTAAAACTTGATTAGGGTTCTTCACAGTGCTCAAGGGTGATGAGGGAGGCGAAAATGATGGCTTAAGGCCCTTTAAATAGGACACAAGCCCTAAAATTAGGGTTTTCTCAACACAGACACAACTCGTCAAGTCCAGACTTCGACTTGCCGAGTTGATCACTAAACCCATGCGGCCAAAACCCATGTCTACTCGACGAGTGGAGCCTCCAACTCGCCGATTTGCTCAGGCAACAAACAAGAAGTTAATTCAATAAAATGTCGGGGAGTCGGGATGTTACATCTCTGCTGGTTGCCATCTTGCCTCTCCTGTTGGGCTGAGACTGACCGAGACACCGCTTCCTCCTGCTTGGCATATGCATTAGCTACAGCTTTGAGATTGGCCTCCTTTCGCTCTTCCCCTTCTATTTGCCTTAGATATTTTTCCACACGGAACTTGAGTTCGTCCCTGGATCTAGGAACAGTTCCGTGCATCTTCTTCGATATGGGTCCAGGGAGCAGCCCTTGGGCAAAGGCGACTGTCACCAGGAACTCTTCATGTCTTGGAACATTCCAGGTAGTCAGCGTGAATCGATCATAATATTCACGAATCGACTCCCCTTCTTTCTGCTTGCATGACATTACAGAGTTAGCGTCCCCCTTACCTTTCCTCTACTGCATGAAATTGTTGAGGAAAAGGTATTTCAACTGCTCAAAACTCGAGATACTACCCGGCCTCAGAGACTTGAACCACTTTCTTGCATTTCCGATTATGGTGCAAGGAAAATAAGTGCAGGTGAAGCGACGATCCATCTTAAGGGATGTCATCGTCCATTCATAATTGTCGATGTGGTCATCTGGGTCTATAGTACCGTCATACTTTGGCATGTTTGGGATCATCGCCGTGTGCGGAATCTCGTACTGCATCAGCTCGTGGCTGAAATTAGAGCTAGCGCTTCGCATGGGATTGTCCATGTACGAGTAGGACATCCCGCCGTAGGCCATATACTGCTGCATCTGGTAGGGGCTCGCATACATCTGGTTATGCATGGCCATCGGCGAGATATACGGCTAATATTGGGGTAGGTTTGGCGTCGAACCGAATTGTTAGGTTTCGTATTGCCCTGCCGGGGGAGCCATATATGGTGTCACACCCCCAAACCAGACGGCAGAAACGTCTGGGGGCTCGTGTGACTAACAATTGAATAATCATCACAATGAATATACATGAATCATAACACGATCATCACCAACATTACATAATACAACTAGCATTGTTCACATCAAGTACATTGTTAAAATACATAAGTTCAAATTGTTAAAAGTACGATAAGTGCTATTACATAACGAAACCATACACACTTGCAAATCTTCCGGCTTAATGATTACCTGAGAATACAAGTTATTTTGAAAACGGTCAACATATATAATGTTGGTGAGTTCATAAGTATATTTGGGTAAAAGTCTTTGTATCTTTCGTAAAAACCTAGAAAATCCGATATTTTCTGTAAAATGTCTGAAAATGATGTGAAAATCAAGTATAAATGCATGTGTGAATTTCATAATTATAACTTATATGAGTGTAGTTTAGATTCATTGTATTTTGAATAAATGATAAGTGTATATGAACAATTTCCACAGAAAATCCGATATTTTCTGTTTTATGACCACGGCTAGATTCTTGTATCGTTAAATAAGTCGTTTTGCAGTGACACAGTTAAAGAGTTTATCTTCAAAAGGTTAAACTTTTGGTATTGAATCCCTATATGATCCGTTATAACCATGCATGATAATGACTAGGTCGCCCGTCTTGGTATTTTTCCAAATGCTGGTCTTGCTAAGGATTTTGTCGCCCTAGATTGGCCTAGTCTAGCTGTAGCGAACAGCTAAGGCGTGGGGGGTCACCCCGTATAGATCTATACACAAACTCCCGCTTTCCTACCAGGAAACTCTGATTATAACTACATGCTACGATTGTACACTCAGAGGTGCCAACCGACATGTCTCACTAGATTCTCAACCCCTTTTTGCACTATGTTTAATGTTTACGTATTTGTGGTATGTTTTTGTATTCAAAAGGTACATATATAAGTATACGACGTTTAATGATTATGCAAAGGTATAGTTACGGCCTACCAACATGTGAAATTTCTATTCCAAGCCCTATTAGCATGTAATTAGACCACAAAGGCCCAATAACATGTAAGAGGGTAATTTAGGCCCAATAGGCATGTAAATGGGCCACAAAAGCCCAATAAACATGTACTCCATAACTTAGGCCCAAATTAACGTGTAGGTGGGTCACAAGACCCAATAAACATGTCATGGAAAACATTGGGCTCAATATGCACTTAATTGGGCCCTTAGGGTCCAATGACCAAGTAACGTGTATATTAGGCCCAATAACTATTTATCGACGTATTCCGTTCGTTTGTTTTAGTCCGTTGTTTGTTTTAGCTCGAGGTTTAATAGATTGATGATAAAAATCCTATTTTTGTAAAAACAACGTTTTTGGCCCATAATCCTCCAATTTATAATTAAGGCCCAAAGTTTTGTAAAAATGACACTTTAGTCCATAATTTATAAAAATTTGCAATTTTGTCCAAAATGTCTAAAAATTTACGGTTTTAGCCCAAAAAGTTATATTTTCACAAATTCACTTTTTTCGCAAATTGGGCCCAAAACCGTGAGGCCCAAAAGTTTTGGCCCATTAAGCTTAAACTTGCATTTTTGGCCCTTTTTAAAGTATGTTTAGCATAAAATACCTTTTTATACATGTAGGACCTGTTTGGCCCTTATAAAAACATAAATTTCACTTTTTACCCTTATCTTTTGTTTTCTTGACAATTTTGACCTTTAACAAGGTTTTTGTTGAATTATTTCGTATCTTAAACATGTAATCACTTTTGGCTTCATAATGTAATGTATATAATGTCATAGCTCATAGATCTTTGTTAAATAATACTTAAAATTTCAAGATTTGCTAAGATCTAACACATTATTACCAGACAAACTAAGAATTCACACAAAACATGCATATAACACATAGATCTACACATTTTATTTGCATTCTCCCCCAAAAATCATATGAAAACCGAAAACAAGGGGGTATGAACTCACATTTGCTTGATGTTTCGGTTTTTGAAGAAGAAGTGGAAGAGATTTTTGGTCTTAGCACACCTTTGATGTAGATCTTGAGTTTATGAAGCTTCTAAGGTGTGATCATGGAATAAAAACCATGTAAGAAGGAGTTTTTCATATTAAGATGAAAGAAGATACTTGTGGTTGACAATAACTTACCAAAGATTTGAATGGCTTGAAGAAGAATCCTTAGAACCCTAGCAATTTTTTGAGATCTTGGAGGAAGGAAGAGGATGATTGTTGAGAGGTTTGGAGAGAATTTTCAAGTGTGTGTGTGTGTGTGTGTTTTTGCTCTCGGCCGAGAGTAGAAAAAGAGAGGGGAGAGAAGTAAGTGAAGTAACTAGCATGTATGTATGGTGGTCCTTGCATGGATATATGATGAACAAAATGGAGGTGACACCTCCAAAGTCAACCCCCCTAGTTCTCTTCTTTTCCTTTTTTTTTATACATAGGCCGAGATTTTGGGCCAAGAAGAAAGGGTGGAGTAGTTTGGGCCCATTAACTTTAGTTAGGATATTTGGATCCTAAACATAAAATTTTCCGGCCCATTGGGCTCTTGGAAGCATTCACGGCCCAAATAGAATAAAAGAATGGGTTTATGGCTCACTAAGGTTAATTGGATTAGTTATGACCCAATAAGGCCCATTAGGGTTAGAATGAATCATTCTAGACCCAAATGGTCCAAAATGATTTAGATTTATGAATTGGGTCCAAGTAGGATCCAATTAGGGCTTCTAAGTCCAATAAAGTTGAATTGGGTGCTTATTGGTCCATTAGGCCCAATAAGGAATTTCTAGTCCAATATGGACTCAAACTGGGATTCTTAGGGTTTTTTTTAGACTCTCTGTTGAACATAATTGATGAATCTAAATGAGCATTGAGTGAGATTTTACTTAGAGTGCATGTTTTACAATAGATGAACGCTTACACAGGAATAGAATTTCCTAGCTAAAATGCTAGTTGTGACATCATCCCCCCGTTAGAGGGAATTTCGTCTCGAAATTCCTTTGAAAACTAGGATTGTGAAGGAAAGAATAGGTGAGGGTACTTCTGCTTCATCTGATCTTCATGTTCCCACGTGAATTCTGGTCCACGTTTTGCGCTCCATCGAACCTTCACGATCGGGATGCGACTTTGCTTTGTACGCTTCACCTCCCTATCCCTAATCTCGACTGGTTCTTCAACGAACAGGAGGTTCTCGTTTATCTCAATCTCTTCCAATGGGACGACAAGGGTTTCATCTGATAGACACTTTTTCAGATTCGAGACGTGGAACACCGGGTGTACGTTGCTGAGATCGGCGGGTAGCTGCAGCTTGTAAGCCACTGGACCAATCCGGGCAAGAATCTTGAACGGTCCAATGTACCGCGGGTTCAATTTTCCTCTTTTCCCAAATCGAATCATTCCCTTCCATGGAGAGACCTTTAATAGCACGCGATCCCCGACTTGAAATTCAAGTGGCTTTCGTCGCTTGTCAGCATAGCTCTTTTGTCGGTCTCGCGATGCCTGAAGTCGAGCTTTGATTTGAACTATCTTCTCGGTTGTCTCACGAATGATTTTGGGTCCTGTAAGAGCACTGGCTGGCGATTGCCCTTTTGCTAGTTGAGTGTCACCCACCTCGGCCCAGCACAGGGGCGATCTATATTTACGACCATAAAGAGCCTCGAAGGGAGAAACCTTGATGCTCGTATGGTAAATGTTGTTATAAGAGAATTCGATCAGAGGCAAATGGGCATCCCATGATTTGCCGAAGTCAATCACACAAGCTCGGAGTATATCCTCGAGTGTCTGGATGGTACGCTCACTCTGACCATCCGTCTGTGGGTGGTAGGCGGTGCTCATATCTAGCTGTGTTCCCATTGCCTTCTGAAGAGATTGTCAGAATCTTGAAGTAAACCTGCTATCTCGATCCGAGATAATAGATAATGACACTCCATGGAGTCTCACAACCTCCTTGAGGTTGATTCGGGTCAACTTTTCCATCTTGTAGGATTCTTTTATTGGCAGGAAATGAGCGGATTTTGTTAATCTATCGACGATTACCCAGATAGCATGCAATCTGTCTGCCGTCTTTGGCAATTTGGTCACGAAGTCCATAATAATCCTTTCCCATTTCCACTCGGGTATCATTGGTTGTTGCAGTAGTCCCGAGGGCTTTTGGTATTCTACTTTCACCTTGGCGCAAGTAAGGCACTTGCCCACGAAAGTGGCTATCTCTGCCTTCATATTAGGCCACCAATATTGCTGCTTGATATCCAAATACATTTTGTCTGACCCCGGATGAATATAATATCGCGTCCTGTGGGCTTCATGCATGACTACCTCTCTAAATCCCCCAATTTTAGGGACCCATATTCTATTCATGAAGTAGTAGTTTCCGTCGTCTTTGACTTCGAGTTTCCTTCTCCATTCCTCGTAGCGATTCACTAGCAACGTTCTCTGGCTTCAATGCGTCCAATTGGGCTTCCTTGATCTGTGAGGCTAGATGAGACTGGATGGTGATTGACAGGGTCTTCACACGGCGACTTGAATACTCCTTTCGGCTCAGGGCATCGGCTACTACGTTAGCCTTGCCTGGGTGGTATTTGATTTCACACTCATAATCATTTAACAGTTCAACCCATCTCCGTTGCCTCATGTTTAGTTCCTTTTGATTTAGAATGTGCTGGAGGCTCTTGTGGTCTGTAAAGATGGTGCACTTGGTACCATATAGGTAGTGCCTCCAAATATTTAAGGTGAAGACCACCGCCCCCAGTTCAAGATCATGCGTGGTGTAATTTACTTCATGCGTTTTCAATTGTCTGGATGCATAAGCAATTACCTTCCCACGTTGCATAAGGACACAACCTAAACCCTGATTCGAAGCATCACAGTAAACTATGAAGTCTTCGGTTCCCTCCGGTAAGGATAGCACTGGAGCACTACAAAGGGCTTGCTTCAAGGATTGGAAGGCAATTTCTTGCTTCTCGGTCTAGTTGAATGGTACGCCTTTCTGGGTCAATGTGGTGAGGGGTTTGGATATCTTGGAGAAGTTCTGAATGAATCTTCGGTAGTAGCCTGCGAGACCCAGGAATTGGCAAATTTCCGTTGGCATTGCCGGAATTGCCTAGCTTTCGATTGCTTTGATCTTGAAGGGGTCCACGTGTATTCCTTCTTGACTGACTACATGGCCCAGAAAGTTTACGTTGTGGAGCCAGAACTCGCACTTGGAGAGTTTTGCATACAAATTTTCGGCCCGCAGGGTTTCTAAAATCTGTCGGAGGTGTTGGTTATGATCTTCTTTACTTCGAGAGTACACGAGAATATCATCAATGAAAATGATTACGAATTTATCAAGGAATGGGCGGCAGACTCGATTCGTGAGGTCCATAAATGCAGCGGGGGCATTCGTCAGACCGAAGGGCATCACGACAAATTCGTAATGACCGTAACGAGTTCGGAAAGCAGTCTTAGGAATGTCCTCATCTAGGACTTTGAGTTGATGATAACCGGATCTCAGATCTATTTTTGAAAAGTAACTCTCAGATCTATTTTTGAAAAGTAACTAGCTCCTTGAAGTTGGTCGAATAGATCATCGATTCGTGGAAGTGGATACCGGTTTTTGATGGTGAGCTTATTTAATTCCCTATAGTCGATGCACATCCTGAAGGATCCGTCTTTCTTTTTAACGAAAAGAACCGGAGCTCCCCACGGCGAGAAGTTGGGTCTGATAAACCCGTTATTCAGGAGTTCGCTCAGTTGGCCTGATAATTCTTGCATTCCTGCAGGAGCCAACCAATATGGTGATTTGGCGATTGGAGTGGCTCCAGACACTAGGTTGATTCGGAATTCCATTTGTCGTTCTGGGGGTATTCCCGGAAGATCTTCTGGAAACACATCCGGGAAATCACACTTCACTGGGATGTTGTGAATGCTCGCTTCCTCTTTGGTTTTACCCACAACGTGAGCGAGGAATGCGTAGTTCTTCTTTTGTAGACACCTTTGCGCCTTGATACTCGATATAAGGCGAAGGTTTGCGCCGGGTTTATCTCCGTATATTATTAGGGTTTCGTGGTTAGGAAGATGAAGGCGAACGGCCTTCTCGTGACACATAATATCGGCATGATGGGGGCTTAACCAATCCATGTCGATGATCACATCAAAGCTCCTAATATTTACAGGCATTAAGTTTATTTGGAAGGTGTGATTGTTTAGAGTTAGTGTACACCCCATATAGATATCCTTAGTTGATTCAGTCTTCCCATTAGCCATTTCCACCGTGAAAGATTCATTAAGCTTTTGGGGTTGTTGTTTTAGTAAGTATTTGAACTTATTACTCACAAAACTTCGCTCCGCTCCGCTATCAAATAAGATGCATGCATATGAGCCGTTAAATAGGAACGTACCGGTGACAACAGCTGGGTCCTGCACTGCTTCACCCTGACCCATCGTCAGTACTCTCCCTGCTGCTCCTGTCCCTTGATTGTTCGCGTTGGGGCAGTTTTGCCTGATATGCCCAGTTTTCCCACATCTGTAACAGGTATAGCTAGCTTCAGTATTGGTATTGTTGTTGTTGTTGTTTTTCATCTGGTTCTGTTGAAGCTGAGTCCTACAATACTTCGCTGTATGGCCTTTCCGATTGCACCTTGTGCAACTCATCTCTCTGCACTCCCCGTGATGGTGGAAGTTGCATTTGTTACACTTGTGGAGATTTCCCGAGTACTGCTTGGAAGCATTTGGTGTGGATGAGGCTGGAGCATGTGGTGTGGCAGTAGCTTGTGTTGCAGCATGGACAGACACTGTTTGTTACTTCTTAAACGATTCCGAGTTTTGCTTTCCTTTTCTCTTGTTGTTCTTGTTGGATTAATGTCTAAGTCCATAACTATAATTGGTAAGACTTGACCCGACCCGACATGGTCCATTTGGGTTGCATGGCATCATGTATTTGGATAGACTATAATGAGAGAAATAACACTTAAGGTTGGTTAATATATTATAAGTTCTAATATATTAATAAGGTTATTTAATTAGTATTGATCAAGAATTAATTTGGAATTAATTAAGTGATCAAAAGGAGACTAATTAAATATATGGATTGATTGTGTAAATCATTCATTCTTATATATGTGGGCTTGTGATCCAAGATTCCTTATGTTGGACTAAGTCCATGGGGTGACCCATGGATACTCCATGGAGGTTAAAATCCATGGAGCATAAGGAATGGGTAAAGTTATGAGTTACATGGTGTAACCCTAATAGCCACCATATAAAAGAATCCCATGGCTCAAGAAATCGTGCACTAATGTGTGAGTGTGAGGGCTAGACGATTTTAAGGAGTGTTCAAGTTTCTCTCAAGTTATTACAAGTGTATTTGGTGTTGTGTGAACCATTTGAGGTGTCACACTTGGGGCACTAGGCACTCAAGCTTCATGAAGACATTCTACATCAAAGAGGTATGTATTCTATCTTGTTATATTTATTATTTTGTATGCTAGATTAGGATAATACCTTGGATGTTCATAATTGTATGTATAATAGAGAAAACATAGATCCAAGGTATTTAGGGTTGCATGTACACTTAGGAGTGTTAGAATGCTCATAACCCAACAGTGGTATCAGAGCCTAGGCTTGTTTTCTTGTTATACTTGCAAAAGTAGCTGAAAAATCGAGTTGGATGCATATATTCGATTGTTTTGGCTGGAATTGGACTATGAACATTACCCTAAGATGTTTTTGGACTTATAAACTTGTTTTGATGTGGTAATGTTCATGCTAATCCAATTTCTAAGATAATTGTCATAATTTCAAGATTTGTATTAGTTTGTATGTTCATGCTAATTTCTTGAAGATTGATGATTTGAATTATCTTGTTCTTATGAGGTTCTTAGATTAATAGAAAAGTTGTGTGAAATAGTTGTTTTCAATCCATTTTAATCTAAGAGTTGATTCCAAAGTGTGTTTTTGTAACTTGTCCTCAAGTTATATGAAAAGTCACATTTAAGAATCATAAAACTCATAAAAGTTGGCAAAGGTTACAAAATGAAGAGTCTAGTTCTAATTAAATGGTTTTATGACTCCATAACTTGTCCTCAAGTTATGGAGGTTCAAGAGTCTCTTCATTAAATTAAAAAAAAGTGTAACCTTAATTAGTTCCATAAGTTACAATAAAAAAAAAGTTATTTTTTTTTATTAATTAGTTTAAAGTCTTCCATAACTTGTCCTCAAGATATGGAACTTGAAGAGTTTTTTTTTTTAATTAAAACTACTTTAAACTCATAAGTTATGGAATTAATTAGTTTTGAATAGTTTCAAAATTTGCCCTCAAGTTTTGGAATTTGAAAAGTTTTCACTTATGAATACTTTAATTCCAAGTTAGCCCTTAGAATTTTAAAAGTTAAAATTCAACCCTTATACTTTATAATATTATAAGTTAATAATTTTTATATATATGTATAAGAGTAAAGTCAGTCTTACCGTTAGTAGGCCTCATTCACGAAGCCGGTCTATAAGGGAGGTATAAGGTTACTGCCTATAAAATGGCAGTTTAATGGGTGTCCACTCTCACCCACCGCTTCCTTGACTGGTGGAGGGTCGTTAGCCGAACGGGTAGGACAAGGACTATAATTCTCCTTTCATTAAAAGTATTAATGATAAATACTAAGTAACTAAACTCTTATTAATACCCAATCTTAGTTACTTAGGAAAATGTGAATTTGGTGCTAACCCATGAAATTACACTTTGCACTTTGCTTAAGTCGTTAGTGGAGCGTGTGTGGTTAACCGGCACACTAACCTGGACTTAACAAGGTAGGCAAACGGTAACTTAATATTTATCATAGTATCGGTGGAGCGTGTGTGGTTAACCGGCACACTGATTAAGGGGTAAATATTAAGGGTACCAAGTATATTTGCATGGTTATTCACACCTTGTTTGTGATCCTCGGCATCCCAGTCACAAAACCTGAAGGGCACACTCGAGATTGAAACATGCCTTTGAACAGTTCAATGAATCTCAAAGATCTAGGACTTTCAAATCCAATTAAAACCTAATAAATTATTTCATTTTTCATGGTGGAAACTGGTGAATCGTCATTCACCTACCTTCAAATATTTTATAGCTTGGATTACGGCATCCCTCTTCTAAGTTATAAAATAGTTTGTTGGGTCCTAGCCTTAATATTTCATATTGGGTGTCATATTAAGGACTTTAAATCAACTATCTTGAATATCTCCCAAAAAGATGTGTGGTCTAGACATTTATGATCTTCCCAAATCTCTTGAAACAAGCTTTCCTAAATGAAGATGATGTCCCATGGATATCATACTTCTTTCACCTCCTCCAATTATTCTCCCTAACCCACAAGTTCCTAAAAAGTTTAAGGTCACTCAAGCCCTATTGGCAAGGCAAGGTCTAGGTGTGATCACATCTTGGAGATGTAGTCACATATTGACAAGCCGGGAGAGTTGGGTGTCAAAGTCTTGAGAGAGTTGGTGGCTCAACTACTTTCTAAGTCACATAGTGAGTTCTTTTGGGAATCCTATGAAACAGACTAAGACAATACCCTTAATGATCTTATCTATTTGCTAAGATCAACTTCCTAAAACGCTATGGACATTGACAATGATGACATTGGATATCCAGTAAAGCTCTCTCTTCCCAATGGAAAGGGATCGGCCATAGTCAACTCGGTTGACCCAATGGTAAAGAGAGAGGCGAAGTCTGAGATAGTCCCATTATCAAGGGTCCATAGGTAACTATTGCCAAAGGAAGGGGCATTGGTTACGAAGCTGCCAAATTTACCTAAGGATGTTAAAGTCAATAAGTTTGGCTCTACTTCAGGTAAAGTCCATTGTCTAACTCTATTAAGTACATGTTGATTCTGATCGCGAAGATGGATTTCAATCGCATGGTTCGGTGATCAGAATTTTGGGCTATTACTTAAGAGTTATGATATTTATATTGCTTAGGAATAGATAACAACAAGGTTTTCATATGGATTGTAAGGATAAGTTTTTCCGCAAAGTTTTAAAATAAAAGAAAAAGGTTTTGATTTTATTTATTTTAAGTATCCTTACAATGGCATTTGTGAAAAGTTGTTGCTTATAAGATTCCATTGATAGCAATATTGGAAAAATGGATTTGATTCTTTCGGTTGTGGTAGTGTCTAATATTACCAAATAAGGAACGATTCTCATCACCCAAGGTTCAATTGGACCGAAACTTGGAATCATGCAAGTTGTATAGTATGATGAATGAGAACTTTCAGCTTGGAAAATTAAGACTAATTCCTTATGTGAATAAGGAAAGGACTAAGGGATCGAGTACACATTCTTGTGCACTGGTCAAGTCCACCACAAAAGATCAAGAAGACTATTCGTCATGATTTACTTAAGTTCAGTAAATATGGTTATACTTATAAGTTTAAATATAAGTCTGTAGCATTGGAGAAGTTTCAATGTGAGACAGAACGAATAAGAAGAATCAAAGTATGGCAGAAAGATAAAAGTTTCTCAAATCTGAAAAGATGGGAGAGTACTTTAGTATCATGTTTATGATCATCTTAATGATTAAGATACCATATCACAATTGGTCCTCTAAAGTCATCTTAGTGCATTCTTATGACTAAGAAGAGGAGTCATGAATTGTTTAAATGGTTAAATCAAAAAGATGAGTCATACTTCGTTCCAAAACAATTCTTAGAGTCATACTCCAAGATTGTAACTTGAGTGACATATCTTAAAGAGGGTTTGTTAACACTAGTCAAATGTAAGAGTAAAAGGTTATCTACTCTTGTACATTTGAAAATGGTAAGTTGTGATGTTTTGGATAAAACAGAGACCAACTTAGGCCAATTGTGTAAAGTGTTAGTCTTGATAAAGAATCTGCACTATCTCTTGAATATTTGACAAGGGAGTCTTATATGTCAAGAGGACAGTGGGAGTCTTAAAGCTCTTGAAAGTTTCAAGACTTAATCAAGAATAAAACCTAAAGTCCTTCACTAGCACACGACTTGAGGTTTATAACCTATCGTGTTGAAATTTTTGTGCCTATTCAAGTTGGCTTTGCATAGGAGTTCTGAGAGTTCTCAATTGGTTGCACAACTACTTGGAAGCAATGGCAGGCACCTGAGCTGCCAAATGGCAAGAATTTAAGATTGCACAAGTTTAATCAATATGAGTTTGGATTTGTCACTAACCTTGTCTTGTGATTATGGTTTTGACAAATTCACATGGATAAGAACACATACACTATTAAATCTAAGTGTCATAAGGTTTCTCTCCGATTCATGAAAATGATGGTGAGGAAACACTTTCACTAAGTAGATTTTAGCTAGATAGCAATTGTGATATTTGCATTCTCAAAGTCGTTAGTGGAGCGTGTGTGGTTTACCGGCACACTAACATGGACTTGTGAGAAGTGGCAAAGGTCTAAACAATTGAGACTATGATTACGACATCCCTTTTCATAGTTCTAAAATTGTTTAGACACACATGTGAGCTATCTAAGAGAGGTGTATGATTTTGATAAAGTTTTATCAAAACAATCTAGTATCAGAAATCTGAACTTTGGTAATAAAGTCAGCTGATTTCTGAGTACATGTCAAAGCTAGTGGGAGCATAAGTGTTATGCTAATAATCATCATGTTAGTGGGAGCATGATAATTATGACAAAGGTTGCAAGTTAGCAATGTTAATTATAGAAAACAAAAGTTTCAATTCGTGAGGTTGCAGAGGTTGAAAAAGTTGTTTTGCTATAATTAAGGGAGAGGAAATTATACTTCATTTCAATTCTAAAAGCTTAGATTGAGATTTTAATCGTATTTAATGAAGGATATATATATGAATTTCATGTTGGAATGGCTCAACATAAGGAAATTCTATATATGGGTCCATTATTTGCGTTCTAAAATTCGATTATGATTACGGCATCCCTTTTCATAATCTGAATTTTGAGAACTTGGCAAATTGAAATGGAAATATTATAGCAAAAGACTGGTTTAGTCTTTATGTGAGACATCATGAATCGTGTCCCATATGCTTCGGATATAGGATCGATTACATGTGTTATATTCATCCTTTCTAAAATTTTCCAAATGCCTGGGGCATTATGAAGGGAAAAGGTCTAGAATTGGATATGACTAAAATGATTAAGCAATTGTCGAGGACAATCTAAGGTTTACCAAAGATTGGTTGCTCAAGGACAGTTGGAAGTATAATGTTAATTCTGGAAGGACCATATTAACATAATCTGTAAGGAGGCAACTCTTGTTCAGAAGTGATAGTCAAAATGGAATATGGAAATGTTTCAAAGTTAGAAATTATTCAATCTGTGTAAGATTAGGAAACTTAATGAAAGAATGATGTTTCCAAGGAGCTGATCTCCTTTGGAATGCTCTGTAATGATTGTTGTCAAGTCTTTCTGACTTCGTGCATAATCATTAAGAGGATCAATGCATATAAGTTTAAAATCTAACAGATTTCAGTAAATGGCATGAATTTGGAATTCTTGCATTTGCAATAAGGATTTGGGACTGTGAAAAGAGGATCATTGGAGTGATGTTCAATTGATCTATTTTACAAAGTAAAGATCATAGACAAACATAGTATGCATACTTGGTGTATGGCATGACTAGTGTTTAGAAAACATAGTGTACATGCTTGGAGCATGGGACAACTATTGTTTTAAATTCAAGTATAAAGTTGATAAAACCGAAATAATGAATAATGAGTAATCAGTATGGTGATAAATAAAAGTGTTTATTTATATTCATAGGGTTTGATACCATATTTGATTCATTTATTCTTGTGTTTCACTTTGCATGTTTTGACTTCCAGAATAACTAAGTCACTCTTCCTGAATGATTAAGTTATTCAAACCATCCACAATCGGTCATATGTTGGAAGTAGATATGAATCAAGACTGTCATGGGTTGGTTTATAGAGGTCCAAGTTGGTGGACAAAGTGGTGCTACAACACTCATGAGTGCTCATAAGTTCTGAGTATTGGATTCAACCCGCGCTCATTTGAATCACTTCATGGATTTTATCACGAGTGATCATGAGACGATAATATCTTATATTCTTCAAACCTAGAGATATGAGTTGTTACTATGAGTTGGTTATACATTGATTGCACGAAAACGCATTGGTAACTCGATGTTATAAAACGTGCCTTTGTGTATGATTCAACAAGTAGTAGAACAAGCCATATGAGTCGAAGTTTATCCATTCCTTTTACCTTCGGGATAAAAGCGATATTTGTGGGCCCCTCGATGATTTAAAGATGATACATGTGAGTGCTTGGCCAAGCCAGGACTGATTTGATTTGTTCAATCAGTCAGTCATCATGAATTGGAAATCAGGAAACAACAAATGGACAGAGAGAATGATTGATAATCCATGTCTCAGTCCATATGATATCTAGAATGGAGGAATATATGATCCCTTATCTAATGGACAAGTCATTGATAAAGGTCAGAGTTCATCGACAAGGTCAGAGTTCGACAGAAGCTTTTGAGAGCTACGATTGCTGATCGGTTCCTGAAGTCATACGCAATAATAGTTTTAGACTTATCCAAGTGGGAGACTGTTGGATTAATGTCTAAGTCCATAACTATAATTGGTAAGACTTGGCCCGACCCGGCATGGTCCATTTGGGTTGCATGGCATCATGCATTTGGATAGACTATAATGAGAGAAATAACACTTAAGGTTGGTTAATATATTATAAGTTCTAATATATTAATAAGGTTATTTAATTAGTATTGATCAAGAATTAATTTGGAATTAATTAAGTGATCAAAAGGAGACTAATTAAATATATGGGTTGATTGTGTAAATCATTCATTCTTATATCTGTGGGCTTGTGATCCAAGATTCCTTATGTTGGACTAAGTCCATGGGGTGACCCATGGATACTCCATGGAGGTTAAAATCCATGGAGCATAAGGAATGGGTAAAATTATGAGTTACATGGTGTAACCCTAATAGCCACTATATAAAAGAATCCCATGGCTCAAGAAATCGTGCACTAATGTGTGAGTGTGAGGGCTAGACGATTTTAAGGAGTGTTCAAGTTTCTCTCAAGTTATTCCAAGTGTATTTGGTGTTGTGTGAACCATTTGAGGTGTCACACTTGGGGCACTAGGCACTCAAGCTTCATGAAGACATTCTACATCAAAGAGGTATGTATTCTATCTTGTTATATTTATTATTTTGTATGCTAGATTAGGATAATACCTTGGATGTTCATAATTGTATGTATAATAGAGAAAACATAGATCCAAGGTATTTAGGGTTGCATGTACACTTAGGAGTGTTAGAATGCTCATAACCCAACAGTTCTTCCCCTTCTTGTTCTCTTCTTCCTTCTTAACCTCCGCTACCACTGTCTTGGCACCCTTCTTATTGCCGTGATCGTACAGTTTCTTGGCCACTCTCTTGCCACTATCAAATGTCTTAGGGTTTGCCGCAATGACATTCCCTTGGATAGGTTCAGTCAATCCCCAGATAAACCTTTCAATCTACTTCTCTTCTGAGGTGATCATTCCGGGACACATAAGAGATAGCTCACTAAACCTGGATATGTATGCGTCGATATTGGAGTTTTGGAGCGTGAGGTTCCACAACTCTTGTTCCATCTACTGAATCTATTCTCTAGGACAGTATTCTGCTAGCATCATCTTCTTCAGCTCTTCCCAAGGCATCGAGTTCGCCACCGGGAGTGTCATGGCCTCTATGTGGCCATTCCACCAGGAGAGAGCTTGGTCAACGAACGTGCAGGCTGCGAACTTGACCTTACACTCATCCGGACACCCGCAGATTTCAAATACAGACTCTACTTTCTCAATCCATCTCTTCAGGGCTATGATGCCTCCTGTCCCATTAAAGGTCCGAGGTTTGGCGTTGGTGAAATCCTTGTAGGTGCATGGTCGTGCGGCTCCGTGGTTTGTCCCTTGATTTGTGCTTCCGGCTCCCTACCCGTTGCCTTCTCTGTTGTTTCCATTGCGAATATGTGCAAGTGCTGCAGTGACCGCAGCGGACACTGCTGCTTGGAATGCAACCGAGTTTATTTCCGGCGGGGTTAGTGTTGTGTCGTTCCCACGGTTGGGTCTTTGAGGCATCTTTCTGTCATGGAACGGAAAGATGTTGAGTGCCTATGGTTTTTACGAGTTTGGGATCCCATAGACTAGGCGTATAGTATGTGTATTTAAGTAATTTCATGCATTAACATAAAACAAGAAGGTAAAACACATAGCAGATAACAATGTCATGATAAAACATAAAGCATTTTCATTAATACTAATAGTTTTGATACATGAAAATCTGCCAAAAGGCATACAGTACATAGAATTATAAAAAACAATCTGGCAGCATGATGACCCTATGAGTAGTGTAATCACTTAAACATAGAGTCGATAGTACATAGCACAGTACGCCTAAGAGAATCCTAATACTAATAAGATACGCTACTAATCCTGATCATACGGAGAAGTGTCTAAAGATGGTAGCGAAATCATATCCCAAAATGTTGTGCCAACAACTGAGCCATCTCGGTCATTTCTCCGATGACCTCATCCCTTTCCTGCTCAGCTTGTACGGCTCGTGCCTCCATAGCAAACAGCTGCTGCCGAAGTGTGGCGACCTCCGCTTCCAGAGAACGATCCTCGCCAACGGGATCCGCTGGTGGAGTAGGGTGATCCTGGTGTGCCTCATCGGCAGGTGGTTCGACAGGGGCCTCATTCACATCCCTATCTTCCTCTATGTCCTCGTCGTTTCCCTCAAACTCATAGTCAGTATCGGTGTACTCGTCGGGTCCAACATCATGGGCTCCTCCTTGTTCCCCTTCAGGATCCTCCTCAAGCACTCCTTGAGCCACTAGCGCTTGGTAGAAGTGTACCCCTTGCTGATCATCATCCATGGTGACAGCATGGGGGCACGGGAACAAGTCTTGTTTTGATTATTCTTATAGTATTTTTAATTATTTGTGTTTGGGTTCCCTAGAGTTATTGGAGAGTGGGATAGGCTTATGGATTCATTTCCCGCTGTGATTACTCCCGAACACATGTTGGTTATATTCTGAATAAATATAGTTGATCAGGCTATATTTATCCCTAATATAACTACATAACTGCCCAGGTTTAATCATAGTGTTCAATTTCCTCCAGAAGCTTTTATTAACTATTGTTAGGTTATTATCCTACTATGCACACATAAGTGTGAAATTTTTGTTCTGTTCAGAGTTATTTAGTCCCATTGTGTTTATAGTTGCATATCATGTATGGTTAGATATGCTAGTTCACTATAAACATTGCTCTGATACCAACCTGTCACACCCCCGAACCAGACGGCGGAAACGTCCGGGGGCTCGTGTGACTAACAATTGAATAATCATCACAATGAATATACATGAATCATAACACGATCATCACCAACATTACATAATACAACTAGCATTATTCACATCAAGTACATTGTTAAAATACATAAGTTCAAATTGTTAAAAGTACGATAAGTGCTATTACATAACGAAACCATACACACTTGCAAATCTTCCAGCTTAACGATTACCTGAGAATACAAGTTATTTTGAAAACGGTCAACATATATAATGTTGGTGAGTTCATAAGTATATTTGGGTAAAAGTCTTTGTATCTTTCGTAAAAACCCAGAAAATCCGATATTTTCTGTAAAATGTCTGAAAATGATGTGAAAATCAAGTATAAATGCATGTGTGAATTTCATAATTATAACTTATATGAGTGTAGTTTAGATTCATTGTATTTTGAATAAATGATAAGTGTATATGAACAATTTCCCCAAAAAATCCGATATTTTCTGTTTTATGACCACGGCTAGATTCTTGTATCGTTAAATAAGTCGTTTTGCAGTGACACAGTTAAAGAGTTTATCTTCAAAAGGTTAAACTTTTGGTATTGAATCCCTATATGAGCCGTTATAACCATGCATGATAATGACTAGGTCGCCCGTCTTGGTATTTTTCCAAATGTCGGTCTTGCTAAGGATTTTGTCGCCCTAGACTGGCCTAGTCTAGCTATAGCGAACAGCTAAGGCGTGGGGGGTCACCCCGTATAGATCTATACACAAACTCTCGCTTTCCTATCAGGAAACTCTGATTATAACTACATGCTACGATTGTACACTCAAAGGTGCCAACCGACATGTCTCACTAGATTCTCAACCCCTTTTTGCACTATGTTTAATGTTTACGTATTTGTGGTATGTTTTTGTATTCAAAAGGTACATATATAAGTATACGACGTTTAATGATTATGCAAAGGTATAGTTACGGCCTACCAACATGTGAAATTTCTATTCCAAGCCCTATTAGCATGTAATTAGACCACAAAGGCCCAATAACATGTAAGAGGGTAATTTAGGCCCAATACCGTGAGGCCCAAAAGTTTTGGTCCATTAAGCTTAAACTTGCATTTTTGGCCCTTTTTAAAGTATGTTTAGCATAAAAATACCTTTTTATACATGTAGGACCTGTTTGGCCCTTATAAAAACATAAATTTCACTTTTTACCCTTATCTTTTGTTTTCTTGACAATTTTAACCTTTAACAAGGTTTTTGTTGAATTATTTTGTATCTTAAACATGTAATTACTTTTGGCTTGATAATGTAATGTGATGATATATGGTCCATTGGCATGGCCTAGACTGCTCTAGCGCGCCAGCCTGGCCTGGCGCCCTCCTGCCAGCCCTGCCTGGCGTTCCCTTGCCAGCCTTGCCTGGCGCTCCCTTGCCAGCCTTGCTGGGGACTCCCTTGCCAGCCCTGCTGGGGACTCTCCTGCCGGCTCGGCCAGGCGCTCCCTCGCCTGGCACTCCCTTTCCATCCTCTCCTGGTGCGCGCCCGCCAGCCCTGCCTGGGGCGCGCCCGCCAGCCCCACCCGGCGCCTTCGGGCGGCCTCGCCCAGCTCCTTGCTAGCTGGGCCTGAATTGGGCGGGCCCAAGGCCTGACCTAATTGTCCCCTATATAATGAACAGTACCTCCTCCATGAAGGGGGACTCCTTCCCAAGTGGTTCAGCCGCCACTAGACTTCCCCATGGCTCAGCCGCCACTATATTTCGGCAGGGTGGCTCAGCCGCCACCCGCCGCCGTCAGCCACCAGCACCAGCACCAAGATGGTTCTCTCTAGCTAAAGGGATCCATCTCAGATCTTCTAGCTGATCTAACTTGACCGTCGGAGTCCGCTCCCGGGGCACAGTCCCTGGGGCGGCTCTAACGGGTTTGCACTGTGATGTCAGATTTCCGCCGCAGCAGAAGACCAGAAGACCCGCCGGAGGTCGATGTCGCATCATAATGTATATAATGTCATAGTTCATAGATCTTTGTTAAATAATACTTAAAATTTTGAGATTTGCTAAGATCTAACACATTATTACCAAACAAACTAAGAATTCACACAAAACATGCATATAACACATAGATCTACACATTTTACTTGCATTCTCCCCCAAAAATCATATGAAAACCGAAAACAAGGGGGTATGAACTCACCTTTGCTTGATGTTTCGGTTTTTGAAGAAGAAGTGGAAGGGATTTTTGGTCTTAGCACACCTTTGATGTAGATCTCGAGTTTATGAAGCTTCTAAGGTGTGATCATGGAATAAAAACCATGTAAGAAGGAGTTTTTATATTAAGATGAAAGAAGATACTTGTGGTTGACAATAACTTACCAAAGATTTGAATGGCTTGAAGAAGAATCCTTAGAACCCTAGCAAATTTTTGAGATCTTGGAGGAAGGAAGAGGATGATTGTTGAGAGGTTTGGAGAGAATTTTCAAGTGTGTGTGTTTTGGCTCTCGGCCGAGAGTAAAAGAAGAGAGGGGAGAGAAGTAAGTGAAGTGAATATCATGGATGTATGGTGGTCCTTGCATGGATATATGATGAACAAAATGGAGGTGACACCTCCAAAGTCACCCCCCCCCCCTAATTCTCTTCTTTTCCTTTTTTTTGTTTATACATGGGTCGAGATTTTGGGCCAAGAAGAAAGGGTGGAGTAGTTTGGGCCCATTAACTTTAGTTAGGATATTTGGATCCTAAACATAAAAAATTTCGACCCATTGGGCTCTTGGAAGCATTCACGGCCCAAATAGAATAAAAGAATGGGCTTATGGCTCACTAAGGTTAATTGGATTAGTTATGGCCCAATAAGGCCCATTAGGGTTAGAATGAATCATTCTAGACCCAAATGGTCCAAAATGCTTTAGATTTATGAATTGGGTCCAATTAGGATCCAATTAGGGCTTCTAAGTCCAATAAAGTTGAATTGGGTGCTTATTGGTCCATTAGGCCCGATAAGGAATTTCTAGTCCAATATGGACTCAAACCGGGATTCTTAGGGGTTTTTTTAGACTCTTTGTTGAACATAATTGATGAATCTAAATGAGCATTGAGTGAGATTTTACTTAGAGTGCATATTTTACAATAGATGAACAGTTACACAGGAATAGAATTTCCTAGCTAAAATGCTAGTTGTGACATATGGGCTTGCTCCTGTGTATTGTTGCGCGTACGGGTTAAACGGTTGAGCGGTTGCTACGAAGGGATTGAATTAAGATTTTACTGGGAACTGAACACCAGGTCCATAAGAACTGGATCCCTGGCTCGTCCTGGTCTGCCCGCTTGCGGCTGGGATAGTACAGGGAGTGAACCTGGGGTTTGTTGTACAAACGAGTTGAAGATCGGTGGTTGTTATACATATAGCGACATGTGGGGCAATCCTGCCATGGTGGCATATGGGTAGACCATCGGGGAATATTGTGGTTGTGGTTGAATAGTGTACGGGATCCATGTCCCGGTGTCGGAGGTATGTGTGAGAGACTGTTGTTGTGAAACAGGGATCTCTGTTTGTTGTGTTGTGACAATTTGGGGAGTTGTGGTTACGATCGCCATTTGTGGAATTGGGTTGGTTGTTGGGCGCCATAAGCTGACCGTGAGAGTTGTTGTCGTCTCTGCTGCAGAACTAGATGGCGTTTGTGAAACTGGGGTGTGGTTTGATGTGTGCCCTTCCTGAACGGAAGTTTGCCCTCCCTCTAGTGATGCAGCGGACTTCTCTCCAGTGTTCCATACACTATTGGGATTTCGCCTGCCATTGTTGCTCTTTGGATTTGTTTTGTGGATGTATCGTTCTAGAGATACGCCCGGATGGCGCCAAATGTTGTGATATGTCGGAGTGGTTGTATCGAGATTGTCGGTGAGTTTCGTGTTGATGCCTTCTCCAGATATCATAGTATAAAATAGAAAGAAGATCGTTAGCCGACGTCTGGGAGGAATTCCCGGGACGAAGCTCCGACGATCAAGACAGTATTTGTTTTGAGAAAAAAGAGAGTATAATCACAGGAAAAAGTGTTTTCGTCCCCCTCTCCATGAGGAAGAAGGGTCCTTTTCTACCTGGTTGAGAGGCGTGTGCCTCTCAACTGATTCCGTTAGACATTCCCTCGTGAGGTGTGACGTGGCGGACCCCCTACTGGAGGATCCTTCGCCACGTCTTTTTACCTCATCCCCTTATTGGCTAGAGGAGGATCTTTTAGTTATTACGAGGTTTGTGGATATCGTCTGATGGGCACGTGGGACACTCTGATTGGTCCCACGTTTGTCGGGGTGTTATTCCTTGGTGAAGAGGTTAGGGCGCGGCTCTGCACCATAACAGTCATGCCTGTGGCTTTCGCATTGGCGAAGGCCCGACCTTGGCCTCAAACTGGGTCTGATTAGATTCTGCCCAAGCCAAGCTCGGTGCTAGTTTGACTTCTCCTTTTTGACGTCCCCCCTAAGGGATACGTTAACAATAAGTAAAAAGGAACTAATGTTTTGTTAATGAAGGTTATATAAAAAAATCTACTTGCTCCAAATAAGAAGTCTTCATTGTCAAATACTTGGCTTAAAACGCCATTTGTAATATATATGACTAAAACTAAATTTACTGTTAGTGATTTTATTTCTAATGAATCGTTTAATTTGTGAGATAAATTCAATACATGTTGAGCAAGATTTATGCTATATTGTGAATTCAGGTTGTACAAAGTGCACGTTTCTGGTTTGATACTAAGAGTAAGAGCATGAGAATCCAAGGACAACACCCATGATTGAGTTCGAATGGGAATAGTCTACCACAACGGATCATAGAAAAAAGCATATTTATTTCCATGTCTCTTGTTTTTGCATGAAAATGAAGAGAGTAATTTATTGGACTCTTCAAAATCTGATTTCATTTAACCTGAGAATCGAAAATAGAATTACACAATCGTTAAAGTTGTGTTTAGTTATGGAAAAATAGTTTTCATTTTTCGTTTTTTATTTTCCCTTTTCAGTTTTTGTTTTCCGTTTTAAGTTTTCATTGGAAAATTTAGAAAATGCTTTTAGTTAAAACTTATTCATTTTTCATTTTCAGTTTTAGAAAATTAGAAAACGTGTTTAGATGTGTATTTTTCTATCGGTTTTCATTTTTAGAAAATGGTAGCGGTGGTAGGGTGGGGCGGCGGCAGCAGTGGTGGTGGTGGTGTCGGCGGCAATTGTGGCAGTGGTGGTGATGGCGGCGGCGGCGGTGGTGATGACGGGGTAGTGGTGGTGGTGATGATGATGGTATGTCGGAGATTGTGATAGTAGTGTTGGGTGTGTGTGTGTGTGAGTGTTTGTGGGTATGTGTTTGTGGGGATGGGTAGGTGGGTGTGGGTGGGTGTGTGGGGGTGTTTGTAGGTGGGTGGGTGGGTGTGCGTATGTGTTTGTGGGTGTGTGGGTGTGTATGTATTTGTGGGTATATGTGTGGGGGTATGTGTGTGGGTGTATGTGTAGGTGTTTGTGTGTGTGTCGGGGGGGATGTGTGTGTGTGTGTTTGTGGGGGTGGGGCGGGCTTGGAAGTGGGTGGATGTGGGTAGGTAGGGGTGTTGTGGGTTAGGGTGTTAAGGTGGGGTAGGTAGAGGTGGGTGAGGTGGAAGTGGGTGTGTGTTTATATTTTAGAAAAATTTTGAATTCAGAAAAATATGGAAAACAATGATTATCGGTTTTCCAAAAATTTCCAACTTCTTTGTAATTTTAGAAAACGAAAAATTTTAATTTTCCGTGAAAAATTTAAGAAAATAGACGAAGTAAACGCGTTTTCAAAATTCTCATTTTTCTTGGAAATTTTTTTCGGAAAACGGCCTATTTTTCCGCAACTAAACGCACCCTAAGTATTCCATATTTTTACTCTTTGGTTTGGGTGATTTGGAAGATGTGCAACTTTTTGATTTTCAATAAGTTGAGATGTTCTCCGATGAAGACGGCAGATGATTACAATTGATTGCGTTTAATTGGATTAAACATAGATCTCATTTTAATTTTATTAGTTGGTTCCATTTGGTGTATTTCTCCTTTTCAAGCTTGTAATTTGTAATGTTTGTACTTTGTTTTGTCTATCTTCTTGCTAGTATTTTTTTTAATGTATATGTCCTTAAAAAAAATAAAAACAAAATAAATTAAGAGTTATCATGGGTACGTCCATTTACTATTTGTATGATTCATTTGATAATTTTTAGCCGTGTTGATAACAATTATGTCTAAAAATTTCATTCAATCATAGTCAAATCATGGGATTAGAAGATACAAAAAGTCAAAACGATAACCAAATCCATTGACCCACCATCCCGACACAAAAGCCCCCAATTGCAATACAATTTCCAAAAAGAATTCTATCCACGAGGCGTTTACTTTCCACACACACAGCTTCAACAACGTAAATCCATATACCGACAATCATGCTATGAAGATCAGTAAAGGGTGAAGTAAAAGTTGTACAAAGTGGGTGAGCCAGAAGGATGCAGAAAACACCTTTCCAGCCAACCCTAGTAGTATTGTATTGACTATCATTATGGGGTTGTCAAAATGTCAAACACAACGTGTATGCATGGTGGCATATACGCTTTCACTTTTGTTTCTTTTTGTGCAACTATGGCTCAAAGCCACAAAGCATGCTTCATGCACATATAAAATACTATAACCAAATACACCATATACACCAAATACCAATATTTAATTACCATAATGCAATGGCATATCATATGCTTTAATAAAAAAAGCTATATCCTATGGACTAAATAAGTTTAAAATCAAATTAACAAGTCAAAACTAGCGACTAGCATACCACATGCTCTTTGAAGGATAACATGATAATATTGGTTGTTATGACAATAATTATGCATATATGGTAAAAATTGGTCAACACTACAGATTATACTGGCTGTCATCCTCATGAAACCATAAGCTGTTCATACCCTAAATTAAATGTGTAGGCGCTTTGATGGTTTTTGTGTAAACTAGATGATTGTGTGGGCCAATCCAAGATTCGATCAATTGAGGATTATACTTTGGGCCACAAATTGGGTATTAGCAAACTCGCCTCCTACTTAAAATCATGATAAAAATTATTGATAGCCTAAGTCGAAGGCTTATGGGGCTAATTTCATTTTCTGTTCCTAGATTCTTATTTATTACAACTTGTTACAAATAAGAAAAAAACACTCCAATCAGCACTCTTCCCTTGAAAATGTTCGGAGTTTTTGTTTGAAACAAGTTGTAATATAATAATTGGGTGATAGAAAATGAAAATTAGCCCATAAGCCTTTAACTTATGCATTCTAACCAAACCAAATTTGAAAAACCGGTCCAGGTTATAGAAAGATCCATCGGTTATTGAATCGGTTAAAAGCCAATTTTTGTGTTTCAGTGCAAATGTTTTGTTATTATTAATTGATATTATGTACAGAAAAGTTTAAATTTGATTAAAAAAACATGCTCTCATAACCACATGTTACAAGGCCAGATTATATCGTTAATGAATAATGATTTTTGGGAATAGGCACAAATAAGACCGTTCACGGATTTTGGGATTGGGCCTCACTTTTTGCACCACATTAGCCGGTTTTAACCGTTTTTTGTTTTTTAAAAATCATTTCGGTATTAACTGGCTTTTTTTTATTATTGGTTAAAGTAGCTTAGGTTTTGTTAAGTGAAATTGAATTAAAGTAGTTTTAGTTTTATATACATTATGAATTTACCATTGTAGCAGCTAGTAATTTGGGGTATTTGGTCATTCTAAAAATAGCTTTTCCCGTATGTATAAATAGATGGGCAATGTTGAGTTTTATTCCACGCCACATCCCACACTTCTCTCTCTACTAATAGATGGGCTATGTTGAGTTTGATGAAAATACCATTCATTCATTCATATGTGGTTTGTTTTAGATTAATAGATGAATAACTACTTTTTTGTTACATTTTGTATTTGTATTATTTATCTTTTTAGTAACAAAAACAGGCATATATACACCACGAATCAACAGTTAACCAAATACTTTAATAGTCAATCAAAATATAGGTAAATAGAGTTCTCATCTACCAAAGAATGCCAAAAACATAGGGAAAAAAACAAGTTGCAAATTGGCATCTAACAATGAGAATAAGAAGCCTTTTGAGTTGAATTCAAATTATATTTCATATTGAATAATCAGACTCATCAGAATCACTTCTCTCATGCTCCCCAGCATTTGTTCCAGCTTCTGAAACATCAGGTTTTGTTGCAGGTGTTGCAACTGCTTTCTTCATAGTGTTACGAGCACTTTCTTCTCCAACTTCATCTTGCTCATTCATATCCATATGTGAAACAAACCACGTGTCAAAGAATACATTCTAGATAAACAATTTCTCAACATATTATGAATTAAAATTGATGATGATATAAAAGGATATCAAAATTTCCAGCAGTTCCACCATTCATGATGTTCAACAGATCTTTTTCAACTCGTTGAACAAGTTCAGGCTGCAATGGATATAAAGATGCAAACATCATTAAAGATTGACATCAAGGATAAAAAGGTAATTTGAATTTTAAAGTGCAAAAGCGTACATTTAAATCAGGCTCCCTGCGAAACCTTCGCCTTCTGGCATCTCTCATTGGAGGGGTAACACCATGGCGATACTCCATGCCATCTGGAGCAGGATCACCATCTTCCCTGATCATAATCATCTGTCACATTATAATCCTGTCATGAATATAGAAATAATATCCATGTGATGTAGAATACACAGCTTACAATATACAAACACCACTTACTTGTCCAATATCTGCTGTTTTGATCAGAACATTGTCATCATAAGTTTTGTATGATTCTACAATACTAGGAAGATCCAAGAGGGAAGCAGGAAATTGATCATCTCCTATAACAAATGTGCCATTTCTCCCATCCTCTGTAATGTGCAAAAATGGTTGACATTCATCAATAACTCAGTTGCAAAAATAACAAAAGCAAACCCTTTCAACAGGTACGAACAAACACCATAAGATCCAATTGCATTTAACAGCCATGTTGAACACATCAACAAAGTAGATTCATAAATAAACAAAGGCAAATTCAGTAATCTCACCGGAGAAAGACAAATTAAGTGACTGGTCATGAGAGGAAGAAGCTGTCTCGTTTAAAAGACGATCTATACGCTCAGCAACAGAAGGAGGCACTCTCAGTACAAACTGCTCCTCCATCCCTAATTGAACCGAAAGAAAGAAACCCGTTAATAATTAGCAAATTTCTGAAGATGCAATGTACTTCCAAAAACATGAGGGAAATTCAACGGGATGGTAATTGAACACGCGGAAGATGTTAATTTACAAGTATCCGAACAATTTTGAGAAGTGAGTAGGGTAGGGCAAGAAGGGTTCGTGAAGGATTAGGAAATCACGATGATGATTGAAGGAAAATCGGGGAGGTTAATGGCTTACCTGGTTCGTTGATGATGAGGAACTGGGGATACAACTTCTGGATTGGACTCAATTGATACTTTCAAGCTTTCGTCGCTGTATCGCCAGAAAATGTTTTGGAAGGGGATTTTAAGCGCACCACCTACGAAGCTTTCAAACGTCTAAAATTGTATTTGATTATTTTATTTACATATTAACCCCTAGTACATATCAAAGTTTTATTTTAAACCTTTATATTTTATAATTTTTATTAATTAACCTTACCATTAAATTAAAATAATTTATTATAAACTTAATAATTATATATTTACAAAGATTTTTATTTAATTTATATTAAAATAAAATACAAATAAAATATTTTGTAATATCTAAAAAAGTTTTATTAAATATAATTTAATATTTTGTATTTTAAAATTTAGAGTTATTATAAAAAATTTAAGGTAAACAAATCGAACGCATATCCAAACATTCAGTTTGACAAAAAGGTTATTTATTTTCATTTATTTAATAAATGAACGAATCTAAACATGATTTTTGTCCGTGTAACTAAACAAACGAACACGGGTATTTATCATCGTTTAATGAAATAAATTACGAGTTATGTTCATTTATTATTATTAAGATATTTATGTTTATGTATATCATATATATTCATATTTATATGTATTAATTAGGCTAACAATATTCATACTAGCAATGCACCTCACGATGACGATATTAAAATAAATTACTTCATTAGTGACACATGAAATTTTGAAAAATGACATGGTAAAAGTTTTAGATTTATTAGTACAGTTATTAATCGGTAAAAGTAGTAGTTTCTAATAAAAAAAATTATTTCCAGGTATTTAGTTCTCGTGAACAATTAATAGACCGAGTTAAAAAGACGGAGCATCGACTTGGTTACGTTATTATAATAAAAAGATCAACTGCTAACATAAATATTTATTTTCAGTATGATCATAGAGTTGTTTACAAAAATAAAATAATATCCATAAAAAATATTGGTAGCAAGACAATAAAATAATAAAAATATACTTCATTCTAAAAGGTTAAGAATGTAGAATGTATATTTTAATTAAATGCAATTATATTTTCATTAATGATAAAATAACTAAGTTATATCATGTTTCCAAAAGAATAATTACAAAAAGAAGATTAAATAAACTTACGCACAAACATATAAATCAATTAAAAAACTGAAATCAGTAAACTAAATAAAGATAAAACTTCAAAAATGGTCACTGTGATTTTCGAAAATATCAAGTTTAATCCCTAAGTTCAAAAAACCTCACAGATGGTCCCTATGGTTTCAAAACTTTTAACATTTGGTCCTTCCGGCTCACTTCGTTACCATTTAGCCGTTAAGTAAGGGGTATTTTTATCATTTCACTACCCAGGGACCATTTATGAGGTTTTGTATTACTTTTTTTAAAATAAATAAAATTTAATATGCAAGGGGTCCCACCTCTCTCTCTCTCTCTCTCTCTCTCTCTCTCTCTCTCTCTCTCTCTCGTGGGTCTAAGAGATGCATCAAACAGCTTACACAATGTGATGGTTAGTTTGTACTCCTTTGACTTTCAACAAGCCCAACATTGGAGAAATTGACTCCACTTTCCCATTCACCATTCTTCTGAGATTACAAGACTCGCTCCAGGTATTCATGCTCCAGTTGAAGAAACCCACCATCGCAATAGGTCCTAGTAAGTTTTGTTCAACAGAGAAGAAAGGTAGCGGAGAACCTCCGACTTCCCTCCGGTTTCCTTCTGTTTTCGAATCCCAAGCAAATCCCTCGCTATATCCTTCTTCATCCATTGAGTTTCAGGTAGAGATTTTCCTGCGAAATCACAGGGTAAAAACCCCTATTGTTTTCCATTTTTTTCACTAATTCCCCACAAACTGAATACATCTCTAGTTTCTCCATGCCCTGTTACTCCTGTACTCCAGACACCGTCTTTTTCTCCATCTTGAGTCATTTTAGTTGACATGGCGAAAAAAGAATGGGGTGTTGGTGGGTATGGATCGATGAAAGGTTTGATCAGACTTTGTTCTCCTGAAATGACGAAGAGGATGAAGAAGGTGGGTCAAGTGAAGGCGATGTGGAGGAACATTTGGAGGTGGATAGGAGTCGATGATAAGATACACATATAGCTCAACTGGAAGAGCATCACTGATTTTCGTCATCTTCATTCATTTATGGTTTAATTTTGGATCTATCTAATGTGATTGACATTTGTTGTATTTTCTAAAATGTTGGCCATTTATATGATATGAATTAGGGAAGATTAACAAAATTGGGGTTTTTTTATAAGGGTTGTGGGTAAAACTTTTGATTTCTTCAATGGATTGTAGTTCTGGAAATGCACACACATTTTCTTTGAGAGAGAGAGAGAGATAGGTGGGACCCCTTGCATATTAAATTTTATTTATTTAAAAAAAAAGTAATACAAAACCTCATAAATGATCCATGGGTAGTGAAATGACAAAAATACCCCTTACTTAACGGCTAAATGGTAACGGAGTGAGCCGGAAGGACCAAATGTTAATAGTTTTGAAACCACAGGGACCATCTGTGAGGTTTTTTGAACTTAGGGATTAAACTTGATATTTTCGAAAACCACGGGGACCATTTTTGAAGTGGACAAAGTTAAAACCTTAAGGACCTAATGTGAACAAAGTTAAAACCTTATTACCCTCCTAGGTCATTAACCCAAAAGTTTATTCCGGACTATAGTCCGGAATGGCCTTACATTCCGGAGGGTTGTTCCAGAGAGGTAAATTTAGGGTATTTGTGTGTTTTTGTTCCATATATGCAATATATTGCATATTTGTGTGTTTGATAGTTTTCTTATATGTTCCGGAATGAGTATGTATACGGGACTTTTTCGAGTTTCAGTTTCTAGTAGAGGGCAATGACAACGCATCGAGCGATCTATGTAGTATATTGCTCCATACTACACATGCTTTGGTGTAGATAGAAGTAATGATATAACTTCATTAGGTTACTTACATTGGTTGCTTCCAATTCCAGGTTACACATTAATCAAATACGTGTATCTTTTCAATGTCCTGGATCAAATACAATTATATAGACTCTTAAGGATAGTAATGTCATATATTTTCTTAGTTTTGTTAGTAGTATGTCTTTTAGCACAATACAATTATTTGTTGTTAATAATGTAATAGAAAGTGGTATTCATAGATTTTTTGGGGAAAATCGTTATGGTGGAAATGGGTCTTCCAGTGCTTAAAGTAATCAAATTTGTAATTTATTACCTATGACAACCATGTTGGTTGTTTTCATAACCAAAACATAAAACGCGGAAGCACAACTTTGGATCTTTAATCTCGAATCTGGTTAAAAGAAAACTTAAACATTAAAGAACGATTACATACATGACTTCATTATAATCTTCGGATCTGAAGAATTAGGGTTGAGTTTTTCAGTTGATCTCAAGAGCTCTTTCTAAAATCCCTCAGCAAACCATAAACGAATTTTCATGTGTATTTTCGTGTGTCTTCATTTGCTCTTCATCGCATGTATTTATAGATGGATATAAACCCTAATGTGAGAGATGGAAGGGATCTTGAGTCAAACCGGAAACTCAACCCACAACGTAAGTAATATTCTATAAATCGCTCCATCAACAATTTATATTCTTACCATAATAACTGGATTTAATGATAACATTATATATATATATATGATGTGGTTCCATAATTATCTAACAATCTCCCACTGGACCACAAATATATAAATGTACGTATAACTGTATAAGCGCTTTAATGAATGTTATCATAATATCGGTACCCTTAAACAATCTCGTCCACAAATCATAATAGTATAGGATCAAAGCGGTCTTCGTTACAATTTACACAACTAAACCTATCAATGGTCATCTATACATAACTAACGACATAGATTAAACATGATGTGTGGTTTTAAAATCTGAATAGATTTTCAACAAGTTCCTCTTTAGATTGAAGTGAGATCAAACTTCAAATAAGTGCAACTAATAATGGTGTTAACCGAATTCTTAATTATGTACAGAAAAATATAATTGTTCTTAAACAAAACATAAAGCACCATAAAACTCCCACTAAAACCAAATATCACGCAAACATGTGTAGTATGCTCATGAAAGACCTAGGGATGTTATCTCTTTATGAGCGGATCCGCTTTCATGGAGTTTGTTCATATGTGCTATATATGTTTCCATTTTGCACTATTATGTTAATAGCAGGAAACTTGATGTCAATATGCTTTGATTTAATAGAACTTCTGTTGTTGGAATATAACATTGTTGACTTATTATCACAACTTTAGTGGTCTTTCAATACCAATAATGTGTAGCCTCGTGACAAATTTTCGCAACCATATTCCATGCCAAAAATTATGTTGCCATTATGGAAGAAGCTATCGAATTCTATTCCATGAAATGGCTCATCATGCTAAAATGTAGAAGCATCCCAATATGGATCGGTAACCATTTTGGCATCTAATGAAATCAGAATCCTAATAAAAATGATCTCCAAAACATATGATTTCCTATAGTTGACCATATAGCCTTTTGTTATATATAGATATCTCAAAATCCATTTGGCTGCTTTCTTATGATCTAAACTTGAGTTGCATAAATATCGCCCAAAACCAGAAAAATAATTTTACTCCCAATTAATCTGTGATACACAAAATCATCTACTGTATTTACCTCAAAACCAAAAGGGATAATAAATTGATGAAAAATATGGTACCACATATAGGATATCCAAAGTTGAGGTTGTTGAGTTTGTGTATTCTGAATAGGAGATTGAATAACATTGTCGATTACTGATTCATAATCTGCATACTATCGAAAGCAATAATAAGAATCAAGATTGATTCCTTCTTAAGGACAATGTTTTAACTTTATTTCTCCCCCAAACTCAACATCTTCAAAGAATGTTGCTTTATCCAAAAATGCAATGTCAATATCCATGCAATTGAGAACTAACATAATGCCCTCATTCCATTCCTTAAAGTTAAACTCATTGAGTACATGACTCATAAATGTGATCAATGTTAGCAGATATAATACCATAATTCAAACATAATCAAATCTATTTTTATGCTCATTAAATCATAAACCGTAATCAATAAATTCAATTTATGACATCTTTACAAGGTATCGACACAACATTAATATCAAGTCTTTGGACAGTAATACTAATTTGCAAGAGAAAACTTTGTTTTAGAGATAAACATTGACAATAAATCATGCCAATTAACAAGCCCCTATTTGGATTGACTTATTAATCACATGAAACAAAAAAAAACTCATCACATGTTTATCACCACATATATGTTTATTCGGCCAAATATCAGTTTACCTTTGGGTCAACTAATACCCGCATTAATAAACACATAAACTATAAATGTTGATAATAAGAATTAACAATATATCAAATAAGTCGCTCTTTGGATTGACTTATTAATAACATGTAACCTAAAAATTGTCGCATATTTATCATCAAACATGTATTTATCTGGCCAAATATTAACATACATTTGGGTCGATTAATATCCGCAATAATAAACACATAAACTATAATATTTACATTCTTAGCAAATTAATTTTCACAAAAAGAATCACTTTGGCGATATATTGTAAAAATAAAATTTTCATAAATAAATAAATAAATAATGTCATAACTGAATTTTATTTGTCAAACTATGTATTCCTTTAGGTCAAACATAATTCAAATAGATAATGTCTTAAAATACTTAATGTATTTTTAACCAAATTGATAATAATATTATATCAATTACTAACCAAAAAAAATCACATTATCATAAATTAAATTATAAAATCGCACGATAATAACCTTTAATACTTTAATTGGTTTTAATACCCATAATAAAGTTCAAAATTCATATCTGTCAATATCAATAAATTATTATATATATATATATATATATATATATATATATATATATATATATTAAAGTTGTGAAAAGTTTTAACAGTAAACATGAGATATTTTGTCTAATTTTGGTCCCTTAAATTACATTTCCGGTCCCTCTATTTTTCCATATTTCTACACATCAAGAAGCTTCCATCGGCTCCAAAACCACCGTCTCTCTCTAAAAGCATCGACATACAAGAACATCTTTATCTTCCCCATCTGTCTCTCTCATCCGGTATCCTCTCACCGCCTTAACATAGAAATTTTGACTCCACCTCCACCGCTTAGCTGTCGTCGCCGATGGGGTTGCTTCTAGAGACTTTAAGAATGAAGATGCAGTCACCGACACACACATTAGCTCAATTGTCTGTTTCTCATACCCATTTCACCTCATCGGCGTCTCCTTTTCCACCGCGAAGCCGTCGACCCCTAATTTTGAGTAACTCTACTTAAACTCCGGCCACATCCACTGCCGACGAGTCCTGCTTCGATTCCAGATACATTCAACGCCGGGTCTCCCTGTGTGATTCGTATTTAAAAGACTTTGTGTGAGATTAAGGTTCCCTCTTTTCTCCCCTCTCTTTTCTTCTTACGATGGTTCTGGAATTCATTGCAATTGCTCAAATGAAAATGAACAGGTACAACACAAGTAATTTTTAGTTTCTTACTTCCCACTATCGATGTTGGTTGCAACCTCAAATAAACCAAGATTCTTCTCCGCCATCCCCTGTTTGCGGACCCTCATAAATTTATGTTTGCAACAGGTTTGTTTTGCTATAGACGATTTCTTGCACTAATTTTAATCCCTAAATTTTGCAGATAGTGTTTTCGTGAGGCCGAAGCCTCCGATAAAATCCAATCAATTATGGTCATCTTTGATGCCGACCACCTATGCCTCCGGTTTCCAGAAGTTGACACCAATCACGCCCCCGCCTCCACCTCCGCCTTTTTTCACATAATTAACGTCAACTCATTGAGTTGTACATCTTGGCCTCTCTTATATTCTCTATTTTTCCTTGACAACCATCATCCTCTTTTTGTGGGGGCTACATCTTTCAGTGTCAGGTACTCTCTAACACTAATTCTCCTCTTTTATTCCATGCATTCTGTTTACCTTCGATTTCTGGATCTATTTGTGAAACTTCTCTACATATTATCTCTTGGTTTCGCCTACATCAAACCTGTATGTTCAACCTGAATCATTACCATCTGTTATTGAATTAGGATTCTATGATCTGGACACTGGATTTTGATTTACAGATTTAATTTAATCTGTTAATACTTGTAAGTGAATATTGATTCAGGCATAACAGGGTTGCATATTTCCTCGAGAAATCAACATTTTTTGTAGTTGAATTCATGCATCTTTACCGTCATTGGACAAGGTAAGAAAGATAGGTTTCAAAATATCATGAAATAAGTTTTAGATAAGAATCTCGACCCTTTGAGGCTCTCTGAACCTTAAATTATTCTTTTTACCTTAACTGATTCACTACAGATTTGTGATTGTAATTTCTTTTTACCTTAACTGATTCACTGTAAATTGTAATTGTAATCATGTTCTGCCTTAATTGATGTACCTACACAACTACATCCATAGGTATTATATATACCTTGATACTTTTTGTGTTTTTTTTGTAGGTTACATTTCCTTATTGTTTTCATAGTTGACCGAAGAAAAAGAGGATGAAGAGTATCTGAAAGAGGATGAAGCTAGGTCTATTTAATTTAATATTCCATGTATGCACATAACAGGTCATTCGATTAAAAAAGAACAGTTGAAGCATTTTTAGGATGAAATTCTGATTTGAGTTTTGAGGCAACGCTACTGACTTTCTTTGACATGTGAGGATTTATCATATACTTATTTTAATATTTATTTCTTCATATATGTCAACAACTCATTTGGGTAAGATTCTTATTCACAAATAAAAATGCAGACTTGATATAATGTAGATGGTCGGATCAGTGAAGAGGTAGTCAGGGAGGTATTATCTAGAATGCCAAATTTGTGAAACATTGTTATTTTAAAAGATGCCTACTGGTAGATAGAATATTCTGTTCTAATGATTATTTAACGAAAACCAGATACATATGCCTCGCTCATCATGGAATATTCAGACCCGAATGCCACATGTGGAATGAACTTCTTTGACTTTTTAAGCCATAAAAAGGTATTATTTTTCTATTTCCCTTGAAGTTGTCAATCAACTTTTAATTTCTATTCATGGATATGATACAAACTGAAAGAGAAAAAGATGATGAATAGAACACGCATTTGGTTAAAACGTCAATTATGGATGGCAAGTGCAATAAAATAGGCAAAACTACTATCTGTAAAAGATTATTTATTTACTTAAATACTTTAGGAAGCTAATTAATGAATATAATTGATCTTCATATATTTATGCAGAGTTACGAACAGACCTTGAAGTTAATAAATATAATTTGTCTTTATATATCTATACAGAGTTACGAACCGTTCTTAGAAACACCATTCCAAAGTGTAATTAAACTCTTTAAATTTGCTTATTAAAATTAATTTCCAGAAACCTCGAAGGTCAGTTAGATACAAAGAAATGAAAGAAGAGTCATTTTTTTCAAAAAAAAAGGGGGAAAAAGTTATTTCTCTTTGAATTTTTTTACTTCCCTATTTATTATAAAGAAATGGTGAGAAATATAAAATTAGAGTTGAAAAAAGTGGGGGAGAAATGAAAAAAATGATCCCACGCATCTCTCTTTGGCAGAAAAATACTAAAACAAAAAGTAACTACTTATGTTACATTTGTGGTTATTTACTTATTTATGTCATAGTGTTAATAAGTTTTTGAAAACGATAATTAGCCTAAAATTATAAACAAAAAAGAAAGTATCATGACTCTTAAAAAATCTTAAAAAGATATGTTTTTTTAGCGTTGTTAGTTCTCCATTTATAGCATTACACTTTCCTATTCTCCCTAAGGAATTATAATTTGAAAATCTGTCTGGTAAGCAGTGAGGTTTTGATACTCTGAACATTTCAAGAGTTCAAAATAAATACACAATTGTAAAAGAAGTTACTTTTGTTTAGTTTTACCTTGAAATTGTAATTATTTCTTAAATAAAATGGCATTGGAATTGTTATTTTTTGTGATACTGATAATATTACTACAGTTGTTAGTCGATAGAAAGATATAAGTTTAGTGGCTAAATCAATAAGTTGATGAAAATAAGTTACATTTTCTATTAAAATTGGATAACTAGAGAAATGCTTTTATAAAGTGGGTAAAAAATTAAAGTAAGGGTATTTTGGTATTTTTATTAAACAATGATAGATTCTGATTAAATTCTTTTCTTCCCAAAATATGGACTTTGAGAATCATTCCATTCCAAAATCATTAAACGAACCAAATAATTCTACATAATGACCAAAAATGTTTTTGTTTGATTATAAGGCTGTAATTTCTGAATTCAGGATCTTGATGGATCATTGGGTAGAGATGCTTCAACTGGAAGAGGAGTACTTTTTGCAACAGATGCCCTTCTTACTAAGCACAAAATGAGTGTTTCCGGCCAACAATTTGACATACAGGTACATACATACATAAATCATATATAGAAGCATATGTCTCAGGGATTCGAAAACATTGGTTGCTGGGCTGCTGAACTCATTCACAAAGCAGGTGAAAAGGTTGTAGCAGTGACTAATATGACTGAAGCAATACGTGACAAAAATGGAATCGACATTCCATGTCTAATGACACATGTCAAGGAACAAAAAGGAGTAAAAGGATTTGTTGGTGCAAATGCATATCAACTTAAAGTAATTCATAGGATACTCGACCTATTGTACAATTTTTTTGATTTTACACATCAGATTTCCAAATAACTATACTAGATTTAGCACTAAAATCAGGGAAACACTACGAAAGATATGGAGATGAAAGAACATGCGAGTCTAATCCAACCACCTGGTTATCAGCAATTTCATTCCCCCTTCTAACCCCCGCAACGCGGGGGAGCCTTCCCTAGTATATATGTTAAAATTGTGGAAGAAAGGAATAGTAAAGTAGGGATACTTTGTCCAGGTTTGGTCCTTTGATTTACATATCCGGTCCCTGTACTTCTTTAATTAATTTATTCATGTCCTTTTGCTTGTGGTCCATTCAACTTCCCATTTTTTTGGCAGAATTGGTCTCTGTATTATTGTTGGAAGTTAGGAATACTAAATTTGGATGTTTTTTGGCAACTTTGCTCATTATTCTTTACCCATTTTTACACTTTTGGTCATTGCAATCAATATTTTTACACTTTTTTGGAACCTTTTAATATTTAAAGTTTGGCCACAAAACTTTAACGGTTTGACAACTTTGATCCCTTTTCTAAAAAGTTGCTAATTCCTACCCCTTTAACTCTTTAGCCATTTTCACACTTCTGGTCCTTGCAGTCAAAACTTTTACATTTTTTGTCCGGGACAAAGTCCAGACTTTTCATCCTTGCACTTTCTATGTCTGTCATATTTATCAATTCGGAAACAACATTGAAAGCTTCTGGCCCCCGCGTAGCGGGGGTAACCTTTCTAGTTAACTATTAATTTTAAATTATCTCAACGATAACTTTCAAATTTGGAAGATATGCATACGATTTAATTGCTCAAAATTATTAAACCTTTTGACATAATCAAATCGTGTATAAATAAACCAAATAATTAAATCTCAACTAAAACCATAATAATTATTAAAAAAAAATGAGACCTATAAAATAAAATAAATAAGAGCATGAGGCTTAGACATTAATCATTAACCAAGATCTTTTTTTATTGATTTTATTGCCGATCAAGAAAGCAACAAAAAAAAAAAAAAATTGGACGCAATGTGGAGAAGCAGATATGTGCAATTCGAAAACAAATTTTAGTGTGTAATAACTTAAATGGGATGACAGCCATTAAGGCATCTAATTATCTCATGATTTTTTTTTATAATGTGCGTAGTAACTTAAACGGTGTATTACCACACCTAGCCACTTAAACAAGCCCATATGAATCTAAAGTATTATCTTTTCAAAATTTGTGGAGCAAAAATCCACAATAGTATCTCTTAGTCTATTGTATGGCAAGATCAAAAGAAAGACAATATTGTCCATATAAACACGTTAAGTGAAATACATAAACACAAACAATATATTATTAACATTGCATATCAAAATTCAATTTATGTGGCTATGTAATTACGTATTGTCGATCAAGAAACATACCCCACGACCTTTTTTTAGTGAACTTAAATCAAGCAAAATTTTCTGATAACAGATTCGAGTTTGCTCTGATACTAATTGTTGGTTATTTTCATAACCAAAACATAAAACGTGTAAACACAAGTTTGGATCTTTAATCTCAAATCTGGTTAAAAGAAAACTTAAACATTAAAGAACAATTACATACCTTATTTCATTATAATATTCGGATCTGAAGAATTAGGGTTGAGTTTTCCAGTTGATCTCAAGAGCTCTTTCTAAAATCCCTCAACAAACCCTAAACGATTTTTCATGTGTATTTTCGTGTGTCTTTATTTGCTTTTCATCATATGTATTTATAGATTGATATAAACCCTAATGTGAGAGATGGAAGGGATCTTGAGGATCTTGAGTCAAACCGGGAACTCAACCCACAAGGTAAGTAAATATTCTATAAATCGGTTCATCAACAATTTATATTTTTACCATAATAACTGGATTTAATGATAACATTACATATATATGATGTGGTCCCATAATTATCTAACACCAACCATGTTCATTATTACAATGACTTTAGAGATAAAGGTGATTATAGGTATAAAGGCAAGACTCTTGTTGATGCTTTTCCTACATTTGATGTTGATGAATCTGCAAACAATGAGGCAAAATTAATGATGATGGTTGATGATGGTAATTTAATTCCACCCAGAGAGCCTGTTGGACATTTTAAGAGTTATACTGAATTTGATGGGGATGATACTGAACGTAAAAATGATGAAACTAAGCCCTTAAAACCCGAAACCCACATGAGGAAAAGCTTCCTTTTTTATTTTTCTGATTATGCAAAAACACAAACCACCAATTAGGTTATGCTTGAACCTTACTATTGCCCGAATTAGCTCAACAAAAATGTAAAGGCGACACAAACCACAATTATACTTCATATGTGAAGTTAATCCATCTCTTTAAAAGCAAATAAGAACTTAAGCCTAAATTAGGATTCAAAAGAGTTACTGAAGGCTTCCAATATAAAGTGAGAAAATCTATAAAGGATAAGTTTAAAGCTGTTTGCTTTTGTGGAAAACTGTGATTAACGGATACGGGTAACAAAATATAGAAATACTGATACATTTTAAGTGGTTAAACTATCGGAGAGTCACACTTGCTCAAACACATGGCTACGTACCCATCACAAACAAGTCAAAAAAAGGTATTGAGTCGCTTATTGAAAGAACATATTAGCTGATAGTACGTGTAATATGTTGCGAGAGAAACAAATACAACGAACTTTAAATGACCTTCTTAGTGTATATATTTCATACTGGTAAGCATGGAGTGCTAAAATATATGTTCTAAATCTATTGAAAGCGACCCCTGAAAAAAGCTTTCAAATACTACCTTTATATTTTTACAATTTGGAGAAGAAGAATCCATGAATGGTTACACATATAAAGACGAGTCATGACAAAAAATTTTGAATATTTATTTTATGGCTATTGGTTGCGTGGTAATATTTCTTATATAATGAGTATATTTATTGTTGTTATGTGTTTGCTTTAATGAATAATAATTAATATTAATTACTTTTTAGGTTCGAGTATTTCAAACAAGTTTGTATCCTATTATTATCATTGACGGAGCACACCTTAAAGGGAAATACTTGGGTACCATGTTCGTAGCAATGTTGCAAAACTCGTTAGGCGTTCCCAAGGCGGCCAACTAGCGCCTAGTGAATATTCGGTCTAGGCGGGAAGTAATCGAGGAGTACTCGGATTGGATTAAATTATATGAAATTAATTTTAGGAAAATTATATGTATGTATGTATGTATGTATGTATGTATGTATATATAACAAATATAACAAGTTTATTAAAAATTATTATACAATAGATAAATATCAATAACAGTTATAGATTTTTTTTTTAAAAAAAAGTCGAAACAAGATGTTGTCATGCAAGTGGTGATCGATGGTGGCGAACAATAAAGGAAAACGACGCCGATTTCTCCTTTTTAGGAGGCCGACACAAGATATTGTCGCGCAGGTGGCAACCGACAGCCGATATCCATTGTTGCAGATGAAGAATACCACTGACCATCATCATAACCATAAAATACGAAAAAACAAATTGTGAAGGAGGACAACAAAACTGATGATATGTGAAAGAGGAACCATGAATTTGCAAAAGTAAAAGAATCCATTGTTAGAGTAAATTACATAATTTGTCCTTGCAACTTAAGGAAATAATTATTAAACACAAAAAAAGTTAAAAAGAAAAAAGAAATGGTAAAAATGTTATTTATAGAAATTTAACGTTATTTTTTGGACTCTTGTTGGAATGACAATCTCCGCAATATCCACAAAACACAGGGACCTAGTTTTTCCATTTTATTAGAGTTGGATTATCTATGACTATTCCATAGAACAAGGACCATTTATTTAATTTTCTCAAAAGGAAATAATATGTTTTTGAGTTTATGCGCACACTAACGCATGAATGACTCCTATAAAACCCATTTTACCCTAAAGAAACAGAAACCCCCAAAACATTAGCTTGGTTGTGTATATCTTCGCCGTCTACAAAAGTCAGATTGCTTTATTGGTGCCCTAATTCCTCATTCGCCGCACCTGTTCTGCAAATTATACAGGTACCTTTTACAATTCGATTCATATTGATCGTGTTCATTGAGTTTTTGAAACCGGTGCTGATATTTTCTGTGGATCTTGCTTTAAACATACTTGAGAATCGTGTTTCGTATGCATGTCAACCTTTTCATTCTATACTCGATTTTGATCTGACTTAACTTTGTCGAGATTTCAGCGATTGTTTCCGTTAGAAAATATATCTGAGTTTTGTTGTTGTAGTCATCGCGTTTCAAGAACTTTGGAGGTTTAACCAAAACCTTGTAGGTCTTTAGTGGGAATTGATTTGTTGTTGATATCTCCTACTCTGAATCGCTAGGTTTGAATTATACATCATTTCAATTTGGATATTCAATCAGAAATTTCTGTTATAGATTACAGTCGTAGAGAGGCATATGTGTCCATCTGGTTTGATATGTATTCCTCGTGAGTTTTCAGCTTTGTTAGGCACCTGATTTCTATGATTAGGGCTTCATACTGGAAGTTTGTTGGTCAATTACATCAAACTGACGGTTATCATTGTTAATAGACCATCTTAATCTTTGTGTCCTAAGTTCAAACAAGGATACGCGAAGTTGGACTTTGCATAATCTCTTTTATTTCTTTTAATTATGAGGTTTGACAATTTAGTTCATGGTCAGTGTAGTTTGATAGACATACATGTTCTCTATTACATTATTTGTACAATGCCATTATCCTACTCTACATGGGCTTGAGAAGGAAGAAAATAAAAAGTTTGATCTCTTATAATTAGTCAATCTCTATGCTGTGAAGTTTTTGGTGGATATTTGTTTTCATCTACTCTAAATCAATTACTTGATGAGAATCTGCATTATTTAGACATTTCTTGTTACTTATAACTATTTATCCTGTAAATCTAATGAATGTTTTCTTTTATTACCATAATTACCTTCAGAGAGCTTAACAATGGGTGGAAGGAGCTATTCACCTTCACCACCTAGGGGTGGTTATGGAAGAAGAGGAAGGAGTCCTAGTCCCAGGGGTCGCTATGGTGGTGGTAGTCGTGGAAGAGATCTTCCAACAAGTCTTCTAGTCCGTAATCTTCGCCATGATTGCCGGTATGTAATTACTAAATTACCCTTTTTCTTTTGGCATTCTTAGTCAACTTCTTTTAGCTTATTGAACATATTTCAAAGGGTTTTAGTATATTTCGTATTAACATGTGTTATAAATGCAGTCCAGAAGACCTTCGGAGGCTATTTGGACAATTTGGTCCTCTAAAGGACATCTATTTGCCAAGAGATTATTATAGCGGGTAAGCTTATTTTGTAAAAAAATATTTATTTCCAATTGGTAAGAGGTTATGTTGCTACCTTTTTAATTTCTTGAAATGTGTTGTGTTATTCATGATATGACAAGTCTTTTCATTTGTTTCAACTTCTACTTTTCATTGTTAATACTATCATACCTTTTTTTATGTGATAAAACTAAATATTGGGATTTTTCATAATACTGGGTAACTTTCATCTTTGAACTTTTATTAATCATACTCTTGGGATTTTCAAATAAAAGTTGTTGAGATTTAATTCAACAGTGAAGAAGTAAAAGTTTTGAAGACATTAATCAACAAGGTAGTAAGAATCTTCTTGATATATTGAAGTAGTATGAGGTCTTTTGAAGGTGGTGTATATGATAGTGAAGAGATGTGAAGAAAAGAAAAATGAGTTTGATTTCATTTTGAAGATTTCAAGATTTCAAGTCTTGAAGAATTTCAAGTCATATTTATACTGACAATCTCAAAGGTCAGCAGCCATGTGCATGCTTTATGCCTTTATCTGCTTATCATGGTGGCCTTCCATTTGATTGTCTGTAAGTTGTTAAAGGGGCAGTTTTGGAACTCATAATTGTTGGTTTCGAGTTCTACAAACAGCCCCAAAAAGATGTTGACTTGGACTTACTTGGTCAAAGTTCTGAGGTTAATGTGCCTTATTTCCAATCTTTTCAATTTTTTAATTTTAAATCTTTTTTTTTGTGTGTAGGGAGCCAAGGGGATTTGGTTTTGTGCAATTTGTGGACCCCGCTGATGCCACTGAAGCAAAATACCAGATGGACGGTCAAATTCTTTTAGGCAGACAATTGACAGTTGTTTTTGCTGAAGAGAATCGGAAGAAACCTTCTGATATGAGAGTAAGAGAGCGCAGGTAATTATTTTTATTGTTTATATATTTTAGGGTTAATCTCATAAAAGACCTTATATTTTGTGTTTTTCTTTCTGGATTAAACCTCAAATTTAATTTTGGCCTGAAAACGACCTTGTATGTTTTCATTTTTTCCGATTTGGCCTTTTTAGTTATTTTTTCCAAAAAAAGGGTTAATCTCAAAAAAGACCTTATATTTTGTATTTTTTCTGGATTAAACATCGATTTTTTTTACCTGGAAAAGACCTTGTATTTTTTATTTTTCCGATTTGGCCCTTTTTGTTATTTTTTTCCAAAAAATAATTGTAAAATGTGAGGTTTTTTTTTGAGAAAAACTAAAAAGGTTGAGGGTTATTTGGAAGCATTTAGAAGGTTGAGGGTTTTTTTCGGAAAAAAATACAAAGTTGAGGGCTTTTTTGGAAAAAAAATGAAAAAATATAAGGCCTTTTCTGGCAAAAAATAAATTTGAGGTTTAATCCAGAAAAAACACAAAATATAAGGTCTTTTAACCCTATATTTTATAAAAAAGTATAGAATATTGCAATTTTGGTCCCTGAGCTTAGCAAAATTTTGGGGTTTTGGTCCCTAAACTACAAAATTTGCACAGAATACCGTTATGAGTTATGACCATGTTTCTTTGTGGATTAGGTCCTTGTCTGAATTGAAATGACCAAACTGCCCTTATGTAGTTTCTTTTTGTTTTTTTTGTAGGGGCGGCAGATTCAGTGATCGTAGGCGGTCACCGCCACCTCGTTACTCTCGGTCACCGCGTTACACCCGATCACCACCGCCTCGCTATGCCAGATCACCATCCCGCAGCCGCGATTACTCTCCACCACCAAGGAGAAGGCAGTACTCAAGGTAAAACTATTATTAATATTATCATTATCAAATACTACTAATTATCAAAACCAAATTTAGGAAGTTGTGCTGAATTTTACATAAATGGTCCATGCTTTAATAGGAAAATTACAAAGATGGTCCCTATGTTTCATAGGTTCTTGTTTAAAAGTAAACTTGCATAATTTTGGTCCCTGTACTTACAGAAGTACAGAAAAGGTTCCTAAAATTACAAATATGGTTTGTTTGTTTAAAAAAATTACAAACATGGTCCCTGTCTAATAAGAAAACTACATATTTGGTCCCTTCCTAATATGAAACATACAACCATGGTCTCCATTTTTCACAAAAATGCCAGAAATGGAACTTATGTAAGAGACCATCAAATAAATGATGTCTAAAATGTAAGATTAATTACTATTTTTGATATTTACAACCATGGTCTCCATTTTTCACAAAAATGCCAGAAATGGAACTTATGTAAGAGACCATCAAATAAATGATGTCTAAAATGTAAGATTAATTACTATTTTTGATATTTATAATTGTCGGTAAAAATAAACACAGTTTTAAAATCATTGCAGGTCAATTACTCCTCGAGACAGAAGGTACAGCCGTGAGAGGTCATACTCACGCTCACCAGTACGGGAGCGGTCTCTATCTTATGATGATGATGTGCCGCCAAGGAGCCCCATGAGGGAGACTTCACCGCCGTATAGCCGGAGTCGTAGCCGGAGCCGGAGTCCGGTGAGGGAGCAGCTTCCGGTGAGACGCGGTGGGAGCAGGAGCCGGAGCCCTAGCCGGAGCCGGAGCAGGAGCGGTGAGCCTGGTGGTTATTACAGGGATGTGCCACCTCGTAGGGATGATTCTGTTAGTCCGTGAGTTGAGCAGAGGTGGTGGTTGGTGTTTGTTAAAACTTTTGGAGATGTTTGTGATGAGGTGGTGGTGGTAGGAGGAGATGTGTAGTTTGATTGTGTGGTTTTCTTTAGTCGGCACTTTACTTTGTCTTCTAGATATACTGACTAAGGTTTGTTATGCAATGTTAGGCCCTTTTTTTGGTACCTTTGTAAGAGAAACCTAATCGGATAGGTATTGTTGGTTGCAAAGTGGTTTGCTCTTCGGTTTACTGCTAGATATATAAAAAGTTAAATAATGGATCTGTTGAATTTTATTTTGTTATTTATTGATATAATAACTTTTGATTGTAATATTGAAGTAAGTTATATTTTAAAATGATTAATTAAGTTATATATTAAAAATGATTAATCAAATATGCATGTGAGCATAGGGATGAGCAAACGAACCGGGGAACCGGCCGGAACCGGTCGAGCTGGGACCGGTACTATAATTTTGTGAATTTTTGGAACCGGGACGTGGTAAGAACCGGCCCTTGGAATCAGCCCAAAACCGGGAACCGGACCGGATAGTCTTTACATAACAACCCATGCCTTTGTCGCTTGCACTTCTACTTTGGACGTAAAAAAAAAAAACGATCGTGAATCAATAACCCACGGAATCCACTGAAGCACGACTCGGCGACTCCAAGTCACGAAGATACGAACCCTACCAACGACAACAGGCTACCATCGATCGACATCTCTAACTTGGAATCCAAGGAATCCAAGCATCGATCATCCCTTGTACCCTACTTGTACGATTCCAAGCATCTCCAAGTTTCAATCGATCTTCATCATCATTCATCAATTTTCATCTTCTCAATTCTTAAGTCGACATCTTCATATTTTGCTTCAATGATTCGAACAACTATGGATGTTCATGAAGATCAAGTAAGATTATATATTTGTATTTCATGTTTTAAGTTCCATTTAACAATGTAGTTTGTACTTTGTAGACATACATGCAAGATTAATGTGTAAAATTGACAATGTAGAATTTGGATGGGTTACCAAATGTACCATCATCAAGATACCGAAACTCGGATGTTCATGATGCCAATAATGAAGATGGTAATCCGGCTAATTGGATTGGAAAAGACTTTGATGACCAAGTAAGATTACCTCATTAGCAATATTTACTTCTTTAGCAATTTGTGCAAATTTTGAAAGTTGCATAACTCAATCAATTTAACTTGTTTTGACCTGAATCTTTTTCCTACATGTAGATTAGGATTTGTAGTTGAGTTTAGACTATAAAAACGTACGCTTGATTTGGTTAAAAATTAAATGAGTTACAAGCCCCGCAAGGAAGGGTGTCAAATTTGATTTTTTTTTTTGTAACAGCAATAAAACGTAATCTGACTTTGTTGTTCAAATGTGCATAACTCACTCAATTTAACTTGTTTTGACCTGAATCTTTTTCCTACATGTAGATTAGGATTTGTAGTTGAGTTTAGACTATAAAAAAGCTTGATTTGGTTAAAAATTGAATGAGTCACAAGCCCTACAAGGAAGGGTGTCAAATCTGAATTTTTTTTGTAACAACAATAATACGTAATCTGACTTTGTTGTTCAAATGTGCATAACTCACTCAATTTAACTTGTTTTGACCTGAATCTTTTTTCTATATGTAGATTAGGATTTGTAGTTGAGTTTAGACTATAAAAACGCTTGATTTGGTTAAAAATTGAATGACTTACAAGCCCCGCAAGGAAGGGTGTCAAATCAGATTTGTTTTTTTATTTTTCAGCAATTAAACGTAATATGACTTATTATATGTTTTATTTTGAGAATATAGGATTATGGAGAAGATTCTGAAGAAGATTATATAGAAGAAACACCGGCATTGAATGTTATACCAAGTGATGAATCAAACCAAGAAGAGGAGCCACAAGAACAACAACCTTCAAAAAAACGAAAATTTGCAACCCCACAAAAACGAAGACAACCAAAAAAACCACCACTACCAAAAAAATGAACACAAGAAAAATACCCAACAAAACCAAAACCCAAAAAAAAAGACTCAAAAGGAGTTAAGGGACCGGATTAACCCAACCAGACGAGGTGAGGGTAGAGATAATTGTACCGCTCCTGTTTGGAATTACTTCGAGATAGAATGGATAAAGGAGGAAGATGAAATTGAAAGAAAGTGGGCCGAATGTAATTATTGTTTACAGTTACTAGCCGCGGATCCAAACCGGAATGGAACAACTTCAATAAACAAGCATTTTAATGGGTGCAAGTTAAATCCGGACAACAAACCGAAAGAAGTTGATGACAAACAACAAAAGTTGTCATTTACGAAAGCTCCTAATAGTGAGGGTCATGTATACACATGGAAACATGATGATACTAGGATCCAACTTGCCTTGCTAGGCCTTTTCACCATCGGGGAACTACCCTTTAAATTCATTGAAAATGAGGCATTCATAGAATTTGTAAACGCCCGCAATGGTAGGGTGAAATTGCCTTCAAGGCATAAAATTTCTCGTGATGTTGTGTCCTTCTATTTAATGGAAAGGCAGAAGTTGTACAAACATTTGAGCAACCCCAAAACATCCATCCACTTGACAGCCGACACGTGGACATCCTCGTGTCAAAAGATAAATTATATGGTTGTCACGACCCACTTCATTACCGAAGATTTTGTCATGCACAAAAGGGTAGTCAACTTTAGAGAGGTTGATACTCACAAAGCTGAAGACATGGCCCGGGAGTTGCTAATTTGCATAAACGAGTGGGGGATGAAGAATGTCATGACGATGACCGTTGATAATGCCAAGACAAATGATGCGGCAATCAACATCATTGTGAAAGAACTACCGGGTATTTACGAGAATGGCAAACATTTTCACATTAGGTGTATGGCTCATATCATAAACCTAGTTGTGTAAATGGGGTTAAAACACGAAGTTTATCATGTAAAAAACATACAGGATGCGGTGAAATACATTAGAGCCTCCCCGCAACGGATCAAGACCTTTAAACAAGCCATGAAGGATGCGGCTGTAGAAAGTCAAAGGTTTTTGTGTGGTGAAACTCCAACAAGGTGGAACTCTACCTTTGAATTGCTAAGATCAGCATACGATGTGAAAGACGCATTTCTCGAATATAGCCATCAAGGTAAATAAAATCAAATATATTTCAACACTAAAAAATAGATTGCGGCCGTTTAATATTTTTTTCATTTACGCTCGGCTTCAACATACACATGCTCACATAGGCATGAGCAAAAGGACCGTACTGGCTGGAACCGGCCGGACCCGAACCCGAACCGGGAACCGGCTTCGGCCAAAATCAAGAACCGAACCGGCCCGGCGGTTCTACCGGTTCCGGTTTTTGCCGGTTTTTTGATTTTGGAACCGGTCTTCGACAAATAGCAACGTATTTACATTAATACACTTTTGGTCTAAGATATACGTTTAATCTGTTTTGAGTAGTAGTGCGTTTAGTGTGCTATGAACATTTTATGATGTGGCCATTTGCTTTTCTTTTTGTGCAAGTTTTCATCCATTTGCTTTTCTTTTTTACGTTTAACATGTTTAGATTTGATGGTTGGGATTGAATTCAAAATATACTTTTAAATTTCACCAACAAAAAAAAAAAACAAAGTCTAATATGTGGATTCCAACATCTATTTGACATTTTGACTAATTCCCCGATCTCTTCCCCGTTAGCTTCAAGTTGTGTATAGCATCCACAATGTCTATATATAATAAAAAAAAAGCGTTATTACTTACTAAAATGTAACAATTACTAATAAGATGTTAAAAATAAGATATAACAAGTATTAGTGTATTACCAATAGCGAGGTCATCGTCAGCTAACACGTAGGAAAAAGATTCAGGTCAAAACAAGTTAAATTGAGTGAATTATGCACATTTGAACAACAAAGTCATATTAAGTTTTATTGTTGTTACAAAAAAAAATTCAGATTTGACAATTTTATTAGAAGAGTTACTAATATTGTGTTTTCTTGGATTAAATTAAAACTTTTATAAAAAGATAGGTCTTGTATTTTTATTTTTATTTTTATTATTTTTTGATTTGAAAATTTTATTAGAAGAGTTACTAATATTTTTTTTTCATTGGAACACTCGAACTTTTTTTTTTTTTTGGTTACTGTTGGTGACTTGTAAACCAGTGTAATTTTTTTTGGTAAAACCAAGAAAAACAAAATTATTAAGGCTAAAGGGTGTGTTGCATTTTTTTACCAATGATAAAAAGATGTCACGTAGGCGCCATATCAACTTTTACAATTTTTATAATTTTCACTTACGAATTAGGGTGTGGTAAATGGTTTACCTATGAATTATTTTATTTTATTTTTATTTTGCTTAAAATTCCAATAAAAAATAAGAACTTTTGTAAAAACCATACTAAAATTAAAAATAACATAAAATTAAAAATTACATTTTAGAAATCCTAAAAATAAAAAATAACATGAAATTAAAAATTACATTAAAAACCTAAAAAAAACATGAAGTGAAAAATTAAAAAGGAAAAAAAACCTAGAAAAAAACATAACATTGAAATTTCATTTGCGGTCTAGCTTATATTTTTTTAAGAATCGACTCTTTCACCGCTTTAGCCGCCTCTTAATCTTCGGGGTCGAGGTGCCTCACATCTTGCATTAACAACGAATATTTTATGAGTTGGACGGTTTCAGCCATATGCCTCTCCAAAGTTGAATTCAATTGTGCCATTGTTGCCATCATTTCTTCTGATCTAGCTAACCGCTCGGTTCCGACTGACATATTTGAAGATGTCGCTTTCCCTTTCCCTTTTGCTCGAGCTTTTGTTTTGTCCCTTCCCATCGGAGGAGGAGCAGGCGTATTTCTTCGACGTCGTCGTTATAATCATTAAGATTAACACCTACGTGATCATCCGATGAAACTTGTTGTGAGCTCGAATATGAAGACGTTCAGCTTCTTTTTGGTGGATTAGCAATTTCTTCATGTGTTGCAAGTTCCCTCCACCTAATGCTTCTTTTGACAACTTCCCACACATGAATAAACTTAAAAAGACTTTAGCATATCATCTTGGAATGTAGAGTGCATTTTTTTTTCTCAACAAACTTGCTTCACTTTCTCTGCTAGCCCATTGCTTTTCAAAATTTGTGTAAATTCCATTTCAATGTGTCACGAGTTTGTTCATAAGATTCCATTTCCAGTTACATTGGTCGGAGGTCCGATAATCTGGATCTCGACCCATTCCCTTTTCAAAACCGCTCGGTGATACGTAACCAAAACTGATCACGATTTTGACCATTTCTCGTGCTACCATCTTTAGATATGTCGACCCATGCCTTTGCTAATTCAACTTCTTCTTTTTGTGTCCATCTTCTTGGATCAGCATTACCTTTCTTTTGTTGTGGAGGTTGTTGTTGTTCTTCGTGTTCGGAATCAGAAACAATTTCGGTTGACGGTGTGAAAGACGATTGTGATGGAAATTGGGTTTGAGATGGTTGGGTTTGGAGTTAAGATTGGAATCGGAATTGATGTGGAATTTGAAATTGTGAATAATAGCTAGGAACACCATCCATTTGTGGCCGGTAAGATTGTGGTGATGACGGATCGTAGCCAAAAAGTGCGAAAGGGTTGTTAACATTTTGGTTTGGAGCATTTTGTTTGGAAGAGTTTAGATTGTTGAAAGACATTTTCAATGAATTTTTTTTGTAAAGAATGTATAGTATGGCTATATTTTGGAAGAATGAATTGTATATACATAGTAGATTTGTTTAATTTTTTTTTGTTTTTTTGGCATATAGCCGTTTCCAACCGTTTGTCAATGTTTCAATTCTCCCCGACTATCCAAAATTTAGAATTTTGCAACCACTACAAATCCACCGCCGGTATTATACCGGCGGTAAATATGAAGTAGATGGCCGATGTTTATCGGCGGTGAAGCCTTCCACATCGGATACTGACGGTAAGCCAATCACAACTCCCCATAGCCTAATAATTTTTTAGAAAACAAATCCATTTTCTTAATTTATCTTTCAACGAATATTCAAAATTTTGAATATTTTGACTTTTAATCATTATACCGATAATGCCTCCAAAATCGTTCTATATCTTCGCGTAATGAAAATAGCGATTCATCTGGAGATTCTGTTTTACCAAAACTCTCTGCACCTGCTCTTTCTCCCGCCACCGCCGACTGCCGCCCGTGCACCGTGTTTGCAGCTTGCTGCCGTCACCACCCCTGCTCTCGGTATCTGTTATGGTAACACCACCGCCCTGTTTACTCATTTTGTTGTAAAATTACTAGAGTTTGTTTGCAGTAACCATTAGTATCATAAATTTTTGTTCAAGTTTCTTAATTGTTACTAGTAAAAAAGTTTTAATTGGGATTTTTATTAGGGTTTTCGCATTGGAGCGACAATGGAGAATCTCCCAGACGTTCTTTTATCAAACATATTCATCCGGTTACTCGCGAAACAGCTTGCCCAGATGAGGTGCGTTTCCAAATCATGGAATGCACTTTTATCTGAATCCTCTTTCATAAAATCCCACCTTGATCGTTCAATTAAAAACATCAACACCGATGGAATTCTCTTGCTCTTCTATCGCTTATTTTCTTTTGGCTCCAAATCATTCACGGCATATCCCTCTCAATCTCCCCATTCGGAACTCACTGATTTCATCAAACTCCCAATTAACCATCAATCTGAAAATAGTCGTGGCAAAGTCATTGGATCTGTTAATGGCTTGATTTGCTTTAAATACGGATCAAATCATGATTTCGGAAGTATTCATGATTCTGAAATCATTTACGGATCAAATCATGATCCTGAAGTCGTTTGCATCTGGAACCCTTCCCTCTCGTCCTTGTTAACTCTCCCACCATATTATACACCCCCCTATTCAATCCAACATTCTTTTCGGTTTGGATTTGATCCAAAAACAGATGATTACAAAGTTGTTAAGTTTACACGACCCATGGAGAAACAAGGAATCATGATTTCCCTTGAAGAGTGGTTACCAATTGAGGTTTATAGCATGAGAAAAGGTTCATGGAAGTCAATCACTCAAAGGCTTCCATCGTATCTCACAGATATTTTTTCTTGTGATACCCTTTGGGTAGATGGACATGAAGGGCATCTTCATTGGATTACTGAAATTGATCACATGCGGAATAATATACTTACTGTATTCACATTTGATTTGAGTTCAGAGACATTCTGGGAGATGCCATTTCCGAAATACGTAACAGATTTAATGGGTTATGATAATGCAAATGAGGTATCGGTTGAGTTAGGAGTTTTGGGTGGAAAGCTTTGTGTGATGTCAGGGGCCCTACCGGATTATGAATGGGAGGTGTGGGTGATGGATGAGTATGGGGTGGGTGACTCATGGGTGAAACATCATGTTTTTCCCCCATTTAGTGGTAATAATGTAATTGGATATGGATTCACATTACAGAATGAGTTTTTTATTAATGTTAGAGGGCGTGGTTTTGCTTTGTATGATCCGGTTGAAGAGAAGACTAAAATCTTCAAGAATTATGGTGAAAATGTTAATTGTGGAGGTAAAGTTGTTAATTATGTCGACAGTCTTGTTTGGGTTACACCTGCTGAGCAACGTGAGAGGAGCTGCTGCAGCATATCTCAGTTTAAATTTTAAATTTTTTTATTTGAATTCATGTTTTTGATTTTAGTTAAACTGTGTAGAAGGTAGAGGACAGGACTCAGGAGGTATAATTGCTTTTAGATTGGATGCTAAAATTTGTTTTAGGTGAATTGGAATTGTTAGGATCGAGACACTTAACACACGACTCTAAACACACACAGAGCTCACGAAAAACAAGAACACAAGGATGAACATGAGGGATTTAACGTGGTTCGGTCCTTCTCTGACCTACGTCCACCGGTAACTAGGAATTTACATTTCTTGGTGCTAATCTGCACTCTTTCTGTGTTACACTAGATACAAGTTTTACAAATACAGATGAATCTCTTATATAGAGATGAAAATCAGAAGTAGTCAAAAAACACAACCGGGTCTTCAGCCAACCTTTGAAAAAACTTCACATTCAACAATTGTGGCTTCACAACTTCACATTGTTCCTGCCATTTTTGACCAGCTGTGGCTTCACATTCAACAATCTCCCACTTGAAGCCACGGAACAATTTTCACCTGTGCTTCAACTGTGCATCTGTATTTAATCTTAACTCCTTCCTAGTTACCCTGGCCTTCTCTTCAATTAACCTGAAGGCCAGTTGAAGCTTTCTTTAGCTCCAATGCATCAGTCATGGCTAAGTCTGCCACTGACCTGTTCTCTGTCTCCACCGGCTCCCACTGAAATGAACTGCCCGATCCTGGAACATCCTGAGAACAAACGACACTCTCCATGTGAAGCAGATAATCTGGAGAGACTTTTACAGATGGAATACTGGTTCTCTTAACCCACTGTGTTCTGGGTATTCTAGCTGAAACAAAGCCCATGCTCCCACTGCTATGAATGCCCTTGACTGGTTTTTCTGAACCGTTCCAAACACGTTCAACCTGAATCTGACCTGTGACTCTGGGTTTGCCATCTGCAAAGCAAACCTTCTTCTGTCCACGAGACTCTATGAACCGGATTTTGTTTTTCTTCTGAACTGGGACGGTTACTCCCTCAGACGGTAAACTAACCATATATAATGAACCCCTCTTATGTCCACGAGCGATCACAAGATTTCCTTTGACAACCTTCCACTGCCCATTCCTGAACTTAACCTCGTGTCCCTGTTCATCCAACTGCCCAACAGAAATCAACTGTTTCTTTAGACTTGGAATTACCCGGACATCCTTCAAAGTCCATGGACCGACTGGAGTCTTCAGATCTAAGTCACCTATGCTCGTCACAACAAGAACCTCATCGTTCGCCAGTCTTACCTTACCAAAATCTCCTTCTTTTAGATTCTGCAGTGCTTCACGGCTGTGGGTAGCGTGAAATGAAGCACCCGAATCCATAACCCAGAAATCCACATTGCTCTCCACACTACAGATCAAAACATCATCATCTGAATGGTCTACTGCAGCGTTAACTTCTTTCTTGTCTTTTGGACATTGATTCCTGAAATGTCCAACCTCTTTACAGTTCCAACAAGTCACATCATTTCGAGTCCTCGACTGACTCCTTCTCCTGTTCCCGCTCCCACTACCTCTGTTATTTTTTCTACCTCTGACCGCATTCAATTGTTCACTTGATGATTCCCCGGAATTTCTTCGTCTGACGTCTTCGCCTAGAATTAAATCCCGAATTCCCTCAAAAGTGAGCTCTTTTGATCCTGAGGAACTAGTAACGGCTGTAACTGTTCCGGACCAACTGTCAGGTAATGATGATAACAGTAGTAAAGCTTGAACTTCGTCCTCAAATTTTATTCCCACTGACCCAAGTCTGGATAAAATCGAGTTCAAATTGTTGATGTGTACTGTAACTGAACTTCCTTCCCTCATCCTCGTGTTGACTAGTTCCCGAATCAGGAAGACTTTATTTGCTGCCGACGGCTTCTCGTACATATTAGACAATGCCTCCATGATTCCCTTTGCCGAGGTCTCCTTCAAAATGTTGAAGGCAACATCCTTTGACAACGTCAGTCTAATAAATGCCTTGGCCTTCTTATCCAAAGTCTCCCAGTTTGCCTGTGTCATCGCCTCCGGTTTTTCACCTAAAACTGCGTCCAAGTCTTTCTGTACGAGCAAATCTTCAATTTGCATCTTCCACCAACCAAAATCTTTCCCATCAAACTTCTCAATCTGAAGCTTACTGCTTTCTGCCATTTTCTGAAAGAACAATGACCTATCTTGCAATTTTCTGGAAATTCAGGGGCCAAATTGCAAATTTTCAAATCTGTTATAGTGTTGCTACAGTGCCTGCTACAGTGTCTGCTGACGGCACTGCTGACGTCGTGCTACAGTTCCTGCTACAGTGTCGTCTTCTCCGGCGGACTGCTACAGTGTCTGGTGCTACAGTGTCATCTTCTCCGGCGAACTGGTTTTCCCGGTCACTATTCCGGCAAACATTTGACCGGCGATTTGGACGTCTTCCGGTGGTCAAAAAATTCAGAAAAAAATATTTTCGGAATCTTCGGAACGAGACCTTTCCAACGGTATACACCAAAATCGTTTTTGACGAAAAAAAATTTCGACCAAAAAACAGAAAATCACCATCTGGAGCTAAACCAAGTCTCTGATACCACTTTTTAGGATCGAGACACCACGACTCTAAACACACACACAGCTCACGAAAAACAAGAACACAAGGATGAACATGAGGGATTTAACGTGGTTCGGTCCTTCTCTGACCTACGTCCACCGGTAACTAGGAATTTACATTTCTTGGTGCTAATCTGCACTCTTTCTGTGTTACACTAGATACAAGTTTTACAAATACAGATGAATCTCTTATATAGAGATGGAAATCAGAAGTAGTCAAAAAACACAACCGGGTCTTCAGCCAACCTTTGAAAAAACTTCACATTCAACAATTGTGGCTTCACAACTTCACATTGTTCCTGCCATTTTTGACCAGCTGTGGCTTCACATTCAACAGGAATTGAATTTGAAGTCTTTTAAAACTTAAAAGTGTTAGTAACATCTCTGTTTTTATAATTAATGTTTTGAACTACATAACATCTTAAGGATAAAGTTTGTGAAATCCACTCCATGTAAAGTGTATAAATCCTAAGTGATCATTGCTTAGACTATATTGAGTGGTTATGCTTTATACTATATACGTACACAAACTATATATGTGTATAATATAAAAGGATAACAAATTAGTAATTAATTATAACACATTGTCTAAAAATTTGTTGTTATCGACTTATCCTCAAAAACATTCTGATCCACCACTCTTTAATAACTGAGCAATTCTATGGTGTTATACAATTTGGAGGGTATGATAAAAGTAAAACTCTTATATTACGACACATGGAAATCACACCTTGTGTAGAACAAACATAAAATATAAAATATGTTTTAAGAATTTCACTAATACTACAAATGGAGATTCGATTATATTACGGTTTATGAGAAAATCTCAAGTATGTAGGTTTCCATATATTAATTAGACTAGTCTGTGTATCTGCACAAAGCGGATGAATAGGTTGTTTCGGCAGTTAGTTTCATTCAGAAAATCTGCAAAAATATGTAACATACATTTAATTTAATAAGGTATATTGAAATAATTAACATGTCAATAATGCAACTATATATAATGTTGCTTATAGTTAACTCACTCAAATTCTGGTCGACCAACTTGACTTGGGACACGTAAATTATGGATCGATTATATATTGTAAGATACAAGAGTATCAATAAGTTTTATCCGTATGTGATTCAACATCATATTTATTAATAGATAGAATATTGTTAAAACACATAATAACAATAAAAATTAATATAATGATATTTATAATAATTAGATTCTTTATGAATATTCTTAACTATTGTAAAGTAGAGGTGGTGTGTGCACACACTTTGAACTTTTTATTAGTTTTGTTTTGTCTTTTTCCAAACATTATTTTCTTTGGGTGGGTTATTTATATTGTTTATAATCATATTCATAACTTGAATCAATGAATTTATGTTAAATATTTATTTGTTTATTATATATTTATTGATGTATCTGATGTTTTTTGTTTTTATTTGGTTAATTTGAAATATTTATATTGATCTATGTGTATAAGTTTGTGACAATTACTCTTTATTTCAGCTATTATTACATTCTTTTAGAAACAATAAACAAACTCTTTATTTGAATACTATAAATTGAATACTATTCTATGGCATTTATTAGTTTTCTTTTCTTAAGTATTACTGACAGCACGACAACCGAAAAAACTGATTTTTATTTTTTTATTTTGTTACATTATTCAAGTTGGACACCCTTGAGTTTGAATCATGATTGGCCAATGCATATCATATTACTTTATAACGTGTATATACAGCTGAAGAGTGAAAGTTTGCACATTATATATATTTAAATACACTGAGATGTAGTGGCCTCTTTATGTTCTTGACCTATGAAAAAAAAATCTTACATCAAAATTATGTAATCATTTTCCCAAATAACATGAGAATCATAAGTACCTATTGAGTTGATAAAACTGAACAACAAAACCGTACAGTTCATATTTTGCACCTTCTTGAAACTTCTATTATGATTTTATACTCACTATAATTATATTTTTTACGTTAGCTTTATACTCGCCTCCTATTGTCTCCTGGGTATTTCTATAAACACATTATGTGCACTTTCCTTGAACATCTTATGGGCTTCTACAACACAATTTTCAACATCATTCCCATCAAATCCTTCCTAAGCAAGCTCCATCAAAAAAAGCCTGCAATTGAACCCGAACATAAGAAAGAATGGAGAGTTAAGATGAAACTCATACTTTAGCAACCACATACCTCACCAACTCATTTCAAGATTGAGAAGATTTCAATATTTGAAAAAACGAAAAGGCTTAAAAACATATTTCAAGGGATTATGAAATTATGTATGTAACGATTAGAGACTTCAAGGATTTCAAGGTGATTATAGGTGAAATTTTACGTGATTTCAACTGAAAGGTTAGGATTATCTTAGAGTGAGAAGGCATTGGTGGTGAGTAAGGTGTTGGTGTTGGTGTTGGTGGCGACAACAAAGTAGTAAAAGGGTAAGTTGGTAATTTACCTTGAATCTAAAATGGGCAGGAAGTGATTTTTGGAATTAATTAGGAGCATATTCATTTATTAGAATATGCTTTTCTTTTTAATAAACATATATTAGTTTTAATGTTTGAAAGAAAAATAAAACTAAAATGATAAATGACATTCCATAGTTTGGATCACAATCCTAACAACTTACTGCATGATCATGCACTTATATTATGCACCATGATCATGCCCTTTGAATTTGACACAATCGTGTTTCTATCATGCCGTCATAAAGGGTGTCTCGTTGATTTTAAGAGTTAGATGCCAAAAATAAAGATGAGCCCCTAAATATAATTCTTTTTATTTATAAGAAAAATTCGTTAATATTACGATAAGATGATAAATGTTATAAAAATAATCAAAACAAAATAATAATAATACAATATATAGTCTCATGTGGGTACTAATGGTGTATGGTGGTAGCTTGTACACACACAAGACAATTATTTACCCGGCAAACCAAAACATTGCCAAAATGATGGATAGAAAGGACAGCCAAATAGAAGTATAGAATATCTTCTAAGGTCATGCACAATAAAAGAAGATATGGCAAGGACACAAGATCCAATATTATATTAGCTATTTAATACAACATTACTAAGATTCCTTTTTCATTTCCTATAAATAGCAGTATCCTACCTACGTTCCAGGTAAATGTTCCTTATTGATTTCACTATTTCTCATGGTGACATCTTTGTCTCCACACTGTTGGTTCCATCCTCCTATGTGCAGTCGACTCTCCCTCTACTTATACAACAATTTAGTTTGATCGTAGGAGCTTGCTTCTGAGGAACAGTCCCCAGGGAAAGTTTAACGGTCACTTTCTTGATGTTGCTAAGGGTTTATAGTCGGATTCCAACTACGACGCACACCTGACGGACATACGAGCTAGACGCGACAACCGAATAACCGATTATAGAACCTGACGTAGCAACATTGGCACCATCCGTGGGATCCCGAACGAAACAATCACTGTCTCGTGTAATCCCAAAAAACTATGCTTTTCGAAATCTCAACATATTTGTATTCATCGCAAATACATAACAAGTCTAACTTACTAAAAAGCTTACCTGTAATACAAAACATACTATGAGCATGCATGCTTAATTTCTTATAACATATTTTATGGGCACACACAAATGCTTAAACTTATACACCATAATACAAAAAGTGGTAACCAGAAGTGAAAACAAGTGAAAACAAGTGAAAACAGTAAGTGGCTCTAGAATAATCACGTAGACAAAATGCTTTAAAAAATAAAAGGTTATGCTAGAAAAAAATGCTATAAAATTATATCCATTTTCCTAGAAAAATTACTACTCGCTACAATAAGGAGGAAATGCAAGTATATACTTGCTAGGTTTAAATTATCTAAATTACCGGACATGTAGATTTTATACAATATAAAATTTACTAGGCAAGCCTTAAAAAATAATGTTGTCTGCAAACATAAACACTAACACATTTAGTTTTGTATGTATAGCTTTTAATATAGTACACTATATCCAAGAATGAGATGCATGAAAAAGGTAACACAAACATATCACCAAACTACTACAATAAATGTTGTACATTGGAGTGGAGGTGGCAAAAGCAATTGTTGGGAGCTTTACATAACTTTACATTGTTTACTTGGCAACTCTACATCACTTTATATGTAAAATTCCTTTAATACATGCAAATAAAAAAATATTGTACCCATGTATCACGGATAACTTTCTATTCGACAAGCCATCATATGCCAACCTAAACTGCATTGCTGCTCGTTTCCCTGGCTACGGGACGAAAACTACCAAACGTTTAAACGCACCATGCTGCTCGGTTCCCTGATTCCCAGGGTAAGGGACGCCATCTACCAAACATTCAAACCCAACCACCTGCTGACCGGTTCCCTAGCTAAGGGACGACAACTACCAAACTCTTAAATATAACCCGGGCCTCACCTAAATATCATGCTGCTCAGTTTTGTGGCTATATGGGACTGACAATACAAGGCTTATTGTATAGATTTTAGGTAATACCAACTATCCAACAACCCTCTTCAGCTATCCGTAAAACAATTAAAACCTGCAAACACCATCAAACATTTTACCAAGAACCCCTAGGAACAAAGTACAAACATATATCCAATATAAAAATCAAACGAAAATGATTTGTTCTATTCAACAGCAAATCCTTAACCATGGAAAAATATTGACCTATGAAAAGAAACAATACAACCAATCAAATTAACCAGTTTCCAGCCATGCGTTTTGAAACTGAGATGTGCGCACTTTTGTTCCTGTCATCTTTAAAACACACCTAGTTAAAACGCTAGAAATTGAAGCCCTGTATGTACAGAAGTGTCGTATGCTATCTTGTTGGCTTGAAGCTGGAGATAAGAAGTTTATGGGTCACGAAATTATCCATCAGACTGTTGAGAAATTGAAAGTAATCAGAGAAAGAATACTAGTAGCTCAAAACCATCAAAAGAGCTATGCAGATAAGAAGCAACAACCGATTACGTTTGAAATAGGAGACCAAGTGTTGCATAAAGTCTCTCCATGGAAGGGATTTATCAGATTTGGAAGGAGAGGGAAGCTGAGTCCAAGGTTCATTGAATTGTACAAGGTTCTTCAAAGAATTGGAAACCAAGCTTACAAGCTGGAGTTTCTAGAAGAACTGGAAGGTATTCATAACACCTTTTATATGTGTTATTTGAGGAAGTTCACGGGAGAAGTTCCCGATATAATTCCAGTTATGGAGATGAGGATTGATGAAAACAAAAGGCTAATTGAATAGCCCAAAGCGATTGTTGACCGTAAGACAAAGAAGTTATGACGTAAGATGGTCGAACTAGTGCTTGTGTGATGGAAACATACATTTGGGCCGAACCTCACCTAGGAGACAGAAAGCGAAATGAGGATTCGATATCCACATATGTTCTATGATGCATGATTCTGAGACGGAATCATCCTAAGAGGGAGAGAATTGTAACGCCCGCGTTTCTCACTAGGCATGAATAAGACGATATACTTGTAAAGGTCAACATTTTTAACCTTTTTATGAAATAAACAAAGAGAATCATTGAGAATTATGTGTTTGATGTGTAACTATATGTAGTATACGTGCTTAATGCGATATAATAAAATAGAAATGAAATACGTGTCTTACGTCATGATGAGGATTCCAGGGATATAAGGAACACTTAAATCTGAGAAGTTATGATCATTTGAAGTTTCACATTCATACCCGACGATATAAAGACAATCGTAAACGGATGTTGGATGAGAGCGTTATGATTTTTAAACGGACTTTAACATTCTAAACATGTTTAAAATATAAATCTAAAAATAAATTGAGAATTAGCTTACGAGGTCTATATGAAGGTTGTAGATCCCATCAATAGCTATGCGTGGATATAAAGAATGTCAAAAACAGAGTTTATATGAAGAAGTTATGAATTTTTGAAGTTTCCCAAGTGTACCTTGCACAAAAAAGACATGACACACATGTTTCTAGAAGGGCCACGTCACACCATGCATCATCGAACACGTGTCAGCACCTCAACGGCCAACCAGAGCCAGAGCATGGTGTTCACATGGTCCGGGCGTGGCGCGTAATGTGGATTTTGAGCCTATAAATATTGAATTCATCTCATTTGATCTCCACACCATTCACAAACTTCTCTCTCGAGTTTCTCTCGATTTTAGTGAAATTTTCCTTTACTTTTTAGTATTTTGGCGAACCATGAGGCCCTTGAGAGCCTGACATCTAGTATCTAGATGGCTTAACAACTTCATTTTGAGGACTTATTTCCTTAAGTCACTATGTCAAAACCTTAGTCTTAGTCCTAAATGGCATTCCAAACCATAAAGTTTCCAACTTTATGGTTCTACATGTCTAAATCAAGCCTAACAATAAAAACCTAACTTATTTTAACCACTAAAGCTCTTAATGGCTTGCATGAAAGAATCTCAGGGACTAAGATCATATTTTTATGACTCAAGACATGGGAATATGTCTAAAAGGACAGCCCAAACATTCTAAAGCACACCATACACAAGAAATGCCATATTTGGGGACAAAAGCTCATATTATCATCATGCAAGTTAGATCTAGCAACTTAATCATCAAGGTGGGAAATTTTTACCTTCTGGCAATGGAGAATAATGCAATACTTCCAGATCCAAGCTTGCTTCTAGCTTCTAAGGTTCACCACCACCTTCTTCCTCCTTTGGAACACACAAAAACACACTCAAAGGTCTCAAAATGTACTCTTCTCACTTAGGGTTTGCTTGGGCGCATTTTTCACAGAGGGAGGCTGATGAAGAAATAAGACATAAGGCTATAATGGGGTTTGAATATGAACCAAACCCTAAAAATTAGCGTTTGCACATTCTTTACGTATGCCCTGCGTACGAGGTGTACGCCCAGCGTACACAACGTACGCTTAACGTACTACACTTGGACAAAATTACCATTTTGCCACTATGGGCCATTTTGCAATCCTTTTCAATCCCAAGGGCTAAAATGCAAATAATCTTCATACTTAAGGTCAAAATTAAAAATACCTCATCATTGGGATGTTACACATCTCACGATTTTAATATATAAATGAAATACATTTCTTCGGAAATGCTTTGATGATGTTATTATCATGTTTTGGGAACAAATTCCGCATTAAGTTTTATAATTTGAAATAAATAAAGCATAAATAAAAAGTTTTGAATTGTCCTTGAAAACGGGGATGTTACAGTTGGTATCAGAGCATTAGTTTAAGCGAACTAGGAATATTTGAGGATTTGTAGACTTATATTTAGAATGCTAAATGATGATCGTGATATGTGTGTCTAATATATTTTAGGTAGAATGCCTAAATTGACACAAGCACTAGCTTACTTTAGGAAAGATGCCTAAATTGCTTTTATGTGCTAATTGATATGTAACATGCTTTAGATTGCATACCTAGGATGCTAATTTACTTGATTGGATCTAAGGTCTATTATCGACCTGGTTCTAGAATTTTATGTCTTTAGGATTCTAAACATATAGTTATGGTATTAGAACTAGCATATAACTTTTCAAAGTGATAAGGAAGTATTATCTACCTAAACATATCTAAACATTCCTTATTTATATTCTCGTCTCTGTACACTAAACGCCTACTTTGGTGTACAAATTTTTATGGTAAGAAATCAGAGTAGATTAGGAAACAGTAACGGTAAAAACTAGCCCGAGCCTCGTGCAGTCGAACATGAAACAGGTTCAATGCCTGCGCAAGAACCAATCACGATGGCGGGATTCAAGTAATGATTCGGGCAAGTAATGATTCCAAGTAATGCTTACAGTTTTGAAGCTTATAGGCTCCTTAGAAGCAAACAAAGGTTGATGTAGAGCTGATGAAAAAACATAAAATTATTCTGCAATGTATCGAGGTTTAAAAGTATCAAACTTCGATCTAGTTACCATATGCTAACTTGAGGTTGAAGTCAACATGGGAGCAGCAGACATTGGTGGTGTCGACGGTTGAGGTTGTGTTATTGGTGAAGACTAAGTAACAAGAGAGTGGCTCTATACCATGTCTATCCATGCAAATAACTATTTCATGTTTGACAGGGATAAAAAAACATAAATAATTCATGGTTTTAGATGTCGGTATATAAACCAAGGGAGTGGTCTCGGCTTGTTGTTTGGCTAAGCAAAGCACGCAGGTTAATACTAGCATGTCTCTCTCTCTCTCTCTCTCTCTCTCTCCCCAGGTCGATAAGTTGGAAATTTTTTAAACTTAACCATAATAATAATAAACATTGGAGACCTAATTTACGATTTAATAATTGGATTAATGATTACATGTAACATCCAAAAATTCAAGCCAAATTAAAACTTTTTAAAACATTTCAAAACCAATAAATATTACAACTGTATTTCCAAAATGGCTTATTATCAGAGTTTCCCAGAGACCATAAGTCCGAAACACGAGGATGTGTACGATCACGCCTTTGCCTTGCCGAGACATCTGAAGCACCTGAAACATTAAGCTGAAACCGTAAGCACAAAGCTTAGTGAGTTCCCCCAAAATACCAACACCATACAAATATATCCATATCATATAACAATTTCAGAACAACATGCATAATGAGCTGTCAGCTTGACTGGACCGCCTTACAGGCCTTCAGTCTATCTGGACTGTTCTCCGAGCCTTCGGCACGTCTGGACCGTCTCGCAGGGCCTACAGCCTATCCGGATCGCTCGCCGGGCCTTCGGTCTAACTGAATCCCTTTGCAAGGCCTTCAGTTTAACCGAACCACCCTGGGTATGTTGGCCTTCAGCACAAAGCAGGACCGCCTCAACCCAACCCCAAATCAAACAAACATGTGTACATAAATATCATACATTTGCATATATATAACAGTCATACCAATCTAACAGATCATCAATCATAGCAACATCTTATAACCAGGATACCGACTTAACCAAGCCACTAACATAGCATCATCCTATATACCAGGATACTGATCTAACTGATCATCATAGCATACAACATCCTATCTACTAGGATACCGATCTAACAGATCATAGCAGCATAAAACATCCTATTTACCAGGATACCGATCTAACAGATCATAACAACATACAACATCCTATCAACCAGGATACCAATCTAACAGATTATAACAGCGTAAAACATCTTATCTACCAGGATACCAATCTAGCATATCATAATAGCATACCAAATCCTATCTACCAGGATACAATCTAAAGGGCCGCCCTTGGTGCCTTAGACCCTGTTGATATAGTGAGGAGAACTCACCTGGCACTGCTGAAGTCCCGCAGATACACTCCAGCTGCTGGTTGACAGGTTCCCGAACTGTCAACATCAAACAATACCCAATTAATAATTGGGTTCCAAACTCAAAGTCCAACTCACACTCTAAAAACCCAAAAGTCAAGTAATGGGCCAAGCCCAATATATAGCCCAATTTTCCAAATTGGGCCCAGACCTCTACATGGTCTTTTCTTAAGGCCCACCCAATTATTCCAATCCAATTTCCATGGCCCAATATCACATAATCATAAGGCCCAAATATGGCTCATCAATGGCCCAATTTTCCAAATTGGGCCCAAGACTCTCACATGGGCCTTATCCCAAAACCCATATAAGTGTTTAGTCCATTTGCTTATTATTGAAAGCCCATTAATAGACCAATTACCAAAGCCCACTAGGAAGGCCCAATTCAAGGCCCGAGTAAGATTAGGGTTTTCACATGAAATGATGATTAGGGTTAAGTCTTTCTTACTTAACCCATTAAGGACTTAATCCATTAAGTCCATTATTGCCTTAAGCTAGTTTGCCAATGACTGTTATTTAATATCTCAAGTTATTAAATAATTCTCATGTGTGTGCCGATTAATTCCCAATAATTAGGGTTTTAAGCCATTAGGGTTTTCCAAACCCTAATTAGGGTTTCCTACCCAATACTAGCCCATTAGTTAATTGGTTGGGCTTTTTAGGTCATTTTGGGCCTTATTGGGCCCATTAAGGTTTTATTAGGTCAATTCGGGTTTCCTCAGCCCATTAGGGCTTCATTGAGCCCACTTTGACCAAGCATCCCCCAAACGAGTCAATCCCAGCAAGGCAAGCACACCGCCACCCGACACGGCGGCCGGTGGCGGCAGCCACCGCCTCACGGTGGTGGTGGAGGCTGTTCTTTGCGAATCCCGACCAAGAGTTGCTCCCACAGCCGCTTACAAGCAAAACACATGCACACAAACATCATATATCACTCATAGCCACCCATATACGGCGACTAAAGGGTGGCAGAAAGAGAATAGTGGCGGCAGCCACCATGGTTGGCAGCCATGGTGGTTTTCTCGAGTTTATATCAGGCCAAACGAGCATCCCTAAACTTCACGGTGAAGCAGCAGTCGACACACAACACCGATGGAAAATGGAGAAAGAGAGAGAGTCGGAAAAAGCACCCCAACCGTCGCTATATCCGGTGACAGCCACGACTCCAACAGAAGCGGGCGGCGGCGGCAGCAGCTCCAATCTTCGACTTCGTGAACATGGTGCAGTGGTGACGACTTTAATCGGGTTCATGGCCCACGCGACGGTGCTCACGGCTCTCAAACGATCTTCACCAGTTTCCCTTTCGGCCGTTCCCGACATCTTGCAGGGAGGTTGGACGCGAGAGGGTCGTCTAGCGGCGATGTAACAGGGGAGGAGATAGCGGTGGCAAATGGAGAGCAGTCAACGAGCGGCAATCGGCGGTAACACATGCCCTCGTTTCCCGGTGGTCCTCGACGCCGGCTGCAGGTGCTCCAGCGGTGGTTTACGACGCGACATAGGCTGGTAACGGCAGCCATGGTGGTTTTCTCGAGTTTATATCAGGCCAAACGAGCATCCCTAAACTTCACGGTGAAGCAGCAGTCGACACACAACACCGATGGAAAGTGGAGAAAGAGAGAGAGTCGGAAAAAGCACCCCAACTGTCGCTATATCCGGTGACAGCCACGACTCCAACAGAAGCGGGCGGCGGCGACAGCAGCTCCAATCTTCGACTTCGTGAACATGGTGCAGTGGTGACGACTTTAATCGGGTTCATGTCCCACGCGACGGTGCTCACGGCTCTCAAACGATCTTCACCAGTTTCCCTTTCGGCCGTTCCCGACATCTTGCAGGGAGGTTGGACGCGAGAGGGTCGTCTAGCGGCGATGTAACAGTGGAGGAGATAGCGGTGGCAAATGGAGAGCAGTCAACGAGCGGCAATTGGCGGTAACACATGCCCTCGTTTCCCGGTGGTCCTCGACGCCGGCTGCAGGTGCTCCAGCGGTGGTTTACGACGCGACATAGGCTGGTGACGGCGTCGGAGGTCAGAGAGAGAGAGAGAGAGAGAGAGAGAGAGAGAGAGAGTGGCGGCTGGAGCTTTTTCCCTTAGGGTTAGGGTTACCTTAAACTATATACCCGATCCCTCAAAACATTATGCCATAATAACAACAATGGCCCCTCCTTACATTAATCTTTTCAAAATAAATCTGATATTTATGATTTATCCCCCTGGAGATTCAAATCATGACATTCGGCTATAAATTAATAATAAATTTACCTTTCGTGGTTCCGGATTTATTATTTACCCATTTTATTTTAAGCGGGATGTTACATTATAAGTTTTTTTTTTGAACCGACAAATATAATATATAAAGTACTCATAAACTAACACCTATAAATCCACGGACGGGATTTGAACCAATTGCTTTAGAGTTATTTCATTTTTTTTTGGTTTATTTTATTTGGATGGACTTGAGATCCTATGCACAATAATATTCGAAATTTTGATTTTTTTACTGGTAACCGAGTAATCAGGCTTTGATTGTTTACTTCTTCAAACCCCAAGTCTCGTATCCAAAAGTCACAGGTGATCGCTGTGACCTGCTTTTTGGAAACTCTGTTACCCCAAACTTCGCTGCTCCGTCGCGACTCTTTCTTTCTCCCGCCACCGCAGACTGAGGCCTGCGCATTGTGTCCTCCTGCTATCGTGTTCGCCCTTGCTAATTCTCGACTCTCCGTTATTTTCTATGGTAATACGGCCCTGTTTACTTTGTTACTGCAGAAATGACTAGAATTATAAATTTTTCGTATCAATGAAAATTTGTTATTTTGGATTTTTGTTAGGGGTGTCTCTGTTCAAAACAACACCGAAAGACTGTGTGGAACTTCCCAGACGATATTTTGTTATACATATTCATTAGGTTAAGGGCGAAACAGCTTGCTCAGATGAGATGTCTCTCCAAAACTTTGAATACACTTTTATCTGAACCCTCTTTCATAAAATCCCACCTTCATCGTTCAATCCAAAACAACAACAACGATGGAATTCTCTTGGTCTTCTCCCGCTTATTTTCTTTTGACTCCAAACCATTCACAGCACGTCCCTATCGATCTCCCCATCTGGAACTCACTAATATCATCAAGCTCCCAGTTAACGCCCAACCTGAAAATAGTCGTGGCCAAGTCATTGGATCTGTTAACGGTTTGATATGCTTTAAATACGCATCATATCGTAATCCTAAATTTTTTTACGGATCAGATCATCTCTCTGAAGTTATTTACATATGGAACCCTTCCCTCTCAGTTTTCTTAACTCTCCCACCACATTTTATGCCCTCCTATCCTATCCGACAGTTTTTTCGATTTGGATTTGATCCCAAAACTAATGATTACAAAGTTGTCAAGTGTTGTATAATACGACAGATCCAAATTGACTTAAATAATATTAGCTCAATGCGGAATGGGATCAAAAATTATCAATGCGTAATAATCACAACGAAATACGAATAAAATAAATAGAATAGAGACACAGGAATTTATGTGGAAACCCAAATCGGGAAAAAACCACGGGCGGAAGAAGCCGAGAAACAATTCACTATAATTTGCAGTGTTTACAGGGATTATGAAAGAGATTACAAATAGAGTGGGAGAGCTAAAATATACGGTGGTGTATCAATATATATATATATATATATATATATTTGATTTGGTTCGTGGGTTATTATTTCAAGCCTTCTGGCTTAGGCTATTTATAGCCAAAAGAGAACATATGAAAAGGAAAGAAAAAAGCCGTCCATAATTGTAGGCGAAGAAGAAGTTAGGCGCCGTACATGTAACTCACCGTCCATTCTCATTTTCAATTTCACACTTATATTACTATTCATAGTCAAACTATGAATAGTAAATGATAAGTTACAGAAATAACCCCTGAACTATTTGTCACTTGCTAATTTTGGAGGCAACTTTTCCACAATCTCCACCTGACGTCAAAATTAAGCAAGTCATGCTTTACGATTAGTCAAAACATATAGCTCATCAAACTCTAAAACTTCCATAAAAACCTGCAAATTTTATATAGAGAAAAAATTGTTTCCGAAAAATAAATAATACTTCCTCCACCACGAGCCTTCAGGCTCAACTGCGATCAGAAACACCCACCATGTCCAAACATAATTTGAACTTGGCTATAGGAAGACTTTTAGTGAACATATCAGCGGGATTATAATCTGTATGAATCTTGTCCACAACACAATCACCTTTTTCAATGATATCCCGCACAAAATGATAACGAATATCAATATGCTTTGTTCGGTCATGAAACATTTGATCTTTACTCAAGAAGATAGCACTCTGGTTGTCACAGAAAACTGTGGTCACCTTTATTCTATCATCGAGTTCTCCAAATAACCCCTTCAACCAGATATCTTCCTTAACTGCTTCTGTAATCGCCATGTACTCTGCCTCGGTAGAAGACAGGGCAACTGTAGACTGTAACTGGGCTTTCCAACTAACAGCACAACCATTTAGAGTAAACACATACCCTGTAATTGATCTTCGTTTATCCAAATCTTTGCCATAATCTGAATCAACATATCCGAACACCCCAGTGTTAGATTTAGCAAAACGTAAACACATAGAAGACGTACCACGTAAATAACGAAAAATCCACTGTACTGCTTTCCAGTGTTCTTTCCCCGGGTTCGCCATGTATCTACTAACCATGCTAACAGCATAAGCCAAATCAGGGCGCGTGCAGATCATAGCATACATCAAAGATCCAACAGCACTAGAGTATGGAACACGTGCCATGTAAGCCATATCAGTCTCATTAGTAGGACTCAAAGCGGATGATAGCTTGAAATGAGCTGCAAAAGGTGTGTTGACAGAATTTGCTTCGTGCATACTGAAGCGTCTTAGGACTTTCTCAATATAACTTTTCTGAGAAAGATGCAAGATCCTAGACTTCCTGTCACGAATAATTTCCATACCTAAAATCTTTTTGGCAGCTCCTAAGTCCTTCATTTCAAATTCAGCTTTCAACTGGTCTTTTAACTTCTGAATCTCCTTCATATCTTTTGCTGCAATCAACATGTCATCCACGTACAAGAGTAAGTAGATCTTTGAACCATTGTCACCTTTCTTAAAATAAACGCAGCTATCATAGGTGCACCTGCTGAATTTGTGACTGGTCATGAAAGAATCGAACCTCTTGTACCATTGTCTAGGAGACTGCTTGAGGCCATAAAGAGATTTGTTCAACTTGCATACGTAGTTCTCCTTTCCAGGAACTACAAAACCTTCAGGTTGTTGCATAAAAATCTCTTCCTCAAGCTCACCATTTAGGAAAGCTGTAGTGACATCAAGTTGTTCTAACTCAAAATCGTTAGAAGCAACCAACCCCAACAATACACGAATGGAAGTATGTTTGACAACTGGGGAATAAATGTCAGTGTAATCAATACCAGGAATCTGACTGTAGCCTTTAGCTACTAACCGAGCTTTGTATCTTGGTTTATCATTTGGGTTGACAGGTTCCTTGATCTTGTAGACCCATTTGCATTTAACTGGTCTCTTCCTTTTCGGAATAAGAACTAAATTCCAAGTACTGTTTCGCTGCAAAGATTCCATCTCATTTTGCATAGCGAGCATCCAATCATTTGAGTCTTCAGATTCGATAGCCTCGTCATAATTCGTAGGCTCCGTTGCGGACTCAATATTATCAGCAACAATAAAATCATAGGCAACCAAATCAGATTCAGCATACCTCTTCGGAGGAATAATCTGTCTTCTCGGTCTATCTCTTGCAATGCTTGGAGTAGTAGCTTGTGGTTGTGAAGGTGTTGAATCTTCACCAACAACATGCTCATCCGACGAAGAAGAATCTTGATGCTGATTTGTACTCTGATTAGTGGTAGGTGAAGTAGGAAGCTCCACCTCCATTTGAGCATTCTCTTTATTTGCTTCGGATGATACATCTGATGCATCTGTTCTTTTAGAAGAGTCAGCAACTGGTTGAAATATAGCAGACTCATCAAAAGTAACATCTCTTGAGATGATAATTTTCTTCAAATCAAAGCTCCATAACTTGTAACCCTTTACACCTTGATTGAACCCAAGAAAAACGCATTTGATTGCTCTTGGTTCTAGCTTCCCATTGTCAACTCGTGCATACGCTGGACATCCGAATGGTTTTAAATATGAATAATTGGCAGGTTTACCGGACCATAACTCAAACGGAGTTTTCTTCTCGATTGCTCGTGACGGTGATCGGTTGATAACATAGCAAGCAGTCGAAGCAGCCTCCGCCCAAAAAGACTTTGGCAATTTGGAATTAGAAAGCATACACCGGACCTTCTCCATAATGGTGCGATTCATCCTTTCAGCTACACCATTTTGTTGAGGTGAATGGACTACTGTGCGATGTCGAGTAATGCCTTCCTTTTGACAATAGACATTAAACTCTTCTGAGCAAAACTCAAGTCCATTATCCGTACGAAGATACTTTACCACCAGACCTGATTGCTTTTCAACCTGAACTTTCCAATTTCTGAAGGTAGAGAAAACGTCTCCTTTATGTTTTAAGAAGAAAGACCACACCTTCCTGGAGAAATCATCAATAATAGTGAGCATATAAATAGCTCCACCTTTTGAAGCAACTCGAGCCGGTCCCCACAAATCCGAGTGAACATAATCAAGTGGTCCTTTCGTTGTATGGATACCACTTGCAAACCTTACTCGTTTTGCCTTGCCATATACACAGTCTTCACAGAAATCCAAATCAATAATCTTTTGTTGACCAAGTAAACCTCTTCGACTCAATTCTGACATGCCTTGAAAACTCATATGGCCGAGTCGAAGGTGCCAAAGACGGGACTGATCTGGATCAGAAAGAGACTTTGAAACAACAGCAACATCACTCGAAATTGTTTGCCCGTCAAGAAAGTAAAGATCTGAGGTTTTTCGTTTGGCTCTCAGTTTGTCGGAACCGTCTTTGAATACCCTGAGAACTCCACCTTTACCAGTAAACTCGTATCCCTTTTTGTCAAAGGAACTGAGAGATAACAAGTTTCTTCTAAGGTCAGGAACATATCTAACATCCCCCATGGTTCGAATAACTCCGTCAAACATACGGATCCTGACTGAACCATGTCCAAGAACTGGACATGTAGTATTGTTACCCATCAACACATAGCCCTGGTTAACATTTTCAAATGTGTAAAACCAACTTTTGTTGTGACACATATGAAAAGTACAACCAGAGTCGAGTATCCAATCACCAGTGGAATCCAGTTTATCTGAATAAACTGTCAAAAGTTCTCCAATACCTTCGACCTCAGCTAGATCGGCTTCACCCGAAGTGCTAGCTTGTTTACCATTTGCTGCCGTCTTCTCTTTTTCTTTGTTCTTCAACTTGAAGCATTCTTCAAGCACATGTCCCTTCTTGTGACAATAGTTGCAAAACTTTCGTTTGCCTTTTGACTTGGATCTGGTTCTGTTGGAAGATTGAGAAGTTCTACTTCTCTCTGTTGTTCTTCCTCTGGCATTCAAACCTTCGGCTTTAGCATCACTTGAACCACCACCAGTAATATGCTTCATCTTCTCTTTGGAATCCAAAGCTGTATAGACTTCATCTAAAACTAGAGTGTCACGGCTATAGATAATAGTATCATGAAAATGGCTATAGGATTCTAGCAACGACGATAGTAAGAATAGAGCCAAGTCTTCATCTTCATACTGAACATCCATATTCTCTAAGTTATTTACTAACTCTTTAAATGTGGATATATATTCAGCTAAAGAGCCTCCTTCAATCATCTTGAGATTGAACAACCGTTGCTTCAAATGCAACTTGTTTGGTAAGCTCTTGGTCATCAACAGTTGCTCCAACTTTAGCCATAAAGAAGTCGCTGACGTTTCTTTTAGAACATCTTGCAAAACATCGTTTGACAAGTGCAAACGAATCTGGGATAAAGCCTTCAGATCTTTCATCTCCTTTTCTTCTTCGGTCCATGTATCGGGCATCATATTGAAACCCAAGAGCGCCTTATGTAAATCCATCTGAATGAGAATGTCTCTCATCTTTACTTGCCACAACGGAAATCGGGTGTTACGATCCAGTAGTGGAATATCGTATTTTACCGAAGACATGATTAATTACTTGATAAAATGATCCCAACGAGCTAATATCACAACCAGGATGCTCTGATACCAATTTGTTGTATAATACGACGGATCCAAATTGACTTAAATAATATTAGCTCAATGCGGAATGGGATCAAAAATTATCAAAGCGTAATAATCACAACGAAATACGAATAAAATAAATAGAATAGAGACGCAGGAATTTACGTGGAAACCCAAATCGGGAAAAAACCACGGGCGGAGGAAGCCGAGAAACAATTCACTATAATTTGCAGTGTTTACAGGGATTATGAAAGAAATTACAAATAGAGTGGGAGAGCTAAAATATACGGTGGTGTATCAATATATATATATATATATATATATATATATATATATATATTTGATTTGGTTCGTGGGTTATTATTTCAAGCCTTCTGGCTTAGGCTATTTATAGCCAAAAGAGAACATACGAAAAGGAAAGAAAAAAACCGTCCATAATTGTAGGCGAAAAAGAAGTTAGGCGCCCTACATGTAACTCATTCTCATTTTCAATTTCACACTTATATTACTATTTATAGTCAAACTATGAATAGTAAATGATAAGTTACAGAAATAACCCCTAAACTATTTGTCATTTGCTAATTTTGGAAGCAACTTTTCCACAAGATTACAGGACGTCTTTTTAAATCATCATACAAATGTAGGGAGTGGCTGCCGGTTGAGGTTTATAGCATGAGAAAAGGTTCCTGGAAGTTAACCACTCAAAGGTTTCCATCGCACTTCCAAGATATTTATGATTTTGATTATCTCTGTGTGGATGGCCATGCTGGTTATCTTCATTGGCATGGTGGTTATAATTACGGGAATTTGGTTTCAAAAACGATAGTGACATTTGATTTGGGTGAAGAGAAATTCGGTGAGATAAGTCTTCCGGATTCTGTCATAGGTTACAATATCAATGAATTCTCGATTACCATAGGCGTTTTGGCTGGAAAACTTTGTGTGATATCAAATGCCCACCGAGATGATGAGTGTGTGGTGTGGGTGATGGAAGAGTATGGGGTGGCTGAGTCATGGGTGAAACGTCATGTCTTTCCTCCGTTTAGGGATTATATATGCCCATTAGGATTTACATTACAGAAAGAGTTTTTTTTTTTCTAATTTCTTCTCGAGTTTTAGGACGTAATCATGCTTTGTATGATCCGGGTGCAGCCAACACTAAAATCTTCAAGTTTGATAAAGATTGTGATGTTAAAGTTGTTGATTATGTTGACAGTCTTGTTTGGGTAACACCTGCCGAGCAGCGAGGGAGGAGCTGCTGTAGCATCTCTCAGTTTCAGTTTTGAAGACATTTTTACATCTTTTTTTTAATTAGTTTTCTTGCATTTGAGTTTAGTGTTTTAGTTTCCATCAAAGTCTTTAGATTGAATACTAAAATATTTTTTGTTAGCATTTCATTTGCATCTTAAGTCATCAACAAAGTAGTTACAAATACAATCACTTACTGTCTCTCATTAGAATCACCAACATCAAATTGGAGCTTCTCTTTTGTGTTATGACATGCCAACATCAACTTTATGAATTTCTACAATCGATTTATTCCTTCGCACAAGCTTCTTTCCCTTGAAATATGTGTGATTTTTTTTGTCTATTAAGTGTTTGATGAAATGCCCTAATGAAATCTATTTTCTGAATAAACCACAGATAATACAGATTTAGAATTGCAATTTGGTCTGCATCGTATATTGATCCAAGTTAATGATCTAAAATCCTTAATAAATTACTCTAACATTGTCAATGCATTTCTTTTATATTTTACCAAATGTGAATGCAAAAGGATTCGTGGTATGAAAATAAGAGGCAAGAAAAAGAAATTTATATTCATGAACTTCAATGGCATTTTCAACTCTGTCTGAGTAGAAGCATCTAGAGCAGAGTTATAGTAACAGAAAAGATGTTGGAATATGAACACAGGTGGTGGAACAAGATGGCAGCTTGCATTTGAGGAGTGAAGGAGGTGTCTTGGTTGTAGGTGAGGGAGTATTGAAGACATTTTTGGGGGTAAAGGAGACCTTTTTAGATGATGAACATATTAAAGTTTAAACTGGCCACAAGAATATATATATATATATATATATATATATATATATATATATATATATATATATATATATATGTGTGTGTGTGTGACCCGTGTATTACACGGGTTAATTTAAAAAAAAATTAAAAATTAAATTGTAAACAGTAAATATTTTTTAATGTAAAACTTTAAAATGAGAAAGGAAGAAACATATTCATTGCAGTTTAATATCATATATATTATATTTAATACCTTACATACATAAGTAGAGGACTTTAATTTTAAAAATCGAAACAAACTAGAAATTGACAAGTTGATAATATTTATTCCAAAAATATCACAAAATGACATGTGTCAAAACTCATGAAAGATTGAGAAGTGGATAATATTTATTTCAAAAATCGAAACAAACCAGAAATTCACAAGTGGATAATATTTATTTCAAAAATATCACAAAATGACATGTGTCAAAATTAATGAAAGATTGACAAGTGACAAAATTATTTTCATTTATTAAGGAGGATATATATATATATATATATATATATATATATATATATATATATATATATATATATATCCATGGTCCCATAATTGGCGAACGCAGGCCTTATTCAATGCCCACCAAGAAGCAATTTTTTTCCATATCTCCACCGCCATGTTACAAGTGAAAAAAAAACATGATCTAAAGATTCAACATCCGTACCACAGTTATTACATCAATGGGAGTCCATCTCAAGACATCTACTATTAGGGGCGGTTTTAGGGTGTTTATGGTGTTGCGGCAACACCTGCCTTTCCTGTACGCAGTAGAAATTTTTTTGTTTTTTTTATTATCTATTTTTCATCTCGGCAACACCTACCATGTATTTCTGCATCCGCACCTGTCTATTATTATTAAGGTTAACTTTGACCGGAAGTTTATTCAACTTTAATCTCTATTTAAGAATGTTGACCAAAATCGGAACAAGATTGTTCCATTTAGTAGGATTCCCATTCACCACTAAGGTGCATTTGTTAATCAATCGTCTCACCAAAGAAATCGTAAAATGTCCCCGACTCTAATTCTCATCGACATGTATCCCTTAGAGTAGAAAAACTAAAACTTTGCATAAGATCAACTATCCCTAACAGCAATTGGTTTCCTATCTTCCATAGAGGGTTGGTTATTGATGTCAAGCCTATACTTGAAAGAAAAGATTACAGGTTTGCTTCCTCCCCTCCCGTTCTGATAATTAATGTTGCTAGGTTTAAAAAGAAAATTCAAGAATAGCCAGAGAGACCTTTTCTTATGTGCGTGCATTCTTTAATCCAGAAAGCTTCAATGTAACATAATCCGCTTAATCTCTCATCCCATCTTTATTATTTAAAAATTCAAAACTTGATATGAGGTTTCTCGAGTTGAAATTTTTATGTTTCTTTTAATTTGAAAACAAGATATTTCCCAGCTTGTGCTAAGACAATGAGTCAATGACGTGTATTTGTGTGTGGTTTGAGATGCACATTAACAATGAAGAAGATGATGAGAGGTGGTGGTGGTGTTTTAATTATTTTTAGTTTTAAATCATCTAAAAAACAAAAAAAAAAAAACAAAATAGAAGAAATATATGTTAGTAATTTCACAAACAGTTAACCCTAACAGTGCTAGTAAAAAATATGTATTGTTTTAAAACTGTAAAAACCAACTATGTTAAAAGTTTTTTAAAAAGTGTTAAAGATAGTAGTATTTTGTTTTTACCAACCATAAAGAGTAAATACCCTTTATAAAATTTTATCTAAAAAAAGTTAAAATATACTTTTTAGGAAAAAAAATCCTTGTTTTTACCATAATTTCCACCTCCACTTCCTTTTTCACCTGCTCTTTGGCGATTTTGTTTCTCCCGTCGGTCGGTCTCCTTTTTCTCCCACCATGGTTATTCCTTCCGTCACGACTGCCCAGGACTCCCTTTCTATGCTATCATCGCCTCTTGGTCTCTATTAAGGTACCACGATTACCTTGTTTACTTTGTTTTATAACTAAATTATTAGCGTTTCTTAGTAGTAATTGTAAATTAGTAGAAAAATGTTAGTAATTGTAACAACCGGTTATTCCGAGTCAATAAAAGTCAAACAAGTTAAACCAAAGTCCATCAAGTCAAACCAAAGCCAAACGAGTCAAACATAAGTCATATAATTAAATAGTTAAAAATTAAATCATGAAAATTTTATTACTTAAAGAGTTTTCGGTTTTGGAATCAAAAAGCCCACCAAAACCGAAATCCCTTTTTTGGAACAATTAGGACCGAAATCCCCCAAGTCTAGACCAAAAACACCTAGACCGAGAACCCCTATCCGAAAACACTCCCATGACTGAGAACCACCCCACCAAGAACCCCTTTTGGACCGAGAACCTCTAGACCGAAGACCCTAGGTTCTCGGTTGGACTTTTTGACCGAAATGAAGGGTTCTCGGTTTCGAGGATAAGTCGAGATCACAAATTCTAGGCGGTGGCACACCTTCCAATGTGATAGAATACACATCCCAATGCAAGTGTCAAATCATTTTTACCCCCATATATATATATGTTTAACCGAAATCACTTTCCTCATTCCTCATTTCACTCTTCAAAATATCGCAATTTCCTCTCAAAAGTGTTCTTAACATCTTCAAATCTTCAAGCAAAATCCAAGAATTCCTTCAAACATTCCCAGAACATCTTCAAATTTTCCCTAGAAAACAAAGTTCTTCAATTAATTCTTAGGAATTAATTGGTAAGTTTCCTTATATCACTTAGTGTTTGTATAACACTTTATTGAGAGTTATCTAATTTATACACAGTATCATGTGTTAAAAGCAAATTAGGATACAAACGATATACATGTGTTCTAACATGAGGATCATCACTATCACTTCGTATTTCAACCAAGAACGCACACTCGAAGTGAGTTCATACCCCTACAGTTTTCACGATTTTTATATGTTTTTAGGGGGGGGGGGGGGGAATACAAGTAAATCACAAGAAAACTTGTGTTAATATATAAATCGTTATGCTTTCTATATTTTATGCGAAAATGCTAAAATACATGAAATATCGTTATCTCTAAATTCAGGAATGTATACATATAAGGTTTCCGTACAAGTACGCTACAATTTTCTTACAAGATATATATATATATATATATATATATATATATATATATATATATATATATATATATATATACACACACACACACACACACACGAAACGAGTACAATTGGATTTCAATAAATAAACTGTATTTAAATAGTTTATAAACTTTAACCCTATTGTAACAGGTTGAGCAAAAAGGGGTATAATTATATAAACATACGTATATAATTATTTCATTTTCACTTTATTATCATGACAATTTGATAATAGCATACAAATGAATCATTATTTCAACGAAACATTTTTATAAACTATAATAGGTATAGTTTATGAGACTACACACTATTCTACCTCCTCAAGATACAATATAAAATAATTATTCCAAAGTATAATTACTTTATACCAAGTAACCACTATAAAATGGTGGTACATACATTTACAAGAACAAGGAATTTTCATCATACTACACGTAAACAGTCAATATAGCTTTGTGAGACACGTCTTCAAGTACTTCCCTAAGTACCACTATAAAATGGTGATACATACATTTACAAGAACAAGGAATTTTCATCATACTACATGTAACCAGAGTCTCGTGGAGGGAGAGCATGACAATTGTGTACATATCTATATGGGACTGACAATCCCTCACCTAAACTGTTAGCTATAGTTAGACCGACAGGTCTAGGGTGACAAATGTCGTAACATTCCGACACCTGAAGAACGTCGAAATAGGCCAACAGTCGCTAAGTATGGTCATAATAACTCATAAGGGATATGAACAATACGTTTGGTTTACGAATACATACATGTCTTCAAGTAGTATCATTTAGATAAAACTACATTACATTATTTTCTAGTACAATACAAATTACATTTCTGGAAACATACATTCAAATGAGTTTTACACAGATACAATCACAGTACATTACTTTTTCAATACAATACAATTTACAATTCTGGAAATATGCATTCAAATAGTTTTATAAAGATACAAAACTACATGATACTACTTCAGAGTGTAGTAATAATTATACATTTCAGTCTTAGTGTGTTTAAGACTACATTACATGTCAAAGAAAATATTGGATTTTCTGGAAGAACATACTAACATTTTCAAGGAACAAAGACATATATTTTTCATACAAAATGATTATGAACTCAACAACTTAAATGTTGACACTTTTTCAAAACCACTTGTATTCTCAGGGAATGAGTAGACAGGTACCCACACAGGTTTTGTGAAGATGGAGCATAGCAATGTTATGTCTTATATTTTTGCTATATGTTTGTGGAGTCAAACAAACAATGTTTCGAACTCAATGTAAATATTAAATTATCAATACAATGTTTGTAATGCTTTGATCTTTATTATGCAATTGTTATGATACTATACATGACGTCATCCGCCCCCGGACATTTCCGCCGTTTTATCCGTTCGGGGATGTGACAGTAATGAATTATAATTTGTTAGTAGAATTTTATCAAGATTTATTAATTGTTACAACTAAAATGTTCCTAATTGAATTTTTTGTTAGGGTTTTCACCATAGTTCACTCTAAATCTTGGAATGCTCTCTTATCTCAATCTTAATTTGTAAAATCCCATCTGAATCATTCAATCCATAACAACGATGGAGTTATCTTATTCTTCTCCAGTTTATCTTCTTTTGACTCTAAGTCACTAGCAGCTTTTGATATTTAGTCTGAATATGGTGGTCTCAAAGTCATTGGATCTATTAATGGCTGTTAATGGCTTAATATGCTTTAAATACGAATCAAAACATGGTTCTGAAGTCATCTACATTTGGAACCCTTCTCTCAACTTTGTTAACCCTCCCGGTATACATTCCCTCATATAGTTATATTTTGACCAATTTCCGGTTTGGTTTTGATCCTAAAACTGATGATTACAAAGTTGTTAAGCTAACACAAGTTCACATTACAAAATATTGTTTTTAACAAGTGGATTCAAGTTGAGTTTTATAACATGAAAAAGGGTTCCCTCGAGTTAAACACTCAAAGGATTCCATCGCACATCGCATATATTTTTGATTATGATTATGTTTGTGTACATGGCCATAACGGCTATCTTCATTGTCTTGCTGAAATTAATTTTGTGTGGAATGAAGGGATCATAATGTCATTTGATTTGGGTGCCGAGACATTCCGTGTTCCCGGTGTTCAATGGAGTTCAGGACCCGATCATTACTATGAGGTGGTTGTCCGATGTTGAGGGATGTTTCTTTACTTGCTCCTGCACAGCTGACCTGACCAGAAGGTCCAGTGTACCCCTGAACCTTCTCTGGTTAGGGGAGAACGATTGGTGGATGTTGGTTACCAGTTCGTATACTCCGGAGCAGAGGGTTGTTGTGTCATAGGAGTAGTTCTTTGAGATGTTTCGCACGAGATATATTCAATTGGTGGAGAGGGAGAGACTGGCCATAAAGTATTTGGATATGAGGCAGGGGACTGATTCGGTGACTGAGATCACCAAGATGTTTACTGAGAGGGCTCTGTTTTTTCCTGAGTTTGCTGCTTTTGGGCAAGCTCAAATGACCTGGTACTTGAGCATGCTCAATACGAATATCTGCCACATTATGTCCACTCAGCGTTATGGTACATTTGTGGAGCTATAGGAGGCCGCGAGGAAGCGGGGGATTGAGCTGAAGCTCCATGCGAGGGAGTGGAGGCAGGCTCTGGTGCAGACGGAGTCTGCGGTGAAGCAGTTCAAGACTGCTGATGTGAGATCTGGGGTTAGAGGGGCCGCACTTGTGGAAAGTTCGGCAATGTTCATGAGGGTTCTTGTCGATTTTCTTGAGGGTGCCACAAATGTGGCAAGGAGGGGCATTAAGCCAAGGATTGTCGTCAGTAGGTCCCCGCACCGACCACCAAGATTTGTTATCATTATGAGTAGGTTGGCCATATTAAGGCCAAATGTCCTTTGCTCACTATAGGACCGGCGCAGCCTCCGATGCTAGCTACTTTGAGGATCACTGATGGGCGCCAGGGTAGAGTGGAGCCCCCGAGGGCCCGAGGTAGCACTTTTCAGTTCACAACGGAGAAGGACAGGGCAACACTAGACGTCGTTACCAGTATGTTTCCATTTATCATTTTGTGAACTGGTATGCGTATGTTTATTCTTCTGATAGGTACCTTCTTAGTGAATTCTTGCCCTGCTCTTGTCTTATTTGACTCGGGCGCAAGTCGGTCCTTTGTATCTCAGTCTTTTTGTAGAGGATTCAATATTCCCTCCCATAGTTATATATTGAACCATTTCTAGTTTGGTTTTGATCCCAAAATAGATGATTACAAAGTTGTTAAGCTAACACAAAGTAGCTACAAATGCTTGATATCTCTCATTAGAATCACCAACAAAAATTGGACTCTTTTGTGTTAGCATGACAACAAAAATTGAACTAGTTATGGATAAAGGGTTGCTCTTGGTGGATTGCTAGTTTTACTTTGGGGTTTGCCTTTTGGATACATGCATTAATTTCTGGAATGGTTGTTTATCTAGATTATGACTATAGTAAACTTATATTAAATAGTTGGCATAGAATATCACTATTTTTAACAAGTAAGGTCTATCCATGGACTTCAATGGCATTTTCAACTCTGTCTGAGCACAAGCATCTAGAGCAGAATTATAGTAACAGAAAAGATGTTGGAATATGTACACAGGTGGTGTGTGGAACAAGATGACAGCTTGCATTCAAGGAGTGAAGGAGGTTTCTTGGTTGTAGGTGAAGGAGTATTGGAGACGTTTTTGGGGGAAAGGAGACCTTTTTAGATGATGAACATATTAAAGTTTAAAATAGCCACAAGAAGCAATTTTTCTCCATATCTCCATAATTGGCGACCGAGGCCATATTCAATCCCCACCAAAAAGCAATTTTTCTCCATATCTCTACCACCATGTTACATGTGAAAAAAACATGATCCAAAGATTCAACATTTGTACCACAATTATTACATTAAAGGGAGTCAATCTCAAGACATCTATTATCAGGGGCAAATTTAGGGTGTTCCTCGTGTGACACCGACAACACCTGCCTTTCCTTGCCTTTCTTGTCCGTAGTGGAAAGTTTTTCGATTTTTTTTCTTTAATCTATTTTTCGTGTATCGGCAACACCTATTTCATCTCGGCAATATCTGCTATGTATTCCTGCGTCTGCCCTGTCTATTATTATAAGGTTAATTTGACTGGAAGTTTATTCAATTTCAATCTCTATTTAAGAATGTTGACCTAAATCAGAACAAGATTGTTCCAATTAGTAGGACCATTCACCACTAAAGTGCTTTTGTCAATCAATCGTCTTGCCGAGGAAATCGTAAAATGTCCCTGACTCTAATTCCCATTGACACATATCACTTATAGTAGAAAAACTAAAACTTTGCATACGATCAATAAGCTTTATGGGTTGCTCCGATTCATTCCCGCCTGTAGGCTGCCTTCTCAAACAACTATCCCTAACACCAATTGGTTTCCTATTTTTCATCGTGGGTTGGTTATTGATGTCAATCCTATACATGAAAGAAAAAATTACAGGTTTGCTTTCTCCCATCGGGATCTGTAGATTATTGATGTTGCTCGGTTTAAAAAGAAAATTCAAGAATAGCCAGAGACCTTTTCTTATGTTTGTGCATTCTTTAATCCTGAACCTTCAATGTAACATAAACCCTTAATCTCTCTTCCCATGTTTATTATTTAAAAATTCAAAACTTGATATGAGGTTTCTCGTGTTGAAATTCATAGGTTTCTTTTAATTTGAAAACAAGATAATTTCCCAGCATGTGCTAAGACACTGAAGTGTATTTGTGTGTGGTTTGAGATGCACATTAGCAATGAAGAAGACGATTAGCGGTGCTGGTGGTGTTTTAATTATTTTTAATTTTTAATCTTTTAAAAAATATTTTTTTTCATGTAATTTGCTCAAAATAAAATAAATAATTCTTTTTTTAATTCAACTAATAAAGTTCAATACATATCAATGGAAGGCAAACGAGCAACAAGCTGCGCCGCAAGCCGTTAACCTTGTTAACTAACGATGTTAGTCAAAAATATGTGTGGTTTTAAAACTGTAAAAAACCAACCATGTTAAAAATTCTTAAATACGATGCGAGATAGTATTTTTTTTACCAACCATAAAGACCACTTATGAAATTTATCTAAAAATAGTTAAAATATACCTTTTTGGAAAAAAAAAATCCTTTTTTTTCACAGGAATTTCTACCTCCACCTCCTTTTTCTCGCATCGCTCTCTGTCTTATTTTTTCTTCCACCGCGGTACAGAGTATTCCTTCCATCACGAATGCCTTGCTCTCAGACTTCCTTTCTAAGCTATCATCATTCATCGCCCCTCTGGCTCTCGGTCTCTATTAAGGTACCGCGATTGCCCTATTTTATTGTCATAATCCAGATTGTGCAGCAACTTTATTTTCTTCACGTTTTTTTCCCTAGTCTAGAATGTTGAATAAGTCAAAGACATGTTGGCTAGTGGTCCCCGGGTTTCAAGTGGAATAGGTAGTTGTTACCTTCTTTTTAGGTTATTTTTTCTTAGTTAAAAATAGTGGTTATTTTTTCTTAGTTAAAAATAGTTGTTGCCTTAGTGTGTATGTTCTTTTATGTTTCCTTGTCATTTAACCACAAACAGAGCTTGTACTTTTGGGTAAAAGCCGACATTTGGAATCGAAGCAACTTGGTACATGCCCAAATACCAACTCCATTAGAAAGAAATGAGTGACAAGAATAAGAAGGACGGCCAAATCACACTCCACTACCCGATGCTGTCAAGAGATAATTATGTTGCTTGGGCTATAAAAATGAGGGTGTTCGTGCATGCTCAAGGAGTTTGAGAAGCTGTTGAACCAAGAACATCAAAATTAGTTGTTGATGAGAGAAAGATAAGATGGATATGGCAGCCATCTACCAAGGCTTACCAAAATACCTGCTGTTATCATTGGCAGAGAAGGAAAGAACCAAGGAATGTATCGCTAGTTTCCAGGTATTTGCATTGTTGGCCTTGCTTTGTTTTAACTTTGCATTTTGGTCCCAAACGCCAGGCATTGGGAATGGAACTGTAGAGTTCGAAATATGTTGAGAGGTGTCGAAGCGTCTTTGATCATGTTAGTGTCGAAGTCTTCTAAGATGTATTCGTAATATGTATTTCATAATGGCAGTTTAGAGTTCGAAACTTCAGTGTCTCAGCCCTTATGTATTTTTTTGTGCTTCTGTTAACTCCTATAAATAGGGTAAGAATACATATTAGAGTAACTTTTGTGAACTATAAAAACACTTTAATCTTTAATATTGTGTACTCTCTCAGAAGCAATAAAGATCTAACCATATTATATTTACGTTTTGTGTTCTTTAATCAATTCATACTCTGATTTCATTCTTACATCGATTCATATGAACTACATTTGGTATCAGAGAAGGATTCTTTCAGTTGATTTATGATTTTCTCGTGTTTTCAAAAGTTTTGAATCGTTATTAAATATTTCGCACTTTTAATCTAGAAAATCTTTTCAGATCAACTGTTTTGATTCGATTATGCATTTCGTTTGATAAATCGAGTGTTCGTTGTTTGTTTTCTGGAAGATTCATTCATTAGATTCTTCGTTCTGAAGCTTTTCATCAATTTTTTCCATACATCAATGGCGAACTTCAACATGAACACGATGACTAGATTCTCTCATCTTCTCGGTTCATCTACCAAAATTTCGATGTTGATTCCTGAATATTACGAACAATGGGCTTATAGAATGGAAGATTATCTCAATGGGATTGATGAAGATCTTTAGAGCTGCATTACTGGCGGAAATCATCCTGCAATAAGGCTAGAACAAGTCGGAAATGTTGCTTCTAATCCTGGTGTTGTATCGCAAACAGATAAGCAAAAAGCACATGACAAGAGATGTTTACAAGAACTTCGTGGTGCTCTTCCATTGGTGGTTTACAATTACGTACGTGGTTTCAAAACAACAAAGGAGATTTGGGATACTTTGAAAGAGAAGTATTAGCGAAGTGAGAAGACTAGAAAGAGCTTAGTGAAGCAATGCTTGCTTGAATTGGGAGAATTCAAGCAGAAAGAGAATGAGACTATCAAACTCTATTATTATCGTCTAAACGAGTTGATCTTCAAGTGTAGTCGGTATGGAGTCAATCATTCTACTCTTGAGTATAATCTCACCTTCTTGATGGGACTTTGAAAGAAGTGGAGAAACATCATTTGATGATGAAGACACAACAGAGCTTTGATAACTATTCACTAGGAGATCTCTATGATGTTCTAAAAGATCATGAAAGTGAGATCAACAAAATAGCCGAAGAAGGAAAAATGAATTTGGGAGGTCCTCTTGCATTTGTTTAGAAGGTGTCACGAAAAGAGTATGAAGTCAAATCTACTGACGTTGATGGTTCTGGTGATGAAGGTTTTCTCATGAATTCGGAAGATGAAGTTGTGGCTTATTATTCAAATAACAAAGTTAAGAAGTTCTTTAAAAAACCATTCAATCCAAAGTTCAAAGGAAATAATGATTTCAAGGGAAGCACATCATCTAGGAAGAATGTTAGAGAAGAGTCTAAGGTTGAGAAGAAAGAGAGTAAGGTTACAGATGAGAAGATGGAGAAGAAGTTAGAAAGAGACTTTGGTTTTGATTGTAATTACTACAATGGTGCAAACCATATAACAATTGACTGCATTTTGAGGAAAAGAGAGGAGAAGAAGGATAGGGTGAAGGATGAAGCCTATTATGTCGAAAGGCTGGAGGAAGTGAGAGAGAGGACGAAGGGGATGTCGCTTGTAGCAAAGGGAACTAATGATGATGATGGCACCTATCAAATCTGGTCATCTGGATCAGATGACGAAGAGATGACAAATCCCACGCATGGATCAATGTATGCAAGGTATGAAGAGGGAAGTCAGGATGATGAGAAAGTGACTGGAAAATGTTTTGTTTCTACTGGAGCACACAAGTCTCTTATGACTTCGAAGGTACGTTCTCTTCTCGAATCCTATAGTATTCCTTTTAGTTCTATGGCACCGTTTTATCTGATTTTGATGATACTATTACATATGTTAATGACTTGTTTATTTTTGTTAGTAGTGATGCTGAAAAATCAAAATCATTATTGATAGAAACACAGAAAAGATTGGAGTCAAAGAGGAGTAGAGTAGACAATCTTTAATTGAAATTGAAAAATGTTACTAGTGATAGGGATCTTGTTAGATCGGCTAATTGTATTTTGATGAAACAACTTAACATCTATTGTAATTCAGCTAAAAGATTGTATGCTAAACTAGCAGCTTTACATCATTCATCTGATATTAGTAAGGAACAACATAGGAAACTATTGCCCTTTTTGGTATTCGAAAGGGAGAAAATTGATTCGTCATCCTATGATTGTGAGAAAAAGATTTCGGAATTTGACAAAGTCCCAAATGATTCATATGCATTTGGTATTGTTAAAATAGATGAATGTTTAGATGCAAATGATTTAGTTCATATTGTAAATGAGACATTGACTAAGACCGAACAAATAAAATTTTTGAAAAAGACTGAGAATTCTACATCTGACTCTTAACACGATTTTGCTGATATCGAAGACAATTCTGACATTATCAGTGAAATTGAGGAGGAAGTAGTTGTTGATTGTTCCCAATTATCTATCATTAATGTCACTTCGATGGCTAAGGGTAAAGAAATTTGTAATGATTCATTGGAAAAGGTTAACACTGATCAACCCTCAACATCAAAAGTTCATGACTATGACCGTGTGATTGTTGAAGATAGTCAAACTCATAGTGATAATGATGACGAAATGTTCCAATTGAAACAACTGTTCCTAGAGTTGTTGTCGATCAAGTTTATGAGGAAACAGAGAAATTCGAAAAAGTGATGAAGGAAAAAGGTTCTCATTATCTTGAATCGAACTCAGTTGTTTATCCAAATTTCAAGTACACCGATGATGTGGTGTTTCCAAATCAGGTGTTTGTCACTACAGGAAATGGAGACAAACTGAATCCTGAAATCCACAAAATTGTTGTTGAAGATAATAAAGGAGTTTCGAAAGAAGGGTTTTTTTCTCAAACCAAAGCACAGTTGAAAATACTCTTAACAAGAACTCATCCACTTTTCAAAGGCAAAAACCAAACAGAACTTGGGAAGTTAAAACAGAAAAAGCAAATGACGACAAACAATCAAATGAATCAGTTTCTCCAAATCAAAAGAAAAAAGCTCAAATTTTCAAAGAACAAATTCAAAAACTTTCAAAAGAAGACGACATTTCGATGTCTAAAGCTCGAAACAAGGTCTATTGGAAGAATAATATGTCTTTTAAGATACCAAAAGATTTTGCACAAAAATCGTCTGACTAGAAAAAGACCAAACAAGTTAAGACTTTTTCACAAAATAAGACTTTTGCTCAGAACAAACCCGCTTAGAAACAAAATGATTTTTCAAAAAGTCGTTCGAAAGTTCAAAAACCGATTGTTCAAAAACCGATTGTTCAAAAACCAAGAATTGAGAATTTTGTTCAAAATCGACAACAAAAGAATTTTGTTCGTAATGGTCAAAACACAAGATTTTCACAAAATAATTTTTATAGAAATGTTTTTAATCAAAATGAACAAAGACATTCTCATAAGTTTCAAAATCAAAGACATTTTTCAAATGGACAACAAGTTGGTAATCAAACATCTGTTGGTTATAACAAACTTTTCCAAAACCGTTTTCAAACCCATGCAAAACCATCATTTCTAAAAAGAGATTTCGAAAAGTTAGACGACAAAGGCAAGAGAAAGGAACCATTTAAACCAAAGCAACCTCATTTTCCCAATCCTGTTTCGAAGCAGCAAGTCAAAGCTTCTTTTATAAAAGGAAAAACTGACATGAAGAATATCAATCATTGGCTCGAAGGAAAAGGAAAAACTTATCAATCCGAAAAGTTTTCTCAAGAAGAAATCAAGTATGCTTACGAAAGCTACTTGAATGAATTACATACTGGGAGTTCTTCATCATTGGATACAAATCCTTCTATTCGAAAATGGAAAGTCGTTCCTCAAGCAAAAGTTGAGATAAAAGGCATTGCTAAGGAAAAAGGAAAGTTAGTGTCAAACCTAAACCAATGAATGATTTCATTTCGATACTTAAGTCTATAGAAGTTGACTTGATTGATATTTTGAAATCTAAGGTTCGGAATTGGGTATTAGGTTCTTCAATTTAACGTAGGTATTATGTGACGAGCAATACGATGAAAACTGGTACATCGACAATGGTTGCTCTCGTCACATGACAGGTCAAAAGGAAAATTTACGAGATTATCGAAGTTTGTAAACTACTGGAGTGGTGAAATTTGGAAATAATCATAAATGCAAGGTTAAAGGCCATGGGAAAGTTATGAATGACAAGTTCACAGTCAGTCGAGTGGCATACGTCGAAGGTCTTAAGCACAACTTGGTTAGTGTTTCATAACTTTTTGTGGGCACTGGTAATCAAGTAGTCTTCGATGAGGAAGGAAGTGTCATTTCGAACAAAGAAACCAAAGAGGTTTTGCTCAAGTCTAAGAGGAAAGGTGACATGTTCATTCTTGACATCAAGCCAATTGTTGATGTACCCTCCATGTGCTTACTTTCGAAGGTGTCATCTGATTTGAGCTGGTTGTGGCATCGAAGACTATCTCATATGAATTTCAAAAATATGAACAAATTGGTGGTAAATGATCTTGTTCGAGGCTTACCCATTTTAAAATTTGATAATGATTCGTTATGTGCAACATGCGAACTGGGGAAGAAACATCGTCAAGGTCATTCAATTGTCATTGATTCGAAGATCATTGAACCTCTGGAACTTCTTCACATTGGACTATATGGACCTTTGATTGTTGAGACTCTCAACAAGAAGAGGTACATATTGTCCATTTTCAATGATTTTTCACGGATGACATGTTTGAAGATGCACCTTTGGATTTCGATCCTGCATATCCACCTATAGATGGACATGAAATCATCCTAAAGAACAAGTTCATGGTGATCCTCAAGATGGAGTTTTAACAAGAGCTTAGCTTCGTGCTAAAAATGAGGTACTAAAAGTGCATCAAGAATTTTGCATGTTTAATATTTTTATTTTGAAAATAGAACCGAAATCAGGCAAGGCTGCTTTGGAAGATCCATACTGGATTGTTTCCATGCAATCTGAACTTGCTGAATTCGAAAGAAACATGGTTTGGAGACTAGTTCCAAAACCTGATGATGTGTCAGTCATAGGCTTAAAATGGATTTTTAAAAATAAAACTGACAAAGAAGGAAATGTGGTTCGAAACAAAGCAAGGTTGGTTGTTAAGGGATATTCGCGACAAGAATGTATTGACTATGATGAAACCTTTACCCCTGTCGCGAGACTTAAGGCTGTTCGAATATTTCTTGCTTATGCAGCACATAAGGACTTTGATGTTTATCAGATGGATGTCAAGTGCGCTTTTCTCAATGAAGTGTTAGAAGAGACTGTGTATGTTGAGCAACCACCAGGTTTTGTAAACGATAAATTCCCTGATTATTGTTATATTCTCGAGAAAGCTGTTTATGGCTTAAAATAAGCACCTCGAGCCTGGTATGCAACTCTTACCAATTTCTTAAAACTCTCAAAATTTAAACAAGGATCTGTTGATCCCACTATTTTTCGAAAAAAAGTGGGGAATCATTTGATGCTCGTTCAAATTTACGTAGATGATATTATTTTTTGTTCGACTAATCCTTTATTGTCTAGAGAATTTGAGCATATGATGCATAGTCAATTCGAGATGAGTATGACGGGTAAGATTAATAATTTTCTAGGATTGAATATTCGCCAAAGCAGAGAAGGAATTTTTATAAATCAAGAGAAGTACTCTCGAAATATGCTTGAAAAGTTTGGAATGACGAATAGTTCGAAATTGCGAGTACCAATGGCTGTCGGCACACGCTTAGGGCCTTCATTGGACAAGCCTGCCATCGATATCACGTTGTACGGGAGCATGATCAGTTCATTACTATAATTAAATGCTAGTAGACATGATCTTATGTTTGCTATTTGCAATTGTGCCAGGTATCATTCGAATCCCAGGGAACCCCATCTAACAGCCGTAAAGAATATATTTTTCTATCTCAAAGGGATAGTGTCGTTGGGTTTATGGTATCCCTCGAAGACAGGTTTCTTCATACAAGCTTTTTCCGATGCAGATCTTGGTGGGTGTCAACTCGACAGAAAAAGCATTAGAGGTGGATGTCAACTCTTGGACAGGAAGCTTGTAAGCTGGGAATCGAAGAAACAAACATGTGTTTCGATTTCTACAATAGAAGCAGAATACGTTGTTGCTGCGGCTTACACTTCTCAGGTCATATGGATATAAAGTCAACTTTGTGATTATGCCATCAACATGAAAAATATACCATTGTATTACGATTCACAAAGTGCAATACACATCTGCTGTAATCCAGTGCAACATTCGAAGACCAAACACATAGCACTTCGCTATCATTTCATCAAGGATCATGTCGAGGATGGAAATATAAAGGTTCACTTTGTAAAGACAATGTATCAACTTGCTGAAATTTTTACAATGCCTTTGGATGAGAAATCTTTCTAAGGATCTTAGTTGGATTAGGAATGCTTGATGCAACTACTGGTCCAAGCTTGTTTTAATCGTGAAATAAAGAGGAGACGAAACATCGCTGAAAGATTCAGAAGTTACTGTTCACCATTCAGCGTTCGACATGCTTCGTTTTCGACATCTTTCTGAATGATTTAGATCACACTTCATTGTCTGAGAAGACTTATGTTTCGAAGTATTATGTCTCAATGTCAATACTTTTCACTTCGTTTGTCTGGTAACATTTTATTGTTTTTCATAGTATTTTGTTATAAATCAAAAATATCAAAAATATTTTATTTATTTTCTCTTTCATTTTCAAAAATCATGAAGATCCAAGAATATTATTTCTTTTGTCTTTAAATTTCAAAAACAAAAATGCCGAAAAGATTTTCTCATTTTTGTATTTTTCATTTCAAAAACAAAAATCTAAAAATATATTTTTTTGTGTTTTGTATGCTTAATAATTTTTTTTGTAGTTTTCAATCGACAAGTTATGGTGGATATTGATTCGTGACAATGGGGAAGATATAATTTCGAATCATTGCACCAGGTAGGTGTCGCTAGAAGCATGCTGCTGTATGTCGACCTAAGCCTCATAGACTCTATGTGTTTCGAAGCTTTAATGGATCACTCACTCTGAGGGTTCCTTCCCAATCAGGCTATATTCGCGTTAGTGAACGAGCTACCTTTCTCTTTTATTTTTGAGTTAAGAGAATTCTGCTTGGTCCATATCATTCGCAGAGGTACCTTATGTTTCATAACCAATCTTTTTCATCAACTTATTTCTTCACGATTCACACACTTCACTTGCGTATCCTCGACATCTCGAGTATAAACCAATAAGAATGTAGATACTGCACAAGTCTGAGTTAATGATCTTGATTCATGATTCCGTGATGATGGTGTAACCCCACATTCCCATCTTATAAAGGAATTGGAGGCGAACTTTAAGTTCAAGATTTTAACGAAACACTTGTTTTAGTACATTTCTTCGATATTTAAAATTGTGTTCCTTTCATTTTGTATGATCTTGATAAAATGTTCTTTACCCAAGACATTTTTCCCAACAGGATCTAGTACTTATTTTTTTGGAACATGATTTTCGTTTGAATATCAATTTGTATCCTTGTCACTTTACAATTTTATCTCACCTTTGCTTGTCCCTGACTACAGTGGCTGTACAGGTAATTTTTATCATTGAATTTACACTTATGTTAAGTTGTGATCATGAACAAAATTTAGCCTACCTTCGAAGCCAACATAAAAGAAGCCCTTTGATATTCCTTTATGAGTACTCGATTGTATTTCAAGGGATACCACACAAGCAGTTCGATATCTCTCTTGATATTGAATGAAGTGATCTTTGTCTGGGATCCATCTGCTTTTACATCGAATGTTTATTTGATGTCACTGTATGCACAATTTTTTTTACCTTGGTTCCCACTATTTTTTTGGCACGCATTTGCACAGAAATCCTTGAGGTCTTGGGTAATACCAAATAAAACCTAGATTTCGAAAGTCTAGCTATGATTTCGTTTCTAATCCCAAAAGCGAATGAGCCTTGCTTCGAAGCAAAGGTTCAGTGACAATTTGGTTGCTTCATGTTTTTCAAGCAAAAAGTGTTCATTACTTTTCACACGTGGCGACTTTTACGGCAACTGGTCCACTTTTCTAGGATACACGTGGCAAGATTTCATTGATAACCGGTTCAAATTCAAATTGTGTACTAAGTATAAAAGGAATTTGGGGGTATCAAATCAAAACTTTACGCAACCTGGTTGAATATTTTCCACAAAATCGTCTTTCCTTATACTTATCTCTTCACCCAAATCTCCAAAACCCTAACAATGGTAGCAACCACTGCGCATGTTGATCCATCCCAAACAACTGATGACGCCACATCTCAACCCTTGTTGAAGATTTAGAGTTCCAATTATCGCGTTCAACCAGATGTTTCCAAGTACCCAAAAGAGTTACAAATGTTGATTGTTGCTCTTAATCACTCTATGCTTTCAACGATCATGTCTTCTCCTTTTTCAGTGCCCATGACCTGGTTATCTTTGGCCGGTTCTACTGTTGTGTTCAACAAAACCTCCAAAGTCATAACATTTCAACTTATGAATGATAAAAAGTATAAGCTCATGAAGAAACACTTTGCACAGATCATGAAACTTCCCAACACTGGTCTGCTTTATGAAGTGACAAATGACCAGGTGATCCATATGTTTAATGAGATGGGTCATCAGCCTCCACTCACCGGAATTATTCAGTTCAAGAAGTCATATTTACCATGTATCTGGAATTTTCTCTTTGGGATTTTTCTTCGATGTCTCACAGGTCGAAGTGTTGGTCTTGATAAAGCCAAGTTGGAGATCTATGCCCTGATTGCTGGGTTATATTATGACTTAAATGTGGACTATGTTTCACAGTTATGGGAGGAGTTTGGAACTGGTATCTCTCACACCAATGTTGCAATTGTGTTTTATGTGCTCAATACTGGAGTTTAATTCTTCAAGATGTGTATGAGAAGGAAGGAATTCTTGTTCCATCTGATCTTCCAAAAGCAGAGTTCACAATCTATCCACATAAGAAGAGTGTTGAAGATGATGTAAAGGTTTTTCCTTTAGTAGCACGAATTTCGGATGCCATGCTTCGAAAGGTGGATCCGCGAAACCCAGTTCCTGTTGCTTACCTTTCAACACTAAACTCTGATGTGTAAATAGGGTTTTTGTTGCCCAATGGAATTGAAGGTACATCAAATCGTGGTAAAAGCTACAAGAAATCTACAAAGGGTGCTCAACCTAAATCAGTTCCTGAGACAGTTGAGAAGGAAGTTATTGTTAGATTAGGTGTCTAAGCCCATAACTATAATTGGTATGTACTTGACCCGAGAGTAGCATGGTCCATTTTGGGTTGCATTCACTAGAACAATCTGATAGGATGGATATTTGAGAAAGAGGTTATTTATGATTTATTAATATATTATAAGTATAATATATTAATTGAGGAATCATATTATTTAATTAGTATTGATCAAAAATTAATTTGGAATTAATTTAGTGATCAAAAGAGACTAATTAAATTTACAGGGGCTGATTGTGTAAATCAATGATATATATATATATATATATATATATATATATATATATATATATATATATATATATATAGGTTGGGCTAATAATCCATGATTGATTAATGATGGGCTAAGCTTATGTAAGTATCCATATAATGTTAGTCCATTACAAGCCCAAGTGTAAGAATTAGGGTTTACACATAACCCTTGGAATTCTACACTATATATATGTTACCCCTTGGCCTAGAATGGAGACACTAGTCATCTTAGAGATAATATAGCCAATTTTGAGTGCCTAACCTCTCTCTCTAGTTCTCCAATTGTTTGTGGTGTTTTGTGAACCATTTGAGGCATCACACTTGAGCTGCTAAGTTCTTAAAGGGCAAATACAACAAGCTACAACAAAAGGTAATCTTCTAACTAGTTTTTATGATTCATATATCAAGTTGTATGCTAGTTAGGCTTCATACTTTGGAAAATTGTTTATTGCATGTATACTGGAGAAAACTTAGATCCAAAACATTAGGGTTGTATGTGCACCATATGGATGTTATAGTGCTCAAAACCCATCAGTGGTATCAGAGCCTAGGGTAGTTTTATGTTATATTGATGCATGGTTGTTTTTTTCAAAGCTGAAAAAGTCATATTTTTGGCCTCTGATTGACGAACTCGACGAGTCCAATGATCTGACTCGATGTGTTCACTCACAGACTGGCAACTCGGCGACTCCAGTTCATGCACTCGACGAGTAGATACTTTTGCTTGCAGATTTTCGAGCCTTTTGGCCAGAATTGGATTAGGATCATCACCACAAACTATTTTGTATCATAAAATTAGTTTTTCTGATATGGTGATGTTTATCCTCATCCAATTAAAGGACATTTATCAAATTTTAAGATAATAAGTTGATTATTTGTATTATTTGATTTGAATTGCCTTGCCTTATGAGTTAGATTAGATCAATGATAAATTATATGATAATGTTATTAATTAAAATTGATCTAAGTGTTTTTTAAAGAACTCCATAACTTGTCCTCAGGTTATAGAACATCAAGAGTCTCATTCATTAAAATGCATTAACTCATAAGTTATGGAAACCCAAAAGTTTTGAAGAAGTTTCAAAACTTGCCCTCAAGTTTTGGAATTTGTAAAGTCTCACTTATGAAACATTTAGTTCCAAACCTTATAATTTTAAAAGTTTAAAATTCAACCCTTATACTATTATAATATTATAAGTTTAATAATTTTATATATATGTATAAGATAAGTCAGTCTTACCGTTAGTAGGCATCATTCACGAAGACAATCTATAAGGGGGGGTATAAGGATACTGCCTATAAAATGGTGGTTTAATGGGTGTCCACTCTCACCCACCGCTTCCTTCATTGGTGGAGGGCCGTTAGCCGAACAGGTCGGATAGGACATTAATTTTCATTAAAAGTATAATGATAATTTTAAAGTAACTAAATGTTTTATTAAATTCCCAATCTTAGTTACTTTAGGAAAAATGCGAAAATGATGCTATTCCATGAAATTACACTTTGCACCTTGCCAAGTCGTTAGTGGAGCGTGTGTGGTTAACCGACACACTAACTTAGACTAACAAGGGTGGCAAATGGTAGCTTGATGTTTGTCATAGATCAATGGAGCGTGTGTGGTTAACCAGCACATTGATTAGGTGATAAATGACATCAAGAGTACCAAGCACATTTGCGTGGTTATTCACACCTTGTTTGTGATTCTCGGTATCCCAGTCACAAACTTGAAGGGCATAATCGAGATTTAAACATGCCATTGAAAAGTTCAATGAATCTCAAAAGAGACTAGGAATTTCAATCCAATTAAAACTTAATATTCAAATTCGTTTTTCATGGTGGAAATTGGTAAATCGTCATTTACCTACCTTCAAATATTTGGCAATTGGATTACGGCATCCCTCTTCCGAATTGTAAAATATTGTGTTGGGTCCTAGCCTTAATATTTTATTTGGGTGTTATATTAAGGATTCTTATCTAATCTAAACTTTGTCTTTCTTTTTTAGATGTCTTCCAACACCACTTCTGGCTGAAACCCTTCAGTCTCTTTCTCCCTCATGAACTTGTGTGGGAGGGTCATCTTTGATGGTTCGAACTTCAATGACTGGATTCGAAACATTAGGATGGTCACTCGTTACGAGGACAAGGAATATGTCCTCAAAAAAGAGGTTAAGGAGATTGATGAAGCCACTGCTACTCTTGAAGAGGTTGCTGAATTTAGAACTCATGAGAAGGAAGCCACAAAGGTGTCTTGTATCATGTTGGTCACTATGACAGCTGAACTTCAAAAGTCCTATGAGGACTACTACCCATTCGAGATGTACCAAGACTTGATGGAAAGATACCATCAAAGTGCTCGTTAGGAAAGGTATGAAATCATTGCCTACATGATAACAACAAAAATGAAGGATGGAGAGTCCATCACGGACCACTTGCAGAAGAGGCAAAGGTTTGTGGACCGCTTGCTGAAGTTGAATGTCAACTTCGATGAAGAGTTGGCCATTGATATTATCCTACATTCTTTGCCTCCCTGTTATGATCAGTTTCATATGACTTATCATATGAACAAGGAGGAGGTCACTCTAAGCAAGCTTCAAGGCCTACTCAGAACTGCTGAAAGTAGTTTGAAAGGCAAATCTGTTGTTTCTACTCCAACTCCTACTGCTGCTGCCCCTGTTTTGGAAATTGGAGGCAATTGGACATGGAAAGGGAAAGAAGAGTAAGGCTCCTTCTAAGAGTCGCAAGGGAAAGTCCCGTGATGGATCCTCTTCTAGTGGAACCAAAGGTGTTTTGCTACTCCCTCTACCAACCAAAAGGAAGCAGAGTGTTTCCATTGTCATGACAAAGGGCACTGGAAGCAAAGCTTCCCCAAATACTTGCAAGAAATAAAGGATGGGAAGATAAAGCCCACCCATGCAGGTATTTACACTATTCTATCTAATAACTCATCACATTCCAGTTCTTGGGTCCTTGATACATGTTGTGGTTTCCACATTTATTCTGATTTGCAAGGTCTAAGAAGAAGTAGGGATGTGGAGCACGGGAAGATGAACTTGATCATGGGGAATAGGAAAATGTCGCATGTCACCAAGATTGGAGTTTATTTTTTATTGCTTTGTAGTGGGTTAGAATTAGATTTGAATAATTGTTGCTACTCGTCTGATATGGCGAGAAACATTATTTCCATTCATGGTTTGTACAAACAAGGCTTTAGTTTTTCATTTGATAATGAAATTGGTTCTATTAATGCTTTTTATAATGGTATATTTTATTTTAAAGCATTGCCTTGTAATGGTGTATATGAAACTGTAATGGTTGTAGACAAATTAGGAAATAATGTGTTGCACATTGATTCTTCCAATGGTTTGGATAAGGCATCCTTGTGGCATTGTCGTCTTGGACATGTCAACAAGAAGCGTATAGCCCAACTCCAAAAGGATGGAGTCTTGGAGTCATTCGACTTAAAGTCGGATGACACTTGCGAATCTTGTTTGTTTGGAAAGCTGACCAAGTCACCCTTCACTGGTACTTGTGAAAGGGGTGAGGGTCTTTTGGATCTCATACACACCAATGTGTTTGGACCCTTCAGATCTGCCACAAGGGATGCTAACCGCTTCTATGTGACTTTTACTGATGATTACATCAAATATGGCTATATCTACTTAATCAAGCATAAGTCAGAAACCTTTGAAAAGTTCAAAGAATTTAAACAAGAAGTGGAGAGTCAGCTGGGCAGGAAGATAAAGATGCTCCGATCCGATGGAGGTGGTGACTATCTTAGTATCGAGTTCCACGACTATCTTAAGGAATGTGGAAATGTTTCGCAATTGACGCCACCAAGGACACTACAACTTAATGGTGTGGATGAGAGGTACAATCAAACCTTGTTGGACATGGTTCGTTCCATAATGAGTCGAGCTTCGTTACCTACCTCATTCTGGGGGTATGCCTTAGATACTACCACCCATATTCTTAATCTAGTCCCAACTAAGAAGGTTGCCAAAACACCTAACGAGATGTGGACATGGAAGGTTCCCTCGTTAGCATATATCAAGGTTTGGGGTTGCGAGGCTTTCTTAAGACGAGAAACTCACGACAAGCTCAAACCTCGTAGTGAGCGATGTATTTTCATCGGCTACCAACAGAAGTCCTTTGGATATCTCTTCTATAGACGGAGTGACAATGTTGTCTTCGTTGCGAGGAGAGGGGTTTTCCGCGAAAAAGAACTCATATGCCAAGAGGACAGTGGGAGGCAAATTTACCTTGAAGAGCTTCAAGAGTTAAGTGATGAAGGAACCTCAAACACTAGCGCTCAACCCGAGGAGGAAACTCCAGCTGAACCGATTGACGAGTCCGTACCTCTGAGACTTTCCAATAGAGTTAGTGTTCCACCTGTGTTATATGGTTTTCATATAACAGCTGAAGGTGATACGTTTATCAGTGATAGTACATTGATAAATTTGGATGAACCTAATAACTACAAGGAATCCATGGCAGGCCCTGAGTATGCAAAATGGAAAGAGGCTATGGACAACAAGATTCAGTCCATGTATGACAATCAAGTTTGGAACTTGGTTGACAATGTACCAGGTCATAAGACGGTCGGGTGCAAATGGATCTTCAAGAAAAAGACCGACATGGATGGGAAAGTACACACTTCTAAGGCGCGATTGGTTATGAAGGGATTTACTCAAACTCCTGGAGTTGACTATGACGAGACCTTCTCACAAGTATCAGAGATTAAATCTATAATGGTTATGCTAGCTATAGCTGCATTTCATGATTATGAAATATGGCAAATGGATGTCAAAACCGCTTTACTTAATGGGAAGTTGGCTGAAGATGTTTACATGAGTTAGCCAGAGGGTTTTGTCAATACAAAGTACCCTAATAGAGTGTGTAAGCTTGAGAAATCCATTTATGGATTGAAACAATCATCCCGCAGATGGAATCTTTGTTTTGATGAGAAAGCCAAAGAGTTTGATTTTTCGAGAAGCGGGGATGAGTCTTGTGTATATGTCAAAGCTAGTGGGAGTATAGTTAGCTTTATGGTGTTGTATGTGGATGACATACTTCTCATAGGAAATGACATCCCAACTTTGCAGGAGGTTAAGTCCTGGCTTGGGAAGTGTTTCGCTATGAAAGACCTTGGAGAAGCTGCTTATATTCTAGGGATAAGGATATTGAGAAACAGGAGTAAACGACTAATATGACTTAGTCAAAGTACCTACTTGGACAAGGTGTTGAAGCGTTTCAACATGGAGAATTCCAAGAAAGGTGACTTACCTATCCAAAGCAATACGAAACTGAGTAAGAATCAGAGTCCGAGTACAGAGGCCGAGATAGCAGAGATGAGTCGTGTACCATACGCTTCCACAGCTGGCTCGATCATGTGTGCTATAACTTGTACTCGCCCTCATGTGGCCTTTGCTTTGAGCATGGTCAGCAGATATCAAGGGAATCCTGGTAAAGCTCACTGGACTGCGGTAAAGAACATTCTAAATACCTACAAAGGACTAAGGACTAGGTCCTTACCCTCGGTGGGAGTGATGAGTTAAGAGTGACAGGGTATAGTGACGCCAGCTTTCAGACCAACAGAGATAATTTCTGCTCTCATTCGGGCTTGGTATTGACCCTGAATGGAGGAGCAATAACTTGGAAAAGTTCCAAACATGAGACTGTAGCTGATCCAACATGCGGATCAGAGTACATAGCAGCGAGCGAAGCGTCGAAGGAGGCGATATGGCTGAAGAACTTCATCGGAGATCTTGGAGTTGTACTAGTTGTAAAGGAGCCTATGGAGATTTTCTGTGACAGCGAGAGTGCGGTCGCCTTAACTAAGGAACCAAGGGATCATGGCAGATCCAGACACATCGACTGAAAATACCACTTCATAAGACATCGGATAGAAGAAGGACTGCTCGTAGTAAAGAGGGCATCGTTAGAGGAGAACCCAGTAGATCCCCTTATGAAGGGACTGAGTAGGGTTAAGCACTTGCAGCATGCGAGGAGCATTGGGCTGAAGGACGTTATTAGTTTAAATGATTAGATAGCTTATTAGAAACATGTAATAGATAAAATGTAATTGACATTTGATGATTAAATAAAAGGAGTTTTATTTATGAGTAAAGTTACTATCTTGTGTCAATTGTTTACTATTGTTACATTTTGCATGTTTTGACTTCCAGAATAATAAGATTATTCAAACTATCCACAGTCGATCATACTTTGGAAGTAGGTATTGAGGCAAGACTGTCATGAATCTGGCTTATATATGTCTAAAGTGTTTTGACATAGCAAAAGTTGCTACAACATTCATGAGTGCTCCTGAAATAAGATTTGAGTACTGGATTAAACCCACGCTTACCTGAATCACTTCATGGAATTTATCACGAGTGATTGTGAGACGATAATATCATATAGTCTTCAAACCAAGATGTATGAGCTGTTGACTATGAGTTGGTTGTACATTGATAGTGCGAAAACGCATCAATAACTTGATGTTATAAAACGTGCTATTATGTATCATTTAACGAGTAGTTAGTACAAGCATATAAGTCGAAGTTTATCTGTTCCTTTTATCCTTGGAGGATTGAAAGCGATATCTTGGGCCCCTCGATGATTTTGTCTTGACTGATGTGTCGGGCCCGGTCAGGAATCAATTGATGTGTTCAATTAAGTTCTATGTCAAACAAATCGGAAATCGGGAAACAAACTGCTGGACAATAAGTATGATTATATTCCATGTATTTGTCCACACGATATCTTGAAGGCAGCGGATTATATGATCCCTTATCTAAAATGGCGTGTCTGAGTTCGACAACGGCTTTTAAGAGCTATGATTGCTAGTCTGGTTTTAAGTCGCACTTGCAGTTATAGTTATTAGACTTATCCAAGTGGGAGACTGTTGGATTAGGTGTCTAAGCCCATAACTATAATTGATATGTATTTAACCCGAGAGTAGCATGGTCTATTTTGGGTTGCATTCAACAGAACAATATGATAGGATGGATATTTGAGAAAGAGGTTATTTATGATTTATTAATATATTATAAGTATAATATATTAATTAAGGAATCATATTATTTAATTAGTATTGATCAAGAATTAATTTGGAATTAATTTAGTGATCAAAAGAGACTACTTAAATTTACAGGGGCTGATTGTGTAAATCAATGATATATATAGGTTGGGCTAATAATCCATGATTGATTAGTGATGGGCTAAGCTTATGTAAGTATCCATATAGTGTTAGTCCATTCCAAGCCCAAGTGTAAGAATTAGGGTTTAAACATAACCCTTGGAATTCTACACTATATATATGTAACCCCTTGGCCTAGAATGGAGACACTAGTCATCTTAGAGATACTATAGCCGATTTTGAGTGCCTAACCTCTATCAAGTTCTCCAATTGTTGGTGGTTTTTTGTGAACCATTTGAGGCATCACACTTGAGGTGCTAAGTTGTTAAAGGCCAAATACAACAAGCTACAACAAAAGGTAATATTCTAACTAGTTTTTATGATTCATATATCAAGTTGTATGCTAGTTAGGCTTCATGCTTTGGAAAATTGTTTATTGCATGTATAACTAGAGAAAACTTAGATCCAAAGTATTAGGGTTGTATGTGAACCAATAGGGATGTTATAGTTCTCAAAACCCATCAATTATGAAGCCTCTTCAAGATCCTGTTGTACAAGAAACTCAAAAGGAAGTAGTGCCTTCGAAAACAGGTGTTCTTAAAAGAACGAAGAAGCTAACACAAAGACCTCGTCATTCACCAGAGAGGCCTATTATCGAAGAAATTCCTTAGAAGTCTCTTTCTTTGCCAAAGGAGGGTTCTGTTTTGAAAACAAAGAAGATTCGCAAACCACAACTAAGTCGAAAGGGTGTGGTTATTCGCGAAATTCAAGCTCCTGTTTCTCCCGCTTCAAAGAAACGAAGATCACAAGCCATGGTAAAGAAGATCAGGAAGAAGACGAAGAAAGTGAAAGATCCTTTGGATGAGGTTGTTGTGTAGACAGATTTCGAAGAGGGTAATGATCAATCTCCTCTTCGTACTACATATATTGGCTTCGCATCACCTCAAACAGAATCTTCAGTCAAGTCGAATTTTGAGGAGGCTGGAAGTCTTGATGGCTCTGTGAAAGCATCTAATGTGGATACAACCACTAATTTCGGTGATCATTTAATTAATTTCATCCCTGAGAAGACATGTCATACCACCCGAAGTCTCGATAGTTGAATCAGTAACGGAGGAGGTTCGAACTTCCGGCATCCCTATGAACATATCTCATATGGACACAAATGTCAACAAGGGTGATGGGATGTCAACGTACGAAGCTCAAGGTAACTCTAATGTTCCAACTTCATCTGTTCCAATTTCACTTGTTCTTTCATCCACTATCGAAACCACTCTTATCGAAACTACTACTTCCTTACCACCATTTCATTCACCTAATCCCACTTCGTTACATGCTTATACTATTTCACCTACTTTCAACAACATCCTGAATCAACCTATTACATCTCTTTTCCCTTTTCTATCTACTGAAGGTGAAAATCCATTCCAAAGGATGCTCAAGATGATGATGAAGTCATTGTATCTTTTGCTGATATTGAGTTCGACCCTGAGGAGGAGAACGTTCTTGATCATATGCTTATGTCAGGAAAGCAATTCAAGATTTTTAATCATAAGCCGAATTCCTTATTACAGATTCAAACTGATACTGGGAGTCGCAATATTGTGTCTGGGATTGAGGTTGATGTGTTGTTGAAATCTCAAGAACATAGATTGAAGCAAGCTATGGAACAAATTGAAACAAAGCACGAAGAGCATTTGAAACGACATGTTGTGAATTTTCAATATGAAGTTAAAGAACTTTGTGAAGTTGCTAAAGAACGTCATCTTCTGTTTGTGGAAGAAGTTTAGAAAGTGGAGAAGTCTATTAATCTCAAAGTCGAAGCATTCAAGACTGAAATATTGAAGGAGGTTGCCAAAATTGATCAGAGTTATTCAACTCTAACCAAGGTTGATGTATGTGCTAATGCTGTTATGAAGGTTGTGGAGTATTTCAATTCCCTTGTTACAAAGGTTGACTCTAAAACCAAGTCTGATTCAAAGGTGTTTCCCAAGTTGGAAGAATTTCTGGCAAGTTTAAAGGAGTCGATTTCGAAGTTTGATACTTCTCCCAAATCGTCTGTTTCTCAGGAATCTTTGTTACAAATGTTTTCTACTTTGGAGTCGAATCTGAAAGCCGAACTTGCTCCTCTTCTAAAACTTGTGAATTTGATGCCAACAGATGCCCCACTTATTAAAACAAGGATGCAAGGGGGAGAAAAGGGGGATAGATGAGGTTTTTCTAAGGGTGTTGGTTATGGTTCATCGAAGGATCTTTCTCAAGGAAAGGTTGTAGGAGAAGTGATATGAACACAAATTCCAACATCACTTCCTACTTCTATGTCAACAACCTCAACCACAATGACTTCGAAGTCCTTAACCAAAGGCATAGTTAATGGTTTTACTGTTGGGGGTTCGAGTTCGAAGCCACTACCATCAAAGGAAGAAATAGAAAGCAAAGGGAAGGGTATAAAGGTCAATCCTTCAGAAGAAGATAAAAAGAAAGCCTTGGAGAAAGAAATGGAAAAGCAAAGACAGATAAAAACCATCTTGAGGCAATGATAAGGTGATCCTCCAGGCCTTGAGAAAGGAGATACAACTAAGCAATACTGTTACGAAACGATTGAACATATTGTTTCTCTTGGTAACATGTATGATTTTGAGAAGATTCTGAAATGAGATAGAGAATTCAGATTTCAATCAGCTAGATTTTCCCATCAATCACATGTTGTTTATCTCAGCTCAATATCAATTGGTGGACAAGTTTGAAGACAAGGAGGAGTACAAGAAGATGAAGTTAAGATTTCATGCTGTTCTTGGAAAGAAAGAAGAGGAAGTCTAGTCCTTGGTGAAAATTGTGAAAGTGCTGAACATTTCGAAGGATACACTATTTAAAGGCTTGTTGCAAAACTTTTGATACTATGTTGTTCGGGCTAACAATGTAGCATGTGACTTCTTAGTGGAAGACTTTCCCCTAGTGAATATCAATGATCTCATTAATGTTGTGAAGATCTTAAGCAGTGTTGATGTGTCGAAACTTCAGGTGACCAGCAAAGCAGATTTTCTAATTGGGTTTGCACATATCAAGTTGTTCATAGACAATTACTATAATTGTCTAGCCTTTACTGGTGTGGAGCTTGGCTTAGCAATGTGTAGACAAGTTATAGTGCCTCAATCTAAGCTCAAAGGTCAAGGAAGTCTCAAAAATTTTGAAGATGGAGAAATATGTGTTAATCCTTTGGGAGTTGTACTTGTTGGAAAGAACAAGAATCAAAAGAATACAAATTTTTTGTTTCAAGTTGAAGATGTGGAGAGATATACAAATTCACAGTATACAAATCTTCTTTTTTCGTATCAACAATTGCAAAAGGAATACAGATGGAGATAAAGCTGAGATACGCAAGACAATCATATGGTACATGGATATTCGAAGAGTACTTCATCAAGCAATGAAGATGCTAATGACTTAAGATTCGACACTTCTCACAAAGGGGGAGATTGTAGAGTTCGAAATATGTTGTGAGGTGTCGAAGAGACTTGGATCATGCCTAGTGTCGAAGTCTACTAAGATGTATTCGTTATATGTATTTCATAAGGGCAATTTAGAGTTCAAAACTTTAGTGTCTTAGCCCTTATGTATTTTTTTTGTGCTTCTGTTAACTCTTATAAATAGGGGTAAGTATACGTATTACAGTAACTTTTGTGAACTGTAATAACACTTTACTCTTTCATATTGTGTACTCTCTCAGAAGCAATAAAGAGCCAAACATATTATATTTATGTTTTCTGTTCTTTAATCAATTCATACTCTGGATTTCATTCTTAAACTCGATTCATATGAACTACAGGAATGCTAGGCGTTGTAACTCTCGGTGTATGTTTGTGGATGCCAGGCGTTTACGTACAGAGGAAAAACTCTAAATTTTAGGGTTTGCACCCTATTTAAAGGCCACTATAGCCTCAAAACGTTTCATATCTCCAGCCTCCATCCCTTATTTCCCTCATTTCTAAACCTTAAGTGTGTGTGAGTGTTTTGAAGCCTTGGACTAACATTTTCGTATCATTTTAGTGTTCTTGGTGGAGAAGGAAGATATTTGGAGTGTTGGTGTTGCCCTTTAGCCTTTGGATTTGGACTCTTAGCATCTTGGAGCACCTTTTGGAGGAATAAAGTTCAAGTCTTGATGAATTCCATATTATATGTTGCTTAAGTGTAGTTTTATGCTCTTTTTGGTCCCAAGAACTTGACTTTTGTGAGTTTGGAATGCTCTAGAGGTTTGGGCTGTCCTTTCAAGCATTTTGGAGGGTTTAGAATCATAAAAATGCAAGCTTGGACCTTGATACTCTTCCATGAAAGAGTTTTGGAACTTTATAGTGTAATTTAAGTTAGATTTTGGTGTTGGGATCTTTGTATCCATGCAAAGTCATAAATGTTGCAACTTTATGGCTTTAAATGTTCTTTTAGCATTAGATCTGAAGTTTGAACGTTAGGTCTTATGTAACATTCCGAATCCCAGGTTATGAATTTCATCTTAAAAAGGACAATTTGATTTGGAACATCGTCAAGTTGATGGCCTCAGAGTCGACGAGTAGGAAGCTCCCTACTCGATGAGTTGTTTAGAAAAACTCGACGAGTGGCACCTGATTATGAAACCCTAACTTTCAGGGTTTTGCACCCTATTTAAAAAACTTATGGGTCATTTGTAGCCACCCTCGTCGTCCTTACAGTCCATAGAAAACCCTAATAGCGCTTTCTTTCTCCTTATTGAGTGTGTGTGTGCTTGAAAGTGTTCTTTGGTGCTTTTAGCTGAAGAAACTCAAAGTGGTTGGTGCATAGCTGAAGGGAGAGGCTGTAGATCCGGAGTTTGCTTTGCTAAAATAACCATTTGGAGGTAAAAATTTGTTACCTTGATCATTTTCTTGTAAGATCTCTCCATTAGAGAGTTTAGGGTCATTTCTAGCTTATTCTTGAGTCATTTATGGGGTTGAGGATGTTTTGATGTGAGGATTTCAGATCGGGGCGTCTTAGAGCCTCCTTGGACTTAAAGTTGCCAACTTTATTAAGTCCAACCCTCCTCGATGCTCTAAAGACCATAATAAGATTTATATGAGAGTTTTAACCCCTTTGATGCCAAGAATGGACGTAAAGTTAGCAACTTTACGTGATATCACCACCCTAGGGGGCTAGATCTACAGATTGGAGCTTTGGTTTCGCTTAAAAGTGTCTGAATAAGAAAAGGGCTGAAGGAAATCGATGAGTTGCTTAGCCAACTCGATGAGTTGAGATGAATTTTCCCGCTTTTTGGATTTTGAGTGAACTCGGCGAGTTGCTGAGATAACTCGACGAGTTGGTCAAGGTTTTTCCGATCTTTTGGACACTGCATGGACTCGACATGTTGTTTTGGCAACTCGGTGAGTTGACTCGAGTTTTCACAGTTTTTATGAGTTCTGAAGGAACTCGACGAGTTGCTAGATGCACTCGACGAGTTGGGTCAACATGGATTGTTGACCTTGACTGTTGACTTTGACTTTGACCAATGGTTGACCAAGTTTGTCTTCTGATGGTATTTCAGTAATTCGGGTCTTGATAGAATCGGTCCTATGGTGGTTGTAGGTGTCCGAGTTTGGAGCTGTGTTTGGGAGATTGACATTATCATCCAGTGCTACTTGCGAGGTGAGTTCCTCTCACTATACTGACATGGTCTAGGGAACCAAGGCCGACCCTTTTTGGATTTGTATCCTGGTCTATTGCATGATGATATGATTAGTGATCTGTTAGATCTGCATCTTGGTAGATAGGATGGTGCTATGCTTTTTGATTTGTTAGATCTGTATCCTGGTATAGAGGATGATGATATGATTAGTGATGGGTTAGATCTGTATGACTGTCTGTGCATGCTAGCTAGCGTTTGATAGCTATATGTGATTGTGTGATTGCGGGTGGGTTGAGGCGGTCCTACTTTATGCTGAAGGCTAATAGACGTAGGGCGGCCCGGATAGGCTGAAGGCCCGATGCGGGTGGTCCAGTCAGGCCGAAGGCCCGGAGAACGGTCCAGACAGGCTGAAGGCCCGATAGGGTGGTCCAGACATGCTGAAGGTTCTTAGATTGGGCCAGATAGACTAAAGGCCCGGTGCGAGCGGTCCAATCATAATGAAGACTCTGTATGCATACTGTTTGATATAATATTGTTCTGGTTTGTATGGTGTTGGTATTTATGGGGTAACTCACTAAGCCTTCGAGCTTACATTTATGGATTTTTGTTTCAGGTACTTCAGATGACCGCGGGAAGGCGAAGGCGTGGCTTTGTATGTTTGAAAAAGTTGAAATTTTTGCGAATTTTTATGGATGTTTCAAGTTGGTATCAGAGCCATGGTTTGATTGAATTGGAGTAAAATTCGTGTGAATCCAATCTCAAACTAAGGAAAAAGGATTTTCAAAAGATTTTCAAAATGAATTTTCAAATGGTTGTCAAAATAGAAAAAGGAGGATGCGAAGTGTATGATCAGCCGTAGCCAGTAAGTAGACCCCAAAATACCATACAACTATCTGATATTGTGATTTGATAGAACAGTATGCTAGTGATGGGCTATGGATCTTCAGGAATTGCATGATATAATTTCCTGATTATATGATGCCTGATAGCCTAGGACCTTTACTATTATGGAATTGTCATCATTACTGTAGTTGCTCAGTGTCTGCATCATAGTTGTACATAATTAAGATCTTATAGCTTGAGAATGTTTGGTTTGGACTTATTTCCTGTTCTTGTCTAATAAAAGGCTTAGGGTAGGATCGAATATTCGAATGTCTATAGGGTCTAGCGTTATGTATGGCTAGCATACGCGAGTGCTGCAGGGTTGGTGAAAATTTCATGGATGAGTTGTGCGGGGTCAGTTGGCCAGTTGTGAGATATATAGCCTTCCTATAGGAGTGAGGATTGAGCGCTCGCCTATGCTTATGTACACTGTTAGGGTGCTGTGATGATCTTTGAGACAAATATGGGTAGGTGTGGAAGGTAGTATAGGCTCGTACTACTGAAAGCACAGGACCCATACGCATATCAAGGAAGTCACAAACCCTAGGGTTTGTGTGGGAGTTGGTTCCCTGTTATTATATGGATTATCTGATACCTTTCTGGTGTATTTTTCAGAATGGTGGTTACGAGACGTTTCGAGATCAGACCCAAATCAGGATCAAGAGCTGGCAGCCAGGGTGGGCCAGAAGTAGTGACAGGGACTACTGGTCAGATGAGGCCAGAGGATTTGGATGCCAGGATTCGGGATATCCTACTGTTGGGTTTTGAGCATTCTAACACTCCTAAGTGTACATGCAACCCTAGAAAACCTTGGATCTATGTTTGTCTAAAATACATGCAAAATACTTTTTCCAAGGTTCATAAACCTATCAAGCATACATGGGAACTTTATAATATAAAAGATAGCTAGAATTACATACCTTGTGGTTGTTATGATTCCTTGAAAACCTTGAGAGCCTAGCACCCCAAGTGTGATGCCTCAAATGCTTCACACAACACCAAATGCTTTTGGAGTAAACTTGAGAGAAATAAGAACACTTCTATTTTTGGCCTTGCCCTCTTGTATTGCTAGTCTAGCCGAAAATGGGGAGTATGATGTTCTTTATATAGTGTGTTGCATTAGGGTTACACCATGTAAACCCTAATGTGACATGGATCTTCATTTCCATGACCCATGGGTTTGTAACTCTCATGGAGCATCCATGGAGCATCCTATGGACCTTAGCCCAACTAGATAATCCATGGAACATCTAGCCCACTATACAAGTTATGGATAATTTACATAATCAACCCATATATTTAATTAGTCTCCTTTTGATCACTTAATTAATCCTAGATTAATTCTTGATCAATACTAATTAAATAATATTATTAATATATTAGAACTTATAATATATTAATAAACCACAAGTGTTATTTCTCTCATTTAGTCTATCCAAATGCATGATGCCATGCAACCCAAATGGACCATGCCGGGTCGGGTCAAGTACATACCAGAAATAGTTATGGACTTAGACACCTTATCCAACAGTCTCCCACTTGGATAAGTCTAATAACTATAACTGCAAGTATGACTTCAGGAACCGATCATCAATCGTAGCTCTTTTCAAGGTCTCTCGGAACTGAGAAGATGATGGTATGCCATTTAATATAAGTGATCATATAATCCTCTGTTCTAGATACCAGCCGGACAAATACATGGAACAATGTCTTACTTTTGTCCAACAGTTTGTTTCCCGATTTCCGATTTGTTTGACATAGAACTTAATTGAACACATCAACTTAGTTCTAACCGGGCCCGGTACATAGGTCAAAACAAAATCATCGAGGGGCCCAGATATCGCTTCTATTCCAAGAAGGAACAGATAAACTTCGACTCATATGCTTGTTCTACTACATGTTAAATCACACACAAACACACGTTTTATAACATCGAGTTACCAATGCGTTTTTGCATGATCAATGCATAATCAACTCAGAGACAACAAGACATATCTCTAGGTTTGAAGACTTATATGATATTACCGTCTCGCGATCACTCGAGATAAATTCCATGAAGTGATACCAGCGAGCGTGGGTCGAATCCAATACTCAGAACTTATGAGCACTCATGAGTGTTGAGGCCATGTCCAACATCTTAGACCTCTACAACCAACTCATGACAGTCTTGATTCATATCTGCTTCCAACATATGACCGACTGTGGATGGTTTGAATAACTTAGTCATTCAGGAAGAGCGACTTAGTTATTCTGGAAGTCAAAACATGCAAAGTGAAACACTCCTAAGTGTACATGCAACCCTAGAAAACCTTGGATCTATGTTTGTCTAAAATACATGCAAAATACTTTTTCCAAGGTTCATAAACCTATCTAGCATACATGGGAACTTTATAATATAAAAGATAGCTAGAATTACATACCTTGTGGTTGTTATGATTCCTTGAAAACCTTGAGAGCCTAGCACCCCAAGTGTGATGCCTCAAATGCTTCACACAACACCAAATGCTTTTGGAGTAAACTTGAGAGAAATAAGAACACTTCTATTTTTGGCCTTGCCCTCTTGTATTGCTAGTCTAGCCGAAAATGGGGAGGATGATGCTCTTTATATATTGTGTTGCATTAGGGTTACACCATGTAAACCCTAATGTGACATGGATCTTCATTTCCATGACCCATGGGTTTGTAACTCTCATGAAGCATCCATGGAGCATCCTATGGACCTTAGCCCAACTAGATAATCCATGGAACAGCTAGCCCACTATACAATTTATGGATGATTTACATAATCAACCCATATATTTAATTAGTCTCCTTTTGATCACTTAATTAATCCTAGATTAATTCTTGATCAATACTAATTAAATAATATTATTAATATATTAGAACTTATAATATATTAATAAACCACAAGTGTTATTTCTCTCATTTAGTCTATCCAAATGCATGATGCCATGCAACCCAAATGGACCATGCCGGGTCGGGTCAAGTACATACCAGAAATAGTTATGGACTTAGACACCTTATCCAACAGTCTCCCACTTGGATAAGTCTAATAACTATAACTGCAAGTATGACTTCAGGAACCGATCATCAATCGTAGCTCTTTTCAAGGTCTCTCGGAACTGAGAAGATGATGGTATGCCATTTAATATAAGTGATCATATAATCCTCTGTTCTAGATACCAGCCGGACAAATACATGGAACAATGTCTTACTTTTGTCCAACAGTTTGTTTCCCGATTTCCGATTTGTTTGACATAGAACTTAATTGAACACATCAACTTAGTTCTAACCGGGCCCGGTACATAGGTCAAAACAAAATCATCGAGGGGCCCAGATATCGCTTCTATTCCAAGAAGGAATAGATAAACTTCGACTCATATGCTTGTTCTACTACATGTTAAATCACACACAAACACACGTTTTATAACATCGAGTTACCAATGCGTTTTCGCATGATCAATGCATAATCAACTCAGAGACAACAAGACATATCTCTAGGTTTGAAGACTTATATGATATTACCGTCTCGCGATCACTCGAGATAAATTCCATGAAGTGATACCAACGAGCGTGGGTTGAATCCAATACTCAGAACTTATGAGCACTCATGAGTGTTGAGGCCATGTCCAACATCTTAGACCTCTACAACCAACTCATGACAGTCTTGATTCATATCTACTTCCAACATATGACCGACTGTGGATGGTTTGAATAACTTAGTCATTCAGGAAGAGCGACTTAGTTATTCTGGAAGTCAAAACATGCAAAGTGAAACACTCCTAAGTGTACATGCAACCCTAGAAAACCTTGGATCTATGTTTGTCTAAAATACATGCAAAATACTTTTTCCAAGGTTCATAAACCTATCTAGCATACATGGGAACTTTATAATATAAAAGATAGCTAGAATTACATACCTTGTGGTTGTTATGATTCCTTGAAAACCTTGAGAGCCTAGCACCCCAAGTGTGATGCCTCAAATGCTTCACACAACACCAAATGCTTTTGGAGTAAACTTGAGAGAAATAAGAACACTTCTATTTTTGGCCTTGCCCTCTTGTATTGCTAGTCTAGCCGAAAATGGGGAGTATGATGCTCTTTATATAGTGTGTTGCATTAGGGTTACACCATGTAAACCCTAATGTGACATGGATCTTCATTTCCATGACCCATGGGTTTGTAACTCTCATGGAGCATCCATGGAACATCCTATGGACCTTAGCCCAACTAGATAATCCATGGAACATCTAGCCCACTATACAAGTTATGGATGATTTACATAATCAACCCATATATTTAATTAGTCTCCTTTTGATCACTTAATTAATCCTAGATTAATTCTTGATCAATACTAATTAAATAATATTATTAATATATTAGAACTTATAATATATTAATAAACCACAAGTGTTATTTCTCTCATTTAGTCTATCCAAATGCATGATGCCATGCAATCCAAATGGACCATGCCGGGTCGGGTCAAGTACATACCAGAAATAGTTATGGACTTAGACACCTTATCCAACAGTCTCCCACTTGGAACTGAGAAGATGATGGTATACCATTTAAGATAAGTGATCATATAATCCTCTGTTCTAGATACCAGCCGGACAAATACATGGAACAATGTATTACTTTTGTCCAGCAGTTTGTTTCCCGATTTCCGATTTGTTTGACATAGAACTTAATTGAACACATCAACTTAGTTCTGACCGGGCCCGATACATAGGTCAAAACAAAATCATCGAGGGGCCCAGATATCGCTTCTATTCCAAGAAGGAACAGATAAACTTCGACTCATATGCTTGTTCTACTACATGTTAAATCATACACAAACGCACGTTTTATAACATCGAGTTACCAATGCGTTTTCGCATGATCAATGCATAATCAACTCAGAGACAACAAGACATATCTCTAGGTTTGAAGACTTATATGATATTACCATCTTGCGATCACTCGAGATAAATTCCATGAAGTGATACCAGCGAGCGTGGGTTGAATCCAATACTCAGAACTTATGAGCACTCATGAGTGTTGAGGCCATGTCCAACATCTTAGACCTCTACAACCAACTCATGACAGTCTTGATTCATATCTACTTCCAACATATGACCGACTGTGGATGGTTTGAATAACTTAGTCATTCAGGAAGAGCGACTTAGTTATTCTGGAAGTCAAAACATGCAAAGTGAAACACAAGAATAAATTAATCTAATATTGTATCAAACCCTATGAATATAAATAGAACACCTTTTATTTATCACCATATTGATTACTCATTATTCATTGTTCCGGGTTTTATCAACTTCTTACTTGAATTAAAAAACACTAGTTGTCTCATGCTCCAAGCATGTTCACTACGTTTTTCAAACAATAGCTTTGCCATATACCAAGTATGCACTCTATGTTTGTCTATGATCCTTACTCTGTGAAATAAACCAATTGAACATAATTTCAATGATTCTAATTTCACACTCCCAAATCTTTATCGAAAAGTGTAAGAATTCCAAATTCCTATCATTTATTAGATTTTTAAACTTATATGCACTACCCTCTTGTAATGTACAAAGTCACAAAGACTTGTCACTAGTTATTACAGGGTATTCCAATGGAGATCAATTCCATGGAAACGAAGTCTCAAAGTACACTGCTCTGGACATCTTCCTTGCATTAAGTTTTCTAATCATACCCAGATAACTTCCATCTACGGAGACAACTCCATATTCCCATTTTGACTATCACTTCTGAACAAGAGTTACCTCCTTTCATAATATGTCAATTAGGTCCTTCCAAAAAATTTAACACTATACTTCCAATTGTTCTTGAGCAACCAATTTTTGGTAAACCTTAGATTGTCCTCGACAATTGCTTAATCAGTTTAGTCATATCCAATTCTACTACTTTCCTCTCTTAATGCTCTAGGCATTTCTGAAAATTTAGAACATATGAATATTATAGCACATGTAATCGATCCTATATCCGAAGCATATGAAACACGATTCATAAAGACATGATACTAGACCAGTATTTTGCTTTAATATTTCTATTTCTATTTGCCAAGTTCTCATAATTTAGATTATGAAGAAGGATGCCGTAATCATAATCGAATTTTAGAACGCAAATAATGGACCCATATATAGAATTTCCTTATGTCAAGCCATTCCAACATGAAATTCATATATATCCTTGACTAAATATGATTAAAACCTCAATCTAAGCTTTTAGAATTGACGTGAAGTATAATTTCCTCTCCCTTAATTATAGCAAAACAACTTTTCCCAATTGAAACCCTTTTGTTTTCTATAATTAACATTGCTAACTTGCAACACTTATCATAATTATCATGCTCCCATTAACATGATGATTATTAGCATAACACTTATGCTCCCACTAGCTTTGACATGTACTCAGACATCAGCTGGACTTCTAGAAAAACAATACTTTATTGACTTTCTTACCAAAGTTCAGATTTCTGATACTAGATTGCTTTGATAAGACTTTATTAATATCATACACCTTATCTAAGATAGCTCACAGGTCTGTCTAAACAATTTAAGAACTATGAAGAGGGATGCCGTAGTCATAGTCTCAATTGTTTAGATCTTTTCATTTGTCATAAGTCCACGTTAGTGTGCCGGTCAACCACGCATGCTCCACTAACGACTTTGAGACTGCACAGATCACAATTGCTATCTTACTTAAAATCTACTTGGTGGAAGTGTTTCCTCACCATCATTTTCATGAATCGGAGAGAAACCTTATGACCCTTAGATTTTATGGTGTATGTGTTCTTATCCACGTGAATTTGTCAAAACCATAGTCATAAGATAAGGTTAAAGACAACTTCAAACTCATATGGACTGAACTTATGCAATCTTAACTTCTTGCCACCTGGCAGTACATGGCCTGCCATTGCTTCCAAGTAGTTATGCAACCAATTGAGAACTCTCAGAACTCCTATGTAAAGCCAACTTTAACTGGAATGGGCACAGAAGTAAGAGTATGTCAACACGATAGGTTATAAACCTCAAGTCGTGTGCTAGTGATAACCTATAGGTTTCTTCTTCTTGATTAGATCTAAAGGCTTTTCCAAGATCTTTAAGACTCCCACTGTCCTCTTGACATATAAGACTCACTTACCAAATATTCAAGAGATAGTGTGGATTCTTTATCAAGAGAAACACTTCGCACAATTGGCCTTAGTTGGTCTTTGTTTTATCCAAAACATCACAACTTACCAATTTCAAATGTACAAGAGTAGGACACTTTTACTCTTACATTTGACAAGTGTTATAAACCTTTCTTTAAGATATGTCAATCGACTTACAGTCTTGGAGTATGACTCTAAGACTTTTTTTGGAACGAAGTATGGCTCATCTTCTTGATTCAATCATTTCAGCAATTCTTGATTCCTATTCTTAGCCATAGGAATGCACTACGAGGTCCTTAGAGGACCAATTGTGATATGATTTCTAAATCATTAAGATGATCACAAAACATGATACTAAAGTGCTCTCCCATCTTTTCAGATTTGAGAAACTTTTATCTTCCTGCCTAATTTGATTCTTCGTATTCGTTCTGCCATACATCGAATTTTTCCAATGCTGCAGAATCATACTTAAACTGTTAAGTATAACCATATTTACTCAACCTTAGTAAATCATGACGAATAGTCTTGACGATCTTTTGTGGTGGACCTTAGCAAGTGTACAAGACTGTGTACTGTATACCTTAGTTCTTTACTTGACTCACATATACATGTGGTCAAGGAATTAGTTTTAATTTTCCAAAAGATGAAAATATCAATCATCATACTATACAAATTGCATGATTCCAAGTTTCGATCCAAATGAAACTTGGTTGATGAGAATATTCCTTATTTGGTAAATTTGGACATTACCACAAAAGATAGAATCAAATTCACATTTCCATTATTGCTAGAACCATACAAACATCAATTTTTCATAAAATGTCATTGCAAGGAGATATAATTAAGATAAAACAAAATTTTATTTATTTATAAATGCAGAAAAACTTTTCCCTTACAATGCAACTTGAAATGAAAACTATGCTATTACATATTTTTCTAGCAATCTATCATATCTCCTAAGTAGTAGCTCAAAAATCCGATCTTCAACCATGCGATAGAAATCCATCTTCGCGATCAGATTCAGCATACTTTTACTTTAAGTTTTCCTTCCCTTTGCTTGATCCTGCCAAACATCAAAATGCAACTTAGTCACATTATGTAATAACAATCAGCAATTAGGAACTTAACAAAGTTAGATAGTGGGCTTACCTGAACCAGAGTCAAACTTTTGATTCTTCTTTTCTTCCAGATCCTTCAGGTAGCTAGGGCAGTTTCGCTTCCACTGCCCTTTTCCTTCACAATGAAAACATATAGACTCTTCGGGAATGGTACAACAGGCTATTCCAGACTTAAACTTTCTCTTTACCTTCCGGTCAACCGAGTTGACCAAGGCTGATCCCTTTCCATTGGGAAGAGAAAGTTTTTCTGGACTTCCAGTGTTACCATTGTCCATGTCCATGGAAGTTTGAGAAGTAGATCTTCCGCCCATAGTTGCTAGATTCTTGCGCCAAATCATTTCTGATTCAACAGCAATCAACAAATAAGAAAGATCTATTAGGGTCATGTCATGATCTGTCATATAGTAATCTTTGATAAAATCACTATATGACTCAGGAAGTGACTGAAGAACCCAGTCAATAGAAAACTTCCTTGAAATAACAGCACCCAACATTCTCAACCTGTCAATGTGTGACTTCATTCTTAAGACATGAGTGCACACAGGTCTTCCATCTTTATGTTTCATTTCTAGTAGAGCTTGAGTGACACTGAACCTTTCAAGTCTTCGGGCTTGTGGGTCAGGGAGAACAATTGGAGGAGGAGGAGGAAGAGAAGTATGATTTCCATGAGCCAAAATCAGGAAGTCATCTTCATAAAGAAAGCTTGTTCCGTTAGATTTAGGAAGATCATTGTTGTCTAAACCAGACATCTACAATGGGAGAAATTCAAGTTAGTTGATTAAAAACCTTAATATAACACCCAATTTGAAATATTAAGGCTAGGACCCAACACAATATTTTATAACTTGGAAGAGGGATGCTGTAATCCAAGCTATAGAATATTTGAAGGTAGGCGAATGACGATTCACCAATTTCCACCATAAAAACGAAATATAAACTATTAGGTTTTAATTGGTCTTTAGAAATTCCTAGATTCAATGAACTTTTCAAAGGCATTTTTCAATCTTGAGTGTGCCCTCCAAGTTTTGTGACTGGGATACCGAGGATCACAAAACGAGGTGTGAAGTAACCATGCAAATTACTTGGTACCCTTAATGTTTATCACTCAATCGATGTGCCGGTTAACCACACACGCTCCATCGACCTATGATAAACCTTAAGTCACCCTTTACCTACCTTGTTAAGTCCAGGTTAGTGTGCCGGTTAACCACACACGCTCCACTAACGACTTTGACAAAGTGCAAAGTGTAATTTCATGGGATAGCACCTTATTCACATTTTCCTAAAGTTACTAAGATTGGGAATTTAATAAACATTTAGTTACTTTATAATAATCATTATACTTTTAATGAGAATTTTATAAGTCCTTGTCCTACCCGTTCGGCTAATGACCCTCCACCAGTCAAGGAAGCGGTGGGTGAGAGTGGACACCCATTAAGCTGCCATTTTATAGGCAACAACCTTATACCCCCCTTATAGACCGGCTTCGTGAATGAGGCCTACTAATGGTAAGACGACTTGATCTTATATATATATATATATATATATATATATATATATATATATATTATTAACTTATAATATTATAAAGTATAAAGGTTGAATTTTAACATTTTTAAAATTCTAAGGGTTGGAACTAAAGTTTTATGATGACTTTACATGTTCCAAAACTTGAGGGAAAGTTTTGTAACTTTACAAAAGTCTTCAATTCATAACTTATGAGATTAATTGGTTTATTAAAATGAGTGTCTCTTCATTTTATGTAACCTATGTGATTTTAATGAACTTTGAAAGATAAAGACTTTTGGTAATCCATAAATTGAGGACAAATTATGGATTCCATTAATACACATAATGACAAGAATTAAAACTAGCAAGAAGTTACAAATAATTCCTATGATCATCTAAACTCATAAGAACATGAATATGAATATCAAAATTTTAAGAACACATAAACCATGGAATTTTGATATTAGCCATTGTAAATGGATTAGAATAACCATTACACCAACTAAAACAAGTTTTAAAAAACCAAAACGGTTTAGGGTAATGCTTCTAGTCCATTTCCAGCAGCAAAAGTCGAAAATCTGCATTCTGAGGCTCCTACTCGTCGAGTACACGAACCTACTCGTCGAGTAGGATGAGTTTAGTCACGGACTCGGCGAGTCCCCCCATGGACTCGGCGAGTTCATCATGCAGACAGCAAGAAAATCGATTTTTTTCACTATTTTGCATCAAGTATCTAACAAACAAGCCTTGGCTCTGATACCACTGTTGGGTTTTGAGCATTCTAACACTCCTAAGTGTACATGCAACCCTAGAAAAACTTGGATCTATGTTTGTCTAAAATACATGCAAAATACTTTTTCCAAGGTTCATAAACCTATCTACCATACATGGGAACTTTATAATATAAAAGATAGCTAGAATTACATACCTTGTGGTTGTTATGATTCCTTGAAAACCTTGAGAGCCTAGCACCCCAAGTGTGATGCCTCAAATGCTTCACACAACACCAAATGCTTTTGGAGTAAACTTGAGAGAAATAAGAACACTTCTATTTTCGGCCTTGCCCTCTTGTATTGCTAGTCTAGCCGAAAATGGGGAGTATGATGCTCTTTATATAGTGTGTTGCATTAGGGTTACACCATGTAAACCCTAATGTGACATGGCTCTTCATTTCCATGACCCATGGGTTTGTAACTCCCATGGAGCATCCATGGAGCATCCTATGGACCTTAGCCCAACTAGATAATCCATGGAGCATCTAGCCCACTATACAAGTTATGGATGATTTACATAATCAACCCATATATTTAATTAGTCTCCTTTTGATCACTTAATTAATCCTAGATTAATTCTTGATCAATACTAATTAAATAATATTATTAATATACTGGAACTTATAATATATTAATAAACCACAAGTGTTATTTCTCTCATTTAGTCTATTCAAATGCATGATGCCATGCAACCCAAATGGACCATGTCGGGTCGGGTCAAGTACATACCAGAAATAGTTATGGACTTAGACACCTTATCCAACACCTACACGATGAGGTTGCTGCACTATTCCGGGCATAGTTTTTGGAGATGTTTGGGTCTATCAAGACCTCCATGGTTGAGTATTTTGATGAGCGCTATGCATCCATTGCTGAGACGGCTGCCGCTGCATGGAGTGGGGCTGGTCGGGCTCTCCAGTACCGGGACTTCGATAACACAAAGCCCCAACTTTCGATGGGGTTCAGGACCCGATTATAGCTATGTGGTGGCTATCTGACGTCGAGGGATTTTTCTTCACATGTTCATGCTCTGCTGACCAGAGGTTTAGGTGCGCTCTGAACCTGCTGAGGTGCAGAGCGAAGGATTGGTGGAGATCGATGACTGGGTCGTATTCTGATGAGTAGAGAGCTGCAGTTACTTGGCATCAATTCAGGGAGATGTTCTGTACTCGTTACATTCCAGGGGTTGAGCGGGAGAGGCTGGCACATGAGTTTTTGGATTTGAGACAGGGCACGAATTCGATGACTGAGATCACCCATTTGTTCACTGAGAGGGTGATGTTTTGCCTGGAGTTTGCTTCCGAGAAGGCTCAGATGACTCGTTATCTGAGCATGCTCAAGACTGATATTAGACAGTTTGTTATGACTTAGAGATGTGACACCTTGTTGGAGCTACAGGAGGCCGCCAGGCGGTGTGAGCTGGAGATTGAGCTACAATCGCGGGAGCAGAGACAAGCGTTGGCACAGGCGTAGATGGCGCCGAAGCGGTTCAAGGCCGCTGATTCTAGGTCTGGAGGGCAGCGTGGCCGCACTTGTGGGAAGTGCGGTAAGGTTCATACCGGAGCTTGTCGATCTAGTAGTGGATGCCGCAAACGTGGCAGGGAGGGGCACTTTGTGAGGGATTGCCGCCAGTTAGCCCTATTTTAGGATATGAGGATTTGTTACCACTGGGATCAGGTTGGTCACGTGAAGACCAAGTGTCTGTTGCTCACTGCCAGGCCGGTGCAGGCTCCAGCACTGGCTACCTTGCAGATTACTAATGGGAGTCAGGATAGAGCAGAGCCCCCGAGGGATCGGGGACGCGCCTTCCAGCTCATTGCCGAGGAGGCCAGGACAACACACGATGTGGTGGCTGGTATGTTCTATCTCTTATCTTGTTGATTATATTTGTTTTACGTTTATATGTTTGTACCTATGATTAGGTACATTTTTAGTGAACTCCTTGCCTGGTTTGGTATTATTTGACTTGGGGGCGAGTCGGTTGTTTGTCTCACGATCGTTTAGCAGGGAGTTCGGTTTGCCTATAGGAGAGCTAGAGTGTTTGTTGCGAGTTTCCATCGCCAACGAACACGAGATTTCAGCATCTTCAGTTTATCAGGGTTGTGTACTAGAGATCTTCGGCGTTTCCTTCCCGATTGACTTGATTTCGAGACCCATGGGGGATCTTTGCGTTATCGTGGGTATGGACTGGCTAAGCCGTTTCGGTGCCATGATCGACTGCGAGGGTCAGTGCATGGTTGTTCGAACCCCAAGTGGGGGAGAACTGGTTGTCTACGGGTAGGGCACCAGGATGGGTTCAGGATTTTGTTCAACCGCAAGGGCTACACAGTATATTCAGCACGAGTGTGTGGGTTATCTGGCATATGTTGTGGATATGCGGGTCAGGGATAAGGTCTCGGTTTCAGATGTTCCAGTCGTTAGGGTGTTCACAGATGTGTTTCCGGAGGAATTACCCGGAGTGCCTCCAGAGATGGAGGTCGAGTTTAGGATCGACCTTGTGCCAGGTGTGGCCCCTATAGCCAAGGCCACGTACCGACTGGCACCACCCGAGATGCAGGAGCTGTCATCTCAGCTGTAGGAGCTGCTAGGCATGAAATTCATCTGATCGAGCAGTTCTCCGTGGGAAGCGCTGACTCTCTTCGTCAGGAAGAAGGATGGTTTACACCGGATGTGAATTTATTACCGAGAGCTGAACAATTTGACGGTGAACAATCGTTAGCCATTTCCACGAATTGATGATCTCTTCGATCAACTACATGGAGCATCTTGGTTTTCCAAGATAGACTTGAGGTCCAGGTACCATCAGGTCAGGGTGAGGGAGGAGGATGTAGAGAAGACCGTGTTCCGAACTCGTTATGGATATTACGAGCTTGTGGTGATGCCATTTGGGCTCACCAATGCGCCGACAATATTTATGGACCTGATGAATCGGGTATGCAGACCGATGCTTGATCGCTTAGTCATTGTGTTTATGGATGACATCTTGGTGTATTCCAAGACCAGAGAGCAGTATGAGGAGCATCTCCGCGAGCTTTTGGGTGTTCTGAGGCGAGAACGGCTTTACACCAAGTTCTCAAAGTGCGAGTTTTGGTTACGAGAGGTTCAGTTCCTTGGACATCTCGTTAACCAGGAGGGGATTTTGGTTGATCCGGCCAAAATCGAGGCGGTTATGTAGTGGGAGGTTCCCAAAATCTCCCTCGGATATCAAGAGCTTCTTGGGATTGGCAGGGTACTACCGAAGATTCATACAGGATTTCTCCACAATTGTAGTATCCCTCACCCGTCTGACGAGGAAAGGGGTGGATTTCCGGTGGGGCCCTGAGTAGTGGACTGCGTTTGTGACTCTGCGATAACGACTCCGTGAGGTGCCAGTTTTGACACTCCACGAGGGAGTTGAGGATTTTGTGGTGTTCTATGATGCATCGATCACCGGATTGGGAGCAGTCCTCATTCAGAGAGGGCGGGTGATAGCCTACGCATCGCGACAGTTGAAGCCGCATGAGACGAGATATCCCACACACGATCTTGAGTTGGGAGCGGTAGTGTTCGCTCTCAAGATCTAGATACATTACCTTTACATGGTCTGTTGTACCATATACACAGACCACAAAGAGTTTGATACATATCATGGATCAGCCGATGTTTGGTGGTGTCAGACAGATTGTACTGGAGGAGGCTCGTAAGTCTTGCTTCTCTATTCACCAGGGGGCCACCAAGATGTACCGGGATCTGAGGTTGAGTTACTGGTGGTCGTGCATGACGAGAGAGATCGCCTGGTCGGTTGAGAGGTGCCTGACCTGCAGGATGGTCAAGGCCGAGCATCAGAGGCCGCATGGAAAACTACAGCCTCTGGAGGTTCCCATGTGGAAATGGGAGCAGATCACCATGAACTTCATCACCAAATTTCTATAAACGACAAAGGGTTTCGATGCTATTTGGGTCATCGTGGATCGATTGACCAAGAGTGCCCATTTTCTTGCAATTTGGGAGAGCTCGTCGGCTGAGAAATCGGTCGAGGTGTACATTCGCGAGATCATTGCTCGCCACGGGGTGCCGGTTTTTATTGTGTCAGACCGTGATGTTTGATTCACCTCCTATTTCTGGCAGAAGTTCCATGAGGAACTGGGCATGAGACTAAATTTCAGCAACGCGTATCATCTGTAGACTGATAGCCAAAGTGAGCGAACTGAGTTCTCCTATAACAACAACTTCCATTCCAGCATTGGTGCTCCACCTTATGAGCTGTTGTATGGCCGGAGATGTCTTACCCCAGTCTATTAGGGCGTGGTTGGCCACATGGTCATGCGTCGGACTGAGGTGGTTTTGCATACACGAAGATGATTCAGCAGATCAGGCAGCGTTTGCAGACATCGCAGAGTCGACAGAAGAGTTACGCCGATCGCCGCCGATCTAAGTTGGAGTTTCAGGTTGGAGGCATGGTACTACTGATGGTCTCACCCTGGAAGGGTGTGATTCACTTCAGGAAGAGGAGAAAGTTGGGTCTCCGATACATTAGGCCGTTTCGGATTACTGCTAGGTTTGCAAGGTGGCATATAGAATGGATCTCCCGGAGGAGCTCAGTCAGATCCATAGCACATTCCACGTTTCGCAGTTACGAAAGTGCGTATTGGATGAGGAGGCGGTTGTATCATTGGATGATATTCAGGTCGATGAGTGCCTGAATTAGGTTGAGAGGCCAGTGGCTATTCTGGAAAGGAAGGTGAAGATTTTACGTTACAAGGAGATACCTTTGGTAAAGGTACAATAGGAGCACCGGAGGGGATCTGAGTGGATTTGAGATCCGGAGGCTGAAATGCGGGAGCATTATCCGGAGTTGTTCACTGCAGCAGACTTCGAGGACGAAGCCTAGTTCAAGTGGTGTAGAATTGTAACATCCCGACTCCCAGGTATATGAATTTCATCTTAAAAAGGACAATTTGATTTGGAACTCGTCGAGTTGATGGCCTCAGACTCGACGAGTAGGAAGCTCTCTACTCTACGATTTGTTTAGAAATACTCGACCAGTGGCACCTGATTATGAAACCCTAATGTTCTAGGTTTTGCACCCTATTTAAAGAACTTATGGGTCATTTGTAGCCACCCTCGTCGTCCTTACAGTCCAGAGAAAACCCTAATAGCGCTTTCCTTCTCCTTATTTAGTGTGTGTGTGTGTGCTTAAAAGTGTTCTTTGGTGCTTTTAATTGAAGAAACTTGAAGTGGTTGGTGCATAGCTGAAGGTAGAGGCTGTACATCCGAAGTTTGCTTTGCTAAGACAACCATTTGGAGGTACAAAGCCGCTACCTTGATCATTTTCTTGTAAGATCTCTCCATTAGAGAGTTTAGGGTCATTTCTAGCTCATTCTTGAGTCATTTCTGGGGTTGAGCATGTTTTGATGTGAGGATTTCAGATCCAGGCTTCTTAGAGCCTCATTGGACTTAAAGTTGCCAACTTTATTAAGTCCAAGCCCTCCTCCATACTCTAAGGACCATAATAAGCTTTATATGAGAGTTTTAACCCATTTGATGCCATGCATGGACGCAAAGTTAGCAACTTTGCATGATATCTCCATGCTAGGGGGTAGATCTACAATTTGGAGCCGTGGTTTCGCATAAAAACGTCTGAATGAGAAAAGGATCGAAGGAACTTGACGAGTTGCTTAGACAACTTGACGAGTTGAGATGAGTTTTCCCGCTTTCTGGATTCTGAGTGAACTCGGCGAGTTGGTGAGATAACTCTACGAGTTGGTTAAGGTTTTTCTGATCTTCTAGACACTACATGGAATCGACGAGTTGTTTTGGAAACTTGGTGAATTGAATCAAGTTTTCATGGTTTTTCTGAGTTCTGAAGGAACTCGACGAGTTGCTAGATGCACTCGACGAGTTAGGTTAACATGGGCCGTTGACCTTGACTGTTGACTGTTGAATTTGACCAAGGGTTGACCAAGTTTGACTTCTGAGGATATTTTGGTAATTTGGGTCTTGATAGAATTGGTCCTATGGTGGTTGTAGGTGTCTGAGTTTGGATCTGTGTTTGGGAGATTGACATTATCATCCAATGCTTCTTGCGAGGTGAGTTCCTGTCACTATATTGATAGGGTCTACGGCACCAAGGCCAGCGCTTTTTGGATTTGTATCTTGGCTTATTGCATGATGATATGATTAGTGATCTGTTAGATCTGCATCCTGGTAGATAGGATGGTGTTATTCTTATTGATATGTTAGATTTGTATATTGGTATATAGGATGATGATATGATTAGTGATCGGTTAGATCTGTATGACTATCTGTGCATGCTAGCTAGCGTTTAATATCTATATGTGATTGTGTGATTGCGGGTGGGTTGAGGCGGTCCTGCTTTGTGCTGAAGGATAATAGACCCAGGGAAGCATGGATAGGTTGAAGGCCTGGAGCAGGCGGTCCAGTCAGGCCGAAGGCGCGGAGAATGGTCCAGACATGCTGAAGGCCCTGTAGGGCGGTCCTGACATGTTGAAGGTTCTGAGAGTAGGACAGATAGACTGAAGGCTTGGTACAGGCGGTACAATCATACTGAAGACTCTGTATGCATACTGATTGATATAATATTGTTCTGGTTTGTATGGTGTTGGTATTTTGGGGGTAACTCACTAAGCCTTCGAGCTTACATTTATGGATTTTTCTTTCAGGTACTTCAGATAATCGCGGGAAGGCGAAGGCGTGATCGTACACTTCCTCAGATGTTATGATTTTGATTTCTGGGATACAATATACTCTGATGTTTAAACTATTTTGAAAACAATTTTGTATTACATGGTGGATTTTGAATGTTTGAAAAAGTTGAAATTTTTGCGAAATTTTATGGATGTTTCATCTTCAACCATTAAGACCTTGGTTAAGGATTGGGATTATGTGGTTACCATAGGCGCGTGGGTTCGAACGATGGGCGTTCGGACGCCAGGCGTCATTGAGTGGATGTCAGGCATTCTTTCAGAAGTCCATTGGATCAATTTTCGGCTTTGGGCCATTTACGGTTTTGGGTTTGGATTAGTTGTGTCTTGTAGGGAAAGGGGTAAAATGGTCTTTTTAACTTAATATAATGAAGGATGAGTGGACCATTCGTATGGGATAAAACCTAAGTTATTGATTGGATTCGTTTCTGGATTATGTTATGTGAGAGGAGCTGTGTACGCAACAGATCGAGTGTTGATTCAGCTATCTTCTGTTAGAGGTGAGTTTTCCTCACTATACTTGTGGGTCGAAGGCACCAATGCCTGCCCATTGGATTATGTATTATGGTATATCGGGTGTTGTTATGCAGTAGTGAGCTGTTAGATCTGCCTGTTTGTCTGACTGGTTATATGATTATCTGTTTGTTGGATACATGTTATCTGTTATGTATATGTTGACATAGTATGGTTGGGTTGAGGTTATACTGATTTGTGTGGTAGCCAAAAAACCCAGGAGCAATCCAGATATAAGTTGTAGGCCCCGAAGGTAAGCCAGATTTATGATATGGGCTCAGGAGCAAGCCATATATGAGTTGCGGGCCCTGAGGGCAATCCAGACTCATATTGTGGGCTCAGGGTTATCCAGTCTATTAGCTGTCGACCCAATATATTCTATCATATGTTGTGTGTTGGTACTTTGGGATAAGGTCAATAATCTTTGACTTACAGTTTTAGTTTATTGTTTCAGTTACTTCTGAGGATCGTGGGAAAGCGTAGGCATGATCATGCACATCTTCTTGTTTTATGCCGCTGGGTCTTGGGAACACTCTGATTTTGAATAATGCTTTTGAAACAACGACAATTTTTGTAAACAATGATTCGTTGATGGTTGATTTTACAATTTTTAAAATTTTATCAATTTTGGAGTGTTACAAGTTGCTATCAGAGCCTTGGTTTGAGAGAATTGGATGAACATTCGTATGAATCCAGACTTAATCTAAGGACCTACAAAAAATTTTAAAATGGTTTTCAAAATTATTTTCAAAAGTAACCAATGAAGGATGCAATGTGTACGATCAGCTAGAGTAAGAAAGTATACCCCAAGTTACCCACCCTGTTATTCGATATTATGTTTGTGGTAGAATTACATGCTAGTAGTAGGCTAGGGATTTTAAGGAATATCATGATAGAATTTCCTGATATATGATGCCTGATAGCCTAGGGTTATTACCTGTATGGAATTGACATCATTACTGTAGTTGCTTAGCGTATGCATCATAGTTTTACATAACTAAGATTTAATAGCGTTAGAATGTTTCGTTTGGCCTTATTTTCTATTCCTTGTCTGGTTGTGGGCTTAGTGTAGAATCATTATTTGATTGTCTATATGATCCAGTGTTATGTATGGCTAGCATACACGAGTGTTGCAGGGTTGGTGGAAGTTTCATGGATGGGTTTGTGTGTAAGCAGCCGGCCAGTTGTGGAATGTCTAGCTATTCTCTAGGGAGTGAGGATAGGATTTATGCTCATCCTTGTGTGTGATGTTAGGGCTGTTGTGGAAGGTGTGGAAGGTAGTATAGGCTCGTACTACCGAAAACACAGGACCCGTATAATTAACAAGGAAGTCACAACTCCTAGGGTTTTCTTTTATTAAAACAGCTTGTATGGTATGAAATGTGTTTTGTCTAATATATTATGGTTTATTTTCATGATGGTGCTCACGAGGGGATCAGGTTCAGGAGCTGGAGCAGGTGGCCAGATAGGCCAGGTTTGACCGAGGATCAGATTAGAGAGATGATTGCTGCTGAGGTAGTTACTGTTGTGTGGGGATCGATTCCGGAGTTGTTTGGGTCTATCAAGACTGCCATGATTGAGATTTTTGACGATCGTTATGAAGCACTTTTTGAGGCTGATGTTGTTGCAGCTACCATGACTGTTGCAGCCGCTGGGGTTTGTGGAGAGAGAGCTTTCTAGAACCAGGACTTCGATAATACGAAGCCCTTGGTGTTTGATGAAGTTCAGGATCTGATCATTACGAGGAGGTGATTGTCCGATGTTGAGGGGTGTTTCTTTACGTACTCCTACCTTGCTGACCAAAAGGTCAAGTGCGCCATGAACCTTCTCCGGTTAGGGGCGAAGGACTGGTGGAGATTGATGACCAGCTCGTACAGTCCGGAGCAGAGGGCTATTGCAACATGGCAATAGTTCTCCGAGATGTTTCGCACGAGATATGTTCCATTGGTGGAGCGGGAGAGGCTAGCCCATGAGTATTTGGATATGAGGCAAGGGACTGAGTTGGTAACTAAGAACACCAAGATGTTTACTTAGAGGGCTCTCTTTTGTCCCGAGTTTGCTGCTTTTGAGAAAGCTCAGATGACCCGGTACTTGAGGATGCTCAAGATAGACATCCGCCAATTTGTCCCCACTCAACGCTATGGTAGACTTGTGGAGTTTCAGGAGACCGCAAGGAGGGGGGAGATTAAGACAAAGCTCTAGGAGAGGGAGCGGAGGCAGGTTCCAGTGCAGACGCAGCCTACGGCAAAGAGGTTTAAGGCCGCTGATGTAAGATCTGGGGGTCAGAGGGGTCGCACTTGTGGCAAGTGTGGCAAGGTTCATGATGGTGCTTGTCGGTCTTCGTATGGATGCCCAAATGTGGCAGGGAGGGGAATTATGCCAAGGATTATCGCCAGCATGTCCCTGTACCAAGCACCTGGATATGTCATCACTGTGAGCAGGTTGGCAATGTGAAGGCCAACTGTCCCTTGCTCACCGTGGGACTGTCGCAGGCTCCAACACAAGCAACATTGAGGATCACCGATGGGCGATAGGGTAGCGTGGATCCCCCGAGGGCTCGAGGTCGCTCTTTCTAGCTCACATCAGAGGAGGCCAGGGCGGCACCGGATGTCATTACTGGTACGTTTCTAGTTATCATTATGACAATTATTTTATGGTATGCTTATGTTTATGCTTCAGATAGGTACCTTCTTAGTGATTTCTTTGCCTACTCTTGTGTTGTTCGGCTCGGTTGCGAGTCGGTCCTTTGTATCTCAGTCTTTTAGTAGGGTTTTCGATATGACCCTTGGAGAGTTGGACTGTCCATTGCAGGTTTTTATTGCCAACGAACATGGGATTTCTGCATCGATCGCTTTCCGGGACTATGTTTTGGAGATTTTTGGGGTGCCTTATTCAATTGATCTGATCCTTATTACCATGAGAGATGTGTGTGTGATTATGGAGAAAGATTGGTTGAGTAAATTCGGAGCTATGATCGATTATAAGGGTCAGCGGGTAGTAGTTTGAACCCCAAGTGGGGGAGAACTGGTTATTTAGGGAGAGGGTACCAGGTTGGGATCGGCCTTCTGTTCTGCCGCCAGAGCTCGACAGTATATTCAACATGGGTGTGAAGGTTATCTTGCTTATGTGGTCAATGCCCGATTTGGGAAGCAGGCTTCGGTTTCAAATGTGCCAGTTGTCAGTGAATTTACTGATATGTTCCCGAAAGAGTTGCTTAGTTTTCCTCCGGAGAGGCAGGTTGAGTTCAAGATTGATTTGGTTCCGGCTGTAGCCCCAATTGCTAAGGCGCTGTACTAATTGGCACCACCGAAGATGCAGGAGTTGTCCACTCAATTGCAGGAGCTGCTGGGCAAGCAGTTTATTAGACCAAACATTTAACATCCAAAAATTTCGTTATTTTAATATATATAAAAGAGTATTTTAAAACATCACAATCAAAACCAATGCACCATTGTCATAAAATCAGAGTGTAAACATCATATGCGGAATCCCCATGGTGTGTGCGATGCAGTCAACCCGAGCCCTCCTTTTTGCAACCAGAAGTACCTGAAACATAAACTAAAACCATAAGCTCAAAGCTTAGTGAGTTCCCTAAGTTACCACGTACCGTACATACATACATCACATACTAGGCCCCCACCCTTCATCGGGCCTCGCCCGACATCGAGCCTCGCCCGATATATAGATCTGTTATTTTAAGGCCTCTCCTGTTACTGGGTGTCACCAACTATACACATACAAACAATATCACACAATCATGTCAACAAAAGTAATAATCATAACACTAGTTTACATTCCAGTCCTCAGGCCTCGCCTCCATCGAGCCCCGTCCGGTATACATAGCAGTCCATAACACATGCTAGGGTCACGAAGACTCCTAGCATCCTACCATACATAATAACGGCCGACATTAGTGCCTTAGACCCGCTAAACCTGGAGAGGAAACTCACCTCGAGTGTTGAACGATAGTTGAATAGATTCTGGCTCTGGATATCAGCTCTTCCCAACCCCTAAACAGAACAATTCCTTAGATACAACTCAAAATGACCCATTACCCATTATAGGTCAAACTTTGTCAAAGACAAAGTCAAAAGTCAAGGTCAACGACCCGAGTTGACCCAACACGCCGAGTTGTCCTTCAACTCGCCGTGTTTCTCCATTAACTGCAAGGTCGGGAAAAACAGATCCAACTTGCCGAGTTTATCAATAAACTCGTTGAATTCTCTAGAAACCCAACATCTTAATACATTAAGCTGACATTATCGAATCTAGGAGCCTCAGAACTCATATATCAACTAAAATGGCATCTGGGAGGGTAAAGTTTCTATCTTTACCCCTAGGAACCACCAAAATGGGTCCAAAACGCAAACCATAGGCTAAAAAGGGTGAGGGCTTAAACATTAAATCTCTAAAGACAAAGCCCCAAAACGCAGATCTGACACCTTAGAGAGCTGGAAAACCATGTAAACTTGCCAACTTTACATTCATGCATGCCTAGGAGAAGCTTAAATGCTCAACAAGAGCTTAATAAGGGACTTAATGAATGCATGAGGCCCTTAAATCCATAAAGTTAGCACCTTTATGCCAAAAGAGCCCATGAAAACCCCAGATCTAAAAGAATAAGGCTTTGGGACATCCTAATCCCATCATCCATCCAAACCATGTCTAAAACATAACAATTTAACCCAAAAGATAGATCTAAGCATCTAGCAATCAAGATAAGAACTTGATACCTCAAACTCCTTGCAAAAGTGGTAGTGTTTATGGATCAAAGACTTCCTTATCCAAGTTAGAAACTTCAAGATCTTCTAACTCCGTCACAATGCACAAAATGAACACCAAACTTTCTTCCAAGGCTCAAGTGTTTCACAATGGAGGCTACAACACGATTTAGGATTTTGAAAATAATGGAGGCTGATAAGGAGGTCAGCTAAAGGGACTTAAGGCCTTTAAATAGGGTGCAACACCCTAGAAATTAGGGTTTCCATCACAGCTGCCAACACGCCGAGTTGAGGCACCTCAACTCGCCGTGTTGCTACATTAAACCCCGCAGCCAAAGACATCTCGACACGCTGAGTAGGGACTCTAACTCGCCGAGTTGAGGCTCCAACTCGCCGAGTAGAGAAAGAAAACTAAAAAAATTGGAAAAATAAGCTCATACCAGAAACCAAGCGTTACAATTCTCCCCCAACTGAATCAAACTTCGTCCGTGAAGTCCGCTACCCCGGCCAATTCTGGATAATGCTCTCTCATCTCCTCCTCGAGCTCCCAAGTCCACTCTGATCCCTTGTGGTGCAACCATTGTACATTCACTAACTCCACAACCATGTTCCTCAAGGTTTTCATCTTCCAATCTAATATTGCCACTGGTCTTTACACATAATTCAGGCGGTCATCCACCTGAATATCCTCCAAAGTTATGACTGCGTAATCATCCACCAAACACTTCCACAGCAGAGAGACATGAAATATGCTATGAATCTGGCTGAGCTCTCCTAGAAGATCAAGGCGATAAGATACCCGGCCCCCCGAGCCAAAAGCCTGAAGGAACCGAAATACCTGGGCCCCAGCATGCCCCGCTTCTTGAACCGGATGGCACCTTTCCAAGGTGACACCTTCAGGAGAACCATATCTCCTACCTGAAACTCCAAGTCTGAATGGCGTCTATCGGCATAGCTCTTCTTCCGACTCTGAGTTGTCTGGAGCCTGCTTCGAACCTGCTGAATCAGCTAAGTAGTCTTGAATACCATCTCATTACTTCCCATAACTCGCTGACCTACCTTGCCCCAACAAATTGGAGTCCTTCACTTCCTCCCGTAGAGCATCTCAAAAGGAGGTCATTCAATGCTAGCGTGATAACTGTTGTTATACGGAAATTCCACTAACAGAAGATACGTATCCCAACTCCCACCAAAGTACAACACACAAGCACGCAACATATCCTTAAGGGTCTAAATCGTCCGCTCAGTCTGACCATCAGTCTGCGGATGAAGTGCTGTACTAAACCGAAGATGAGTGCCCAAATCGTTATGAAACTGCTTCCATAAATACTCTACTGGATGGGAATGAAATGCCTGTTCTTGGTTAGTCGATCCACGATGACCCAAATAGAATCCACTCCGTGCACGATCCTGGGAAGCTTCGTGATGAAATTCATGGTGATGTCCTCCCATTTCCATACACGAATATCCAACGGCTGCATCTTGTTCTGAGGTCGTTGATGTTCGGCCTTGACTTTCCAGCAAGTCAATCACCGCTCCACGTACCATGCTACATCTTGCTTCATGCAGGGCCACCAATAATCAGGACGAAGATATTTATACATCTTTGTCGCCCCAAGATGAATGGAGAATCTCGACTTGTGAGCCTCCTCCATCAGAACTTAGCACACACCGCCCCAATACGGAACTCAGACTCTCTGATGTAGAGTCAACAAACCGTGGCTATCATAATGGAAGGAAGCCACCTAGCCCACAATATACTCGCTCTTCCGGTGCTCTTCCTTCATAGCCTCTACCTGAGTCACACGAATCCTTTCCAACAACGGAGTAATAATGGTTATCCTCAAACATAGGTCTCTGATCAGAGCCGCGACCGCCTTGCGGATGAGAGCATCGACCACCACATTGGCCTTCCCCATGTGGTACAGGATCTCACAATCATAATCCTTCACCACATCCAACCATTGACGCTGCCTCATATTCAAATTCGGCTGATCCATCAAGTACCTCCGGCTCTTGTCGTCCGTGTAGATCGTACACCGGACCCCATAAAGCTAATGCCGCCAAATCTTGAGAGCGAAACCACCAACCTCAGCTCCAAATCATGCGTCGGATAATTCGCCTCATGAGGCTTCAACTGCCTCGAAGCATACGCGATGACGTGACCCCGCTGCATCAACATTGCTCCTAAACCCATGATCAAGGTGTCACAATAAACCACGAAATCATCAATATCCTCACGCACGGTTAGAATCGGCACCTCACACAACCGCTGTCTGAGAGTCTCGAAAGCTACCTCCTGCTCAAGCCCCCAACGAAAGACCACCGACTTCTTGTTCTGTCGGGTCAAAGGAACAACAATCTTCGAGAAATCCTGAATGAATCTCTGCTAATAACCAGCCAAACCAAGAAAACTCTGAATCTCACATGGAGACCTCGGAACCCCCTACTGCATCACGGCCTACCCTTCTGGCTAACAAGGTACCCTAGAAACTGCACCTCGCGCAACCAGAACTCCCACTTGGAGAATTTTGTGAAAAGTCTCTCCCTCCTCAAAGTCTCCAGCACTTCCCTCAAGTTCTCCTCATGCTGCTCCTGAGTCTCGGAATAAACCAAGATATCATCGATAAAGACTATCACAGACCGAACCGTCATCGGTCTCCTCATGCAGTTCATGAGATCCATTAAAGCGACTGGAGCATTGGTGACCCCGAAAGGCATCACCACGAACTCATAATGACCATATCGAGTCTGAAAAGCCGTCTTCTACACATCCTCAGCCCTGACCCACATATTGTTGGGTTTTAGTATAGTACAACATCCTATGGTGCACATACAACCCTAAATACCTTGGATCTATGTTTTCTCTATTATACATGCAAATGGTTTCCAAGGCATTAAACCTATAACTAGCATGCATTTGACATAAACCATATAATATACTAGTTAGGGAAACATACCTTTTATGTGGCTTGAAGTCTTGATGTATTTGGCCTTAAGAGCTTAGCACCAATAGTATGAAATGCCTCAAATGGAATCACAACACACCTAGGACAAAGGTGGCTCTTGAGAGAGAATTCCATGCACCAAAACACCTCCATATTGCTCTAAGAAAAGAAGTGGTGATTTTGGCTATGGAGTAACCTATTTATATGTAGGATTCCAAGGGTCATGGGTATAACCCATAATCCATACCCATGGGTTTTATGATCCATAGTTCATGTGGCCCAACTCTTTATGTATCCATACATAAACTTGGTCCAACATGGATCATAAGCCCAACACATATAAATATAACTAATTATCATAATTAGTCCCCATAGATTTAATTAGTCTCTTTTGATCACTAAATTAATTCCAAATTAATTCTTGATCGATACTAATTAAAACATATGATTTCATATTAATATATTATAACTTATAATATATTAATAAACCATAAATAACCTTCTCTCAAAAGTCCATCCTAACAAATTGTCCTGATGATATGCAACCCAAATGGACCATGCTACTCTCAGGTCAAGTACATACCAATAATAGTTATGGGCTTAAACATCTAATCCAACACATATGATGATAACTTGATCTCAAATGAATCTTGGAAAACCAAGATGCACATTGAAATTGGTTGAAAAGATCATCAATCCTCGGGAAGGGATAACGGTTATTCACTGTTACCTTATTCAGCTCCCGGTAGTTGATACACATGCGATGAGACCCGTCCTTCTTCTTCACGAACAGAATCGGTGCTCCCCAAAAAGAACTACTCGGCCTGATAAGTCCCTTGTCTAACATCTCCTGCAGCTGTGTGGACAACTCCTGCATCTCGGGAGGAGCCAACTGATATGGTGCTTTAGCTATCAGAGCCGCACCGGGAAGTAGGTCAATCCTGAACTCCATCTGCCTCTCCGGAGGTACCCCAGGAAAATCCTCCGGGAATACATCTGGATACTCCCCCACAATCTGCATATCATCCACGGCCGCCTTACCCTAATCCCAGGTATCCATGACATAGGCGACAAAACCTGAACATCCCTGATGAAGATAGCGTCTGGCCCTCACTACTGAACACATAATCGGCCCATGCTACGGTCTCTCACCCTGAATATCCAGCTCTCCCCCACTTGGGGTCCGATCCCAAACTAACTGCTGCTTGCAGTCGATCACTGTCCCATTAGGGCTCAACCAATCCATGCCCACGATGACCTTTTCCCACGCAGAGGAATGGAAACTAAATCAACTGAATATCGCTCGCTAAACAACTAGAGAGTACAATCCTGATGAACTCTTGCAACCCTAACCGTCCTATCATCAGTAATTTCTACCTCAAGGGGACGATCCAATTCCTCCAGAGCTCTAACAAATCTCTTGCTAAGCGCAAGCGACACAAAAGATCGGGTAGCCCCCAATCAAATGATACCAAAGAAGAGATACCGTTCACAAGGAACGATCCTAAAAAAACACATAAACATAATCAACAATTCAATATGGATAAAGAGATAAGGAGAAAATACATACCAGCCACAACTTCAGGAGTTGCACGCACCTCTTCTACGGTAAGTTGGACGGCCCTACTCTTCGCCGCAGGCACCTCTGCACGACCTTGACGCCCTTCAGTAATCCGAAGAGTTGTAGGAGTGGGTGCTGACACTAGTCTTGCTATAGTCAAACTCGGGCACTGGGCCTTCTTATGGCCCCTCTGATTGTAATGGAAGCAAATCAGATCTGATCCCTAGGTGGTGGTAGCAGTAGAATCCCTGCTATAATGACCCGTCCGGCCGCACTTGAAGCAGACAGAACCACCACCACTCCTGTATGCGCCCTCGTGCATCCTTCCGCACTTGCCACAGTGGCTACGGCCCTGATGGCCCCTCGATCTGGAATCCGATACCTTGGGCTTCTTACCCGAACCCCCTGTTGTCTGAATCACATTCGACTTCCTCTTCATCTCCATCTCTAGATCTATCTCCCTCTCCATGGCTTGCTCAATCATGTCCTCCAGCGTCTTGCAGCTGTATCGGCTCACAAACTGCTGAATGTCACTCCTCAACATCTCATGATATCGGGCCTTCTTCATCTCCTCGTCTGTTACATATTGTGGAACTAGAAGTGCCCACTCCCAGAACATTACGGTGATCTCGTCCACCGTCTCCGTTGTCTGGCGGAGATCCTAGAACTCCCGTGCTAGCTCCTACACCTCAATAACCGGTGCAAACTCTGCTTGAAACCTAGTTGAAAAATCATCCCAGGTCATCCTATCAACAACCTCATCACCTAAAGCATGTCCAGCCTCCTCCCACTAGTAATGTGCCCTGTCCTTCAGCAGGAAGGAAGGTAGTCTGACCTTGTCCCCCTTGGGACAACGACTGGTGCGGAAAGAGTTAGCAACATCTGCTAACCACCACCAGCTGGCAATGGGGTCCTTTGCCCCATGGTAATTCGGAGCCCCGCAAGCCCAGAACTCCATGAACATCAAAGAACGCGTCCACCTCATAACTACCATATCAGTGCGAAAGGCGCTCATCCGCTCATCAAGTAACTCCATGATGCCCTCCTTGACCGAGCCAAAAATCACAGGAGTTTGCTCAAGAATGCAACGAGTAATCTCAGACGAGATAAACTCCCTAGTCTGCTCATCGAGCTGCCCGACTCCAGATCTTGAGCCTGAACCCTCCCCGGCACCAGAACTGCCTACTGGTCTGCCCCGCAACACCACCATACTGAAAATAGACCATAAAACCATCAGAATACGCATTAAAATATACTGAGGAATCACAACCATGCCAGCTTCCTGATTTTATCGCAGCCCTCCTTTAATCAAGTACGGATCCTCTGCTTCCAGTAGTATGGGCTCATACTACCTTCCACATCTATCCGTACTTTCCTCCTTGAATCGAGTACAGATCCTCTGCTTCCAGTAGTATGGGCACATACTACCTTCCACATCTCTTCGTACTTTCCTCAATTAACAGGTACGGGTAATTTGGGAAAACTTACTTGAGCTCGGCTGATTGCATGCACCACACCCATTCTTATTTTAGAAAACCATTTTCTCCAATTATTTTCCTTTTTGAAACTTTTTGACCACTTCCTCAGTTTGAGTTTAGACATGCCCGAGAGTGTTCCTATATCCCTCAAACCAAGGCTCTAATACCAACTTGTAACATCCAAAAATATGGTCCCAAAAATTTCATTATTTTAATATATATAAAAGAGTATTTCCAAACATCATCCAAACATCACAATGAAAACCAATATATCAATGTCATAAAATCAGAGTGTAAACATCATATGCAGAATCCCCATGACGTGTGCGATGCATTCAAACCGAGCCCTCCTTTTTGCAACCAGAAGTACCCGAAACATAAACTAAAACCTTAAGCATAAAGTTTAGTGAGTTACCCAAGTTACCACGTACCGTACATACATTCATCACATATTGGGGCCCCACCCTTCATCAGGCCTTGCCCGACATTGGGCCTCACCCAGCATCGAGCCTCGCCCGTTATACAGATCTGTTATTTTAAGGCCTCGCCTGTCGCTGGGCCTCGCCCGCCATACTCATATAAACAATATCACACAATCATGTCAACACAAGTAATAATCGTAACACTAGTTTACATTCCAGTCCTCAGGCCTCGCCTGGCATCGAGCCCCGCCCAGTATACATAGCAGTCCATAACACATGCTAGGGTCACGAAGACTCCTACAATCTAGCATCCTAGCATACATAATAAGGGTCGACATTGGTTCCTTAGACCCGCTAAACCCAGCTACCAACACGCCAAATTGAGGCACCTCAACTCTCCGTGTTGCTTTATTAAACCCCATGGCCAAAAACATATCGACACGCCGAGTTGAGGCTCCAACTCGCAAAGTCCAAATATAAAAATTAAACAATTGGAAAAATAAGCCCATACCGGAAACCAAGTGTTACAGAGCAGTTCGTCGTCAGGAGCACTGATTTTATTCTTCAAAAAGAAGGATGGTTCACACTAGATGTTCATTAATTACTGGGAGTTGAACAAGTTGACGGTAAAGAACCATTATCCCCTCCCACAGATTGGTGACATTTTCTGTCAGTTGCAAGGTATGTCTTGGTTCTCTAAGATCGATTTGAGTTCACAGTATCATTAGATGAGGGTCAGAGAAGAGGATGTGGAGAAGACCACGTTCCAGTCTTATTATGGTTATTAAGAGTTCGTGGTAATGCCATTTGGGCTCACCAATACGCTTACAAATTTTATGGATTTGATGAATCGGGTATAAGGGCCGATGCTCGATCGATCAGTCATTATTTTTATTGATGATATCTTGGTGTATTCCAAGACTAGGGAGCGGCATGATGAGCACCTTCGAGAGGTTTTGGGAGTGTTGAGGCAGGAACAACTATATGCCAAGTTCTTAAAGCGTGAATTTTGGTTACAAGAGGTCCAGTTCCTGTGACATCTCAATAACCAAAACGGGATTTTGGTCGATCCGGCCAAGATTGAGGCCGTGATGCAGTGGGAGGTTCTAAATCCTCCCTTGGATATTAGGAGTTTCTTGGGCTTATCTTGATATTATCGGAGATTTATTCAGGATTTCTCCTAAGTTGCAATACCCCTCACTCGTCTGACGAGGAAGAGCGTGGATTTTCGGTGGGGCCCGGAGCAGCAAGTGGCGTTTGAGACTTCGAGACAGAGATTGTGTGAGGCCCTAGTGTTGACCCTCCTCGAAGGCATTGAGGATTTTGTGGTGTTTTGTGATGCATCCATCACGGGTTTGGGAGTAGTGCTTTTACAACGTGGGAGAGTTATTGCTTATGCTTCACGGCAGCTAAAGCCGCAAGAGGTCTGTTATCCGACTCACGATATGGATTTAGGGGCAATGCTATTTGCTCTTAAAATTTGGCGACACCACTTGTATGTGGTCTGGTGTACTATCTACACGGATCACAACAGTTTGTGATATCTTATGGACCAGTCGAACCTGAAAACGAGACAACGTAGGTGGTTAGATGTGGTCAAGGATTATGATTATGAGATCCTGTATCATATCGGGTAGACCTGGAAAACGTGTCGTGTCGTGTTGGGTTCGTGTCGTGTCAAAACATTAAACGGGTTGAAATGACTTGAACCTAACCCAACCGGTTTAATTATTGTGTCGTGCCGTGTTAACTCGTTTATTTTTGTGTCGGTTTCGTATCTGGTTTCGGGTTAAGGTTTTGACCTTGTAAATATGATGTGTCATGTCGAATTGAAATATTTTAAGAAAGTAGGAGTTGTGGAGGCAAAAAGGAAAAAGTGAAACACTGGAGTTATGAGATGGAATGACAATATTTATAGTAAGTTTAGAAGGAAAAATGAAAAGAGTTAAAGTTAGGGAGCAAAAGGGATAGGTGGTGAGGATGACTAAAACTAAGTAACTTTCGAAAATTTGAATATTACTTCTAATTATTGAGTTTGGCCCACTAAAAGTCTATAACATATAATATATTTATAAAAATATGAAATTTATAATAAATAATATATAGTTAAACGGGCCGTATTCGAGTCATCTTCGAGTTGAAAGTCTTCACCCTAACCCTACCCATTTAATTATCATGTTGTGTCGTGTCAACCCGTTTACATAAACGTGTCAAAATCTCTGACCCTAACTCGCTAGTTTCGTGTCGGGTTCGTGTCGGTTTTCTTGTCGTGTCATGTTTTGCCAGGTCTAATATAGGGAAGGCCAATGTGGTGGCTAATGCATTGAGCCACAAGGAAGCTAGTTCTGCGACCAGAGGTTGGTGTATGAGGATTTCGATTGACTCTCCATTGTTGGATTTGATCGGAGAGGCTTAAGCGAAAGGAGTAAATAAAGTTTATTAGAAACATGAGAGGCTAAGGGGCGAAAGTGGCAGGTTTACTACTGACAGTCACAGATTATTGACTGGTATGGATGAATTTGGGTACCAGACTCTAGAGGGGCCAGACAGACTGTTCTGGAGGAAGTACATAAGTCTGGGTTTTCGATACACCCTAGAGCCACCAAGATGTACTAGGATTTGAGACTTAGCTACCGATGGCCGTGCATGAAGAGGGATATAGCATGGTATGTTGAGAGGTGGTTGACCTGTCGGCTGATCAAGGCCGAACACCAGAGAACGCATGGAAACTTGCAGCCACTGGAGGTTCCCATGTGGAAATAAGAGCATATTACTATGGATTTCATCACCAAGCTACCTCGTATGGCTAAGGGGCCTGTTGTAACTTAGGTGATAGCGGATCGGTTGAACAAGTGTTCCCACTTCTTAGCTATCTGTGAGAGCACCTTGGCCGAGAAATTGGCCGACTTGTACGTATGCGAGATCATTGCTTGGCATGGTATTCTAGCCTCCATTGTATATGATCAAGATTTTAGGTTCACATCTTGTTTCTAGAAGAAGTTTCACAAGGAACTGGGTACGAGGTTGCATCTCAACACCGCTTATCATCCGTAGACGGACGGTCATAGTGAGAAGAACATTCAGTCACTTGAGGACATGTTGAGAGCTTGTGTCATTGATTTTTTGTGGCAGTTGGGACTCCTACCTTCCTTTAGCTATGTTCTCGTACAACAACAACTACCAGTCCAGTATCAGTGCACCACCTTTTGAGCTCCTCCATGGGAGGAAGTGTCGCACCCTATTGTGTTGGGGAGATGTTGTTAATAGGGTCATGGAAAGGATTGAGGTATATATTCATATGACAGAGCTCATCCAGCAGATCAGACAAAGGCTCCAGGCAGCTCAGATTTGACAGAATATTTATGCCGACAATCGGCGATCCGAGTTGGAGTTCTAGGTCGTAGACATGGTATACTAAAGGTATTGTGCTGGAAGTGTCTAATATTCTTCAAGAAGAGGGGAAAGTTGGGGTTCAGATATATTGGGCCATTGTGGGTGTTAGCCAAGGTTGGCAAGGCAACATACATAGTGGATTTTGTAACACCGTAAATTTTCAAACAAAATTTTCATTTTAAAATCACATAAATCTCATCAACACGTTCACAAAAATCCCCAAAATGTCAAATTATCAAAACACATGTTCATAATTGTTTGAATAAAATCCAGGATCCTCAAAACATGACTCCATCTCGTGTGTACAATCAAGCTGGCACCTTCCCGTGATCCTGAGAAGTACCTGAAACACATAGCACATAACACGGTAAGCACGAAGCTTAGTGAGTTCCCCAAAATACCATACATAACTCATTAGCCTCTCATGGCTATATCTCGAACAAGACCCTCCGGTCAATGTGTCTTAGTGGAACCCTTCGGTCCCACAACTCGGGTGGACCCTCTGGTCCTAACCCAGTAAGCTCAGAATAATACACAACATAAATCACAAAGACATAATGCAGGATATCACAATACTCAGTATAAACATACAAGACCCTACGGTCACACAAAATTACCACTCAATGTATTTATAGTGAGAAGACTCACCTCGTAAGCAAGCAAATAAAACTCGTACACGAATCACCATTCTAGCCTCCGCTTAACACATACGATAATTATCTCTAATTAACACTTCAATCACAACTCTAAACAAACCAAGCTATTTTCTCTCTCTAACTCTTGGGATGGGTAAAGACTATTTTACCCCTCCATGCTCTCCATAATCCCTGTCTTGACCAAACCCTAAAGTCAACAGAAGTCAACACTCGAGTCAACAGTCCATGTTGACCCGAATCGTCGAGTGCATCTATGTGACTTAGTACCCTCGTTCCTTCAGAATTTCGCAAAAATCCATCTTAACTCGTCGAGTTGTCTCATCAACCCGCCGAGTTACTCATGTCCATACTCGTTGGGGAAAACCCCAGCTGACTCGTTGAGTCAGCTCAGCGACTCGTCGAGTCCCTTCAATCTATAAACTCATTCAGACATTTTAAGGCAGAGTTATAACCCCAAAATCTAGATCTTGCCTCCCAAGGCTGAGATACCACGTAAAGCTACAAGCTTTACGTCCATGCATGGCACTTAGGGCTTGAAATACCAAAACAAGTTCCATTTAGGGTCCTAAGCATAAAAGCTCTCCTCTAGCTTGTTAAAGCTTGGACCTTTTGGCATAAGGGACCTCACAAGGTCCAAATTTGAAGTCTCAATCTCTTGGCAAGCTCAAAATGCTGAAAGTCTTAAGGAAATATGGAAAAATCCCTAAAACTTCCTAAACACGAGATCTAATCAAAATAATGAGCAAGGTGGTGATTTTTACCTTCAAACATAAGCTAAGGATGGATAAACACTAGATACAACAGCCCCTTCTCGTTCCAATACTTGATACACTTCTCTTCTCTTCTAAAAGTGCACTAGAATGCTCAAAGTTAGCTCTTCTTTCTCTCTTAGATCAATCTAAACAATTAGGGTTTCACACAGGGGAGTAAGGTGACATGGGAGGCGGAAATGAGAGCTTAAGGTCCTTTAAATAGGACACAACCCCGGATAATTAGGGTTTCCTCTCACAGCGCTAACTCGTCAAGTTGGTCCCTCCAACTTGTTGAGTTGGCTGTAAAACCCACGCGGCCAAATCCTTCTCTACTCGACGAGTTGGGGCCTCCAACTCATCGAGTTGCTCAATCAAAAACATGAAAATTATGTAAGTATTATACCTAGGAGTCGGGATGTTACAATTCTCCCCCACTAGAATCAGACTTCGCCTTCGAAGTCATGCTCCGAAAAAAACTCTGGGTACTGCTCCCACATCTCGGACTCCGACTCCCAAGTCCACTCCGATCCTCTACGGTGTTCCCACTGAACCTTAACTAGTCGCACGTCCTTGTTCCTCGGGGTCTTAACTTTTCTATCCAAAATCGCTATCAGTCTCTCAATATAGTTCAGGCTTGCATCAACCTGAATGCCCTCAAAAGGTACCACTGCCGTCTCATCAGCTACGCACTTCCTCAGCTGAGATACGTGGATGGTGTTATGAATATGGCTCAACTATGCAGGTAGCTCCAACCGGTAAGCTACCTTACCCAGTCGGGCGATCACCCTGAAAGGACCAATGTATCTAGGGCCCAACTTGCCCCATTTCCTGAATCGGATCCCCCCTTTCCATGGGGATACCTTTAGGAGGACAAAATCTCCAACCTGGAACTCTAGCTTGGATCGTCGCCGGTCTGCTGGCGACTCTGGGCCATCAGTAACCTCTGCCTGACCTATTGAATCTGCTTGGTCGTCTTGAGAACTATCTCAGTGCCACCCATCACTCTCTGCCCCACCTCTCCCCAAAATATGGGATTCCGCTACCTCCTCCCATATAAGAGCTCAAAGGGAGGCATACCAATACTGGAATGATGGTTGCTGTACGAAAACTCAGCCAAGGGCAAATAAGTGTCCCAACTTCCACCGAAGTCCATAACACATGCACACAACATGTCCTCAAGCGTCTGAATCGTCCACTCACTCTGCCCATCTGTCTGTGGGTGGTATGCGGTACTGAAGTGCAACCGGGTACCCAACTCCTCATGAAACTTCTTCCAAAACTTGGAAGTAAAACACACATCTCGATCTGACACTATGGATATTGGAACTCCATGTCGTGCTACCATTTCTCTCACATAAATCTCGGTCAATTTCTCTGCAGAAGAGCTGTCACTGATGACTAGGAAGTGAGCACTCTTAGTCAGCCGGTCTACAATCACCCATATTGCGTCAACCCCACGCGCATTCCTTGGTAATTTGGTGATAAAATTAATAGAGATTTGTTCCCACTTCCACTGGGAAATCTCTACAGGCTGCAACGAGCCATGTGGACGCTGGTGCTCTGTCTTAACCTGGAGACAGGTTAAGCACCTCTCAACTACCCATGCCACATCCCTCTTCATATAGGGCCACCAATAATCTCTCTTCAGATCCAAATACATCTTACTGGCCCCCGGATGGATCGAGAATCTCGATCTATGTGCCTCCTCCATCAGTATGCGCCGAGATCCACCTGTATAGGGCACCCAAATCCACCCACAGAAAGTCATAAGCCCCCGACTGTCCGTCTTAAACTCGGAAACCGGTCCGATCACTCGCTCCCTCTTGCGGTTCTCCGGTATCACAACCTCCACTTGGGCCTCTCGGATGGTATCTAAGACTGGAGTCATCATCGTCATCCTCATACACACACCTCGGATCGGAGCACTCGCTACTCTACGGCTCAAGGCATCGGCTACCACATTAGTCTTGCCCGGATGATACATGATCTCGCAGTCGTAGTCTTTCAATACATCCAACCACCTCCTCTATCTCATATTCAGGTTGAGCTGATCCATGAGGTACTTCAGGCTCTTGTGGTCCGTGTATATGGTATACCATACTCCGTACAGATAGTGGCGCTAGATATTGAGAACGAACACCACCGCTCCCAGCTCCAAATCGTGGGTGGGATACCTCGTCTAATGAGGCTTCAACTGCCTCAATGCATATGCTATCACATGCCCCTATGCATCAACACCACACCGATCCCTGATATAGATGCATCACAGTAAACTACAAAGTCCTCCACTCCCTCGGGAAGGGCTAACACTGGAGCTTCGCACAATCTCTGGAGAAGAGTCTCGAATGAGGCCTGCTGCTTGGCCCCCAGGCAAAAGTAACACCCTTCCGGGTCAATCTGGTGAGAGGAACAACAGTCTTGGAGAAATTTATGATAAACCTCCGATAGTAGCCGGCCAAACCCAGAAAACTCCTGATCTCGGCACCTATCATCGCATAACTACCTCAATCTTGACCGGGTCGACCAAAATCCCATTCTGATTAACGAGGTGCCCCAGGAACTGGACCTCTCGTAACCTGAAATAACACTTGGAGAATTTGGCGTAAAGCCTTTCCGTCCTCGTCCAAGAATCTCCCGAAGATGCTCCTCGTGCTGCTCTCTGGACGTCTAGTATACCAGAATATCGTTGATGAACACGATCACCGATCGATCCAACATGGGCCTACACACCCGATTCATGAGATACATGAACGTTGCCAGTGCATTGGTGAGTCCAAAAGGTATCACCACAAACTCGTAGTGCCCATAACGAGTCCTTAAGGCCGTCTTTTGGAAACCCTCCTCGCAAACTCTCATATGATGATATCCAGATCTCAAATTAATCTTGGAAAACCAAGATGCCCCCTGCAACTGATCGAATAAATCGTCGATCCTCGGTAGTGGATAACAGTTCTTGACCGTCAGCTTGTTCAACTCCCGGTAATCGATGCACATATGGTGTGAACCATCCTTCTTCTTGACAAAAAGGATCGGTGCTCCTCATGGTGAGCTACTCGGTATGATAAAACCCTTGCCCAGCACCTCCTGGAGCTGTGAGGATAACTCCTGCATCTCAGGCGGCGCAAGGTAATAAGGTGCCTTGGCAATAGGCACCGCACCTGGAACTAAATCAATCTGGAACTCCACCTGCCTCTCGGGAGGCACACCTGGCAATTCCTCGAGGAAAACATACGGAAAATCGCACAGTATCAGAACCTCGGAGATAGAACTCGGCCTCTCTGTAGCAACCCGCGTATCCATCACGTACGCCAAAAAGCCATACAACCCTACTGTAGACTCTGTCTTGCCCTGGCAGCAGAGCAGAAAGATGATCCAGATCTAGTACCCTCGCCATACACCGTAAGCACTCCCCCACTAGGGTATCGTATGGTCACCATCTGACGCTCACAGTCGATCACAACCCCAAACCGACTCAACCAATCCATGCCTACTATGACACATACATCACCCATCGCTATCGGCACCAGATCTATCGGGAACTTAACACCAAAAATCTCAAGTACACATCCTTGGAATACATCAGTGGCAAAAACCGCATGCTCTTCGGCTATAGAAACCCTCAGAGGTCGACTCAACGCCTCACGTCTAATACTGATGTGACGACTAAAAGCTGAAGACACGAAGGATCATTTCGCACTCGAGTCAAATAACACCAAAGCAGGTACATAACTCACAAGAAAAGTACCTATATACAACACAGTACAAGCACACCAAATCTCAAAATAATAGAAATAAGAAAATACGTACCAACCACGACGTCAGGTGTTGCGCGGACCTCCTCCGCTGTCAGCTGAAAAGCTCTCCCACGAGCTCTCGGTGTCTCGACCTTCATTGGCTGACTATCAGTAACACATAAAGCAGCAGGTGCAGAACTCTGAGCTGATCCCTGAATGAGATAAGGGCACTCGGCCTTCCGATGGCCAGTCTGGTTGCAGTGGAAGCAAACTGCAAACCCCTTGGGGCAATCCTTCACTATGTGCCCCCATTTGCCACATTTGTAGCAAATCCCTGCCTGACACGATCCCTCGTGACTCTTTCCGCACTTGCCACAAGTGCGACCCTTCTATCCCCCAACTCTCGTATCAGCAGGCTTTGTCCGCTTCATCGCCGTCTGCGACTGTATCAGTCTCTTGTCTCTACCTCGGGACTCCTCCTCCACTTTGGTCTGCAACTCTAGCTCACTCTCCCTCCACCTGGAATTGGTCTGAAGCTCAGCCAATGTCCGGTACGACGAGTTCACCACAAACTCTCGTATATCCCTCGTCAGTATGCTCAGATAACGGATCACACGGGCCTGCTTAGTAGACAAGTGCTTAGGGCAAAACAGTGCCCTCTCATGGAACATCCTCGTGAACTCAGTGACAGTTTCTGTCTTCTGCTTGAGAGATAAAAACTCATGGGCTAACCGTTCCCTCTCCACCGAGGAACATACTCGTCTCAGAACAACTGTGTAAATCTCTCCCATGTCACTGCAGCACAATCTGCAGGAGTAAAGTTGGCTGTCACGAACTTCCACCAGTCCTTCGCTCCCAAGCGAAGCTGGTTTAGTGCAAAGCAAACTCTCAGGTGCTCGGGGCATGAACACGTGTAAGAACACCCCTAAATGTCGGAGATCCATCTCATAACAGCAATCGGATCCGGTGTCCTATCAAACTCTGGTGGCTTCATGTTGCTGAACTCCCGGAACAACAACAAGTCACCTCCCTGTGGCCTAGCAGCAGCTACGGCTGCGGTGGCTGCATCAGGATCAGCCTCAGTAACAACAACATATTGCTCATCGAATGTCTCAATCAGTGTGGTCTTAATAGACCCAAACATCTCCAGTATCGCCTCTTGGATAGCTGCAACCACCTCCTCATGAATGATCCTGCGGATCTCCTCGTCATTGACACTACTGCTCTCAGGGTTGTGGCGCGTACCCACCATGATGTCTCTGAAACACAGCACAAAAATCATCAGAGACTCGTTCGAGCATACTCACACTCGATTTCCTGCCCCTATATGCTCCTTAGTACCCTAAGGATTCTTACTTGGGTCGCATATAGATCCAGTGCTTTCAGTAGTACGGGCCCAATACTACCTTCCACACCAACCTGTAGTCACCCCAAGTCCTCCTCCTAGGATCCTAATTCACAAGTACTCTATCTCTCACGAATATCAGACTACTCTCTCAGTAGACCCTCATATGCTCATTTAGGTATCTCTCCTAGATTATCCCTCCACTCAGAACTCTTTCTAAGTGATTCCTGCTAGATACTCTTACTCAGCACATATTCAAGGCAAATAACAGATAACATCAATCAATAGCATCTCCTAAGCTAAGGCATCACAAATTAGGCAACTCTAGCCCTAAAATATAAAATACCTAGCCTATCCTCTAGCATGCATCCCTAATATATCATGAATATATCATAACACAAATAAGTAAGGGTATTTTGGGAAATCACCGTTCGGGCTCTGGCTGATTGTACACACTGCTCCAACTCGTTTTTCTCTTAAAAAATCTTACTCATTTTAGAAAAATCATTTCTTTTAAATTTTTTTCTCAAATCCTCAGTTTGAGTCCAGACATACCTGAGGGTACATCAGAACCCCTCAAACCAAGGCTCTGATAACAATTTGTAATACCGTAAATTTTCAAACAAAATTTTCATTTTAAAATCACATAAATCTCATCAACACATTCACAAAAATCCCCAAAATGTCAAATTATCAAAACTCATGTTCATAATTGTTTGAATAAAATCCAGGATCCTCAAAACATAACTCTATCTCATGTGTACAATCAAGTCGGCGCCTTCCCGTGATCTTGAGAAGTACCTGAAACACATAACACATAACACGGTAAGCACGAAGCTTAGTGAGTTCCCCAAAATACCATACATAACTCATTAGCCGCTCATGGCTGTATCTCGAATAAGACCATCCGGTCAATGTGTCTCAGTGGAACCCTCCGGTCCCATAACTCGGGTGGACCCCCTGGTCCTAACTCAGTAAGTACAGAATAATACACAACATAAATCACAAAGACATAATACATATATCACAATCCTCAGTGTAAACATACAAGACCCTTCAGTCACACAAAATTACCACTCAAGGTAAGTATAGTGAGAAGACTCACCTCGTAAGCAAGCAAATAAACCTCGTATACGAATCACCGATCTAGCCTCCGCCTAACACATACAATAATTATCTCTAATTAACACTTCAATGACAACTCTAAACAAACCAAGCTATTTTCTCTCTGTAACTCGTGGGATCGGTAAAAGACTATTTTACCCATCCATGGTCTCCATAATCCTTGTCTTGACCAAACCCTGAAGTCAATAGAAGTCAACACTCGAGTAAACAGTCCATGTTGACCCGACTCGTCGAGTGCATCGATGTGACTCGTTGAGTCCCATCGTTCCTTCAGAATGTCGCAAAAATCGATCTTAACTCGTCGAGTTGTCTCATCAACCCGCCGAGTTACTCATGTCCAGAATCATTGGGGAAAACCCTAGCCGACTCGTCGAGTCAGCTCACCGACTCGTCGATTCCCTTCAGTCTATTATCTTATTCAGACGTTTTAAGGTAGAGTTACAACCCGAAACTCTATACCTAGCCTCCCAAGGCTGAGATACCACGTAAAGCTGCAACCTTTACGTCCATGCATGGCACTCGGGGCTTGAAATGCCAAAACAAGTTCCATTTAGGGTCCTAAGCATAAAAGCTCTCCTATAGCTTGATAAAGCTTGGACCTTTCGGCTTAAAGGACCTCACAAGGTCCATATCTGAAGTCTCAATCTCTTGGCAAGCTCAAATTGCTCAAAGTCTCAAGGAAAGATGGAAAAAGACCTAAAACTTCCTAAACATGAGATCTAATCAAAATAATGAGCAATGTGGTGACTTTTACCTTCAAACAGAAGCTAAGGATGGATAAAAACTAGATCCAACAGCTGCTTCTCGTTCCAAGCCTTGATACACTTCTCTTCTCCTCCAAAAGTGCACTAGAATGCTCAAAGTTAGCTCTTCTTTCTCTCTTAGATCAATCTAATTGATCAGGGTTTCACACAGGAGAGTAAGGTGACATGGGAGGCGGAAATGAGGGCTTAAGATCCTTTAAATAGGACACAACCCCAGATAATTAGGGTTTCCTCTCACAGCGCCAACTCGTCGAGTTGGTCGTAAAACCCATGCGGCCAAATCCTTATCTACTCGACGAGTTGGGGCCTCCAACTCATCGAGTTGCTCAATCAAAAACATGAAAATTATGTAAGTATTATACCTGGGAGTCGGGATGCTATAGATTTGCTTGAGGAGCTCAGCCAGATCTACAACACCTTCCATGTGTCTCAGCTTCGGAAGTGTGTGGCTGATGATTCAACGATCGTTCCTTTGGAGGATGTTCAGGTTGATGATCGCCTGAATTACATTGAGAGGCCAGTGGCAATCTTGGATCGGAAGAAAAAGACTCTATGCAATAAGGTGGTGACTTTGGTCAAGATTTAGTGGCAACATCAGAAGGGTTCTGAATGGATTTGGGAGCCCGAGTCTAAGATGAGGGAGCACTACCCAGGCTTGTTTGCAGCAGCGGACTTCGAGGATGAAGTCTGATTCAAGTGGGGGAGATTTGTAATGCCAGTTTCCAAGTATTTCCATTGTTGACCTTGCTTTGTATTAACTTTGCGTTTTGGTCATAAACACCAGGCGTTGGGAATGGAACGCTATGTGTTGGAGTGCTCGGCGTAAGTTTGTGGACACCATGAATTCGCACGCAGAGGACAACCCCTACTTTTTTAGGGTTTTGCACCCTATTTAACGACCATTATAGGCTCAAAATGCTTCTTATTTCCGGCCTCTGTCCCTTATAGCCCTCATTTTGAAACCCTAAGTGTATGTGAGTGTTTTAAAGCCTTGGAGTAACATTTTGGTATCATTTTAGCGTTCTTAGTGGAGAAGAAAGATCTTTGGAGTGTTGGTGTTGCCCTCTAGCCTTTGGATCTGGACTCTTGGCATCTTGGAGCACCTTTTGGAGGTAGAAAGTTCAAATCTTGATAACTTCCTTATTAGATCTTGCTTTAGTATAGTTTTATGTTATTTTTGTCCCAAGAACTTGACTTTTGTCAGTTCGGATTGCTCCAGAGTTTTGGGTTGTCCTTTCAAGCATTTTGGAGGGTTTGAACTCATAAAAATGCAAGCTTGGACCTTGATACTCTTCCATGCAAGAGTTTTGGAACTTTAGAGTATGATTTAAATTAGATTTTTGTGTTGGGCTCTTTATAGGCATGAAAAGTCATAAAGGTTGCAAATTTATGGCTTTAGACATTCTTTTAGAATTGGATTTGAAGTTTGAACGCTAGGTCTTAATACCCTAAGACCTTGGTTAAGGATTTGGGATTTTATGGTTACGATGGGCGTTTGGGTTAGAACGTTGGGCGTTCGAATGCCAGGTGTCATTGAGTGGACGCCAGATATTCTCTCAGAAGCCCATTAGATTGATTTTGGTCCTTGGTTCATTTAGGGTTATGGGCTTGGATCAGTTGGGTCTTGGAGGGACAGGGGCAAATTGATCTTTTCCATTTAATATGATGAAGGATGAGTGGACCATTGGTATGGGATAAAAGCTTAGTTATTGATTGGAGTCGTTTCTGGATTATATTTAGTGTGAGGAACAATGTTCGCAGCAGATCGAGTGTTGATTCAACTATCTTCTATTGACCTAGTATGGTTAGGTTGAGGTTGTACATCTTTGTACGGTAGCCAACAAACCCGGGAGCAAGCCATACATAAGCTGTGGGCCCCAAGGGAAGACTAAACTTATGATGTAGGATTGGGAGAAAGCCAAATATGAGTTGTGGGCCCCGAGGGCAATCCAGACTCATATTGTGGGCTCAGAGGTAATCCAATCTATTAGCTGTAGACCCAATATATGCAATTATATGTTGTGTGTTGGTAGTTTGGAGGAAGGTTTCTAAGCTTTGGCTTACAGTTTTAGTTTATTGTTTCAGGTACTTCTGAGGATTATGGGAAAGCAAAGGCGTGATCGTGCACACCTTTTTGTTTTATGTCGCTGGGTCTTGGGAAAACTCTGATTTCGAATAAAGCTTTTGAAACAATGACACTTTTTGTAAACAATGATTGGTTGATGGTTGATTTTAAAATTTTAAATTTTTATCAGTTTTGGCGTGTTACAATGAAGCATGAGATGCTTTGAAGACAAGGTTCTTGGGCGCAGATAGAGTAATGACAACAAGAATCCAAACATTGAAGGCTGAGTTTGAGGCTTTAAGAATGAAAGATATGGAGGTTATAGATGAATTTGCTGTGAAAGTGAGTAACATAGTAAGCAACATTCGTACGTTGGGTGAAATTGCCGAAGAGCCGTATATGGTGAAGAAGCTACTATGACCGGTACCATCAAAGTGTCTTTAGATTTCTTTGACACTTGAGCAATTTGGTGAACTGGATGAAATGACAGTTGAGGAGGTGATAGGAAGGTTAAAGGCTCATGAAGAGAGAATGCGAGGTCATGGTGACATCGATGACAGGAAGCTCCTCTTGACTCACCAAGAATGGTCCGAGAGAAACAAGAAAAAGACATAAGATGATTCAAGATCAAGTTAGAAAGGAAACCATAGTGGGTCCAGTACTACACAAGGACGAGGTAGATATCGCGGAAGAGGAGGTAACTTTGGTCGTCACGGTGGTCATGGCAAAGGAAACTTTCACCAAAAGAAAGATGGAAATCATGGCTCGTCTAGTAGCCAAGACAAGAGTAAACTACAATGTTACAATTGTCAAGATTTTTGACATTATGCTATAGAATGTAAAAACCCAAGGCAGGAGACAATCCAAGAGAACAACTTGATACCAAAACACCATGACAACAAACCAGCACTTATGTTCATGTCATTTCATGCAAGTGAGGAGGTTTGTGAAGTTTTCTTAAATGAAGAAAAGGTGCACCCATATTTGAAGACAAATGGTGATCATGAAAATCAGTCTAACATGTGGTATCTTGATACATGAGCCAACAACCACATCACAGGAGATAGATACAAGTTTCATTACCTAAAGAAGATGATTCAAGGATACATGAAGTTTGTAAATGGATTCAAATCCGAATTAAAGGAAGAGGGTCAATAGTTTTTCAGTCAAGGAATTATTAAGAACGCATGCTTCAAGATGTTTACTACATACCAAATTTATGTAGTAACATAATCATCCTTGGCCAATTAGCAGAAAGTGGAGAGAATATTAGGGATGAGAATTCTCCCTGGAAACCTAAACCGAACCGAAACCTGAACCAAACCAAACCAAATTAGGCCTGAATAAGCAATACAATTTAGGTTTCGGGTATCTATATTATGCTTATTTGGTTCTCTTATTATTCGGTCCGGATTACCCAAATAAGAGCTTATTCTGTTCTACATACCCGACCCAAATAAGCATTCATCATCCCCTTGATCTGATCGACAGAAACCGAAATTATGATTCACACTTTTTTCCTCGTCATTCATAACAGAAAAAGAAAACCTACGCTTGTTCTCGTCGTTTCAAAATCGACGAATCTTCTCAATTATTTCCAAACTCGAAATCACTTATGTCAATCCTTCCTCTTGTTTCAGACTTTAAAAAAATCGACCATTCCTATTGTCTCTAAGGGTTCACGAATTCCTACTTTGTCTTGTCATTGAAAATTGGACTCCAACTCAAGAAACTCAAGTAAGAAATTAATGCTCATTATGCTAATCTACTACGTAAATTCTATTCTTTCAATGTGTTATTGTGTTATGTTAGTCTTTGAATGTTTTTGTGGTTATGCAGATTCATATGGATTCACACTACATAATGAGTTTTTTTTTCGAGTGTTCCCATATGGTCTTGGTTTTTACGATCCACTTGTTGTTGGAAATTATAAAGGTGAACTTTTAAGCTAAAAACTTTCCTCTATTCCATATTGGTGGGGGAAGAAACCTTTAGTGGGTTTGTATCCCATTTCTCTTGATAGGCCTTCAAAGGATTTAGTGGATCAAAGGAATGGGTCAAGCCCACGTGTGCGCCTATCCTAGCCTAGCACTAGCCGATTCCGCGAGTGTAGGAAATGGTGCGATTTAATCGCAATTGGCAGTGCGCACGATGCATCGGTCGCTGGGATCTGACGTGCTTTTATATTGGTGAATTTCGGGTTAAGTCGGTTTGACCGATATGGTCAAACGGTTGACTTCGTAGATATGACAACAGAATATTCTGGCACTTTGTAGATATGGAAAAAAAATATTCTACCACTTCATAGATATGGCAACAGAATATTCTGGAACAATTAGAAAACGACTAGCTTGGAGAGAAAGTCGTCGCCCTAGGGTTTCCAAGGGTTGGCTCATGTGAGCCCCTTTTCTGCCTTCTAGGGCTTCGATGCCTATAAGTACAGGTCCTAGGAGCCGTATACGTATTTGATACTCACGGAAATTGAAAGCTCTCTCATTCTATTTGCCATTTCTTCCAGGTTTCTTAGTATTCACTCTGCGTTTATCGTTTTCCATTGTTATTGGATGCTTGGTAAATCTGCATTAAATCATGGGGCTTGACTTCGTTTTCCATTGTCTTGTTTTTTTTAATTTCGTTCAATAACAAGACACTCTCGTTCTACCTTTCTTATAATCAGATCTAATCGAGAATGATTAATCTGGTTTCTGGACGAAACTTCGTAATCATATTAATAATAATTGGATCTATTATTCACAACTAATTTTATTTGTATGAAATCGGGTGCAGGTTTTTCCTAGTCACATGTCTTTAATTTTATTGCTATGATATGTGGGTTGGTTCTGTGTTTTCTATAAATATTTTTTTATTGCTATGATATGGGGGTTAGTGGGAGTATTTATATACATCATGTTTTCTATAAATATTTTTTTCAAAATTTATGTAGAATAATGTTGATAATATTTTTTTATCCTTGTCCTGAATTTTAAGACTTTATAATATTTATGTTGCATAAAGAGTTAACTTCACTTAAGAGTTAACACTACAGTGTATGACAAACTGAAAATGGACATGTGTAGCTTGCGTTGTATGTTATTTTCATCTACATTTGATATATGTCATTGTGTGTCTATAGGTATGATGATCTTGGTTGTTTATGTTAGTCTATATTATTAGCCCACTTGTGTATGGGCCCTTTTTTTGTCTTTAGCCCATTAGGGTTTCTGTCTAGCTAGTATTTATATCCGCTTTATTCCTTGTAGTCTTTATGCTTTTCTCTGAGAACCCTTGTAATTTCTCTTTGATATAATCATATGACAATGTTATCATGGTATCAGAGCAGAGGTTTGATACGTTGTTAGAAGTCTTTATAGAAGTCATCTGTGGCGCGGAAAGGATGATTCCCTTCAGTCATCTGTGGCGCGGAAAGGTTTGATACGTTGTTAGAAGTCTTTCTAGGGTTACTGCAGCATGCCGTTTTCGTTCATTATCACTGGTATTCGTCTTTTTTTTTATATGTTGATTCGTTGCTACTGTTGATTCGTTGCTACTGTCGGTTCGTTGCTACTATTGGTTAGTTGTTGCTGTTGGTTCATAATTGTTGTTGATTCGTTATTCAAGTGATTTCTTCCGCTAGTTTGTTACTCCTTTCATTCTCAGATTATTATATTGTCATTGTGGTTGCTCATTCACTATCAACATGACTGGAAAGGATGATTCCCTTCAGTCAATCAGTACTCGTTTGGATGGAAAGAATTATACGTATTGGAGTTACGTTATGAAGAACTTCCTTCGTGGGAAGAATATGTGGGGCTATGTCACTGGGACTAAGGCCAAACCCTCAGTGCCTCAAACTGAGAATTATGATATGTTGCTTGATGCTTGGGAGACTGATAACTCCAAGGTTATTACTTGGATCAATAACTCTGTTACTCAGTCCATTGGTATGCAGTTGGCTAAGTATGGTACAACAAAAGAAGTTTGGAATCACTTGGAGAGACTGTATACTCAGTCCAATTTTGCTAAACAATACTAATTGGAATATGATATTCGTGCCCTTCAACAAAATGACCAGAGCATTCAAGATTTCTATGCTGCTATGTCTGATCTCTGGGATCAATTGGCTCTTACTGAATCTAAAGAGTTAAAAGACTTTGAGCCTTACATTGCTAGGAGGGAAGAACAACGCTAGGTTCAGTTCTTGATGGCCTTGCGTTCTGATTTTGAAGGTCTTCGTGGAACAATTCTTCATCGCTCTCCTCTTCCTTCAGTTGATTCAGTTGTCCATGAGTTAATTGCAGAAGAGACTCGTATCAAGTCCTATGCAGATAAAGGGTTTAAAGCAACCTCTACTCCTACTCCCGCTCCTGCTGTGCTTGCTGTCTCCTCCAGTCAATCTCGACAAACTTCAAGAGTCGCTTATGATAAGTGTACATTCTGCAAACAGAAGAATCATTGGAAAGCTCAGTGTCCATTATTAGTCAACAAGGGTAAATCTGGTCAACCTCAGTCAGGGCAACAAAATAGGTCTGGTCAACAGAAGTATCAGTCGCGTTCCTCTGGTACTCCTCCATGGACCCCTCGTCCTCCACAGTTTGCTGCTGCTGCTGTTCCACCAGTTGACACAAAATCTGTTGGATATATGCCACCATCTGCATTGGATCCCAAGGTGTTTGAGAGATTAAGACAGTATTTGGCTTCTAATCCCACTGCCATGTCTGCATCTATGTCTCATTCTGGTCCTTCTTCATCTGACACTTCAGGTATTCCCTCATCTTTGTGGATTTTAGATTCTGGTGCAACCCATCATATGACTCCTCATTTGTCATCATTTACTTCTTTGTCGCAAGTGTCATCTATTTTTGTTAAGTCTGCTAGTGATACATCTATGCTAGTTGAGGGTGTTGGGTCTGTCTCCGTTTCTCATATAACTCTTCCTGATGTTTATTACATTCCCAAACTTACTTTGAACCTTGCCTCAGTCAGTCAGTTATGCAAGTCTAGTAACTGGGTGTTCTTTTCTGATTCTGTCTGTGTTATACAGGATCAACAGACCCAGAAGGTGATTGGGATCGGCCGTAGGGTGGGGGAACTATATGTCTTGGAGTTCCTCAAAGTATCTGCTGTTGCTGCTTCCAGCATTGATTTATCTTCTTTTCGTTTGAGTCCTTTGTCGTCTGAGTTTTATCTTTGGCATTCTCGTTTGGGACATGTGTCTGTATCACGGTTGAATTTCTTAGCATCTAGTGGTGTTTTGGGTCATTTAAACTCTTGTGATATTTCTGATTGTAGTGGTTGCAAACTAGCAAAATTTTCTGCTTTACCCTTCAATAAAAGTATGTCTTATTCTACTGCTCCTTTTGATATTATTCATTCTGATGTGTGGGGTCCTGCACCAGTATCCACAAAGGGTGGGTCAACCTATTATGTATCTTTTATAGATGATTATACTCGATATACATGGGTTTATCTTATGAAACGCAGATATGATTTCTTTGGTATTTACAGCAATTTTAGAGCTCTTGTTAAAACTCAACATTCGGCTGTGATTAAGTGCTTCAGGTGTGACTTAGGGTGTGAATATACCTCTAATGATTTCACTCAGTTACTTGCTTCTGATGGTACCATACACCAGTCTTCGTGTACTGACACACCTCAGCAAAACGGTGTGGCAGAACGAAAACATCGTCATATTGTTGAGACTGCCCGCTCATTGCTCCTGTCTGCCCAGGTCCCTAGTGCCTTTTGGGGAGAAGCAGTCCTAACTGTTGTGTATGTGATTAATCGTATCCCTACTTGATTGAATTCAGGAATATCTCCTTTTGAGAAGTTATATGGTCATCCACCAGACTACTCTTCCTTACGAGTTTTTGGATGTACTTGTTTTGTTCTTCGTCCTCATGTTGAAAGGAACAAGCTGGGGCCGAAATCTGCTATTTGTGTATTTTTAGGGTATGGGATTGGTCAGAAAGGATACCGTTGCTATGATCCTGTGAGTCAGAAGTCATATGTTTCTCGGCACGTTACTTTTTTGGAACATATTCCTTTCTACTCGATTCCTGCTACAGCCCACAATGTAACAAAGTCTGATCTTCTGCGTATTGATCCTTTTAATGAAGATATAGAGGCTCAAGACTCATCTATGCCACATGATCCCTCAACACATGACACACCCACTTCTTCATAGGGTGCCTCGACTCCACCTGTTCCTGAGCCTGATCCTCCGATTATTGAAGTTGAGGATCCTCCTCCACCACCACCCCTCAGGAGATCTTCTCGTCCTGTCAAGTCCACCAAGCTACCAGATTTTTATTACTCTACATATTCAGGATCGTTTGCTTCTTTTATAGCAAGCATCCATCATCTTTCTGAACCTGAATCATATAGAGAAGCTGTTTCAGATCCTCTTTGGCAGAATGCTATGGCTGAAGAACTCACTGCTCTTCATCAGACTCATACATGGGATTTGGTTTCTCTTCCTCCTGGGAAACATACGATAGGTTGTCGTTGGGTGTACAAGATAAAAACAAAAGCTGATGGCTATGTTGAACGATATAAGGCTAGACTTGTAGCAAAAGGGTATTCCCAACAGTATGGTTTTGACTACGAGGAGACATTTGCCCCAGTTGCAAAGATGACGACAGTTCATACTATGATTACAGTCGCATCCGTTCGACAGTGGAAGATCTTTCAAGTGGATGTCAAGAATGCCTTTTTGAATGGTGACCTTCATGAAGAGGTTTATATGACCCCTCCTCCAGGAATTCAGCACCGACCGGGCGAGGTTTGTCGGCTTTGCAAAGCTTTGTATGGGCTCAAGCAAGCCCCTCGTGCTTGGTTTGAGAAATTCTCCACAATGATTACCTCTCTTGGATTTGTCCAGAGTAATCACGATTCTGCTCTGTTTGTTAGATGCTCGAGTGCAGGACGGATTCTTTTGTCCTTATATGTGGATGACATGATTATTACAGGTGATGACCATGGTGGTATTGAGTCTTTGAAGCATGATCTAGCTCGTCGATTTGCTATGAAGGATTTGGGCTTGCTGCGTTATTTCTTGGGTATTGAGGTCGCTCAGTCTAAGAAAGGGTACCTTCTTTCCCAGACTAAATATATATCTGACTTGTTTACACGGGCGGGACTTTTTGACAATCGGACTGTTGATACCCCTCTTGAAACCAATGCTCGATACTCTCCTACTGATGGTGTTCCTTTTTCTGATCCGAATCTTTATTGTACTGTGGTGGGAAGTTTGGTTTATCTCACAGTCACTCGTCCAGATATTGCTCATGCTGTTCATATTGTCAGTCAGTTTGTTACTGCACCAACCTCTGTTCATTGGGGAGCTGTTCTTCGTATTCTGAGATATCTTCGTGGCACTCAGTTTCAGACTCTCTTGTTTCCCTCGACATCTTCTCTTGAGTTACGTGCCTATAGTGATGCTGATTGGGATGGTGATCGTCATGATCGTAAGTCTACCACTGGATTTTGTGTATTTCTTGGAGAGTCTCTTATTTCATGGAAGAGCAAGAAACAGGATGTTGTCTCTAGATCTTCCACAGAGGCTGAATATCGTGCTATGGCTGTAACTACATGTGAGATTATCTGGTTACGGTGGCTGCTTGCGGATATGGGAGTTTACATTTCTTCACCTACTCCCTTGAATTGTGATAATAAAAGTGCGATACAAATTGCGAAGAATTCTGTTTTTCATGAGCGGACGAAGCACATTGAGATTGATTGTCATTTTACTCGTCATCATCTGCAGCTTGGGACCATTTCGCTTCCATTTGTTTCATCAACTTTGTAGCTTGCGGATATTTTTACGAAGACTTTATCGGCTTCTCGGTTTCGGTTCTTATGTGACAAACTCTCAATGCTTATTGCTGCGGCATTGTGAGTTTGAGGGGGGATGTTAGTCTATATTATTAGCCCGCTTGTTTATGGGCCCCTTTTTTTTGTCTTTAGCCCATTAGGGTTTCTGTCTAGCTAGTATTTATATCCGTTTTATTCCTTGTAGTCTTTATGCTTTTCTCTGAGAGCCCTTGTAATTTCTCTTTGATATAATCATATGACAATGTTATCAGTTTAGTCATCCTTGAAATATGATCAATGGTGCCTTGGTTCAATACCTATGCACAAGACGAAGCAGATTGTCCTTAAGGAAACATAGTAAAAATGTATAACAGTATGCCTAAATATTTGCAATATATTTTCAAGCATGTAATACTCATGTGAGAGATTGTAAGAATATTCAAAATTAAATATATAATATTCTAATTATTCTATACTAAGGTGGGTATTTATGTTTGTAAGTTGCATAAGGCTATTCGTAAATAACTTAAATGTGTTTAATATTATTAGAGTTTAATGGCCACTCTAATGTTTTGGGTATAAAATGTAGTTGGTTCCTAACAGACAAATGACACAATAATTTATTTTTCTCTCATTGATCCCCATCATCAAAGATTGCTTGGAAGAAACTAATGGAACTTTATTGAGGAAGATGATACAGACGTTCTTGTTCATTGTTAAAATCTTGCATCAAGAATAAGACACATCAATAGATTAAGGTATGAAGTTCTTTTACATCTTGATTATTCAATAATATGGTTCGAGCTAGGCTTTATATAGTATTTTATGTTAACACAAAATTCTTAATCGGATTATTCGGGTGAACCCAATATACCTGAATTGCATTTAGGATCGGGTTTAAGGTTGATCCTTTTTAAAAAAAATATTGGGTTGCAGGTTAACCTCATTAACCCGAATAAGGGCATACTACAACACTTTTACGAATTGCATTCTCCACTTATACGGTACAACCATATCTTCCATGAAATCAGAAACTTATTTACTTTTATGGATATGCATATAGTTTGGCTTATTTTACATTCATTAATCTTACTTTATATTTTTCTAGAAGGGTACATATTGGGTCTTTCATGTAAGTGGATCTGGCATCAAGCCTATTCCTTTAACCTTTTTTTTGGGATGATGTACTACTTATAGAAATAGAAAACACCAAAGTTGAGGCGGTTTACTTTTCATGTATGCAAATAACTCAAGTTCAATAGTTTATCAAATATATTAAATAAAATAAAAAAAAATCTATTATGTGGTTAAAGAGTATTAAAATCACCTGTTTAATAAGAAAACATGTATAAGGAATTAATTGATAGTTTATATAAAATTTAACTTGTATCAAAATTTATTTCAATTGTCATCTTATTAGTTAGTCATGCTTGTTTGGTATATAATGACACTTTCTATTTTATCTTAGTTGCTATCATGATGAACATGTGTTTACTAGCTCCCAATTTTTATCATCTTTTTATTATAGTCATATATATCATCAATTTACAAAATGTTTTGCATAAAGAGAATAATACATGTTAGATTACAAGATCACCCTACTACTATATAACATTTTAACCCAACAAACCCAGTTAACCCGACCTTATTGACCGGACACCCGAATAACCCACACTTAATAGCGTCGGGTTTAAGTCAAAAGAACACATTTCAAAAAACCCGATTAACTCGAAACCACATCGGGTTGACCCGATTAACACCCTTAGACACCACCATCACCACTGTGTCGGCCTAAGTGGCTAAGTTGGAAAGTTTTTAAATTTAACCAAAAAAACAGTAACTATTGGAGACAAAAATTTACAGTTTAATAGTTGGATAATAATAACGAGTAATGAAACCTCTTATTCCAGTTGCTATAGAGTTATTTTATTTTTATTTTTTTAAAGTTTAATTTGATTTGGATTGAGTTGAGATCATATGCACAATATTACAATAATATTAGAAATTTTAGATTTTTTACTTTTAACCAAGTAATGAGGATTTGATATATTTGGTTTATTTCTTCAAACCCTGGGTCTGGTATCCAATAGTCACAGGTGAGCGCGGTGACCTGCTTTTTTGGAAACTCTGTTTCGCCAAACTTCGCCGCTCCGTCGCGACGTTTTGTCCTCCTGCTATCGCACCGCCTTTGCAACTGTTCTCGGCTCTCGGTTATTTACTTATTTTATATGGTAATACGGCACTGTCTACTTTCTTATTGCCGAAATTATTAGAATTATAAAATTTCTCGTATTATTATTATTATTATTATTATTATTATTTTGTTTTTCGTTATTGTGGATTTTCTTTAGGATTTTCTAGGCTGTTCAAAACAACACCGAGCAACTGTGTGGAACTTCCCAGACGACATTTTATTAAACATATTCATTCAGTTACCGGCTAAACAGCTTGCTCAGATGAGATGTCTCTCCAAATCTTGGAATACACTATTATCTGAACCCTCTTTCATAAAATCCCACCTTCATCGTTCAATCCAAAACAACAAAAACGATGGAATTCTCTTGTTTTTTTTCAAGCTATTTTCTTTCGACTCCAAACCATTCACAACACGCCCTTATCGATCTCCCCATCTGGAACTCGCTAATTTCATCAAGCTCCCACTTAAACCCCAATCTGAAAATAGTCGTGGCAAAGTCATTGGATCTATTAACGGATTAATATGCTTTAAATACGGATCAAATCATAAGCCCAAACATATGTTGTGCGAAAGGGATCCTGATTCTTATTTTATTTATGGATCAGATCATGGTTCTGAGGACATTTATATATGGAACCCTTCCCTCTCTGCCTTGATAACTCTCCCACCATATTCTATGCCCTCCCATTCCATCCAAAAGTTTTTTTGATTTGGATTTGATCCCAAAACTGATGATTATAAAGTTGTGAAGATTACACGACGTCTTTTGATATCACCAAACGCAATTGCCTATATGGAGTGGCTGCCGGTTGAGACTTATAGCATGAGAAAGGGTTCCTGGAAGTTCATCACTCAAAGTGTTCCATCGCATGTCCAAAATATTTACGATTTTGATGATCTCTGTGTAGATGGCCATGCCGGCCATCTTCATTGGCATGGTGGTTATTATTTAGGGGAGTTGGTTTCAAAAACCATATTGGCATTTGATTTGGGTGCAGAGACTTTCAGTGAGATAACTCTTCCAGATTCTGTCAACAGTGATAATGTGAATAATGTCTCAACGATCATAGGAGTTTTGGCTGGAAAACTATGTGTGATATCAAAGACCCTCCCAGATTATGAGTGTGTGGTGTGGGTTATGGATGAATATGGGTGGCTAAGTCATGGATGAAACAGCATGTCTTTCCTTTGTTTAGAGGTTATATATATCCATATGGATTTACATTACAAAATAAGTTTCTTTTTCAAGTTAGTTTTCAAGTTTCAGGATTTAGCCATGCTTTATACGATCCGGTTGCAGCCAATACTAAAATCTTCAAGCTTGGTAATGATGATGATGTTAAAGTTGTTGATTATGTCGACAGTCTTGTTTGGGTAACACCTGCTGAGCAGCAAGGGAGGAGCTGCTGTAGCATCTCTCAGTTTCAGTTTTGAAGACATTTTTACATCTTTTTTTTAATTAATTTTTTTGCATTTGAGTTTAGTGTTTTAGTTTCCATCAAAGCCTTTAGATTGAATTCTAAAATATGTTTTGTTAGCATTTCATTTGCATCTTAGGTCATCAACAAAGTAGTTACAAATACAATCACTTATTGTCTCTCCTTAGAATCACCAACATCAAATTTGACCTTCTCTTTTGTGTTGTCATAAGTTATGACATTCCAACATCAACTTTCACTACAAGAAAAAGACCCTTTTATGACGCGCAAATCACGACACTCGTTGATTTATGTTACGCAAAAGAGAGTGACATTAAAAAAGTGTCATCTCTTCAAAAAATTTAGGAATTTAGGTCACGTATTATTGCGTGCCCTTAAATTAGTGTCATAAGAAAAAAAACACGGAGGGCGCTGTATGTTAAATGCGCGTCCTCTGTAAGTGTCACTTTATAATTTTAAAGAAACGCGCATTTAGTAGATAAGGGGGAAATCGAAATCCCCAAAATTTTCAAAACCCGCTTTTCTACCTGTTTCTATCTTTCATCTTAGCAATCGATTCTCCCCTCTCCTTCCTTCTCCCTCTTCTCCGATCCGTTTAGTAGATAAGGGGGAAACTTATCTCCAGTCATGCTTCTCGCAAAACGGCGTTCGTGACACTCTATTCATTAAATTTACAGGTTCAATCTATAAAACTAATACGAAACAAACAGACTGGCCAATCAGAACGTTATGGATTCATCGAGTTTCTTTCTCATTCATCCGCTGAGAAAATCCTCCAGACCTACAATGGAACCACGATGCCAAATACTGATCAAGCTTTCCGGTTAAACTGAGCGAGTTTTAGCACCGGAGAAAAGCGTGGAGAAAGCACTGGTTCAGATCTATCGATATTTGTGGGAGATTTGGCTCCAAATGTAACTGATTCAATGTCGAAGGTAACCCTAATTTCTCCAATTTCAAATCGAAGCTAGAAGGTAACCCTAATTTCCTCATTTTTTAAATCGAAGTTAGAAGGTAACCTTGATTTGATTCAGTAGTTCTAGGTTTTTAGATTTCTCACTTTGACCTTTACAACTACGATTCATCCCAAGATTTAGAAAACTACGTTGTTTATCCAACAACTTATCGTTTCAGAATTTTGGGAGAGAGAATCACGAATATGTTGTTTGCGCCTTACACTGCTGCTCCACCATGTGCGACTCTTCCCTTCCCTAGATTGTCTGCCTCCACCTAGCTTTATCTCATCCATCCCAGTTTCCCTGGTCAACCATGCACCCCTAAACATCTTCAGGTCTGAGTCCTTAAAGCTTCTTTTGCTTTATGTATCATTTGTATGATTTTGGGATAATATCCCAACATTTATTGTCTTGTTGGATTTATTTATCAGGTTTTACACCAATGGGCTATAAGGTGGACTGAGGTGATAGATCAACCAGAGGGGTCATCTTTTTGTACACATTGTGAAGAACCATGTAGTGCTTCTTTCCTTGGTGGATCACCTATATGGTGTTGTTTATGGTGTCAAAGATTAATCCATGTTGATTGTCATAGCAGCATGTATCGTGAAACAGGTGATATTTGTGACATGGGTCCTTTTAAAAGATTGATTTTATCCCCTCTTTATGTTAAAGGACTTGGTAGATCATCATCTGGTGGAATCTTGAGTTCCATTACTTATGGAGCCAATAAGATTGCTTCTTATGTTCTAGCAAGTATCACAAGTCAAAGTAAGAAAAACAAAGGTAATTTCAATCGAGTGAATTTAGATAAAGATAAAGGTATAGGGGAATCGTCTACAGAAAGTACACCAGATGGGAATAATGATGTTAAAGATGATGGTGTTGGTGGGAATAGTAACAGTGACATGGTCAACAAAAAGTTGACTTTCAGGAAAGATCAGAGAGATGAATCCCAAAAGGTGCAAATGATGCAGAGATATGAGCTTGTGAACTTGCGTCCTGATGCAAGACCACTTCTTGTTTTCATCAACAAAAAAAGTGGTGCTACTAAACGTGGTGATTCAATCAGACTAAGAATGAATATTCTTTTGAACCCTGTTCAGGTTCATAGCTTCATACTTATTGATTCTTGATTTATCTTTTGACCAAAATTTCTAAAATCTTGATGAAACTTTTTGTAGATATTTGAGTTGAGTTCAACAGAAGGGCCAGAAGTTGGTCTGTATCTATTCAGAAGAGTACCTCATTTCAGAATTCTTGTCTGTGGAGGAGATGGGACAGCAGGGTGGGTATTGGATGCAATTGAGAAGCAAAATTACGTTTCACCCCCTCCTGTAGCCATTCTACCTGCTGGAACTGGGAATGACTTGACGATAACCAGGTCAGGGTTATAAAAGGTATTTCACATAAGAGCTCAGATTATTATAGTAATTTGATGAGAGGACTGTGTGGTTGGTAATGCCTTACTGGATGGATGAATTAATTGCATCACATGTTCCCTGTTTATACTTATAATAATATTTAGTAGATTAATGGATTTGGGTTTCAGTAACTGGAGATTGCTTTTCTGTCTGCAGTTGAAGAAAGAACATAGCAAGTATGAAGCAGACAGACAAGAAATAAACAACAAATAATCAACCAAAACGTTATGTACGTAAGATCATGCTTTTGTTAGTGTTTTGAAAATGAATTTCTCATTAAGGGCTGCTCTCTTTTAGTGGCATCTCATTTGTATGCAATAACATCTCTGAATATGGTGGTGATCCCAATAGGTAGGTATATTATATGCTTTTTACTTTTTACTAATTTACTAATTTACCCTTTTGGATTTTGAATATTGAAATATGGTAATTTTGAAGGATTTACCTGATGGGACAATCAGCTGGTGCACATATTGCAGCTTGTGCACTTACGGAGCAGACAATTATTGAGTGTGATGCAACACAGCGTACTACATGGAGTGTTTCTCAGATAAAAGCTTATTTGGGCTTATTTGGCTGAACATTTAAACACTCGAGGCCCATACAAGTCACTTTTTTACAGGTATTTTCCATTTTGTCTACTTTTAATATTAAAAAAAAAAGGATAACTTTATATAATTTGTACAGTATTATGGGAGGTGAGTAATCTTTTTGAAAATATTCTCCAGAAATTAGTTTCCTGATTTAATTTAAAAGATAATTATTTATCATTAACCAAGATATAGAGATGAAATATAAAGATTGTTACCAAAATTATATAATGCAGATAACATTGATTCGCTTAAACGATCTTTTACTTGCGTATTTTATTGGTTATTTTGAAGATGTAGCATGTCTAGTTAATCGATGAATATTCACATAATGTGTATTTGATAAATATCTTTCGTCTATCTTTCTTGAAGACAAAAATACAGCAGATAAGTAACCTCAATTTTCAAAAAGGTAGCTAACTTTTGATATAATCTAGTGGATTATAACAACTTTATCCTAAAATCCGTGTGTGAAAACCCCATATATGTATCCAGTAACTGTTGAATTTTGAATGATAATCGCAATGATCTTTTAACGTAAAAATTCAAAACTGCTTCTTCCCATTCTATAATGTGTGTCATTGAAGCTGTCAATTGTACGTTACAGAAATTTATGAAGCTTTAATAACAATTTGCAATTAAAAAAACAACATATCAAAAAAATCTAAACAGAGTTTAACAGAGGTGCAGTGACATGAGCTCCTTCTATAATGGCCCCATTGGAGCCCATCAAGAATCCAAGAATGCCATTGAGATTCCTCTGTAACTCATGAAATGTGTTCAATAGCATGACTTCTGTTGTTGTATAGGCAAAGTCAACAGAGAGAATAGGCTCTTAAATTATTTGTTTTGCAATGTGGGGTTTTCTGCAATTTGAGTTTTTGCAACCTCAAAAATTTGTACTTTATTATTTTTTACCTGTCAATTTGTTAATATAACCCCATAATAAAAGAAACTTTGCCATAATTCGGAATGAATGAAGTTTTTCAACACAAAATGGCATATAAGAGGACAAAGAAATATATCATATCTTTGATAAATACATACAAAAAAAAGTTATGAATTTTTCATTCTTGCACTACATGTGGTTGTTATCATAATTCAATCAGCTTTTACAGGTACATGAATGTTTTAAGAATGTTCATTTTTTCTTCTTGTATCCTGTGAATTCAGCCAACAATAAAAAAGCAGTTTCTCTCTTGCCTCCAATTATTCTTTTTCATGGTACTGCAGATTATTCCATTCCAGCAGACTGCAGGTGTGAGTCTTTTGTTATTTTTTCAATTTAGTTTTTTTTTTTAAAAAAAAATAATAATATATAAGTGTGTTGATGTTTATAGTAAAACGTTTGTGGATACTCTTCAAAGAGTAGGAGCAAAAGCAGAGTTGATGTTGTATGAGGGGAAAACTCATACTGATGTGTTTGTTCAGGTAGTTTATTAAATTTGCATTTTTGGTCCCTGAGTATAATTGATTTTTGCAAATTTGGTCTCCAAAAGGTTATTTTCTTCCAATTTTGGTCATGATTTAAGGTTCTTATAACGTTTTTGGTCCCTCTTCCAAAGAAAAATTGAGCTGATTTTAGAAAAATATTTACTGCCACAACTTGTAATGTTAATGATAGCGAACGTCAAGCATCGCACATGACTCCCCTTTTAAAACTTCTAAAGTGTTCCCCCCTTCACGAGAAGGCACTTTCTCCGGTTAGCAATTTCCCATGATTTTTTTCCTCCTTAACTTTGTTGTTACTAAGTTTAGTCTTCATCCGTTATAGGCTATCAATTTACCAAAGGTATTATGAGTTAGATATGAAAATTAAGGGGAATTCAACTGGTCAAATAAATAAGGACAAACAGGTCAAGGCTTGGGCTAGGGGTCTTTTAGTCATTTTACTTGTTAGTTTAGTATAAATAAGAGGTAAGGAGGAGGAGGAGTTGAGCAGCTATTGATTTTGTTCTTAGAACTATGTTCTTGTAAATGGGGTTTTGACTTTTCAGGTGCAGTTAGCAAATGAGAAGCAGCTTGTTGATCATTACAGCTCCAAGCATCCAAAGGAGAAGCCTCCAGCTTGTAAATGGGGTTTGTGTTGTCTGTTTTTCTTTTTCATTTGCATGATGATGATATGTCTAGTGTTTCTTTTGCTTTGACATTTTCATTTCTGCCAAAACCGAGTATAAAAAAGCTTAATTGATATAGAGATGGTTTTGTTTTGTGATGTGTGATTCTAAATAAAGGGATAAATCCAAGAAAAATCTACTCAGTTATTATAGCAATTTCGTTGTTATAATTGGGTTGATCTTTCAAAGTATGATGTGGTAAGAAGAAAAAGATTGGAAGTATAACGTTGGAATTGGGTAGATTTTTTTTATCATATGATGCATCAATAATAAGGAAAAAATAAAATAAAAGTATAATGTTGTAATAGAAAGAAATGGAAAGCCGTAGGTGTTCAAAACATTCTGATCATGTAGGTGTTCAAAACAATAGAAAATTTTTAAACATATTTCTTTATTGAATTGCATGTTAAGTTACCGATTTGCCATGTGCAGGTTCTGACAGCTCTAGCAACCTCCTTCCATGCCCTGAAGCCTCTCAAAGTTCCTGCATCAGGTTATTCTTTTAGAAAGGAAATTGTCAAAGGAGAATTTAGTCATGGGTTTCTTTTAATGTTGTACATGTTTTGTTTTCTATAATAAATATTATGCAACTAGGTGTGAGACCCGTGTACTACACGGAGATATTACATGAAATGAATATTTGCATTTTTATCCCTTAATAGCATCATAGTTTCATTTGTATCACATAATACATTATGGTGTAAAAACATTATCAAACACAAGTATGATGCTCTTATGGTGTAAAAACAAAAAGCATAATAAAAAAGAACGATACAATGCAGTATTATGACATAGTATAAAGTAGTTTTTATGAGATGAGCAAAATAAACAAATTTGTTGCAATTTGTGTATTTTGTTAAAACACACATATAAAATACAATAAAATCATAAAATTCTATTATATTGGAATAAATAGAAAGCTAATATGTGCTATAAAGGGAATACTTTTCTTAAAGTTGGTTTTTTATTTGCTTTTTTGCGTTTTTTAAGTAATGATGAAAAAATTTGAAAAAAAAAAATCAACCCTTTAACGTATCTATAAAACAAATATTTGTTGGTTTAATTAACATGAGCATTCTACCAAAGAATAAGAAAAGTAAATTATTATAATGGTAACATTTTTGTATTTCTGAATAATGTAGTAGTTATATAAGTGACAAATATATGAAAAAAAAAAACTTGAAAAACTGAATAGAAAAAACACAATGCAATTTTCACTAAAATAATCTTATTAACTCCATAAAGGTAATTCAAACACAATAAAATAATATCAAATTGTTCCAACCATCAAAGCAAAACAAACCCACACAAAGAAAAACCCAAAGTTGAAATAGTTTTAAAAGGGACAATGTACTTAAAATATCCAAGTGGTTTTAAATGCTTAAAGATTCATTTATTTCTCTATTTTTGGAATCAAAAGTTCCATCTTGCCATGTGCCGAAAAGCCATCATCCATGAAAGTTGAACGCACTTTTGTCGATGACATTGCTGGTGGGTCATCAACATCGTAAACTTCAAAAAGATTGTGCTTTAGCTCTGCATTTGGAGATACAACTTTAGAAAAACGGTGTTTGGCCAACGAACTTGTCGCTGTGCTTTTCTCAACATTAGAGGCCGGGGTGATATTATCTCCCGTGAATGATATTGCATCCTTTTTTTGAAGTACATAAAAAATGTTAGTTAAGTAGTAATGCAAATGAAGTTAAATTTAAATTTAAATGTAAAATAAATACCACCTTCAAATTGGCAGTTTCTTGAGATGTGACTTCAAAGGTTGGAGTGTTGAAAGAGTCGGAATCAACATGCTGCAAATAAGAACATAGTAAGAATTACTTAAACAATATAAATATTATAGGGATTAAATAAATTGTGCAAAATTGATACCTGTTCAATTGTAAACTTCTTTTCAAGTTCAGAAAGTATTTTACAGTCAGCAGTCAACTTACGTATTGAATACCCTTGAACTTTATTTTTCAAATTATATTCAGAAACTTCAATCAGAAACGCAAATCTCCTCTCAAGCAGATCAGTGATTTCAACGGGGAAAATAGCAGTATTACCATCCTGCAAGACAAATGCAATTGAATAATGTGTAAGATAAAACATGAGAAAAACAATAAAGTTGTATAGTAAAACAGACCCAACCTCATTAAAAATTTCCAGCAATTCTTGTGCATTTTTTCTTAAAAGCCTATTAGCATCACCATCAAAAAGAGTCAATGAAATTACTCCTGTACGATCTTGGACTCTAATTGGGATTTTAAACCTAAACATATTAAAAAACAATAATGAAATATTACATTAATGTGTAAAAAAATAATAACAAAGATAAAGCATAAAGTATGTGTTCAATACCTAGGAAGAACAGAAACAACTTTATTGTTGCAGACTGAGGATGAACACACAACCGCTTTTTTGCCGGTTGATCCATCATTTAGCTCAATGTTCATCATAATATCTTCATCAACCTTCTTATGACACGATTTACATCCCCAATAATACCATGAAAAATCCGTGCACACACGTTTAACTGTACCAAGCACAATTACTCGGCTTACCTATAAAAATTAGAAGTTGTTTTACAATACAATCAATTGAAATTAGGTAAAACTTAAAAAAAAAAAAAAAGAATACCTTTGTGATTTCTTGGATTTCGGTAATGGGTTTGAAGTCATGTTTCAAAAGAAACTCATCGGTCTCAGAATACAACATGCATGATGAATCTTTGCTACCATTAGCAGACAGATTTTCAAAAGCATTTTTGGAAACCAAACTGTTCATGTTAAAATTATAGTTGTTATATAACATACCTGCTTGGATCGAACCTAATAATGCATTTGTCTTTAAGTCTGTAATCAACGAATCGAGCTTCATTTTAAATAGCCTAGATAGGATATCTGGCCTGTCTTTGGGATTGAGCGTTGTATCCTTAAGAAACCTTCTAATTTCTGGCCACTTTGGATTACATGTTACAATTATGAAAAAGTCCGGGTACCCATACCACTTACAAAGAGACATGGCATCTAAATAGTTTTGCATCATGTACCGTGCACCACCCGTAAAGGAAGAAGGCAAGATCACACGTTTTCCGATGTTGGAGATATCAGTATTTCCATGACTTTGTAGGCTACGCAAAGTTTCATAAGATTCGCATCTAAGAACTTTTTGTTGGTTGCGTACATAATATAGCCGCTCACTTTCGATCATCGTATAGGCATCAACCAGGAATTGTTGAAAAAGTCTTTTTGAATTCAAAACTAATGAAAAAATATTCACTCTGTCCTGAATTCTATAAGCAAAGAATTCTCTCATTATACAGTTGCGTCGTTTGGTATCCGTTGAAGGCGTAACACCTCTATGAGGGATGTCAACTCTATAGCCATCATCTCCATAAGGAAAGAGTAGTGGGTATTGAAGAGCAAGGTAAGTAGGATGTAATTCATTTATATGTTGTAGACTTCCTGATTGAGTTGTTACAATGATATCTCTATTATCAATCGAATCACCAATGTCACCAACAATCAAGGCAGCTACCTCAGAAGCAGTAGGTAGGTTATACGTCCGTCCATCTTTTTGTCTTCTTCCTATAAGACGTAACTTTAAATCCATATGAGGATTTTCAGAAAAACAATCTCTTGCCATTCTATACCACTTAACCAATTCATTCGTTGAATCCAACATAACCTTCAAGAATTGTATGGTCTCGATATCAAGTGAATGAGAAGGTGATATACACCCATCTTTTTCTTTACTGTTAATCATAAAGGTCGTATGAAATATTCAGTAATTAAATAATTAAATATATATAGATAATAAATTTAAAAAAAGCATACAAAAATAAATATGAAGACAAACCTGAAAGCGTTTTGCCTATTTGAAACTTCGTTTTGAGTATCATATATGTAAAGTTGAGAGAACTTTGGTTTGGATCCATATGAAGGTATAAGACTTCCCATACTATGATAATTTTGACCGCTAAGTCTGAAAGTGTACGGAGCATTGCCTTTGTTAATGGAAGAGTCAATTTTTCCACCCATCGAAGTAAATGAAAACATCGAATTGAAGCGACGGATATTCTTCATGAAATATTTGGATTTGGGATCAAGATGACGATAGAGATTTAGGTATTCTGGAGGCGCTTCTTTTAATTCAGGAAGCTCAACTTTGCCTTTACCACAACACATGGAAAAATATGTGTTCTTCCCAGATTTATTACCTCGATGGGCTTCATCTTTCCATAATTTTGCATGACAGATAGCACACACAAGAGTCTCATCACCATGGTCCAAGTAATCTAATATATATAAAAAAGTTGTTAAAAGATTGAAAAAGATTAAAGTTTAATAGAGAATTAGTTTAATTAAAAATAGATGGAGTTATAGCCAAGGAACATTACCTTTTGAGAGACCTGAGATTACATCTTTAAGAATGTGATGATCATTTAAGTCTTCATCTGATGTCAAGTCAAGAAAGGGTATAGCAGATATATTTGCATTCTTCCTTTTTAAAGTTTGATTCCCGAACGATAAATTTATGGAAGAATCTCGAGTGATTCCTGATGAAGTCGATGACCTCATATGATCAAATAATACAGAATATTGTCCATTTCCTGAGGACAATGTTTTAATTGTTAGTATTGAATTTAGAAATTAATTGGATATAAACATAATGCATGTATATCGACATAAGTAACATATAAAAATAAAAAATGTTAAAAGAAATGTATTTGTACCGTTGAAATTGTTAGATGACGGAGTTCTTAGATTAAAATTGGAAGTAGATTCAGAAGTTTGTTGAACGCGACCAAGATTAGCTATAAAATAAAAACATTAGTAACTACAGATATGTATTAAGTAGTTAAAAAAGAAACAAATTGATTTGGATAAATATTATAATAAATTGCAATTCATATGTTCCTAGCTTATATGTAACACCCAAATTTTCAAAACAATTTTTCACATTTTATAAAACACATTTTCATTCATAATCGTTATAAAAACACCATTGGATCACATAGTCAATCATAACATCATATCCCAAGATCATAATAAAAATCTCCCCGTGTGTGTACTGATCAAGCCGGCGCCTTCCCGCGATCCTCGCTGGTACCTGAGACACATAACACAACACTGTAAGCATAAATGCTTAGTGAGTTCCCCAAAATACCACACACAACACATATTAGCCACTCAAGGCTATAACTCTGATGACCCTCTGGTCAAGGTGTCTCTATGGGACCCTCCAGTCCCATAACTCTGTGGGCCCTCTAGCCCTAACTCTGTGGGCCCTCTGGCCCTAACTCTGTGGACCTTCCGGTCCTAACTCTGAAAAATCTGTAACATACATAGCATATAACACATAGAAATCACATCATGCAAAAGCATACAGCATACTCTGTCTCATAGCTCTAATTACCACTCTAGGTAAAGTATAGTGAGAAGACTCACCTCGGGTAACTCGGTAAAGCTCGAACTCTGTAAAATCAGGTCTAGCCTCCGCCTAATCATGTAAAATAAATACTCTCAATCAATACATCTCTCAAGGCTAGACTATTCCTCCTCTTAGTACTCTCAGAAGGGTAAAAGACCATTTTACCCCTCTCATAACTCAAAGGCCCCACTATAGACCAAACCCTAAAAGTCAACCAAAAGTCAACCCTCCGGGTTACGCTGCGCGTACCAGATGTGTACGATGGGCGTACCCGGCAGTCTCTCAGAATCGGGGAACGCCACCCCGTACGCCGCGCGTATTGGGATTACGCCCGGCGTAAATCCCAGTTTCAGTCCCTTAGCTCTTGAGGTCTTAAACAGTTAAGACTCACGTCCAGCTTTTAGATCTGACCATTTTTAAGCCTCTTAATCCATAAAGTCGATGACTTTAAGCCTTTGCATGGCTGAACAAGTCACTAACACCCAAAATATACAATTTCCTAACACTAGAAAGCCCAATACTCAAGCATGATCTCATATCCACGACCAAGATGGGAACTTTATGGATCTATAACACAAATACCACTGAAATGGGACAGATCTAGGTCCATGGAGCACATTACGCTCATAAAGTCTCCACCTTTGGGACTTTTAACCCTAAAATGGTCCATGAAGCAACAAACCAAATGAAGAGGAAAGTTTTGAACTTTATACCTCCAAATGCAGCTCCTTCCTCTGTAGATCTCAGATCCAAACTTGCACTTCAAACTCTAGTCTCCACAAACTCCTCTTCTTCTTCTTCACTAGCACACCAAGGCACTTTTAGCTCCAAAATCACACACACTCACTAAGAACGATGAAAAGTTCTCTCTTAGGGTTTTACTCACTGCTATGGAGGCTGAGAAATGAGCCTTAGCATCCAATATATAGGGCACAAGTCAGAAATTAGGGTTTGCACCTGGACACATTACGCCCAGCGTAACCCTGAGTACGCCCAGCGTACTCAGGCGAGTCCGCGTCCAAAATAAGCGCATGAGTACGCGCAGCGTACTCTTGAGTACGCCCAGCGTACTCATTTGCTACCAATTCCTCTTAAGGGCTTAACTTGACACTTTGAATAAAAGAAGGGCTAAATAGTTGTACCTGAATTTCGGGATGTTACATTATATAAAAAATTGCATTCCCTACTTCAAAATTTTATTTTAAAAAATATTTATTATTTACATTTTTATATTTTATTTTTTGTAATCAACCTGTGTAGTACACGGGTTTAGAAATTAATTGGATATAAACATAATGAATGTATATCGACATAAGTAACATATAAAAATAAAAAATGTTAAAAGAAATGTATTTGTACCGTTGAAATTGTTAGATGACGGAGTTCTTAGATTAAAATTGGAAGTAGATTCGGAAGTTTGTTGAACACGACCAAGATTAGCTATAAAATAAAAACATTAGTAACTACAGATATGTATTAAGTAGTTAAAAAAAGAAACAAATTGATTTGGATAAATATTATAATAAATGGCAATTCGTTCGTTCCTAGCTTATATAAAAAATTTCATTCCTTACTTCAAAATTTTATTTTAAAAATATTCATTATTTACATTTTTATATTTTATTTTTTGTAATCAACTTGTGTAGTACACGGGTTTTGCACCTAGTATTTTTCATAAATTATGTATACAATACATGTCGGCGTGGTGGACAATGTTTGATTGTTAGCATTGAATTTAGAAATGAATCGGATACAAACATAAATTGAAACATGTATAATGCATGCAAAAAATCGACATAAGTAACATATAAAATAAAAAATATTAAACGGAATGTATTCGTACCGTTGGAAATGTTAGATAACGGAGTTCTTAAATTAAAATTGGAAGTAGATTCGAAATTTTGTTGAACACGACCACGATTAGCTATAAAATAAAAACATTAGTAAATACAAATACATATCAATTAGTTCAAAAGTAACAAACATATTCGGATAAACGAATAAATTTTACATACTATATGGAATACCTATTGGCGTGGTGGTCATATCATTACATTTTCTCTTATCCAAATACATTTTTCTTTGTTTTCTTTTGACCTTGGGATCGTTATATAATGGACCTTTGCTATTAACATTGGAAGAAGATTGGAAACTTGTGTGCTGATATCCATATGCTATATTTGGGTTAACATTTTCATCAAAACGGGTAACAAATGTAGAATTATCTGAATAAATTATATGTTGTTGCCGATAACCCACATCTGATATATAAAAGTAACAAAAATAAATAAGAAAATATTTTAGTTATATGACATAAAGATTCGATTGGATATTATACAATATTTTGTATAAATTAATTGATATTAACCTCTCAAATTACAATATAAAACATTCAATTGTATACAAACGATTACCAATTGGCATGGTAGATGTAACATTGGATTTTCTTTTATCCATATGTAATTTTCTATGTTTTCGTCTTTCTTTAGGGTCCGTAGAATCCATATCCTGTTCGAAACCGTTAAACTTTTATATTCCTGTAATAAATAGTGTAACGAAAAGTGTTAATTTTTTTAATTAAGTTGTTATTTTTAAGACAATTGAATATATTTTTGCTTGTAATGATGGTGTTTATGTCCATATGATCTTTGAATATAACCACAACCATACTCAATTCCACAAGAAACTAAAAAAACCACATCAACAACGGATGTTGTTCCGGCTGCAGCACATTCATACACATAAAACAGAATTAAAGACAGACAAATACAAATGACATACATAATTACACACAAACAGACAGTGATAACATGTTTAAAAAAAATAATTGAGTTCAGCGCTGTGTAGAAGCATATTCCAACCTTGTGTAGAAGCTGCAAGGTAACAAATATACACTTTATTTAAACAAATTAGTATATATAATGACAGTAAAATGTAGTAAAATGTATGCAGGATGTTGCATTTTTGAAAAATAAATGTTCGCATACACAAAAAGTAAAACATAGTACTTTCAATTTGGTGTTTCTAAAAAGTTAATAATACCTCAAGTACCAACTACCTGCATAGAATGAATTTCCTTTTATCTTCTCTTGTCTGAATTTGTTATCAAAGATTGTCTGTTTTCTTGCCATTTTGGGATGCAAAATGTGAATATTTCCTATTTGTTTTTTAAGTCAAACCTTCTTACAGATAGGTGGTGGTAGTGTTCCCAACACACTTGTCATTGCAAATTGTTAAGTTGTCAAATTTAGAGTAACAGCAACAGAACACGTATCACAGGTGAGTCCATTAAGAATTTCAAACCTGTTGCCTCTAATTCCAACACATTTGTCATTGCAAATTGTTAAGTTGTCATATTTGGGTATGCAATATTGGAGTGCTAATGTACAATTAAAAGTAAAGAAGATTACGACTTATTCATTTATGATTATAGAGTGATGGTTAATTAGTGAATTGTTCCTTAATTGAAGTCGTTTATTAACATTCTGAGAAACTTGCAAATTACACAAAGTGGGTTATTTCAACTAACCTAAACCATTAACCATCAAGGAGGATACATAGCAAGCAGTTATATAATCAAACACCTCGCCATATTACGCCTAACATAGGTATCGCTTCAAACATATGTTCATGTTATGTACTAACAAAGAGATTTAAATTTTATTAAAAACATTAATGGTATTTCAGATATTTTGACTTCTATCATTAAAATTTGTATGTCGAATCATATATCTTTTCACAATTGATTTATATTAATAATTAATAATTCATGACTATTGGTTTCAAGCAGCAATAGTGGTAGCCAGAATAAAACGAATTAACAAAGCACAGGAGATAAATAATACATTTGGTGTGCAAGGAAAATAGAATCATACATACCAAAAACTATTATGAGCATATAATCAAACAGTTGGTGTGCAAGGAAAATAGAATCGTACCTGTAATGACGCCAACAATTAAACCGAGAACATGGAAGATCGATACTTGCAAGGGTTAGAGCCTGAAGATCGATGGAGATCCTAAAGGTCGATGCTGGCAGATCGAGAAATTGGAAGATCGATGTCGGAGTTTTGGGGTCAATTGCTGATCGAAGATGGAAAGCGTGATGATCGATTGAGAGAATAATTGTAGCCGGCTGTAAAATGGCAGAGGAGGAAGAGGCGTTGTAGAGATGGGAGTTTCGTTGGAGAAGAGGGAGTCGATGGAGAATTGGAGATGTAAAATGAAGGTATAGAAAAAATCAATTGTAGAGCTGTCATTAATTATGGCATTCATGGCATTCATTACATTACAAATATATCAATTGTTTTTGAAGGAAGCATTTATTTTTCTCAAATATTGTAACCGATATAAGTTGTGATATATGAACAAATCAGAAAATTACATGTGGAAATAAATAAGTTCTAAAAATCTATTAAAATGCCATGTGTCCAAATCACTGAGGAAATGACATGTGGCAGAGAATGAGTTTTATTTATTAGTATAGATACTAGCAATGTGTTACATTTACATACTATTGGAATGATTATTTGTATTTGACATATATGTGCAATGAATTATCATTATTGTTTATGGTATTTTATTTTGTATTATGGGACTTTTAATGTGTTATTTAATTTGAAAATTAGTAAATCTATCAAAAATATATAATTTTAAAAACATTTAAAATTATGACACGCAAAAATGCGTGTCTTCTTCCTTTATGACATGGGCTTCCTTGATACGAATTGCGTGTCATAAACACGCGTGTCGTAAGGTTACGACACGCAACTGCATGTCGTCTTCCTTTATGACAGGCCTTCCTTGATACGAAATGCGCGTCGTAAATGCATGTCATAAATGCGCGTCGTCTATAGACGACGCGCAAAAGCGTGTCGTCTCTCGTTATGACATGGCCTTCCTTGACACGCATTTGCGCGTCGTCTGAGCGTTTTATGACGCGCATTGCGCGTCGTAAAAGGCTGTTTTTCTAGTAGTGTTTATGAATTTCTACACTCGATTTATTCCTTTGCACAAGCTTCTTTCCCTTGAAATATGTGTGATTTTTGTTGTCTATTAAGTGTTTGATTAAATGCCCTAATGAAATCTATTTTATGAATAAATCACACATCATACAGGTTTAGAATTACAATTTTGTCTGTATCGTATATTTATCCCAGTTAATGATCTAAAATCCTTAAGAACTTACTCTAAGATTGTCAATGCATTTCTTTTATATTTTACAAAATATGAATGCAAAAGGATTCGTGGTAAGAAATAAGGGGCAAGAAAAAGAAATTTCTATCCATGGACTTCAATGGCATTTTCAACTCTGTCTGAGTACTAGCATCTAGAGCAGAATTATAGTAACAAAAAAGATGTTGGAATGTGAATGATAATTGAGCCATATGATTTTTGAGAGAGAAAAGTTATAGGTGTTCTAGATGAAAAGTATGAAAACTAAGAATAAGAAAGAGGAGAATAAATAATAGCTAAGACACCAAACCCTAATGGGCTAAAGGCTAAAGGGCCCATAAACAAGTGGGCTAACTATATATAGGCTAATATCCCCCTCAACTCATAATGTCACAACAATAAGCATTGTGAGTTTTTCACACAAAAAACAAAACCGAGATGCTGATACAGCCTTCGTAAAAATATTCGCAAGCTGCATTGTTGATGAAACAAACGGAAGGGATATGGTTCCGTGCTGTAAGTGATGACGTGTGAAGTGACAATCAATCTCAATGTGCTTCGTCTGCTCATGGAAAACAAAATTCTTAGCAATTTGTATCACACTTTTGTTGTCGTGATGCAGGGGAGTAGGTGATGAAATATGAAACCCCATATCCACAAGAAGTCACCATAACCAGATAATCTCACATGTAGTCACAGCAATTGCACGATACTCAGCCTCCGTGGAAGATCTAGAGACAACATCCTGTTTCTTGCTTTTCCATGAAATGAGAGACTCTCCAAGAAACACACAAAATCCTGTAGTGGATTTACAATCATGACGATCAACATCCCAATCAACATCACTATAGGTACGTAACTCAAGATAAGACGCTGAGGGAAACAAGAGGGTCTGAAACTGAGTGCCACGAAGATATCTCAGAATAAGGAGAACAGCTCCCCAATAAACAAAGGTAGGAGCAGTAATAAGCTGACTGAGAACATGAACAACATGAGCAATATTTGGACAGGTAACTGTGAGATAAACCAAACTCCCAACAAAAATCTGGTAAAGATTTGGATCGGACAAAGGAACATCATCAGTAGGAGAGTACCGTGCATTAGTTTCAAGAGGAGTATCTAAAGTCCGATTGTCAGAGAGGCCCGCCCGTGTAAATAAGTCACATATATATATATATATATATATATATATATATATATATATATATATATATATATATATATATATGTATGTATATATATAATCTGAGAAGGAAGATACCCTTTCTTAGACTGAGCTACCTCAATACCCAAGAAATAATGCAGTAAGCCCAAATCCTTCATAGAAAAACGATGAGCTAGATGATGCTTAAAAGACTCAATATCACCATGGTTATCACCAATAATAATTATGTCAACCACATATAAGGTTAAAAGGATCCGTCTTGTACTCGAGCATCAAACAAATAATGTCGAATCATGGTTACTTTGAACAAATCCAAGGGAGGTAATCACTGTGGAGAATTTCTTAAATCAAGCACGAGGAGCTTGTTTAAGACCATACAAAGCTTTGCGAAACCGACAAAGGCTAGTTTTGAATTCCTGGGGGAGGAGACATATAAACCTCTTCATGGAGGTCACCATTCAAAAAAGTATTCTCGACATCCATTTGAAAGATCTTCCACTGTCGAACAGATGAAACCACAATCATATTACAGACTGTCTTTATCTTTGCCACTGGGGCAACAGTCTCCTTATAGTCAAAATCGTACTGTTAAGAATAGCCTTTTGCTACAAGTATGGCCTTGTACCGCTCAACAGACCCATCCTATTTTGTTTTTATCTTGTGAACCCAACGACAACCAATCGTATGTTTCCCAGGAGGAAGAGAAACCAAATACCATGTATGAGTCTGATGAAGAGCAATGAGTTCCTCATCCATATCATTCTGCCAAAGAGGATCTAATACAAATTCTCTACAAGATTCAGGTTCAGACAAATTGTGGATGCTTGCTATAAATGAAGCGAATGGTCCTGAGTATGTAGAGTAGGCACGGACTCAGGAGAAGAAGAAGTCGAGGAAAACTCTGAAGAAGGAGGTATGTCCTGAACTAGAGGATTAGGCGTCATAGATGAATCTCGAGCCTCTATATCCTCATCAAAAGGATTAATATGTAGAAGATCTGACTTCGTTACATCATGGACTGTAGAAGGAATCGAGTAGAAAGGAATATGTTCCAAAAAGGTGACATGTTGGGAAACATATAACTTCTAACTCACAGGATCATAGCAACGATATCCTTTCTGTCCATCACCATACCCCAAGAATACACAAATAGCAGATTTCAGTCCCAACTTGTTCCTCTGAACTGTTGGATTAGGTGTCTATGTCCATAACTATAATTGGTATATTCTTGAATTGATAGAAGCACAATCCTTTTGGGTTGCCTTCATACTAGCAAATAGACAGGATGACCTATTCAGAAAGAGGAAGAATTTATTATTTGATTAATAAATTGAAATGAATGATTTATTAATGTATTATGGAAATAATATATTAATTGGAAATCATATTATTTAAATAATAGTTAATCAGAAATTAAATGGAATTAATTTTGGGATTAATTGAATTAATGAAAAGTGCAGGGGTTGTTTGACAATTTATTGATAGTTGAGGAAACAAGCTCTAGAACCCTCATAATGAGGATTGGACGAAATCTTCTGTGAAATCCCTATAATTTTCGTCCAAGGGCTTATGGATGGATGGTTTAGGGTTTTCTTGGTCCTTAAACAAAGCAATTAGGGTTTCCTACTTGTAACCCTAGCTTTGGCTCTAAGTCACCTCACCATATAAAGACCCATACCCTTGTTAATTTTCGGCCACTAGAAACCCTAGAAAGTTATAGCCGAAAATTAAAGCTTCCTCCTCCTCTCTCATATCTCATCCTCTTGCTAAGTGTGTTTGTGATTCATTAGATGTGTTACACTTGTGCACTTGCTCTCAAGCTTCAAGTTATTCAAGGTTATTGGATTGTTATTACTACATAACAATCAAAGGTATGTATCATAACTCTTTATTATGTGAAATTTTGATTATTTATTAGATCTAGGGTTTGCATATTGTTGTTCATATTGTATGTTCAATTAGAGAAGACATAGATCTAATTAAGGTTGCATGCACACATTGGATTGTATGTTATGCTCAAAACCTATCAGTGGTATCAGAGTCTAGGTTTACTTTTCTATTCAATTGATACTAATATTAACTTGAACAAGGAGAAGAAAAACAGAATCTGAATTCTGTTCCGACACCACGACGTGGTGACCTTCACCACGACATGGTGACCTTCGATTTTGGTATGCCACGACGTGGTGATTATTTACCGTGATGGGGTAAGCTCTCAGATCCAAAATTATCGATTTTAAGATATGTTATGAATTTGAATAGGATAATTACCTTTTATATTGTTGTTTAGTTGTATAAATCTGAATATTTTGAAATGTAATTTGATATCCTTATCTTAAATTCGTAATTGGTTTTATTTTTCAATTTAATTAATTAGATATTAATTTTGAAATTTTAAAATATAACCTTAGTATTTTGAAAAGTTTAAAATACATCCTTATGGATATTATTATTAATTTAATTAATTGATTTGTTAAAGGATAATTATAAATCCATAATTTGTTTAAATTTAATTAAATTAAAAGTTTAATTTATTAAAGATTAAACCCTTTCTATTTTAAAATGTTTTAAAATACACCCTTATATTATATGTAACATTAAAAGTTTAATTTTGCTACATATATATAAGACAAGTCATTCGAACCGCTAGTACGCCTCATTCATGAAGTCGGTCTATAAGGGGAGTTTAAGGAAGCGGCCTATAAAATGACTGTCATTGAGTATCCACTCTTATCCACCGCTCCTTTAATTGGTGGAGGGTCGTTGGCGGAACGGGTTTGATAAGATAATTAATTCTCATTAAAAAGTATAATGAAATTATAAAGTAACTAAATGTTTTTTATAAAATTCCCAAGTCGTAGTTACTTTAGGAAAAATGTGAATTTGATGCTAATCCATGAACTTGCACATTGCACTTTATATAAGTCGTTAGTGGAGCGTGTGAGGTTAACCGACACTAATATAAAGGGTGGCAATGAGTGTCTTGAAAATTATCATTAATTAATGGAGCGTGTGTGGCTAACCGACACATTGATTAGATGATAAATGACATCAAGAGTACCAAGCTAATTTGCATGGTTATTCACATCTCGTTTGTCATCCTTGGCATCCCAGCAAAGTGAGAGCATAATTGGGATTAAACATGCCATTGAATAGTTCAATGAATCTCAAAAGATCTAGGAGTTTCATAAGATTGAAATTGGTAAATGCTTTACCTACCTAAATAGATTTGAATTTGATTATGGCATCCCTCTTCAAAGTTTGAATCGAAAATATGGATCCTAGCCTTAATTTAAATTTTTGGGTTAATAATTAAGGATTAAAATCAACTAACTTAAATTCTCTTATCTCCTATTATAGATGCCAAGTTCAGACAACAATGGTCTTCCTCGTCCTTCTGGAAATGTTTTTCCTTTTCAATCTAAAGATGATCTTCCACATGTTGATCAAGTGATAAGATTAATAACATAAACAGCAGTTAAGACTGCTTCTCCCCAAAAGGCACTAGGAACTTGCGCACACAAGAGCAATGATCGAGTTGTCTCAACAATATGATGGTGTTTCCGTTCTGCCACACCGTTTTGTTGAGGAGTAACAGTACACGATGATTAGTGTATGGTACCATCAGAAGAAAGTAACTGAGTAAAATCATTAGAGGTATATTCACCCCCTAAAGTCACACCGGAAGCACTTTATCACAGCTGAATGTTGAGTTTTAATAAGAGCTCTAAAATTTTTGTAAATACCAAAGAAATCAGATATGTGTTTCATAAGATAAACCCAAGTATAGGGAGTATAATCATCTATAAAAGATACATAATAGGTCGACCCACCATTTGTGGATACTGGTGTAGGACCCCAAACATCAGAATGAATAATATCAAAATGAGCAATAGACCAAGACATACTTTTACTAGAAAGGTAAAGCAGAGAATGTTCAAATCACCCAAAACACCACTAGAAGCAAGAAAACTCAAAAGTGATACAAATACATATCCCAAACGATAATGTCAAAGATAAAACTGAGACGCCAAAGGACTCAAACGAAAAGAAGAAAAATCAATGCTGGAGGCAGCAAGAGCAGACACTTTGAGGCGGCTGATCCCAATCACCTTTTAAGTGTGTTAGTCCTGTATAACACATACGAAAGTAGAAAAGAACACCCAATTACCAGACTTACAAAACTGGCTGACCGAAACTGTAAAATCCCAAAATTCAAGACGAAAAATTTCATTATCAATTTAAAGATTCATAAAACATATTATTAAAAATGTCACCAATGTTATCTCATATCATGAGAAACCATAAGTCAAATATCTCAAAAAAAATCATAAGAAAATAATTTCAGAGTACAAATCCCAAGAATCTCATGTGTGGAAAATCGTGTGTGTGATGCGCTGCAGTCATGCCTGCTCCTTTCCCTTCGAAGAAGAGGTACCTGAAACCAAAAATATAAACTGTAAGTACAAAGCTTAGTGAGTTCCCCCATCATACCACATACCACACAATAACATACTGTCAGGCATATCTGGGTGCCTGACCTACCCCTTCGGTCACTTTCAACCGGTAACCGCCTAACATATATGGGTGTTGGCCTACCCCTTCGGTCTCTTTGAACTGGATACTGCCTAGCATATCTGGGTGTTGGCCTAACCCTTTGATCTCTTTCAATCGGATACGGGGACTATTTCACCCCTATCACTACCACATAATACCCTAGCATATACACATATATCATATACTGCCTAGCATATCTGGGTGCTGGCCTACTCCTTCGGTCTCTTTCAACCGGATATCCGGGGACTATTTCACCCCTTACCACTACCACCTAATAACATAGCATACTGGCACATAAAGCATAACAGATAGTGATATACCATACAATTATCAAAAAGACAATCATCTCAACTATAATCACCTACTAGTGGGCTGACATTAGTGCCTTAGACCCACTTCTACTAGAAGGTAACTCACCTCGCAAAGTTGAGTGACGAATCTCATGGAAAGGAATCTCCAACAGCTGCTCCGAAGATTGGCCGGCTATCATTATCATAACAACACTTAGTCAAAATCCATAATACTTCTCAGGGTAAAATGACCATTTTACCCCATGGTCTAATTCGGACCATACCCAAAGCCCATTTCCATCTTATCTTTCCAATCCCACTAATGGCCCAATTTTCTAAATTGGGCCAAACTCCTCAAATGGGCCTTATCACAAGCCCAATAAATCCTTAGCCCAAAATAAGTAATTTCGAATGGCCCATTATGGTCCAAAAGGCCCAATACTTTAAATCTCAGTTCTAGGCCCAGAAACTCTACTCCACAGTGGGCCATGAGGCCCAACCATCCAGGCCCAAACTTCTAAGGCCCAAAAACCCAAGTTCGCCACTCTAAATGCATACGCGCGGCGTACCTGGCACGTACGCCCAGCGTACGCTGGCCTTGACCGAAAACGGGAAGTTGACCCAGTACACCCAGCGTACTGTCCAGCTTCCTTGGGGCTCCGGTTTTTACTTAATCCATTAATTCCTCACGTCCAAAATATAGATCAAGGTCCTTTAAGACATCCTAATCCATAAAGTCACAAACTTTATGTGCTTACATGCATGGATGGGGGTCAAAACATGATTTTGGTCCTTAAAGAAACTTTGTGACCTTCAAACACTTGCATTGTTGTGGCTTAACCATCAAGGTCCGATTTTTATGACTTTAAGCGCTTCCAAGAGCTCAAAAGGACAGATCTTATGGTCTGAAACTGTCAAGATAGTAGAAACCTCAACAATGGAGTCCAAAAGTGACATAAAACACCCTAAAATCAAATCTAAGCATGCAATGATCTTGTTTGAAGCTTGGTACCTCAAATAAGTCAGAAATGAGGCCAAACTTCTGGATCTACAAGCCCTTTCCAAGCTCTTGCTCCTTCTTCAAACTCCTTCTTCTTATAAGTTTCGGACGTTACAAATATCCCCCACTTGAATTAGACTTCGTCCTCGAAGTCTATCTCTGTTACCGGGAATAACTCGGGTAATGCTCTCTCATCTCGTCCTCTAGCTCCCATATCCATTCCAAGCCCATACGATGTTGTCACTGCACCTTCACCAACTCGACCCTCTTGTTTCTCAGGTCCTTCGTCTTCCTGTCGAGAATGGCTACGGGCCTCTCGATGTAGTTTAGGATGTCATCCACATGAATATCCTCCAATGGTGTTGGATTAGGTTTCAAAGCCCATAACTATAATTGGTATGTACTTGACCCGATAGTAGCATGGTCCATTTGGGTTGCATTCACCGGAACAATTTGATAGGAAGGATCTTTGAGAAATAGGTTATTTGTGATTTATTAATATATTATAAGTATAATATATTAATTTAGAAATCATATTATTTAATTGGTATTGATCAAGAATTAATTTGGAATTAATTTAGTAATCAAAAGAGACTGATTAAATTAACAGGGGCTGATTATGTAAATCCGTGATACATATGGTTCGGGCTAATGATCCATGATTGATTAGTGATAGATTAAGCTTATGTGAGACTCCATGAAGTGTTAGTCCAAACGAATTGTTGGATCAAAAGCCTAAGGGAATGGTTTAGGGTTAGAAGTGACCCTTGGAATTCTACACTATATATGTAACCCCTAAGCCCCTAAAATCGAAACACAAGTATTCTAAGAAGAGCATAGACGATTTTGGTGCTTCCTAAACCTCTCTCATAATCCTCCATTTGTTCTTTGTGTTTTGTGACTTATTTGAGGCATCACATTTGAGGTGCTAAGCTCTTGTAAGGCCAAGTTCTACAAGCTACAACAAAGAGGTAATCATCTAACTCGTTTTTATGTTTCAAATATCAATGTTGTATGCTAGTTAGGCTTCATGCTTTGGAAAATGAAAATTGCATGTATAACTAGAGAAACTTAGATCTAAAGCATTAGGGTTGTATATGCACCATAGGGATGTTATAGTGCCCAAAACCATTCAGTGGTATCAGAGACTAGGGAGTTTTCTATTATATTGATGGATTGGTTAAATTTTCAAAGATGAAAAAGTCTTATTTTTGGCCTCTGACTGATGGAACCGACGAGTCAAATTATCTGTCTCGACGAGTTCACTCACAGACTGACAACTCGACAAGTCCAGTTCATGCACTCGACGAGTAGGATCTTCTGCTTGCAGATATTCGAGTTTTTTGGCCAGTTTTAGATTAGAATCATTACCACAAACTGTTTTGACTAATAAATTTTTTTTTATGATAAGGTAATGATTATCTTCATCCAAATTGAAAGATATTTGTCAAATTTTAAGATAATTACTAGATTATATGATAAGCTAATTATTTGTATTCTTTGATTCGAAATTATCTTGCTATATGATTTAAATTAGATCAAATTGGTAAATGATAAAAAAATGTGATTATTTTACTTGTTTAAAATTTGATCTAAATGGCTTTGAAGAGTTACAAAACTTGCCATCAAGTTTTGGAATTCAAAAGGTCTTGAAGAGTTACAAAACTTGCCATCAAGTTTTGGAATCCAAAAGGTTTTGAAGAGTTTCAAAATTTGCCCTCAAGTTTTGGAATTTAAAAGGTCTCATTTATGAAACATTAAAGAGTTTTTGAAGAGTTTTAAAACTTGCCCTCAAGTTTTGGAATTTGAAAGAGGCTCATTTATGAAACATTAAATTCTAAACCCTAGAATTTTAAAAGTTTAAAATTCAACCCTTATACTATTAAAATATTAAAGGATTAATACTTATATATATGTATAAGACAAGTCAGTCTTACCGTTAATAGGCCTCATTCATGAAGCTAGTCTATAAGGGGGGTATAAGGAAATTGCCTATAAAATGGCAATTGAATGAGTGTCCACTCTCACCCACTGCTTCCTTGACTGGTGGAGGGTCGTTAGCCGAACGGGTAGGATAGGACATTAATTCTCGTTAAAAAGTATAATTATAATTATAAAACTAACTAAATGTTTTTCTAAATTCCTAATCTTCGTTACTTTAGGAAAAAAAAGTGAAATTGGTGCTATTCCATGAAATTGCACTTTGCACCTTGCCAAGTCCTTAATGGAGTGTGTGTGGTTAACCGGCACACTAACTTGGACTAGCAAGGGTGGCAAAGGATAGCTCGATGTTTATCATAGATCAATGGAGCGTCTGTGGTTAACCGGCACATTGATTAGGTGATAAATGACATCGAGAGTACCAATCACATTTTCATGGTTATTCACACCTTGTTTGTGATCCTCGGTATCCCAGTCACAAACTTGAAGGGCATAATCGAGATTTATACATGGAATTGAAAAGTTCAATGAATCTCAAAGAATCTAGGAATCTCAATTCATTTAAAACCTAATCTTCTTTTCGTTTTTCATGGTTGAAATTGGTAAATCGTCAATTACCTACTTTCAAATATTTTGCAATTGGATTACGGCACCCCTCTTCCGAATTGTAGAATATTATGTTGGGTCCTAGCCTTAATATTTCATTTGGGTGTTATATTAAGGATTCTTATATAATCTAAACTTTGTATTTCTTTTCAGATGTCTACCCCAAACACTACTTCAAACTCAAACTCTTCCTGCTCTTTCTTCCTCATGAACTTTTGTGGGAGGTTCATTTTTGATGGATCGAATTTCAATTATTGGATTTGAAACATCCGCATTACCATTCGATACGAGGAAAAAGAGTATGTCCTCGACAAAGAGCTTAAGGAGATTGATGAATCTATTGCCACTCCTGAACATATAGCTGATTATAGGTCTCATGAGAAGGACACGGAAAAGTTGTCGTGCATCATGATAGCCACTATGACTCCTAAGCTTCAGAAGTCATATGAGGACTTCTGGCCTTTCGCGATGCACCAAGAATTGATGGAAAGGTACCATCAAAGTGCTCGAAAGGAAAGGTATGAAATACTCCATGATAACAACCAAAATAAAGGATGGAGAGTCCATCACAGCCCACTTACAGAAGATGAAACGATATGTAGACCGCTTGCTGAAGTTCAATGTCAATTTTGATGAAGAGTTGGCTATCGACATTATCCTACACTCTTTACCTTCTTGTTATGATCAGTTCAGAATGACTTACCATATGAATAAGGAGGAAGTCACACTAAGCAAGCTTCAAGGCCTACTGAGAACTGCTTAGAGTAGTTTAAAAGGCAAGTCTGTTGTACCCACTCCTGCTACTGCTGACCCTATTCTGGAAATTAGACATGGAAAAGGGAAGAAAAGGAAGGCTCCTTCTAAGAGCCACAACGGAAAGTCCCATAATGGATCCTCTTCTAGTGGGACCAAAGGTGGTTCTGCTACTTCCTCTTCCAATCCGAAAGAAGCAGAGTGCTTCTGTTGTCATGATAAAGGGCACTGGAAACGAAGCTGCCCCAAATACTTGCAGGACATGAAGGATGGGAAAATAAAGCCCACCTTCACATGTATTTACACTATTCTATCTAATAACTCATCACATGCTAATTCTTGGGTCCTTGATACAGGATGTGGTTTTCACATTTGTTCTGATTTGCAGGGTCTAAAAAGAAGTAGGGTTGTGGGCACGAGAAGATGAACCTGATCATGCGGAATAGGAAAGTGTCGCATGTCACCAAGATTGGAGTTTATTCTTTATTGCTTAATAATGGGTTAGAGTTAGATTTGAATAATTGTTGCTACTCGTCGGATATGGCGAGAAACATTATTTATTTTCATGGGTTGTATAAACCAAGTTTTAGATTTTTATTTAATAATGAAATTGGTTCTCTAAATGCTTTTTATAATGGTATTTTTTATTTTGAAGCATTGCCTTGTAATGGTATATATGAAACTGTGATGGTTGTAGACAACTTAGGAAATAATGTATTGCATATTGATTCGTCCAATGTATGGCATTGTTGTCTTGGACATGTCAACAAGAAGCGCATAGCCCAACTCCAAAAGAATGGAGTGTTGGAGTCATTTGACTTAAAGTCGGATGACACGTGCGAATCTTGTTTGCATGGAAAGATGACCAAGTCACCTTTCACTGTTAGGGTTTGTTGGATTTCATACAAACCGATGTGTGTGGACCCTTCAGATCCGCTACAGGGGATGCTAACCGCTTCTATGTAACCTTTACCGACGATTATAATAGATATGGATATGTCTACATAATCATGCACAAGTCGGAAACCTTTGAAAAGTTCAAAGAGTTTACGCAAGAAGTGGAGAATCAATTGGGCAGGAAGATAAAGATACTCCGATCCGATTGAGGTGGGGAGTATCATAGTATTGAGTTCGCTATCTTAAGGAATGTGGAATTGTTTAACAATTGACGCCACCTAGGACACCACAACTTAATAGTGTGGCTGAGAGGCGCAATCGAACCTTGTTGGATATGGTTCGTTCCCAGATGAGTCGAGCTTCGTCACCTATCTCATTTTGGGGGTATGCATTATAGATTGCCGCCCATATCCTTAATCTAGTCCCAACTAAGAAGGTTGCCAAAACGCCTCACGAAATGTGGACAGGGAAGGTTCCCTCGTTAGCGCATATCAAGGTTTGGGGTTGCGAGGCTTTCGTAAGACGAGAGACTCACGACAAGCTCGAACCTCGTAGTGAGCGTTGTATTTTCATCGGCTACCCACATAAGTCCTTTGGATATCTCTTCTATAGACCGAGTGACAATGTTGTCTTCGTTGCGAGGAGATGGGTTTTCCGTGAAAGAGAACTCATATGTCAAGAGGACAGTGGGAGGCAAATTGACCTTGAAGAGTTTCAAGAGTTAAGTGGTGAAGGAACCTCAAACACTAGCACTCAACCCGAGGAGGAAATTCCTGTTCAACCAGTTGACGTGCCCTTACCTATGAGACGTTCTAGTAGAGTTAGAATGGGACCTGAGTTTTATGGTTTCCATATTGCTACAGATGGTGATACGTTTATCATTGATAGTACACTGGTAAATTTGGATGAGCCTAATAACTACAAGGAAGCCATGGCGGGCCCTGAGTCTACAAAATAGAAAAGAGGCTATGGACAGCGAGATTTAGTCCATGTATGATAATCAAGTTTGGAACTTGGTTGACAATGTGCCTGGTCATAAGACGGTCAGGTGCAAATGGATCTTCAAGAAGAAGACCGATATGGATGGGAAACTACACACATATAAGGCATGATTGGTTGCGAAGGGCTTTACTCAAACTCCTGGAGTTTACTATGACAAGACCTTCTCACCAGTGGCCAAAATCAAGTCTATAAGGGTTATGCTAGCCATAGCTGCATTTCATGATTATGAAATATGGCAAATGGATGTCAAAACTGCTTTCCTAAATGGGAAGTTTGCTGAAGATGTTTACATGACTCAGCCATAAGGTTTTATCGATGCGAAGTACCTTAATAGATTGTGTAAGCTTGAGAAATCCATTTATGGATTGAAACAAGCATCTCGCAGATGGAATCTTTGTTTCGATGAGAAAGTCAAACAATTTGGCTTTTCGAGAAGCGAGGATGAGTCCTGCATATATGTCAAAGCTAGTGGGAGTATAGTTAGCTTTCTGGTATTGTATGTAGACGACATATTTCTCATAGGAAACGACGTTCCAACCTTGCAGAAGGTTAAGTCCTGGCTTGGAAAGTGTTTTGCTATGAAGGACCTTGGGGAAGCTACTTACATTCTAGGGATAAGGATATTAAGAAATAGGAGTAAAAGACTAATAGGACTTAGTCAAAGTACCTACTTGGACAAGGTGTTGAAACTTTTGAACATGGAGAACTCCAAGAAAGGAGAATTACCTATCTAGAGCAATACCAAATTGAGTAAGACTCAAAGCCCGAGTACCGATGCCGAGATAGCAGAGATGAGCCGAGTACCATATGCTTCTGCAATTGGCTTGATCATGTATGCTATGACATGTACTCGCCCTGATGTGGCCTTTGCTTTGAGCATGGTCAGCAGATATCAGGGGAATCCTGGTAGAGCTCACTGGACTGCGATAAAGAATATTCTTATGTACCTACAGAGGACTAAGGACCGAGTCCTTACCCTTGGTGGGAGTGATGACTTAACAATGACAGGGTATAGTGACGCCAGTTTTCATACCGATAGAGATAACTTCTGCTCTCATTCGGGCTGGGTATTTACCCTAAGTGGAGGAGCAGTAACTTGGAAAAGTTCCAAAAAAGAGACTGTATCTGATTCAACGTGCGAATCAGAGTACATAGCAGCAAGTGAAGTGTCGAAGGAGGCGATATGGCTAAAGAACTTCATCGGAGACCTTGGAGTTGTACCAGCTGTAAATGAGCCTATGGAGATTTTTTATGATAGCGAGAGTGCGGTCGCCTTAACCAAGGAACCAAGGGATCATGGCAGATCCAGGCACATCAACAGAAAATATCACTTCATAAGCCATCGGATAGAAGAAGGACTCCTCGTAGTAAAGAGGGTATCGTCAGAGGAGAACCCATCAGATCCCCTTACGAAGGGACTGACTAGGGTTAAGCACTTGCAGCATGCTAGGAGTATTGGGCTGAAGGACGATATTATTGTTAGTGATTAGATAGTTGTTCAGAAACTTGTAATAGATAAAATATAATTGACATTTGATGATTGAATAAAAGGAGTTTTATTTATGAGTAAAGTTACTATCTTGTGTCAATTGTTTACTATTGTTTCAATTTACATGTTTTGACTTCCAGAATGATAAGATTATTCAAACCATCCACAGTCGATCATACTTTGGAAGTAGGCTATGAGGTTAAACTGTCATGAATTGGCTTGTAGATTATCAAAAGTGTTTAGACATAGCAAACGTTTGCTACAACGTTCATGAGTGCTCCTGAAATAAGATTTGAGTATTGGATTAAACCCACGCTCACATGAATCACTTCATGGAATTTTATCATGAGTGACTGTGAGACGATAATATCATATAATCTTCAAACCAAGATATATGAGTTTTTGATTACGAGTTGGTTGTATATTGATAGTGCGTAAACGCATCAGTAACTTGATGTTATAAAACGTGTTGTTGTGTATAATTTAACAAGTAATTAGTACAAGCATATAAGTCGAAGTTTATCTATTCCTTTTATCTTAAGAGGAATAAAAGCGATATCTTGGGCCCCTCGATGATTTTGTTTTGATTTATGTGTCGAGCTCGGTCAGGACTCAATTGATGTGTTCAATTAACTTCTATGTCAAACAAATCAGAAATTGGGAAACAAACTGCTGGACAATAAGTATGACTATGTTCCACGTATTTGCCTACACGATATCTTGAAGAACAGAGGATTATATGATCCCTTATCTAAAGGCCGCGTCAGAGTTCGACCACGGCTTTTGAGAGCTATGATTGCTAGTTGGTTTTGAAGTCGTACTTGTAGTTATAGTTATTAGACTTGTCCAAGTGGGAGACTATTGGATTAGGTGTCTAAGCCCATAACTATAATTGGTATGTACTTGAGCCAATAGTATCATGGTCCATTTGGGTTGCATTCACCGGAACAATTTGATAGGAAGGATATTTGAGAAAGAGGTTATTTGTGATTTATTAATATATTATAAGTATAATATATTAATTTAGAAATCATATTATTTAATTGGTATTGATCAAGAATTAATTTGGAATTAATTTAGTGATCAAAAGAGACTGATTAAATTAACAGGGGCTGATTATGTAAATCCGTGATACATATGGTTTGGGCTAATGATCCATGATTGATTAGTGATGGATTAAGCTTTTGTGAGAGTCCATGAAGTGTTAGTCCAAATGAATTGTTGGATAAAAAGCCTAAGGGAATGGTTTAGGGTTTACAAGTGACCCTTGGAATTCTACACTATATATGTAACCCCTAAGCCCCTAAAATCGACACACAAGTATTCTAAGAAGAGTATAGACGATTTTGGTGCCTCCTAAACCTCTCTCATAATCCTCCATTGGTCTTGGTGTTTTGTGACTTATTTGAGGCATTACATTTGAGGTGCTAAGGTCTTGTAAGGCCAAGTTCTACAAGCTACAACAAAGAGGTAATCATCTAACTCGTTTTTATGTTTCAAATATCAATGTTGTATGCTAGATAGGCTTCATGCTTTGGAAAATGAAAATTGCATGTAAAACTAGAGAAAACTTAGATTCAAAGAATTAGGGTTGTATGTTCACCAGAGGGATGTTATAGTGCTCAAAACCCTTCAAATGGAACCTCCACGGAATCATTGGCTATGCACTTTCGCAGCTGCGGAACATGGAAAGTGCTGTGGATCTGTCTCAGCTCCTCTGGAAGATCCAACCGATATGCTACCTTGCCCACCCGGGCTACCACTCTGAAGGGTCCGATGTACCTGGGGCCCAAGTTGCCCCACTTCCTGAAGTGGCGGACGCCCTTCCACGGTGACACCTTTAGAAGGACCATGTCCCCTACTTGGAACTCCAAGTCCGATCGACGTCTGTCAGCGTAACTCTTCTGGCGACTCTAGGCCGTCTAGAGTCTACTTCGGACCTGGTGGATCTTGTCTATCATCTTGAGTACCACCTCGGTATTCCCCATGACTCTCTGACCGACCTCACCCCAACATATTAGGGTCCTGCACTTCCTCCCGTAGAGCATCTCGAAGGGAGGTCGGTCGATACTGGCATGGTAGCTATTATTGTAGGAAAACTCTGCCAAGGGAAGGTAGGTATCCCAACTACCACCGAAGTCTAAAACGCATGCCCGCAACATATCCTCCAAAGTCTGGATGGTCCGCTCGCTCTGACCATCCGACTGCGGGTGAAAAGTTGTGCCAAAGTGCAGATGAGTACCCAACTCGTCATGAAATTTCTTCCAGAATCTGGAAGTGAACCGTACGTCTCGGTAAGAAATCACGGAAACTAGCACCCTGTGACGAGCTACTCCCTCTCTGATGTAGATGTCGGCCAACTTCTCGGCCGAAATGCTCTCCTGAATCGGAATAAAATGGGCGCTCTTGGTCAACCGATCCAAGATGAACCAAATCGAATGAAATATCCTCCCATTTCCACACAGGGATATACAACGACTGTGTCTTTCCGTGAGGTCTCTGGTGCTCGGCCTTGGCCTTCCTGCCAGTCAGGCACCTCTCAACATACCAGGCTACATCTCGCTTCATGCAGGGCCACCAGTAATCCGGACGAAGATCTCTATACATCTTCGTCGCCCCGGGATGGATGGAAAATTTGGACTTGTGCGCCTCCTCCATTAAGATCTGGTGCACACCGCTTATGTATGGAACCCACACTCTACGGTGAAGTGTCAACAGCCCATGACACACTCACTCTTCCGGTGTTCCTCCTTCGTAGCCTCCTGCTGGGCCTCCCGGATCTGCTCCAAAAGCGGAGTCACTACAGTCATCCTCAGGTAGATGTCTCTGATCGGGGCTGCGAATGCCTTGCGACTAAGTGCATCGGCCACAACGTTGGCCTTTCCCAATTGATAAAGGATCTCACAGTCGTAATCATTCACCACGTCTAACCATCGCCGCTGTCTCATGTTCAGATTTGGCTGATCCATCAGATATCTCAGGCTCTTGTGATCCGTGTAAATGGTACAACGGACCCCATAGAGGTAGTGTAGTCAAATCTTGAGGGCAAAAACAACTGCCCCCAACTCCAGGTCTGTGTCGGGTAATTCGCCTCATGAGGCTTCAACTGCCTCGAAGCGTCGGCGATGACTTTCCCCCTCTACATCAATACTGCGCCCAATCCGGAGATGGACGCATAGCAGTATACTGCATAATCCTAGATGCCCTCTCGCAGGGCTAGGATCGGTGCCTCGCACAACCTCTGCCTCAAAGTCTCGAACACTGCCTGCTGCTAAGGCCCCCAGCTAAAACAAAATCCTTCTTCGTCAGCCGGGTTAGGGGTACCGCTATCTTTGATAAATATTGAATGAATCTACGATAATAGCCCGCTAATCCGAGGAAACTTCGAATCTCAGATGGAGACTTCGGAACCTCCCATGTCATCACGGCCTCCACCTTGGCCGGGTCGACCGGAATACCGTTCTGGTTGACAAGGTTCCCCAGAAACTGCACCTCGCGTAACTAGAAATCGCACTTGGAGAACTTGGCGTACAAGCTCTCCCTCCTCAGGGTATCCAACACCTCTCGCAAGTGCTCCTCGTGCTGCTCCTACGTCTTGGAGTAAACCAAGATGTCATCAATAAAGACTATCACCGACCAATCCAGCATCGGTCTGCATACGCAGTTTATGAGGTCCATGAACGCGGCAGGAGCATTGGTGAGCCCGAAGGGCATCATCACGAACTCGTAATGACCGTAGCGAGTCCGGAAAGTAGTCTTCTATGCATTCTCATCTCTGACCCTCATCTAGTGATATCCTGAACGCAAATCGATCTTGGAAAACCAAGATGCCCCCTGAAGCTGATCGAAGAGATCGTCAATCCTCGGGAGTGGGTAACGGTTCTTCACCGTTACCTTGTTCAGCTCCCGGTAGTCTATACACATCCTGTAGGACCCGTCCTTCTTCTTCATAAACCGAATCGGGGCACCCCAAGGCGAACTACGCGGCCCGATAAATCCTTTGTCTAACAGCTCCTGCAGCTGCGTACACAACTCCTGCATCTCAAGAGGAGCCAACCGAAATGGTGCCTTGGCTATCAGCGCCGCACCAGGAACTAGGTCCATCCGGAACTCCATCCGGGTTCTCCCGTACAACTGGCACATCGCTCATGGTCTCCTTACCCTCCTCCCGAGTATCCATGACATAGGCGACATAACCTGCGCAACCCTGCTGAAGGTAGCGCCTAGCCCTCGCTGCTGAACACAAAGTCGGCCCACGTTGTGGCCTCTCACCATGAATCACTAGCTCTCCCCCACTTGGGGTCGTGACACGAACCAACTGCTACTCGCAGTCAATCACCGCCCCATTAGGGCTCAACCAGTTCATACGTATGATGACCTTGTTCCCACGCAACGGAATGGGAACCAAATCCATGAGGTAACCCTCGTCGTACAACCTCAAGACATAATCTCTGAAAACCTCTGATGCCTGGACGGATCGTTCGTCTGTAATCTTGACATGTAATGTAAAATCCAATGTGCCTGAAGACTCAACAAACCTCTTGCTGAGTGCAAGGGATACGAATGATCGGGTAGCTCCCGAATCAAATAACACCAATACTGGAATACCGTTCACATGGAATGATCCTAACAAAATACATGAAACATAAATATCAAAACTGACATATAAATAAAGATAGGGAGAAGAAACATACCTGTCACCACATCCGGTGTGGAACGCGCCTCCTCGGCGGTCAACTGGAAGGCTCGACTCCTCACCACTGGAGCATCTGACTTTCCTTGTCGGCCATCTGTGATCCGCAGGGTCGCTGGAGCTGGCGCCGCCACTGGCGCTGTTGATGTCAATCTTGGGCAGTTGGCCTTTTATGGCCCTTCTGATTGCAATGAAAGCAAATCAGGTCTTATGTCTGAAAGGTGGGGGTAGGGGCAGTACAATCCCTGCCAAAGTTCCCAGTCTTGCCGCACTTATAGTAGCCCAATCCCCCTGGTATGTAATCTCCCTCATGCGACTTGCCGCATTTCCCACAGCGGCCCCGACCCTGCTGGCCCTTCGACCTTGAGTTGAATCCCTTGGGTTTCTTCCCAGAAACCCTAGTCGTCTGCCCAGTGTCTGCCTTCCTCTTCCTTATATGCGCTATATCAATCTCCCTTTCCCTCGCCCTCGCAATCATGTCATCCAAAGTCGGGCATGTCAAGTAGCTGACATGGTTCCGAATGTCAACTCTCAACATGTCATGGTACCGGGTCTTCCTCATCTCTTCATCACCCGCGTACTAAGGCACCAGTATGGCCCTCTCCCTGAACTTGGCGGTAATCTCCGCCACCGAATTAGTAGTCGGCCTCATATCTAGAAACTCCCTGGCCAGCTGTTGAATCTCCAAAGCTGGTGAAAACTCAGCCCTAAACCTGGTCACAAAGTCCGACTAAGTCACAGCCTCAATGGTTGGGGCTCTCAAAGTGTTACTGACTGCCTCCCACCAGTATCTAGCTCTGTCTCTCAAACATCCCGCATCATACCGGACCTTCGACCCCTCAGGGCAGAAGCTCGTCAACTGTGCATACTCGATGTCTGGAATCCATCTCCTGGCTACAATGGGGTTCTTCACCCCGTGAAAGTCTGTCGCACCACATCTCCTGAAATCTTTGAAGGAGAGCGTGCGAGTCCCTGACTGGCCCAGTGCCATGTCGCTCCTGAATAACCTTAGGCGATCCTCCATCAGCTCAATGATACCTTCCTTGATCGATCCAAAAATCACCAGGGTCAACTCAAGGATGCCTCTCGTAATCTCAATGAACTCGCGCAGTCTGTCGTCAACCGGCTCAGAACCTGAACCCGAAGCTGAACCTGATCCTGACCCAGACCCTGAACCAACTACTCCATGACGTGTCACCACCATTCTGAAACAAAACGCATAACTGTCAGGGTCATACATAACCTCGGGAGCTCTCATATACACTACAAGTTCCCTAGTTCTTTCTCAGCCCTCCTTGACTCGAGTACGGATCATCTGCTTTCAGTAGTACAGGCCCATACTATCTTCCACATCTATCTGTACTTTCCTCAAGGACTGCTTTGACTTCACTAAGTCCCTTCCACTACTATTGCTCTCCGTGCTAATTTCATCCTAGGCTTACCCTATGGTAATCTCCGACCCACTCTCTGCCATCAGCTGCATAAGAAGTCTCTGCTATCTCTTCCTAACTAGCTTGCGAATACCATTACATAGTACTAAGACCAGATAATTCTTGGAATGAGAGGTCTCTCCCTACAATGGTTAGACTCAAACGAGAGTTGCGAAATAGGGGTAAACCCAACCTTATGAAATTATTTAGTCCTCGTAATATGTAACTTAACATATTCGTTTACTAGTTAGTTAAAGATAACTAGAACTCCTAAAAGCACAAAGCAAGCAGCATTCGGGCATTGAGTAACCCAACCAAGCATATCCTAATCAGGCCATCATATCACTTACTAGTCTGTACTAGCATGTAATTCAATAAGCACATATAGCAGGCACATAAGACATCTTCCTAGATCCTTAGCCCTAATCTAACATGCAGTTCTCATACACATACAATAGGCATATAAGGCATCCTTCCTAGATCCTCAGCCCTAATCTAGCATTCAGTTCTCATAATCATATCATATCATAACATAACATGTATGGGTATCTTGGGGAAAACTTACTTGAGCTCGACCGATTGCACGCATCACACTCCTTGTTCTTTTTCAAAACCTTTACTTTTAATTCTAAGAAAATTTATTTTTGGAAAATTTTTTCAAATCCTCGATTTGAGTTCATACACCCCCGAAGGAGTGTCCGAATCCCTCAAACCAAGGCTCTGATACCAACTTGTAACATCCCAAAATTCAAGAGCAAAAATTTCATTTTTAATTTAAAGATTCATAAAACAGATTATTAAAAATATCACCAATGTTATCTTATATCATGAGAAACCATAAGTCAAATATCTCAAAAACATATCATAGGAAAATAATGTCAGAGTACAAATCCCAAGAATCTCATGTGCTGAAAATCGTGTGTGTGATGCGTTGCAATCATGGCGGATCCTTTCTTTTCGAAGAAGAGGTACCTGAAACCAAAATTATAAACCGTAAGCACGAATCTTAGTGAGTTCCTCCATCATACCACATATCATACAATAACATACTGTTATGCATATTTGGGTGCCTGACCTACCCCTTCAGTCTCTTTCAACCGGTAACCGCCTAACATATCTGGGTCCTGGCCTACCCCTTCGGTCTCTTTCAACTGGATACTGCCTAGCATATCTGGGTGTTGGCCTAACCCTTTGGTCTCTTTCAATCGGATACGGGGACTATTTCACCCCTACCACTACCACATAATACCCTAGCATATACACATATATCATATACTGCCTACCATATATGGCTGCTGGCCTACCCCTTCGGTCTCTTTCAACCGGAAATCCGGGGACTATTTCACCCCTACCACTACCACCTAATAAAATAGCATACTGGCACATAAAGCATAACAGATTGTGGCATACCAGACAATTATCACAAAGATAATCATCTCAACTATAATCACCTACTAGTAGGCCGATATTGGTGCCTTAGACCCCCTTCTACGGGAAGGTAACTCACCTCGCAAAGCTGAGTGTCGAATCTCACGGTAAGGAATCCCAAACGGCTACTCCAAAGATTCCCCGACTATCATTATCATAATAACACTTAGTCAAAACCCATAATACTTCATAGGGTAAAATGACCATTTTACCCCTTGGTCTAATTTGGACCATACCCAAAGCCTAATTCCATCTTACCTTCCCAAGCCCATAAATGGCCCACTAAAGGCCCACTAATGGCCCAATTTTCTAAATTGGGACCAACTCCTCAAATGGGCCTTATCACAAGCCCAATAAATCCTTAGCCCAAAATAAGTAATTTCGAGTGGCCCATTATGGCCTAAAAGGCCTAATACTTTAAATCTCAGTTCTAGGCCTAGAAACACTGCTCCACAGTGGGCCATGAGGCCTAACCATCCAGGCCCAAACTTCTAAGGCCCAAAAAGCCAAGTTCGCCACTGTGCATGCGTACGCGCGGCGTACCTGGCACGTACGACCAGCGTACGCTAGCCTTGTCCGAAAACGGGAAGTTGACCTAGTACGCGCAGCGTACCAGGATGTACGCCCAGCGTACTGGCCAGCTTCCCTGGGGCTCCATTTGTGACTTAATCCATTAAGTCCTCACGTCCAAAATATAGATCCAGGTCCTTTAAGACATGCAAATCCATAAAGTCACAAACTTTATCTGCTTGCATGCATGGATGGGGTTCAAAACATGATTTTGGTCCTTAAAGAAACTTTGTGACCATCAAACACTTGCATGGTTGCGGCTAAACCATCAAGTCTGATTTTTATGACTCTAAGTGCTTCCAAGAGCTCAAAAGGACAGATCTTATGGTCTGAAACTGTCAAGATACAAGAAACCTCAACAATGGAGTCCAAAAGTGACATAAAACACCCCAAAATCAAATCTAAGCATGCAATGATCAAGTTTGAAGCTTGATACCTCAAATGAGTCAGAAATGAGGCCAAACTTCTGGATCTACAAGCCCTTTCCAAGCTCTTGCTCCTTCTTCAAACTCCTTCTTCTTATAAGTTCCGGACGTTATAGAAACAAGATTCAAAGTGAGTTTAAGAATGTAATAAACATCAGTGAGAGACATATAAGGAATAGAAACATATCCAACACCCTCAGCTATCGTAGATATATCACTAGCAGACATAACAAAGATGAATGACATGCGTGACAGGGAAGTAAATGAGGACAATTAACAAAACATGTGATGGGGTGCACCAGAATCTAAAATCCACAAAGATAAAGGTATACCAAAGGTATCGGATGAAGTAGGAACATAATGAGACATAAATGCAAACATGGCAGTGGGATTGGAGGTCAAATACTGTCTGAAACTCTCAAAAACCTTGGGATCCAATGCACAAGGTGGCATGTTGCCAATTAACTCAGTGTCAACTAATAGAGCAGCAACAACAACGAACTATAGAGGGCGAGGTGTCTATAAAGAAGCACCAGAAGAATGTGCTGAAACTTCTGCTAACCAGATCTATGTTGTTGTGCCGACTGAGTCTGACCAAATTTACCATTGTTAACTAACAATGGATGTTGAGCTTTCAAGTGATTTTTATGTTTGCAGAAGGAACACTCATCAACGCAACTCTTGGAGTTTGTCGATACTGATTAGTGGAAATAGAAAGCACAACATGAGTGGAAGTAGGAGTGGAGATTACTTTAGACCCTTTATCTGCATGAGACTTAATACAAGTTTCTTCAGCAGTAGGCTCATGAACAACAAATTCCACTGAGGGAAGTGGGGAACGATGAAAAATTAGTCCACGTAGGCCTTCAAAGTCAGAATGCAATACCATCAAAAACTGAACCAAACGTTGTTTTCCCCTCCTAGCAATATATGGCTCAAAATATTTTAACTCTTTAGATTTACTAAGAGCAAATGATCCCATAAATCAGACATAGCAGCATAGAAATCTTGAATACTCATATCATTTTGCTGAAGGGCATGAATGGCATACTCTAACTGATACTTTTTAGCAAAATTAGACTGAGTATACAGTCTCTCTAAATGGTTCCACACTTCCTTTGATGTGTCATATTTAGCCAATTGCATACCAATAGACTGAGTAACAGAATTGTTAATCCAAGTAATGACCTTGGAGTTATCAGTCTCCAAAGTATCAACTAACAAAACAAAATTTTCAGCTTGAGGCACTGAAGGTTTGACTTTAGACTTAGTGACATAGCCCCACATATTCTTCCCACGAAGGAAGTTCATCATAACATAGCTCCAATAAGTGTAATTCTTTCCATCTAATCAAGTATTGATTAATTGAAGGGAATCGTCCTTCCCAGTCATGATGACAACAAAAAAATAACCACAATAATGGACAAGCAATGAGAGAACAAGAACAACAAGTCAGCGAAAGCAACCAATCAAGTAACAAGAAATCGAATAGCAAACTCTAGAATTCGAACAACAACAACAAACTAACAACAACGACAAACGAACATCAGCAACAAACGAATATCAAACTAACATCAAATGAATTGCTACAAAACCTACCAAGAAGCAATTGTTTTCCATTTCTCCACCTCCATGTTACAAGTGAAAAAAGAACATGATCCAAAGATTCAACATCCTTACCATAGTTATAACATGAAAGGGAGTCCGTCACAAGACATCTATTATCAGGAGCGGTTTTAGGGTGTTTCTGGTGTGGGACCGACAACACCTGCCTTTCCTATTTCCTGTTCGCATTGAAAAAATTTCAACTTTTTTTTTTACCTATTTTTCATGTAACGGCAATACCTATTTCATCTCGGCAATACCTCCTATTCATTCCTGCGTCCGCCCATGTCTATTATTAAGGTTTACTTTGACTGGAAGTTTATTCATCTTCAATCTCTATTTAAGAATGTTGAGCTAAATCGGAACAAGATTGTTCCAATTAGTAGGATTCCCATTCACTACTAAAGTTCTTTTGTCAATCAATCATATCACCAAAGAAATCGTAAAATGTCCCCGACTCTAATTCCCATCGAAATGTATTCCTTAGAGTAGAAAAACTAAAACTTTGCATAAGATCAACTATCCCTAAAACCAGTTGGTTTCCTATCTTCCGTCGTGGGTTGGTTATTGATGTCAAACCTATATATGGAAGAAAAAATTACAGGTTTGTTATCTACCCTCCCGATTTGATAGATAATGTTGCTAGGTTTAAAAAGAAAATTCAAGAAAAGCCAGAGAGACCTTTTCTTATGTGTGTGCATTCTTTAATCCTGAAACTTCAATGTAACATAATCTCCTTAATCTATTATCCCATCTTTATTTTTTAAAAATTCAAAACTTGATATGAGGTTTGTCGAGTTGAAATTCATAGGTTTCTTTTAATTTGAAAGCAAGATATTTCCCAGCATGTGCTAAGACAATGACGTGTATTTGTGTGTGGTTTGAGATGCACATTAACAATGAAGAAGACGATGAGAGGTGGTGGTGGTGTTTTAATTATTTTTAATTTTAAATCTTTTAAAAAACAAAAAAGAAGAAGGATATGTTAGTAATTTCACAAACAGTTAACCCTAACAGTGCTAGTCAAAAATATGTATCGTTTTAAAACTGTAAAAACCAACCATGTTAAAAGTTTTTCAAAAGGAGTTAAGATTGTTTTTTTTACCTACCATAAAGAGTAAAGACCATTAATGAAATTTTATCTAAAAAAAGTTAAAATACACCTTTTAGGAAAAAGAATCCTTGTTTTTACTGTAATTTCCACCTCCACCTCTTTTTTCTCCTGCTCTTTGGCGACTCTGTTTCTCCCGTCGGTCTGTCTCCTTTTTCTTCCACCACCGTACCAAGGCTATTCCTTCCGTCACGGCTGCCCTGCTCTGGGACTTTGCTTCTCCCTTCGTTTTATAACTAATTTATTAGCGTTTGTGAAACATCCTGTTTATTAAATAAATAAATAAATAGATAAAGTTGAAGAACGAATAGTCGCCCTGAATCCATATTATTTAGTGGGGTGTTGGTTTTGGGGGGGCCAAATGTTATAAATTGGATTATTCGGGGGTTAAAGAGTAATTTTGGGATTCATTTTGAAAAGATTTTGGAGGCTAAGGGGTTGTTTGGTAAATTAGGGATCGAATTTGTGAGGAATTATGGAAGCAAGGGTGTAAATGGTAAATTTTGTACCAAAATTGTAATGGATTTTAATGTTGAGGGTTTAAATGGTAAATATGGGATTAAGGTGGAGAGAAAATGATATGGGGAGGGATCATTTCTGCCATTATGGCATTAAGTTTCCTAGGGCACGAGTATATAGCCCATAGAAACCCTAACCCTCACGAAACCCTCCATCCGTCACCCCCCTTATGTCTCCCACCGGCCGCCACCCCCTCCACCTTCCTCTCTACCTCCAGCCGCCGCGGCCGGCTCCGACCACCTAGCACCGTCGAACGGCCCTTGTCACTGGAAATAGCGAACACCGATGGAAACCGAGGAAGGATGCTGCAACAGTTGAAGATTTGAGAAGGTGCTGCCGATTCGTGAGTTCCTAGCCGGCATTGAAGATAGAGATCGCCGGAGCCAACCCTTCTACGCCGGAAGCTGCTGCTGTGGACTGTCACTGCCGTTCGCTGGGCAGTTACGATCGTCACCTCTCTTCTCTCTTTCTTGTTGCCGGCGTTGCCTCGTTTCACGGTGGTCTCTTCTCAGTCATGACCACCGCCTCCGTTTGGCTCGATTCTGTTACTCAGGTTGCTGCTCCAGCCACTGCAACTACCGCCATCTCGCGCCGCCGCCGCTTTTTCTATTTCACGTTCGTGGGTTCTCTAGTTGCCGCCTCCCTCCGACGGTGAGGTTGCTGCTCTGTGGGTGTATGAGTTCCGTCGTGTGGGTGTTAGTCTCAACCCATGTCGCATGTGAGGATGGGTTTATATGGCTGGAAAATGGAGAAGATAACCACCATGGTCGCCAGCCATGGTGGCTGTCGCATATACCACCGTCAGCCACCAACAAAGTGGTTGTGTGTGTGTGTCTATGTTAGTTAGTGTGTGTGGTTATTTTTGGATTAAAGCATTGTAATTTAGAAAAAGAATAATGAAAAGAAACTCAAAACCACCACCGTAAGGTGGTGGCCGCCGCCGTGAGCCGCCGTTGACCACCACTACCGAGGTTGTAATGGGTAGTGCCCGCCTTATGAAATCCTAATGGGCCTTATGAGACCCTAGTGGGCCTAATGAATCCCTAATTGATCTAAGGACTTAGTTTTGGGCCTATTGGGCTATTATTGGGTTAAAAACCCTAATTAGGTTTTAGAAAACCCTAATTTTGGGATTATTGGTTTGGACTTATCGGGACCCGCATTTTGGACCATTGGAGTGGAGTTATGATTCAAGCCTGATTTCATTGTATGTTTGGACTTAATGGATTAAGTCCTTAATGGGTTAAGTAGGAACACTTAACCCTAATCGTCATTTTATGTGAAAAACGCTAATTGGGTTTGAGTTCTTTTTGGACTATTTATTGGACTAAGCTGCTATGGGCCTTTGTGGGCCAATTAGGAACATATTTATGGACTAAGGAAATAATTGGGCCTTAGGATAAGACCTATTAGAAAGGCTTGGGCCCAATTTGGAAAATTGGGCCATAATTGGGCCCTGAGGATTATTAGCCATTGGGCCATCAGAATGCCAATTGTTTTGAATAGAATAATTGGTTGGGCCTTAAAATAAGTCCATGTAGAGGTTTGGGCCCAATTTGGAAAATTGGTCCATATGTTGGGCCTTGGTTTTAAACCAAGCTAGGTTAGGGGTAAAATGGTCCATTTACCCCAAGTCTAGATTATGGTTGTGTATTGGAACCCAATTATTAATTGGGTGTCGTTTTAATGATTGGTAGTTCGGGAATCTGTCAACTAGCAGCTAGAGTTTATACACGGGACTTCAGCAGTGCGACGTGAGTATTCTCACCATACCCATGTGTCTAAGGCACCAATGTCGACCCATTTTATGATAGTTGGTATACTTGCTGTGTAGAGGTGTGTGGCATATTTATGCAGTGATACGTGGTAGAGAAAGCTTTTAGGGCTAATGGTAGAGACAACCTTTATGGCTAATGGTAGAGATAGCCTTTAGGGCTAATGGCAGAGACAACCTTTATGGCTAATGGTAGAGATAGCCTTTATGGCTAAGGGTAGAGATAGCCTTTATGGATAATGGTAGAGATAGCCTTTATGGATAATGGTAGAGATAGCTTTTATAGATAACAGGATATGTGTTATGTGGTAGAGGTAGCTTTTATAGCTAATATGATATGTGGTATATGTTAGAGATAACTATCAAAGCTAATATGGTATGTGTTATGTGGTAGAGATAGCTTTTATAGCTAATATGATATGTGTTATGTGGATTGTGTGTGGGGTATGCTCTGGGTAACTCACTAAGCATTGTGCTTACGGTTTACAGTTTTGGTTTCAGGTATCATCAATTTGGAAGAGGATGGCTCGGGTTGATCGCAGTGCGCACACACCTATGGTTTCCGCAATGAATGATTTTGGGATAAACTCTGATAAATGTTTTACTTAATGATGATTTGAAATGTTTGAAATAAGTGGTATCAATGTTTTAGCTATATTAAAAATGAAATTTTTACCCTTGACTTTTGGGTCGTTACAAGTTGGTATCAGAGCCTTGGTTTGAGGGATTCAAACATACTTTCGGGTGTGTCTGAACTCAAACTGAGGATCTATTAAGTTTTTAAAAAAGAAAAAATGTTTTAAGGAGGGAATTTATAAGAAAAGAAAGGGTGTGGTGCATGCAATCAGCCGAGCTCAAGTAAGTTTCCCAGAATACCCACATATGTTATCTGTTATGACTTGGTTTATGAATCTGTGAATCACATGCTAGTTAGGGCTAGGGGAGATGTCTGTATATGTTGTATGAGCTGGTAGACTTGCATGCTAGTGCTGAGTAGTCAACAATAGATTAGCCTGATATGTGGTGCTTGTAGCCTTGGGAATATTGGATGCCATGCTAGAATGAGAATGATTATTGATATGAGTAACTGCTTTGTGTATGCTTTTAAAATTGTATACGGTTAGGATCTTATAACCTTAGAATAATTGATTTGGCCTTATTTTCTGTTCCTTGTTTGGTTGTGGTCCTAGGGTAGAGTCTATTATTAAACAGTCTATTAGATCCTGTTCTGTGTATAATTTGCATGCATAAGGCAACCGACAGTGAGGATAGATGGATGTGAATATCGAGAGTTGCGATATGTGGGCGGAATGTTCTATGGTAGTTCTTTGGATCGGAGTGCTACTGCACGAATGCTGCTTGCTTGGTGCTTTATGGAACTCTTGAGTGATGGGAGTCAGCTACTAAGTGGATATGACGATATCCAGGAGGTGGATGGCTGGCATCATGGGGAGTTCCTCAGCAGCTGATGGCAGGACGAGGTTGGGAACCTAGGAAAGCCTCGGATATGCTCCAGTGAGTTAGTGGGGCGGTTCAGTGTGGTTGGGAGACTACGGGGGAGCCGTAGCATCCACTAATGGTTAGTTAGGATGAAAGTGTTGTAAGACTACCAGGGGGAGTCGTAGCATTCACTCATGGTGAGTAGGGTGAAAGTGTTGTAAGACTATGGGGGAGCCGTAGCATTCACTAGTAGTCAGATAGTGTCGAAAGTGTTGTAAGACTACGGGGGAGCCGTAACATTCACAACGGCCAGATAGTGTGGGAGATACAGACAGGCTGCAGGGTAGCTGTTGCATTCACGGATTCGTTCGGATAGCTTAGGCCATTGTGGGCCAGTTCGCAAGGTTGTGAGTAGGTCACAATATAATTGGAATCAGGAAACGATAGGTCGAAGGAGACAGGTTGTGATGTAAGACTAAAGTTATTCTGGTAGCATTCACCTTTTGCGTTGGATTTAGTGGCGTCAGGTTGTCAGCCTATCATGATCGGATGGAACAAATGGATTGAAGGAGCCACAAGTGGCTATATAGATAAGGCAGTTTTGTTAGACAATGTATCCTTCGGAGGTCGCATGGGACTGCTACGTGTGATTTTGGTCCAATAATCGGTTATGTATCCGATGATTCGAGTAGTTGACCGATAAGGTGAGATCAGAGAGGTCACAACTGCTTTCGAAAAGCAGCAAGATGAGTTGGAGTGATATCAGTTACTTGGGATCTATGTGTGGAGTTGCTTGTCATTCAGGGCATATACTAAGTTGGTTATGGTTGGATTAAATAATATCAGAAGTTGAATAGCCAGTTAGGAGATAAGTGCAGTGAACTCGGCAATGATTCGATGTAGACGGTTTGTCAAGGATACAAATCATCTCGAGACTTCGGGTCTCAGATACAGTAAATGCGATCATGTTGCAAGAAATTTGTTCATCTTCGGGTTTTTGAACCCTACGGGGGATGGTTTTGGTATCCCTGGAAAGGCGGGGGTATGCTTGTGGTTGTGACCATGTCGTTCAAGTTATTTGGCGCGTGATGAGTGGTAAGGGATGATTTCGAGGTCGAAATCTAATTTAAGTGGGGGAGAGTTGTAACATCATGTTTATTAAATAAATAAATAGACAAAATTGATGAAGGAATAGTCGCCCTAAATCCATATTATTTAGTGGGGTGTTGGTTTTGGGAGGGGGGGGGGGGGCAAATGCTATAAATTGGATTATTCGGGGGTTAAAGAGTAATTTTGGGATTTATTTTGAAAAGATTTTGGAGGCTAAGGGGCTGTTTGATAAATTAGGGATCGGATTTGAGAGGAATTATGGAAGCAGGGGTGTAAATGGTAAATTTTGTACCTAAATTGTAATGGATTTTAATGCTGAGGGTTTAAATGGTAAATATGGGATTAAGGTTGAAAGAAAATGATATGGGGAGGGACCATTTTTGACATTATGGGATTAAGTTTCCTAGGGCACGAGTATATAGCCCATACAAACCGTAACCCTAACGAAACCCTCCAGCCGTCACCCCCTTATGTCTCCCACCGGCCACCACCCCTCCACCTTCCTCTCTAGCTCTAGCCGCCGCTGCCGGCTCCGACCACCTAGCATCGTCGAACGGCCCTTGTCACCGGCAATAGCGAACACCGATGGAAACCGAGAAAGGACGTTGCAACAGTTGAAGATTGGAGAAGGAGTTGGTGTCGTGGGTGCCGCCGATTCGTGAATTCCTAGCCGCCACTGAAGACGGAGATCGCCAGAGCCAACCCTTCTACGTCGGAAGCTTCTGCTGTGGACCGCCGCTGCCGTTCGCCGGGCAGTTACGATCGCCACCTCTCTTCTCTCTTTCTTGCTGCCGGTGTTGCCTCGTTTCATGGTGGGCTCTTCTCAGTCACGACCACCGCCGCCGTTTAGCTCGGTTCTGTTACTCAGGTCGCTGCTCCAGCCACTGCAACTACAGCCATCTCGCGCCGCCGCCGCTTCTTCGGTTTCACGTTCGTCGATTCTCCAGCTGCCGCCTCCCTCTGACGGTGAGGTTGCTGCTCTGTGGGTGTATGAGTTCCGCCGTACGGGTGTTAGTCTCAACCCATGTCGCATGTGAGGATGTGTTTAGATGGCCGGAAAACGGAGAAGATAGCCACCATGGTCGCCAGCCATGGTGGCTGCCACCATGTACCACCGCCGACCACTAATAGAGTGGCTGTGTGTGTTTGTTTATGTTTGTTAGTGTGTGTGGTTATTTTTTGATTAAAGCATTGTAATTGTAATTAGAAAAAGAATAATGAAAAGAAACTCAAAACCACCACCGTATGGTGGTGGCCACCGCTGTGAGCCGCCGTTAACCACCACTACCGAGGTGGTAGTGGGTGGTGCCCGCCTTATGTAACCCTAATGGGCCTTATGAGACCCTAGTGGGCCTAATGAAGCCCTAATTGATCCAAGGACTTAGTTTTGGGCCTATTGGGCTATTATTGGGTTGAAAACCCTAACTAGGGTTTAGAAAACCCTAATTTTGGGATTATTGGTTTGGACTTATCGGGACCCGCATTTTGGACCATTGGAGTGGAGTTATGACTCAAGCCTGATTTCATTGTATGTTTGGACTTAATGGATTAAGTCCTTAATGGGTTAAGTAGGAACACTTAACCCTAATCGTCATTTTATGTGAAAAACCCTAATTAGATTTGGGTTCTTGTTGGGCTATTTATTGGACTAAGCTGCTATGGGCCTTTGTGGGCCAATTGGGAACGTATTTATGGACTAAGGAAATTATTGGGCCTTAGGATAAGACCCATTAGAGAGGCTTGGGCCCAATTTGGAAAATTGGGCCATATGTGGGCCATAATTGGGCCTTGAGGATTATTAGCCATTGGGCCATCAGAATGGCTATTGTTTGGACTAGAATAATTGGTTGAGCCTTAAAATAAGTCCATGTAGAGGTTTGGGCCCAATTTAAAAATTGGGCCATATGTTGGGCCTTGGTTTTGAACCAAGCTAGGTTAGGGGTAAAATGGTCCATTTATCCCAAGTGTAGATTATGGTTGTGTATTGGAACCCAATTATTATTTGGGTGTCGTTTTAATGATTGACAGTTCGGGAACCTGTCAACCAGCAGCTAGAGTTTATCCGTGGGACTTCAGCAGTGCGAGGTGAGTCTTCTCACCATACCCATGGGTCTAAGGCACCAAGCCCGACGCATTTTATGATAGTTAGTATACTTGCTGTGTAGATGTGTGTGGCAGATTTATGCAGTGATACGTGGTAGAGATAGCCTTTATAGCTAATGGTAGAGATGACCTTTAGGGCTAATGGTAGAGACAGCCTTTATGGCTAATGGTAGAGATAGCCTTTATGGCTAACGGTAGAGATAGCCTTTATGGCTAACGGTAGAGATAGCTTTTATAGCTAATAGGATATGTGTTATGTGGTAGAGGTAGCTTTTATAGGTAATATGATATGTGGTATGTGGTAGAGATAGATATCATAGCTAATATGGTATGTGTTATGTGGTAGAGATAGCTTCTATAGCTAATATGATATGTGTTATGTGGATTGTGTGTGGGGTATGCTCTGGGGAACTCACTAAGTTTTGTGCTTACGGTTTACAATTTTGGTTTCAAGTATCATCGATTTGGAAGAGGAGGGCTCGGGTTGATCGCAGTGCACACACACCTATAGTTTCCGCAATGAATGATTTTGGGATAAACTATGATAAATGTTTTACTTAATGATGATTTGAAATGTTTGAAATAAGTGGTATCAATGTTTTAGCTATATCAAAAATGAAATTTTTACCCTTGATTTTTGGATCGTTACACTTTGTAACTAGTAACTGTAAATAGTAGAATAATGTTAGTAATGAATTATAATTTATTAGTAGGATTTTATCAAGATTTGTTAACCGTTACAACTAAAACGTTCCTAATAGAAAATTTTGTTAGAGTTTTCACCATAATTCACTCTAAATCTTGGAATGCTCTCTTTTCTCAATCTTACTTTGTAAAATCACTGGCAGCTTTTGATATTCAGTCTGAATATGGTGGTCTCAAAGTCATTGGTTCTGTTAATGGCTTAATATGCTTTAAATACGGATCAAAACTTGTTTCTGAAGTCATCTGCATTTGGAACCCTTCTCTCTCAGCTTTGTTAACCCTCCTGATATATAAATTGACCAATTTCCGGTCTGGTTTTGATCCCAAAACTGATGATTACAAAGTTGTTAAGCTAACACAAAGTAGCTACAAACGCTTGATATCTCTCAAAATCACCAACAAAGTTTGGACTGTTTTGTGTTAGCATGACAACAAAAACCGAACAAGTTATGAGTTATCGATAAAGAGTTGCTCTTGGTGGATTGCTAGTTTTAATTTGGGTTTTTGCCTTTTGGATACATGCATTAATTTCTGTAACGGTTGTTTACTTAAATAATGTTTTTATGTCAGTGGATTATAAACTTATATTAAATAGTTGGCGGAAAATATCACTACTTGTAAGTAAGGTCTGTTTCTTTAAGAAGTTTAACTACCCAAGTTTTATCTATTTTCCAATTTAATAAGCCAATTTAATAAGCTCAGCTAACTTGTAATTTGTTATTTGTTAAGCTGATGATATGGCCAACATTGTTGCTGACACGGGGTGATAGTTATTTCTACGATATTGGCTGAAGGTTTTTCATAATCACAGATCTTTGATTTTGTTGCTGTGTTATGTGGGTTGGTTTTGTGTTTTGGTTAATAAAGAAAAAAAAAGAAGGGTTAATGTAAAATTCACCAAAATCGCTGGAGTCCTATCACAAAGACCACTTCTTGAATATTTACTGCAAAATAACATCGATATCCGAAAAGAAACAAATTTTTCAATTTTTTGGAGGATATTTTTCGTGGGAATCAATCGGAAAGTACTTTTGTGAAAAATTCATTCCACGGACATGTTCAAAAAGATACGAGTTTATGATATAAATCGATATACCCATTTGAAAGTGGGCCCCACCATATATTCTAGTGAAAACTTTAAAAAAATATATATAACTTGTCCTCACTTAAGTATTGTTTTTGGCAATGTATATTACAGAAAATCCAAAAAACCTCAAATTTTAAAAGTTCTATTTTTTTCTTAATTTTTTATATAAAGCCCCATTTAATTTTCGTTCTCGAGCGCCGGTTGATAGAACTCCAACAATTTGGTCATTTTAGTGATTAAAAGGAAACTATAAAAGAATTGAACCCAACCATATCCAAAGTGATGTTTAATTTAATTTAATTTTTTGCATCGTTCATCCATGTTAACGACAGACGAGGGGCTACAATTTGGTATTTGTTATTTCATCATAACTGGAAACTGAATATGTGTTGAAATGAGAAGTTTGTTTTTCATTTTGCTCTTCGGTTTTTTGATTATTGGTGAAGCGGAGGTGATGATTGGATTTAGAAGAATCAATACCAAAATTAAGTGGTTTACGTACATAAAACTTTTTACTCACCTGCCCAAGAGATAAACTATCTATTGGTTTTTCTGTTTTCCTCAACGTACTATTATGAGTTTTCTACTTATAGATAGAAATTGAAAATTTTATTTACCAAACCATTGTGCTTTCAATTTTAAATACCAAAACGTGACACTTTTGTAGAACTCACCACATTTTATCTTAAAGAAATAAAAACACATCAAAAGCATACTGAAATTTAGCAGATGGCCCTTACCCTCCATCTATTCTACAGACGTCATCAGTCTACTTCCTCATCACATTTTTTTGTACCGGCGACCATTCCCTTGCCAACTCCGACTTCTGTCTTTCTCTTCCTATCCATTTCTACTGGTGAACACCACATGTTATCTCCTATGGATCACAACACTGACAAAAAGTAACTTTCCTTCACCGGTATATGTATCTACGACAACCACACCACCAAAAAAAACACGGATTTTAATTTGGTTTCCCCAAAATTACACGGATGCTTAGGGGAATGTTGTTGAAAGACAGAGTGGTTTGGATGATGAGAGATCATGAACGGGGAAATATGTGAGCTATCTAGCTCCAATTATACAAAATACAATCCATATTTGGGTGTTTGTTTTTGTGTTTTGAGTTGCGGGTGTTCCGGATGGGACAATGAGTTTTCTTCTTTCTCAGGGTTGACATGGTTATAAACCGCCAGTTAACCAACCGGTGGAAAAAAGATAGAGAAAAAATAGTTTTTTCTGTTTTGCTTGAAGAGATAACTAAACGATCGTACAATTCGAACAAAAAATCCTACAAATCCCCCAACCCCTTTATCATTATCCGAACCACCGCTTAGTTGAAACTTTAAACTGTCCTCAATTGTTGGGTTGTTTCTGATAACTTAAAGTGTTTGTGTGTTGTCACCGGAGATACTTAGCAATGATACTTGCTAGTTGACAGAGCAGTGATCGATAGAGATGAAAAGGGGATGGAAAGGGTGTTGATCGGATATGACAGGTGGTGGTCAATGTTGAAAGATTTGCAAAGAGGAAGAAAGAAGTAACCAGCGAGAAGAGATGGAGGAAACCAAGGGCAACTTGGTAAATGAAGTATATGGGAATAATTTTTTAAGAAAAAAGTGGCATATATAACAAAATTACTATGTTTTAGTAATTAAATTTGGATGTACTATTGTTTGGTAAATAAAATTTGTAATCACTATGTGTTGATTAAAAACTCAGTTTTTATAGCCTTACTATAAGATTTAATAAAATTCACATTATTTTGTGAGATGTATATTTAACAATACATATTACATGATACACATAATCTTAGATCCTATATATAAAGATATGATAAAATCATTTCCGTTACACCCACCCCCGTCCTTCCGCAAGAGAAGTGGGGGGAGGACCAACACGAAGCTTGGAACGAAAATCATATAATAGCGGATGCGGAACTCTTAGTGATGATGTCGTCCAACTGAAGATGCGTAGAGACATACTAAGTATGAAGCTTGCCAGATAAGACCAACTCTCGAACAAAATGGCAGTCTATGTCAATGAGCTTAGCTTGCTTATGAGAAATCATGTTTTGACTTAAGAAATGAGCAATTTCATTATCACAGAGGATAATGGGACAACCTGAAGGCAAAAAATATAGTTCCCATAGCAAATGAGTGATCTGGATTAGCTCAGAAGTGGTGTTAGCCAATGCTCTGTATCCGGACTCGCAACAAGTGTGAGACACAGTTGGTTGTTTCTTGGTACTCCAAGACACCAAATTACCACCGAGAAAGATGGAGTATCCATATGTGGAGCAACGGGTTTTAATGCAACCAATCGACATACGAATATCCCAAAATAGATGTCGATGGAGCATGGGAAAAAAATACCATAAGAGAAGGTTCGTTTAGTATAACGGAGGATTCGTTTGACTGCCTTAAAATGATCCTCCATCGGAGCATGCTGAAACAGACTCTCCTGATTTACTTTACTGTATACGACAAACCAAGGCGAGTAATGGTGAGGTATTGAAGTGTGCTCCAACCAGGGATCGATAAAGAGTGGGTTCCGAGAATGGGGTGCCTTGAATTGTAAAATAAGTCAAGGTGGAGAGAGGCGTGGCAGTTGGTTTAGCATCTAGCAAGCGAATACGAGCAAGGTGGAGAGAGGCGTGGCAGTCGCTTGAGAATTGGGAAGTGGAGGTGAAGGTGTGAATTTAAATACAAAGCAAAAAATAAGAGCTAGGATGAAAAGAACTTGTGTTTCTGCAAGAATATTTGTAAATGAAATATCGACAACAAGTTGTCTTAGTAAGGGTCATCTGCAATCAAGGACTAAAGAATTATTGAAAATGTATTATATCTTCTTAATTCAATCTTAATTTAGAATCGGTTGGTATAATTAAAAGAATGGGACTTGGGTTGTTTGTGCTTCATAATGTTTTTGCATGCTGGAAGAATTAGAGAAATGGGATAAAGCTTCTTAAAAGAACTAGACTGCTGATGTGTGCTTAAATAATTAGGTTAAAATTGAGGGTAGATTTGCAGACATGGACAAAAAAGACCGCTCCGAGAACGGTCCTAAAAAAAGATCAAGAATGAAATTGTTTAAAAAATGACCGGGCTAAAAATAGACCGGCCAAAAAACAGGACCATTCTAAGACCAACCCATGACCGGTCTCATAAAAGACTAGAAACCAAAGTTTATATTTGTATCGTTTTTATGTTGTTTACACATTTGTTAATCACACATTACTTAACTTTTTACCTTTTTATTAAATTTAGTGGATCTTATTTAGTAAATCCTACTATGTAATATAATTATATTTCACTCATAATATAACATACGTACAAAATGAGATTTAAACCATCGACCTCATTGAACACACACCTTGCCATTAGGCCAAATACTTTTTGGTATTGTGAATCACACATATGTTAGCAGAAAATCACGAATCGAAAGAAAAAATCGAAAATAAAAAATACCAGAGAACAGACGAATAGGTTGTGAGATTGGACCGAAAAAAAAACAAAGACCAATCCCAAAAGGACCGGAAAAAAGTTTATCCGAAAATACCAGCTTAAGACCGTCTTGGACCGGTTAAAAAAAGACCGTACTGAAACCAATTCGGGACATCCAATGTGCATGTCTCGATTTCCTATGAGTCGGAAGCAGCATGATGGAAATGTTAAAGGATAGAAGAAGGAGAGATGAAATATAACTTTGATATGAAGCTGGTAAAAAACAATGGAGTTGAGGCCAATGTTTAAGAACTAGACTAGACACTGAATTGGCAACCCTATAGGTTCCTCGATCGTTCCAAGGTAATTACAAAAGTATTAGATAAATTTGAAGATATATACAAAAAAAAATCTTGTAATAACCGGGGCGGACATACAAAAAAAAGTTTAAAAGGTTGCACATTAACGTATATTCAACGATATCGACAGTTTAACAAGGTTTATATGCATTGGTGCATGGCAATTCCGTTGATAAGACCATTACCGGGGAATTACCAATAGATTTACATTTGACCGGAAAAATTTGAGGGGTAGCCCGTGTTACCCTGGGCTCTATACCATGTCTATCCATGCAAATAGTTATTTCATGTTTGACAGAGACAAGTAAATATAAATAATTCATGGTTTTAGATGTCGGTATATAAACCAAATGAGTGGTCTCGGCTTGTTGCTTGGGTAAGCGGAGCTCGCTGGCTAATACTAGCATGCCACACCATCTCTCCTCCCTCACTTTTCCCACCATGCCTCTCTCTCTCACACACACACATACTCCCACCATGCTATGATAAATAATCGCTCCATCCTAGGTGGAGCCGAGGTGGAGTTTGACACCACCATCACCACTCTCTTGGCCTAAGTCGCTAAGTTGGAAGTTTTTTAAACTTAAACATAAAAATAATAAACATTGGAGACCTAATTTACGGCTTAATGGTTGGATTAATAATAACACGTAATGAATATTCCAATTGCTATAGAGTTATTTCATTTTTTTTATGTTTTATTTTATTTGGATGGACTTAAGATCATATGCACAATAATATTCGAAATTTCGAATTTTTTACTATTAACCGAGTAATCAGGCTTTGATTGTTTACTTCTTTAAACCCCAAGTCTCGTATCCAAAAGCCACAGGTGATCGCTGTGACCTGCCTTTTTGAAAAACACTGTTACGCCAAACTTCGCCGCTCCGTCATATGACTATTTCACTATTTCTTCTCCCGCCACCGCAGACTGAGGCCTGCGCATTGTGTCCTCCTGCTATCGTTTTCGACCTTGCTAATTCTCGGCTCTCTGTTATTTTATATGGTAATCCGGCCGTGTTTACTTTGTTACTGCATAAATGATTAGAATTATAAATTTTACGTATCAATAAAAAGTTGTTATTTTGGATTTTTGTTAAGGGTGTCTCTGTTCAAAACAACACCGAGAGACTGTGTGGAACTTCCCAGACGATATTTTATTAAACATATTCATTAGGTTACGTGCTAAACAGCTTGCTCAGATGAGATGTCTCTGCAAATCTTGGAATTCACTATTATCTGAATCCTCTTTCATAAAATCCCACCTTCATCGTTCATTTCAAACCAAGAACATCGATGGAATTTTCCTGATCTTCCCCCTTTTATTTTGTTTTGACTCCAAACCATTCACAGCACGCCTGTATCGATCTCCCCATTTGGAACTCACTAATTTCATCAAGCTCCCAGTTAACCCCCAACCAGAAAATAGTTGTGGCCAAGTCATTGGATCTGTTAACGGTTTTATATGCTTTAAATACGGATCAAATCATAATCCTAAATTCTTTTACAGATCAGATTCTATATTCATTTACGGATCCGACCATCATTCTGAAGTTATTTACATATGGAACCCTTCCCTCTCTGCTTTGTTAACTTTACCACCATATTTTATGCCCTCGCATTCCATCCAACACTTTTTTCGGTTTGGATTTGATCCCAAAACTAATGATTACAAAGTTGTCAAGATTACACGACGTCTAATTTCTACATCATCAACCACAGTTGTCTTTAAGGAGTGGCTGCCGGTTGAGGTTTATAGCATGAGAAAGGGTTCGTGGAAGTTAATCACTCAAAGGTTTCCATTGCACTACAAAAAAAATTATGATTTTGATTATTTCTGTGCAGATGGCCATGTCGGCTGTCTTCATTGGCATGGTGGTTATTATTACGGGAATTTGGTTTTAAAAACGATAGTGGCATTTGATGGGTGAAGAGAAATTCCGTGAGATAAGTCTTCCGGATTCTGTCATAGGTTACAATATCAATGAATTCTCGATTACCATAGGATTTTTGGCTAGAAAACTTTGTGTGATATCAAATGTCCACCCAGATGATGAGTGTGTGGTGTGGGTGATGGAAGAGTATGGGGTGGCTGAGTCATGGGTGAAATGTCATGTCTTTCCTCCGTTTGGGGGTAATATATGCCCATACGAATTTACATTACAGAAAGAGTTTTTTATTCACAATAGTTCTCTAGTTTTCGGATCTAATCATGCTTTGTACGATCCAGTTGAAGCCAAGACTAAAATCTTCAAATCTGGTAATAATTGTCATGTTAAAGTTGTTGATTATGTCGACAGTCTTGTTTGGGTAACACCTGAGTAGCGTGAGAAGAGATGTTGTAGCATCTCTCAGTTTCAGCTTTGAAAACATTTTTACATTTTATTTTTATTTTTGCGTTTGAGTCCAGTGTTTTGGTTTTCCATCAAAGTCTTTAAGATTGGATACAAAGCTTTGTTTTGTTGGCATTTTATTTGCATCTTAATTCATCAACAAAGTAACTACAAATACAATCACTCAATGTCTCTCGTTTGAATCACCAAGATCAAATTGGACTTTCTCTTTTGTGTTTGAATACACTACTAGAAAACTAGGGCAACAACTACGTCACAATCCGTAGCTATTCCATAGATATAAGGCAATACCTACGGATTTGCTACGGAAAATGCCTTTTAGCATAAATGTTGTGCGAAATTTATACCTACAGAATTGCTACGTACTAGATACAGAAATATACACACATACATACATATATAGACACAAAAATATACATATACACATACACATGCAAATCCACACGCACGCACACACACACACATACACACACACACACATATATATATATATATATATATATATATATATATATATATATATATATATATATATATATATATATATATATATATATATATATATATATCCCAATACTAATAAAAGAATAGCTTTAAAATTCTTTTGACATGTGTCCCTTTAATATAACTTCTCATTAATATTATTAATATTATGCTATATGCCAGGATGATATATTAGGCAAATCATTATCATAATTAATGACGATATGGGTTTTAAAGGGTAAATTACACCAATAGTCCCTCGTGCAGGTGCCGAAAAGCACATTCAGTCCCTATTTTCAAAAATTAACTCGGACGGTCCCTTATTTGTTTTAAACTTACACGCATCATCCCTATTGACATGAAAAGACTAATTTGCCCTTAGTTATTTCCTTTTTCCTTTTTTTATTTCTTTATTAGTTTAAATTATATATATATATATATATATATATATATATATATATATATATATATATATATATATATATATATATATATATATATAATAAAAGGGTAAACAAATATATCCCCCTCCCGTTCAGTCCCTATTTCTGCAACAAATCACCACCACCACCTATCGACTCCCCCGACACCACCATATATCAGTGTCACCACCTCCGACACCACAACCTATCACCACAAACACCTTCCCTTCCCTTTCCCTAATTTTCTTCTACCTTCGTCCCTCTTCTCACTCGTTCTCATTAACCATCCAAAACCCCAAATCAGTGTACCAAAATCAGACCCCAAACCACCATCCTTATCGTCTTTCTCTCCCTTTGCTTTAAGAACACCAACGACCATCGAAACTACCAATTTCAATCTATCTGCTTCGTGGTGAAACCCAATAATCAAATCGATCCGTCCACTACTCTAATCGAAAGTTATTTCTCTGAACCACAACCATCTCCATCGAAATAATAATTCAATCTTCGAAACCTTGAACTACTGACAAGATTTAATCAACACAAATGAGTCAAAGTCCTAACATATATTCATCTTCAAAATCGAAACAAGTAACCGATTGAAATCAAGTCCAAGACAAATCCATCGAAATAAAATCAAACCAAACCTGAAACGAACCTCAAAATCAAAATGAAAACCTACATCAGTTTCAATTTCTAGATTTGATGACGATGAAGAAGGAGGAAACTCAAAATTAAAATCGAAATCAAGTATTTCTCTGTCTTATCATGCTACATCTCCATCTCACCCATTTCCTATGGTCTCCTTTTTTGCTTTCATCGAGTCCGTCTCTCTCAACCTATTTCTCTCTCAGTATTGTGCTATATCTCCATCTCACTTGACCTCTATCTCGATATAGTATCAGAACACATGTGTGTGTGTGTTTTGGGTTACTCTTTTATCTCCGGTCAGTAACAATAGCGTGCGGGTTTAGAAGTGAAGGGTGGATGGGTTAGAAAAGATGAGAGCAGGTATCGAAGAAGAATGGGGAGAGAGAGTGAGAGATCGATCGGAGGAGGTAGTGGTATTTTCCACTGTAACCGAGAGAGATAGAGTTTATAGAGAGTTGTTTTTTTATTTTCTTTGTTAATTTATAAATAATAATAAATAATATTAGAATAATCAAAAAATAAATATCCAAGGGCATTATCGTCATTTCAAATGAGGCACTGACTACATTCGCAAGAAAAAAACATATCAGGGACGAAGTGTGCAAGTTTTAAACAAGCGAGGGATGGTCCGAGTTAATTTTTGAAAATAGGGATTGAACATGCTTTTTGGCATGTGCACGAGGGACGATTGATGTAATTTACCCGTTTTTAAATAATAGATTTTAAACTTTTTATAGAAACATTTACTTTTTTTTAATTATATGTTAAATTTGAAATTATAAATAACTTTAAAATTTTGGTATATCTCTTAGTTAATAATTTATTTAAAATAATTGCTTAATAAGTATGAATTTTTACTATGAAAGTTTAATTAATTTATTAACCGTGGTGTCCACGGGTTAATATATATATATATATATATATATATATATATATATATATATATATATATATATATATATACACACACACACACACACATAAATACATACAAATGTACATACTTTCTGTTATTATCATCATTTTTAATTATTTATACATCAAACGTAGATTATTTCACCTTATTGATATGCCGTAGTTTTTTTTAAACGTTTGTGTGTTAAACACATTCGTTACCATTATTATATATTATCATTACGTTTATAAATAGTATTAGTAGTATGATTTTTAATTGTTCGTGCTCTAAATAATAATAATAATAATAATAATAATAATAATAATAGTAATAATAATAATAATAATAGAAATAATAACAATAATAATAAAATATAAATTAATAAATCTATTGGTATTCTGTAGCTATTCTATTATGTAGTTATTTTTTTCCGTCGGTAATATGTAGCTATTCCGTAACAAATTACCTACGGAATAGCTACGGATTTACTTCCCTCGCTGATTTGTAGCTATTTCGTAGGTAATTACCTACAGAATAGCTATGGATTCATTTTAATCGCTATTCCGTAGCTATCCCGTTACTAAATTACCTACGGAAATTTTCTGTAGCTATTTTTTGTAGCAAAACACCTTGTTTTTCTAGTAGTGATAACACCAAAATGTTAACACGTTATGGACAGAAAGTTGCCACCTGTGAATCGTTGAGATATTAGTTTTGGGTTTTTCTGGTTACATGTATTGATTTATGCCCATAAAAATTAGGTTTTTATATTATGGATTATAATAAGATTTGATAAATCACTTTTTATCATCTGATGCAAACTGGTCCTTTAACTCAACTTCGATATAAAGAATCAGGGCTGAGCTTGCAATCAAGAAAAAGACGTCAGCCTTCCTGTTGAGAGGTTACTAGGAGAATGCTCCTGATAGTCTAGTTAAGTTTTTCCTTGGATAGTATGGAGGCTAGTAACACTACCGGAAAATACGTAATATAGTACTCCCACATCTAGTACGGTTGTAATGAAAACCGTATTATAAAGGCTAAATTTATCTAATAAAAACAAATACAAAAATCTAATACTGATAATTAGGCGTACTAGATCATATTTCCCATTAGAATTTGTATTTTTACGATCAATAACAAACTTTAGCCTTCTTATCAACCAGAATTTTTAGCGAAACCATGGATATTCATTTGACGAAAAAGTCAAAATTGAATTGACTGTTCATTCGTATTTTTCCAATTTTCCCCTTGTAGATCGCCTTTCACATTTTTGGTCAAGCGACTTTAGCATCGATGAAATACAACATCAGCTACAAAATTGATCTCTCTCTCTCTCTCTCTCTCTCTCTCTCTCTCTTCACTAGTGAACACTTCTTCAAAACTCAATGTCAATCCAACTAACGTAGTGTCTCTACACAACCGATTCTAAATCAATTTCAACAACCATTTGTTGAGTCTTCAGAACTCATCGTCAATCCAGCTAATTTAGTGTCCCTTCACCGCCGATTCAAAAGCAATTTCAGATTCGTTCAGTCTTTAGTATTGAACAACCAGGTATTCTTTCTAATGAACTGTTTAATTAATTTCTCAATACATTAGCAGTTGATAGAGTTAATTATGTGTTGGAAGGGTTGATATTTTGCTCTCATTATTTCAAAAGTGGTGTACCCACACATAACAGAAAGTTGCTTTGAAATGAAGATGGAGGAGGAGATGAGCAATCTGATGATGATGATAACGAAACTTTAGATATATTTTCATATCATGGTCGTCATTATGGAAAATTGAAGATTAAAATGTTGTTTGATGAAGAATTCAATGTTGTCCATTCTTACATACTCCTTAACGAAGATAAGATCAAACCTTACTTCATGTAATATATACTTTCTTTTTTAAAATATTATATTCATTTTTTGTTTTATTGCTCCAAATATCATTAAGATGATTTTGTTTATTACATCATAGTAACTTTGAAAATGTAATTTAAATGAACAAATTTGAAGACCACTTGAAAGATCTTTTTGGGGATATGGATGAACATGAGCTTGCAGCTGAAGTGGAGAAGAACTTTGCACCATGGTTTCAAAAGAGTAAATTATACGAATCGTCCCTCATACAGGTGCCAAAAGGCACTTTTAGTCCCTATTTTAAAAAATTAACTCAGACCGTCCGTTGTTAGTTTAAAACTTCCACACTTCATCCCTCACGACATAAAAAGACCATTTTGACCTTATTTATTTCTTTTATTTATTTATTTATTTAATAATTATTAATTATTAATCTATTAAAAGAAATTGTTTAATTAAATATATGGTTCCTTCACCATTACCATTAACCAATACAACCTCAACCACCACCGACATCCACCAATAACCTCTTAACCACTGGCTCTACCACCAGAATAAACTATCACCACTTCTTCCATCGAAAATAAATAATCTGCCACCATCTCTATCATTGGAAAAGCATTAATCGATGTTAAAATACATAAATAAAATAGCCCATAATTCCATTCAATTGAGGTATCAAAACCAATTCAAACCCAAAATTTAAATAAACAAACCATTCGTGTATCAGCAGATCAAACTCAATAAGTGAGGACGATGTTGTTCCAAAAAAGAGGGCATAGAAGAAGAACAACGAGAAAAGAAAGAAAGATAGATGGAGATGGAGATCTACGACACTTATATGGAAAAAGATCATTCACGGATCCATTTTCCAATGAGAAGGGTTTCACCGGATCCATTACCAGAATTGGGAACACCACCAGAGATCGTACGTTTTCCTTGCCATCATCACTTGGTATGAAGACGTTTCAGATCTGAAGAACATATATCGACGACTTCTTCGTCGATCTTGAACCCCAAGTCAATGAAGCTCGATGGTGGCACACAGTTGATAAAGCCGAGCATTAGATTCCTAAATCGATGATGGTTTCACCGGAGAAAGAGAACAGATCGGAATGAACTTGCGATTATGGTCGTTTGAAACCCCCCACTTCGTATTTTCCATCAGAACCTCGTCATTTGAAACCCTCCTGGAAACCCTACCCGACGGTTTGAAACCATCCTCGACAGAGATCTTGGATCTGAAAGGAGGGGTATCAGATATGAAAAGAACGGGTATCCGATCAGAGAAGAATGAGGTGGGTGGTGATTTGGAGATGGTTGTGAGTGGTGCTCCGGCGTTGGTAGCGATCGGTTCTCCGGTGATGGTGGTGGTCTATAACACCCGGAATGTAGAAGGCTAATTAAGGAAAGATAATTTCCAATTTAAGAAGTCAACTCGTCGAGTTGGAGGGGGAGAACTCGACGAGTCGGATTTTGTTAGCACGCGGGGATTTGAAAACCCACTTGACGAGTTGGACTGGGTTCCGAAAACCCTAATTCCAGGATTTTGTACCTTATTTAAGCAACTTAAATCGCAGGAGTTAGCCTTATTTTCAGCCTCCACTGTCCTAAACCCTAACCTCGAAACCCTTAGGCACTTTTGAGTGATTGTGAGCCATTTTGAGGGTGTTGTGTGTGTTTGAATCCACTTGGAAGGAAAGAAAGCTTGGGGCATACAAGAAGGAGCTATTAGATCCAGAAACTCTTCATCAATGGCGGCATCTTTGAGGTATAAAGTCGTCACCATGACTTGTAGTTAACTAGATCTCCCTTCTTGAAGTTTTAACTTGAGTTTTGGGACTTTGGTTGAGTTATCCAAAGAGAAGAGGTTTCCAGGGGTTGATGGAGTAGAACGGACCCCTACATGACCTCTTGAAGCTTAAAGTTGCAAACTTTATTGGCCTCTAGGTCCCATTCATGCAATATGTCCATTATGAAGCCATAAACGAGCCCTAGAGGGTGTTTCTAGCATGCATGAGCGTAAAGTCAGAAGCTTTACGTGATTTGCCCACATTAGGACACCGGATATGTGTTTTGGAACGTTGTAGTGGGAATTTAAGGGATTAATGGGTCACGACCCTCTTTAAGGAAGCTAGGGTTTGAGTTTGAAGCCTAATGGATGGTTCTTGAGGGTAAAGTTGGAAACTTTACCCTTCTAGACATCATTATGGAAGAGATCTGAGGTTTGTGGTCCTTGGATTCAAGAGAAATGACTTAATACATTAAGTGGGATTGGCAAACTAAAGAACTCGACGAGTTGGTATGGGATTATCCTGATTCTGATGAAAAGGGCAACTCGTCGAGTAGTAGGGAAACTCGACGTGTTGGGTCGGGACATCGCGATTCTGTCCTTGAGGGGGACTTTGACTTTGACTTTAACCAGGTGTTTACTTGGATTGACCATTCGGTATTTTAGGCCTTTTTGGATATTAGGCCTTCGCGGGTTAGGTCCATGATGGATTTGGGCCTTATTGGGCCATAAGTACGCTATAATTGGGCTTTGATGATTATGAGATATTGGACCATCGGAATGCCAAGTATTTGGGCTAGAATAAATGGTTGGGCCTCATGGCAAGACCCATGTAGAGGTATGGGCTCAATTTGGAAAATTGGTCCATTGGTTGATTAATTGGCCTTTGGGCCTTTCAGATTATAGTTTTGGCTAAAAAAGTGGTCAGGGACATGTAGGGGTAAAATGGTCTTTTTATCCCGGGTATGAAGTTATAGTTATGGATTTGAACCACATTGCTAATTGGGTGTCATTTGATTGGTATTGATAGGTCGGGAAGCCGGTGGGGCAGCAACTGAGGATTTCATTCGGGAAGCTTCTACATTCGAGGTGAGTCTCCTCACCTGTGACAACCCGAAATATTCTATCTCGTACAACCATTCACTTCAATAGAAGTCAGATTTGTTTCTGCTAACTTTTAAGCTGTTTGGTGTCAGTTTGAGTGTTCTACAGCCTAGACCTTCAAAAAGGAAATTATAAGACGTATACTCTAGGGTTTATTGTGCATCAATAAAGTCTCAAAACTCCAAGAGTTTGGAGTTTACGGCCCAAACATGGAGTTTACGGCCGTAAACTCTAAGGAGTATAAATATGACACTTAGTCATTTTACTCATTTTTTTTACCATTTCCAAGCCAAGAACTCATTCTCTCTCAAGTATCATCCGATTTTCCTTCTTGATCTTCAACTCTGTAATTGTTTCTTGCCTTGATTAGTTGATATCCTTCATCATCTAGTGATCTTACATGATTTCATCCATGAAATCTCTTCATTTTGATAGATCTTCAAGTGTTCTTCATTTCACCAAGAACACCAAGAACACACACTAGTGTTCTTGAACTTTTACCACCCTTACAAGCTTCTATATTGTAAGTACTCTTACCTTAGCTTGTTATAGGCTTGATACACTTGTTAAACAACAAGAAAACAACAAGAAACACAAGATCATAAGTGTTTACGGCCAAGGCAATCTCCTTGGGCTGTAAACTCTAATGAAAGGGTCATTATGAGCCCTAGTCCCTTACTAAGCCTTGGATACAAGTCTAGATCACTTCCTTGGGGATTATAGGACCTTAATCAAACAAAAGAACCAAGCACACATGAGTTTACGGCCGTAAACTCATGGGGAATTGACCATGGGCCGTAAACTCATGTAGGTGGTGCAATGGTGCCACTATTACTTCCTAAGGCTTGGACTTTATCATAGGATACTTAACCTAGACTTGTAAGACCTTAAAACACCAAATGGTAGAATTTACCATGGGTTTACAGCCATAAACCCATTAGGACCGTAAACCCTAAACCGTAAACTCATGGAGAGTTTACCCTTGGACCGTAAACTCAAAAGCAAAGCCCTACAACCCTTAGATGCAACCCTTTGGTACTAATAGCACTTAAATCAAAGTGTTTACCATGTTCTAGGGTGTCTTTACTTGTTTAATTAGTTGTTAAATGACTAATTGGATACATATATGTGTCATTATATGTTAAATAGGATCCGTGTGTGTGTTCAAGTCTTCACTTGACACTTAGCATCCTATACCAAACGTTCTTCCAAACCACTCACTACTGGTGAGTTCATACCCCTTAATCTATCTTTTAAATGATTTTAAATGCTTTTATGCGGGGAATACAAGTTGAAACATTATAGTTATTATATCAATCACATGTGATTAATAACTATCAAACAAAGGATTTGCTATTCAATTAGCTGTTTTATCAAACAAAACTACTTCAAATGGTTATCAATTACTTTTACATGTTAAATACTTTTTATTCAAACTCTTTTAAACTTATACTTTTTCAAATGCATATCTATATAGATATAGTTATATAAGTAGGATTGAAAGGACTTAGGACTGATAGCTCGCCTTGCTTTCTGTTCCTTGTTTGGTTGTGGACTTAGGGTATCGGTTATTTGTCCGAAGGTCGTTTGAATCTTAGTTATATATTATGTATATGTGTATAGATATAAAAGTTCCTTCATTCAGTTCAATACATTTGGGTATCAAAGGTATGCAATCATGTTCATACAAACAAACAACATTGCTAGTAAACTATAATAGGTATAGTTTAGGAAGTTACTAATACAATTACTAGAACAGTGAAACATACAATGAGTCAGTTCATACATGAGTCAATACATACTATGATGAGAAACAAACATACCATACATATAGAGAATACTATGATGAGAAACAAACATAACATACTATGATGAGAAACAAATAGAGCATACTATGATGAGAAACAAACAATAACATACAGAGAGAACATACATACATACTAGACAGAGAGAACATACAATACAGCTAGTACATACATTAAAATAGTACATACGATACATATACAAGAACATTACAACAGTTATGTGAGCCACGTAATAGGGCATTGCATCACCTGTCATGGCTCGTTTTCTATCCAGAGTCTCCTACAAGGAGAGCGTTGAATTTGTGTATAGATCTATACTAGATTGACTATCCTACACCTTGCTGCTCGCTACAGTGGGACTTGCAAGTCTACGGGTGCCAAATGTCATTTTTTCCGACGTCTTTCATCGTCGTGTTTTTAGTCGTTTGTATGGTACAGGCATATCACATGTTACTTTAAATAACAATTGGTTTAAGGTAATTAGTACAGCAGTAGTTACTTAATACAACACTACAGTACTTTATTATTTCCCCATTGCATTCACTTTGTGATCTTCACACAATGAACGGTAATGTAAAAGCTATATTTTTGGTTAATGATAGTCATACTTGAGAAAATACACACTTTTACAAGAAACAAACATACATTACATTTGATGCCTTGGTAGAAGGCTACGTTTAGTAGAAAATATAGGATTTTCTAGGAGATACAAACATTACATCAAGTACATACAAACACTTTCATACAAACAAAGACACTAAAATACTTATGAACTCACCAGCTTTAAAGCTGATCAACTCTTTCAAAATAACTTGTATTCTCAGGTCATCAGTAGACAGGTACCGATGCCAGGCTTTTGAGAAGATGGAGCTCGTTCAAGACTCATCTCATATTTTGATTTACATTTTTGGTGTCTTATAAACTTTACAGAACACACTTGTATGAAATTATATTATTAATGCAATGGATGATGTTGTTGCTTGTTTACTACTATGCATTGTTGTGATACTGTACACGACGTCCTCCACCCCTGAACGTTTCCGCCGTTCCGGTTTTGGGGTGTGACATATTGGTATCAGAGCATTGTTTATAGTGAATCGAGTATATCAACCCATAAAAGATATGCAAACTATAAACACAACGGGATTAAAATACTCTGACCAAGAGTTTATACTTTTAGATAATAAAATATTTAACCAAGTATACCTACCTCCATTCATACTAAAATCAGTGTTACTAGGACATAACAAAAGTATTACAATTGTTGGACAGCACAATTAGACTTAGAGACATATAGTCAAGTCTGGGAAGATATAGCCTGATCAACTATATTATCCGAGAAGTGACTAGCATGTGCCTAAGAGTGGTTGTGAGGTTGCAACAAGTCTAAAAACTTACCAACAAAACTACAATGAAAACATTAGAACATAACATAAACTTAAAATACTATAGGAGTATTTTGTGTTACTAAAATTACTTTTTTTTAGAACTAAAGGTCTTTATTAGTATGTCAATAGTTGCTGAGTGGATACGCTAAGGTTATATGTAACTAGAATTTCATAGACTTAGAATCTGTGATCTTTGATTTACTTCCTGTTCCTTGTTTGGTTGTGGGCTTAGAGTTAGGGTCACTTATTCGAAGGTCTATCCTGTTTTGAGTACATATAACTGGTATGCACTAAACAAGTATTGAAGTAACTGATAAAGATCATCTTATAATTATCTAATTAGTTCGTCTATTTAGTTATTTCTTATACCCCTTTTCTCGCGTAGATATCATGGCTGGATTCCATATCCCCGGAGACCCATACTTCCCAAACGAAGGCAATGCAGGATGGCTTGAAGGAGAGCCAGAAGATGATTATCCAATCCCTTTGGATGATCACCTCGCTGAAGGCTTTTCTGATGGTTCTGACTCCGAACCTGATGTCAACAACTTACACCCAGTAGCTCAAAACCCAAATCCTAACCCTCGTCCAGCATTTCAAGGACTCACACCTCTGTGGGCCACAAACTTGAACAGATGGAGTCAGGAACAAGGTCAACCCATTCCCTATAATGGGGACAGAAGCTTTTACAACCTAAATGAGGGAGGTTCAGCTGACCAAGTCCTGCCCATCATGGTCCGTAGGATTTCTCGGAACACTGAGCAAGGTCGAGCAACTATCGACCGAGTCCTGGAGATTGACGCCAACTCTGGCGTTAACACGGTCCGCATTCGCCAACTCGAGTTAGCTATGGAAAGGGCTAGGATAACCAATGGGACTCTGCATCAACGGCTAGCTGCATCCCAAGCTGAAGTTAGGGAACTTCGGGCTAGGCAGTCAATGTATGAAAGGCGCATGCGAGACATAGAGCGCCGTCTGTCTGAATCAAGGACTCATTCGAGTGGTTCTCGTCGTAGATAGAGCCTACTTAACCTTCTCTTTTGGATATAACTTAGTTATGTAAAACTCTAGTCTAATTTCCTATCTTTGTTAAAACTTGGACCTGTTAGGTCTTGATTAGGTCATAGTTCTGTCAAAATTTTTCCATGTTGGTTGATGTAAGACCTACTTCTAGGTCATTTTTCCTGAACTCGTTACATCTGTAATTCCAGTATTATTGACAGATAGCTAATCTCATGGAAATTATTATCCAAATGCTATCATCTTTTAGTACTAGATCTACATTCAATCGTACTATTCAATTGTGCTGTTGGGCTATGGAGAGTTAGTCCATGAGTCACTCTCATCAATTTCTCTATTCTTACCAGTATCGTCATCTTTGTAAACTTTTAGTGAAAAGATGCCTCCACGTCGATCAACAAGACACAATCCTCCAGTAACTGCAACACCACCTACTCCTCAAATCGATACGGCAACTCTAAATGCTGCAGTAGCTGCGGCTGTGGCAGCAACCATGGCTCAATATCATTCTTCGAGTGCCACCGGAGGTGGTACGCCTGTTCATTCTACCCATGTTGAAGCTCCTGTGCGCTTGAGAGAGTGCTACTATAAGGACTTCACCAACTGCAAGCCATTGTCCTTTAAAGGGACTGGCGGAGTCATTGCCTTCTCGCAATGGTTCGAAAAGACAGAGTCGATCTTCGAGATCTGCTCATGCCCGGAAGGAAGCAAAGTCAAATTTGCTGCATGCACCTTCGAGGCAAAAGCCCTGACATGGTGAAATGCCCATGTCAAGTCACTATCTCTAATAGTGGCAAATGCCATGGGCTGGGAAGCTCTGAGGGAGCTAATGATTGAAGAATACTGCCCGAGGGGCGAAATCCAGAAATTGGAACAGGAACTATGGAGCCTAACCATGAAGGGCTCCGACATAGTTTCCTACACCGCCAGATTCTGTGAGCTGGTGGCCCTCTGTCCCAATATGGTTCATACAGAGGGAAAGAAAATAGAGAGGTACATCTGGGGGCTGGTGCCTCAATTTCAGGGGAATGTCTTAGCTTCAAACCCTACCACATTCGATAGTGCCAAGAGGTTGGCACAACGGCTCATTGACCATGGGGTCCGTACCCCATCAGCAACAACAACCATAACCATCTCGAAACCCTCCAAATCCGCCAACAACAAGCGGAAGTTCTGGGATGACAAGAAGAAGAAGAAGGCTGCCAAAAAGTAGCAGGTCGTGGCAGTTCATGCTGCGATAGCACCTGCCGCTGCTGCTCCGGTAAAGCAGTACGCTGGAAGTTTGCCTAAGTGCAACAAATGCAACTTCCACCACATCGGATCCTGCCGGGAAATGCATTGTTCAAACTGCAACAGGAAGGGGCACACTGCCCGTTTCTACAAAGCTCCGGCTAGGCCAATCAACCAAGTCCCCGGCGTTGCAGTGGGCCAAGCTTGCTACAATTGTGGCAAAACGGGCCACTACAAAAGGAACTGCCCGAAGGCAGGGATCGTCGGCTGAGTAGGAAGAGTTCTGGCTATAGGCCATGAGGAAGCGGTTGCCGACCCCACAGTGGTCACTGGTACATTCCTCCTCGATAACTCTTATGCATGCATACTGTTTGATAGTGGAGCGGAGAAGAGTTTCGTGAACCAAAAATTTGCTCATTTACTTAAGCAAAAATCACGAGCACTCAAAGAACCGTTCACTGTAGAAATGGCTAATGGGAAGACAGAGAGCACTAGTAGTATATTCATAGGATGTACTCTAACTTTAGATAGCCATTCATTTTCGATCGACCTCATGCTGGTCTCAATTAAAAGTTTCGACGTCATTATCAGCATGGATTGGTTGAGTCTACATCGTGCCGACATCATGTGTTATGAAAAGGCAGTTCGCCTTAATCTGCCGTCTAGCGAAACTCTAGTAATCTACGGCGACAAACCCGACACTAACCTTCGCCTCATCTCGTGCATTCAAGCCCATGAATTCTTGCGAAAGGAGTGTCGCGCATTCCTTGCTCATGTTGTCGATGTGAGCCAAGAAACGAAATCTATTAAGAACATTCCAGTAGTACGTGATTTTCCCGACATCTTTCCAGAAGAACTCCCAGGATTACCTCCGCAACGTCAAGTCGAGTTCAGAATCGACTTAGTTCCAGGGGCTACCCCAGTAGCCAAATCGCCCTATCATCTAGCACCTGCAGAGATGCAAGAACTGTCTGGTCAACTTAACGAACTGCTCAATAAGGGCTTTATAAGACCAAGCTTCTCACCCTGGGGAGATCCAGTCTTGTTCGTCAAGAAGAAAGACGGATCGTTTCGTATGTGCATCGACTACAGGGAGCTCAACAAACTAACCGTCAAGAATAGTTACCCTCTGCCTCGTATAGACGATTTATTTGACCAACTTCATAGGGCGAACTTCTTTTCAAAAATCGACTTAAGATCCGGGTATCACCAATTATGGGTGTTAGGAGAGGATGTTCCGACGACAGCCTTCCGAACTCGTTATGGACACTACGAATTCGTAGTGATGCCATTCGGATTGACCAACGCGCCCGTGGTATTCATGGACTTAATGAATAGGGTGTGTCGTCCTTACTTGGATCAGTTCGTCATCGTCTTCATCGATGACATACTCATCTACTCTCGTAGTAAGGAGCAGCATAGTCAACATCTACGACAGGTCTTAGAAACATTACGATCGGAGAAGCTCTATGCGAAGTTCTCGAAATGCGAATTTTGGATCCGAAGAGTCGAATTCTTAGGGCACGTGGTTAGCGAAGAGGGAATACACGTGGACCCTTCCAAAATCAAAGCCATTGAGAGCTGGTCAGCACCGAAGATGCCTACAGAAATTCGCCAATTTCTAGGCCTCGCTGGCTACTATCGTAGGTTCATTCAGAACTTCTCTCGTATTACAAAACCTCTTACGACTTTGACCCAGAAGGGCGTGGCCTTTGACTGGGAAGAGAAGCAAGAGAAAGCGTTCCAAACGCTGAAACAAGCCTTATGCACCGCACCGATACTATCCCTCCCAGAAGGAATAGAAGACTTCGTTGTCTATTGCGATGCATCCAATCAAGGGCTCGGTTGTGTTCTGATGCAACGAGGTAAGGTCATCGCCTATGCCTCAAGACAGCCGAAGACACACGAGGTCAACTACACCACACACGATCTTGAGCTAGGAGCAGTTGTGTTTGCTCTGAAGATCTGGAGACACTACCTATACGGTACGAAAAGCACAATCTTTACAGACCACAAAAGCCTACAACATATATTCGAGCAGAAGGAGCTCAACATGAGACAACGACGGTGGGTCGAGCTACTCAGTGATTATGAATGTGACATCCATTATCATCCCGACAAGGCCAACGTAGTGGCTGACGCCCTAAGTCGGAAAGAATACTCTGGTCGTAGAGTCAAATCTTTGACTATGACTATCCATTCACACTTGTCCACACAAATTAAGGAGGCTCAGCTCGACGCTTTGAAACCTGAAAATGTGGCGGGTGAATCCCTGAGAGGGATGGATAAGAATTTGGAAGTCAAGGGTGGCGGAGCCTTATACCTCATGGATCAGATCTGGACACCGAAACATGGTGGCTTCAGAGACTTGATCATGACCGACACTCGATATTCCGTCCACCCAGGTTCAGATAAGATGCATCTGGATCTTAAAAAGTTATACTGGTGGCCTAACATGAAAGCAGAGATTGCTACCTTCGTGAGTAAATGCCTTACTTGAGCCAAGGTCAAGTTCGAATACCAGAAACCCTCAGGTCTGCTACAACAGCCGGAGATACCGGAATGGAAGTGGGAGCGGATCACTATGGGCTTCATAACCAAGTTGCCCAAGACAACGAGTGGACTTGATACCATATGGATGATCGTAGACAGGTTGACCAAGTCCGCACACTTCCTGCCTATCAAAGAAACAGACAAGATGGAGAAGCTTACAAGAACTTACATTCGGGAGATTGTACGACTGCACGGTGTTCCCATATCCATTATCTCTGATAGAGATAGTAGATTCACTTCGAGGTTCTGGCAGTCGCTACAAAGTTCTCTAGGAACTAGGTTGGACATGAGTACAGCCTACCATCCACAGACCGACGGACAAAGTGAGAGGACTATCCAAACCTTGGAGGATATGTTGCGAGCCTGTGTGATCGACTTTGGAATGGCATGGGATACTCATTTACCCCTTGTCGAATTTTCCTACAACAACAGTTATCACACGAGCATAAAGGCTGCTCCATTTGAAGCCCTCTACGGCCGAAAGTGCAGATCCCCTCTGTGCTGGGCTGAGGTGGGTGACACCCAGTTAGCTAAAGGATGAGTTCCTGACAGCACTCTCACCGGTCCGGAGATCATTCGGGAAACGACAGAGAAGATCGTTCAGATTCGTGAACGATTAAAAGCCTCTAGAGACCGACAGAAAAGCTTCGCAGACAAACGAAGGAAACCGTTGGAATTCCAGGTGGGCGACCGTGTTCTATTGAGGGTCTCACCCTGGAAAGGCTTGATACGCTTCGGAAAGCGTGGAAAGCTAAATCCAAGATACATAGGGCCTTTCGAGATTCTCGCTAGAATCGGCTCTGTAGCTTACAAACTCAACTTACCACGCGAACTCAGTAACGTACATTCTACTTTCCACGTCTCGAACTTGAAAAAGTGTCTGTCCAACGAGGCTCTTGTAATCCCACTCGACGAGATCGAGATCAACGAGAACCTCAACTTCGTGGAAGAACCTGTAGAGATCATGGACCAAGAGGTCAAGAAAACAAAGCAAAGCCGTATCCCGATAGTGAAGGTCCGCTCGAACGCCAAGCGAGGACCTGAATTCACTTGGGAGCGAGAGGATAAGATGAAACTGAAATATCCTCATCTTTTTACTTAGTTATTTGTAACTACTTATTTTCTTAAACTCTAATTTCGGGACGAAATTCCTTCTAACGGGGGGATGATGTGACAACCCGAAAAATTCTATCTCATACAACCATTCACTTCAATAGAAGTCAGATTTGTTTCTGCTAACTTTTAAGCTGTTTGGTGTCAGTTTGAGTGTTCTACAGCCTAGACCTTCAAAAAGGAAATTATAAGACGTATACTCTAGGGTTTATTGTGCATCAATAAAGTCTCAAAACTCTAAGAGTTTGGAGTTTACGGCCCAAACATGGAGTTTACGGCCGTAAACTCTAAGGAGTATAAATATGACACTTAGTCATTTTACTCATTTTTTTACCATTTCCAAGCCAAGAACTCATTCTCTCTCAAGTATCATCCGATTTTCCTTCTTGATCTTCAACTTTGTAAGTGTTTCTTGCCTTGATTAGTTGATATCCTTCATCATCTAGTGATCTGACATGATTTCATCCATGAAATCTCTTCATTTTGATAGATCTTCAAGTGTTCTTCATTTCACCAAGAACACCAAGAACACACACTAGTGTTCTTGGACTTTTAACACCCTTACAAGCTTCTATATTGTAAGTACTCTTACCTTAGCTTGTTATAGGCTTGATACACTTGTAAACAACTAGAAAACAACAAGAAACACAAGATCATAAGTGTTTACGGCCAAGGCAATCTCCTTGGGCCGTAAACTCTAATGAAAGGGTCATTATGAGCCCTAGTCCCTTACTAAGCCTTGGATACAAGTCTAGATCACTTCCTTGGGGATTATAGGACCTTAATAAAACAAAAGAACCAAGCACACATGAGGTTACGGCCGTAAACTCATGGGGAATTGACCATGGGCCGTAAACTCATGTAGGTGGTGCAATGGTGCCACTATTACTTCCTAAGGCTTGGACTTTATCATAGGATACTTAACCTAGACTTGTAAGACCTTAAAACACCAAATGGTAGAATTTACCATGGGTTTACAGTCGTAAACCCATTAGGACCGTAAACCCTAAACCGTAAACTCATGGAGAGTTTACCCTTGGACCGTAAACTCAAAAGCAAAGCCCTACAACCCTTAGATACAACCCTTTGGTACTAATAGAACTTAAATCAAAGTGTTTACCATGTTCTAGGGTGTCTTTACTTGTTTAATTAGTTGTCAAATGACTAATTGGATACATATATGTGTCATTATATGTTAAATAGGATCCATGTGTGTGTTCAAGTCTTCACTTGACACTTAGCATCCTATACCATCCGTTCTTCCAAACCACTCACTACTGGTGAGTTCATACCCCTTAATCTATCTTTTAAATGATTTTAAATGCTTTTATGGGGGAATACAAGTTGAAACATTATAGTTATTATATCAATCACATGTGATTAATAACTATCAAACAAAGGATTTGCTATTCAAATTAGCTGTTTTATCAAACAAAACTACTTCAAATGGTTATCAATTACTTTTACATGTTAAATACTTTTTATTCAAACTCTTTTAAACTTATACTTTGTCAAATGCATATCTATATAGATATAGTTATATAAGTAGGATTCAAAGGACTTAGGACTGATAGCTCGCCTTGCTTCCTGCTCCTTGTTTGGTTGTGGACTTAGGGTATCGGTTATTTGTCCGAAGGTCGTTTGAATCTTAGTTATATATTATGTATATATGAATAGATATAAAAGTTCCTTCATTCAGTTCAATACCTTTGGGTAGCAAAGGTATACAATCATGTTCATACATACAAACAACATTGCTAGTAAACTATAATAGGTATAGTTTAGGAAGTTACTAATACAATTACTAGAACAGTGAAACATACAATGAGTCAGTTCATACATGAGTCAATACATACTATGATGAGAAACAAACATACCATACAGATAGAGAATACTATGAAGAGAAACAAACATAACATACTATGATGAGAAAAAAACAGAGCATACTATGATGAGAAACAAACAATAACATACAGAGAGAACATACATACATACTAGACAGAGAGAACATACAATACAGCTAGTACATACATTACAATAGTACATACAATACATATACAAGAACATTACAACAGTTATGTGAGCCACGTAACGGGGCATGGCATCACCTGTCATGGCTCGTTTTGTATCCAGAGTCTCCTACAAGGAGAGCATTGAATTTGTGTATAGATCTATACTGGATTGACTATCCTACACCTTGTTGCTCGCTACAGTGGGACTTGCAAGTCTACGGGTGCCAAATGTCATTTCTTCCGACGTCTTTCATCGTCGTGTTTTTAGTCGGTAGTATGGTATAGGCATATCACATGTTACTTTAAATAACAATTGGTTTAAGGTAATTAGTACAACAGTAGTTACTTAATACAACACTACAATACTTTATTATTTCTCCATTGCATTCACTTTGTGATCTTCACACAATGAACGGTAATGTAAAAGCTATATTTTTGGTTAATGATAGTCATACTTGGGAAAATACACACTTTTACAAGAAACAAACATACATTACATTTGATGCCTTGGTAGAAGGCTACGTTTAGTAGAAAATATAGGATTTTCTAGGAGATACAAACATTTACAAAGATTATATCAAGTACATACAAACACTTTCATACAAATAAAGACACTAAAATACTTATGAACTCACCAGCTTTAAAGCTGATCAACTCTTTCAAAATAACTTGTATTCTTAGGTCATCAGTAGACAAGTACCAATGCCAGGCTTTTGAGAAGATGGAGCTCGTTCAAGACTCATCTCATATTTTGATTTACATTTTTGGTGTCTTATAAACTTTACAGAACACACTTGTATGAAATTATATTATTAATGCAATAGATGATGTTGTTGCTTGTTTACTACTATGCATTGTTGTGATACTGTACATGACGTCCTCCACCCCTGAACGTTTCCACCGTTCCGGTTTTGGGGTGTGACATCACCATACCAATGGGTCGAAGGCACCAAGGCCGGCCCATTATGTGTTATGTGATAAGCTTGTTGATTATGTGATATGTGATATGCTAGTTTTCTTTGTGATACTTGCATGGAAGACCCCGGGGGGAGCTCATGGCACTTGGATATTAGACCATGTGGGGGAGCACATGGCATTCCAAGTAAAGACCATGGGGGTGCCCATGGCATTTGGATATCAGACCATGTGGGGGAGCCCATGGCACATAGGTGTAAGATACTGGGTGGGAGCCCATGGCATCCTTATATTCTTATATGCATAGCTTATGTGATTGATTTGATTATTTGATTATGTGGGGTATGCTCTGGAGAACTCACTAAGCTTCATGCTTACAGTTTTGTTTATGATTTCAGGTATCATCGGTTTGGAAAGGAAGGGCCCGGCTTTATCGCAGCACACACACCCGTGTTTTATGCAATATGAGATTTTGTGACGAACTCTGATAAATGTTTTAATTAGCAATGTTTTTGGAATGCTTGGTTTTAGAAGATATCTGTGTTTTAACTATAATAAAAATAAATTTTTTACCCTGGATTTTTGGGTCATTACAAGTTGGTATCAGAGCCTTGGTTTGAGGGATTCGGACATACTTTCGGGTGTTCCTGAACTTAAATTGAGGATCTATAAAGTTTTCAAAAAGAAAAATGTTTTCAAGGAAAAAGTTTTCTAAGACAAGAAAGGGTGTGGTGCATGCAATCAGCCGAGCTCAAGTAAGTTTCCCCAGAATACCTATATATGTTATCTATTATGACTTGATTTATGAATCTGAGAATCGCATGCTAGTTAGGGCTATGAGAGATGCCTTCATAAGTTGTATGAGCTGGTAGACTTTCATGCTAATGTTGAGTAGTCAATGATAGATTGGCCTGATATGTGATGCTTGTAGCCTTGGAGATAATGAATGTTATGCTGGAATAAGAATGACTATTAGTATTGGTAACTGCTAAGTGTATGCTTTGAAACTTGTATAGGGATAGGATCTTATAGCCTTAGAAGAATGTATTTGGCCTTATTTCCTGTTCTGTGTATAATCTGCATGCATAACGCAGCCGACAGTGAGGGTGGATGTGGACAACATGAGTTGTGGTATGTGGGCCGAACGTTTTATGATAGTTCCATGGGTCGGAGATTACCTTAGGGTAAGCCTAGGATGAGATTAGTGATAGGAGTTACTTGATTATGAGTTGTATGTATGGATAGAATTGCTTGATTAGAGTATGTTGGTTAGTTTTCCGTTGTCCGAATGCTGCTTGCTTTGTGCTTTGTAGGACTCTTAGCAATGTGAGTTAGCTACTAAGTGAATATGCTAAGTCACATGTGGCACAGGCTGGATAATCTCATAGTGATGGACTTGACCCTATTGCGCAGCTCTCGTCTGAGTCCAACCGTTCTAGGGTTGAGACTTTTACTCGAAGGATTATCCGATCTTTGTTGCATGTGGTTATATTCATGAGGTAGCTAGTTGACATTAATGGGAGTTCTTCAGAAGCTGAGGGCAGGGTGAGGTTGGGAACCTAGGAAAGCCTAGGATATGCTCCAGTGAGTTTAGTGGGGAGGTTCGGTGAGGTTGGGAACTAGGGGGAGGAGCTGCTTCGGTGGGTATTGCTCCGCTGTTTAGCGTATATTTGGTGCATCAGTGGAGTAGGTGACTTAGAGGATTCGGTAGGATTGCTGAGGAAAGGATGGATAGGTGTGGAAGGTAGTATTGGGCCCGTACTACTGAAAGCACAACATCCATACTCAAATCGGTGAGAGTCTTGGAGAATCTAAGAAGCCTATGGGAAGAAGAACTCTTGGTTATGCTTGGACCGTGGGAATAGCTGATGTGGAGAATAATTTTGAGTTTGCCTTGGATTTGCACGTAAAAGGGAAGGACGAGGGTTTGGTCTCGGCTCCGGTGGTGAACCTGTTAGTGGAAGGATTGCCAGGATTTTGAGTTCGCCTTGGATCTCTTGTATCAGGCGGCAAGGATTGATTGTGTGATCTATTGCGCTTTAGGGATTGGAGATTATGTCTTGGGAGTAGTTATAGCCCGGTTTAGGGCAGAGGTTGCTTCAACTACTGCAGTTCAGCCGTGAACGATTGAGTTGGTGAATGTGTCAGGGTGCGAGACCCTGAATGATATGATTTCTAGAGCTCGAGAGCAGGAGACTGATTTGGAGCACATTAGGAAGAGGGGACCAGATTAGGTGCATTTATTGGAGGGTCATGGGAAGTGACCTAAGATTTCGGATCAGCTTTTGAGAGGCCAGCAGGGCCGGATACAGTGCAGCACAAGCGGGAAATCATATGATGGAGTTATCGCTCCAGGATTATGGGTCGCTACAAACACAGCAGGATTTATCGTGTCAGAAGGTGACATTGGGAGTGGGTGCTCGATTTAGGGTGTGTCCTATCCGATGGATCGGGGATAAGGTTTTGGACCGTTGTGATGAGGTGAGAGTGTTCCGAAACTGCGGGGTAGCCCGTAGCATTTACCAGTCCCTAGACAGCGGTAAGATGGGGGTAGAATTGTATTCGCCTTCGGATTTATTTGGTAAAACAGTGGCTTGGGAAGTGATTAGGATCATTCCCTATTTATGGGTTGGGACTGTTCAATATTATCTTGGCTTATGGTCGAGATCGGTTCAGGGGTATCATGTGGAAGGTCTGCGGACTGGGCTCCGCAGGATGGTTATTCAACATCGTTAGGACTCGGTGGTTTTAGTAACTATTATTGACTGGCTGATGAGAGCACCGAGGGAAGTGGCTCGTTGCTGAGGTATTGGTTGGGGCATCTGTCTTTTGGTCTTCAAGATTTGAGTGTGGGGAGGCTATGGGTGGTAAGCAAGGTGGGATTGAAGTGGTATTAGGCTGCGAGATTGTAGCGTTCATCGGTTCAAAGTAGACTATTTATGTGATGGTCACAAGCATGGAAGGGGGATCAGCTCATGCTTTGGGCACGTCGACCAAAGATGTTGAGAAATTATTCTCTGTTTTGGGATTGAGGATGTTTAGAGTCTGTGGGCAAGCCCAGACGATTATGGGAATTCAGGATAGGACTAGTAGAGACCGTGGGGTCAAGGGTTGGATCTTGAGTTGTGGGATTATGTGGGTAGTCATTATATGACGCAGTAGGGTTTAGGCTGGGTAGCCTTGATATTTGGTCTCTTGGGAACCTGGTGGTTGGACTAGGTGCCAGACTGGTAGTCTCGGGGATTGGCTTAAGGGTAGTTATTTATCGGTCGAGTAACGGATGTCGGGAAGTTGTGGTGCATTATGCAAATGCAGATTCGGGGATCTCGGGGTAGGAGTGGAGTACCGAGTTGGTTTTGGTGAAGCTCCTGAATCATAGTTTGTGCGTGCTTTGTGTGAGATTTCCGTTCCAGTGGAATAAGGATTGAGATATTTATACGCTGGGTGCATCCGCACCTTGGACTTTGGGATCTGAGCGATAATAATAATTTTAAGCACTTGGAGTCAGCAGTGTCGTTGGGATGCGGGAAGTGTTCATCTGGTCTTTAGAAGTTGTACGATCTTTAGGGGATCGGCTAGTGATGGAGCACTAGTTGGTAAGCGCTAGTCATCATCGGATCGAACGTTGTAAGGTAAGAAGAATTGGGAATCCCTCAATTTTCATGTTCTTGAGAATTTAGTCGATTCAAAGTGGGGGAGAATCGTCCCGGGATTCAGAAGCAAGAGTAGTTATGAAACTAGGATGAGTTTCGCATCCCCGTCGGGGAGGAAGGCGGCCTGAGTGGCTCATTGGTTTGAGGGTTGTGTGAGTTGAGAGTTCGGTAAAACTTCCCAACAATTGAAATCGCGTCTGCCTGATGTAGTAGCAGACTTTTGGGAAAACAAGTTGGAATTTTAGTCAAGACTTGAGTTCAGTCGGGTGTTAGATACTGTGCATGCGCAACAATGGGAAGTGTTGTAAGGCTATGGAGTAGCCGTAGCACTCACTAACGGTCAGATAATGTGGAAAGTGATGTAAGACTACAGTTATTCTAGTAGTATTCACCTTTCTGCGTCGGATTCAGTGGTGACGAGTTGTCAGCCTATCTTGATCGGACGGATCAAAAGGATTGAAGGGGCCATGAGTGGCGGTATAGATAGGGATGTATTGTTAGACGAGGTGTCCTTCGGAGGTCGCGTGGGGCGAATGCAAGGTTGCTCGTTGGCTCAGAAACCGGGTAGGAATCCAGTATTTCGGTTGTGGGAGTTATGCATCTGGTTATGGTAAGTGAATTCATTCAGTTGGTAACATCGAGATAATCAGAATTGGAGGTGTCTGTCGGTCAGTCATTCCTGGAGGAAATTGTTGGTACTATTTCAGCGCAGGCAGTCTGTCGAAAAGTCAGACCAATGTGAGGTCTCGGGATCCAGGGAGGTAAGACTAGTTTCCTGCATGATACGAAGGATTTACCCTTCATCAAGATTAGAGGGAGTCTGGTTTGGTTGGGATCAATTGCATTGGGAAGGTCATCGGTAGCTCGGGGTGACGGTTGTGTTCCACGAGATGTCGAGTGTCGGTATTCGTTAGGTTCCGTACGGGTTGTCGATTTGAGGTAAGAGTTGAATACTCAAGTGTTATTGAGGTCGAAATGTTCTCAAGTATTCACCTTAAAGAGTGACACCCCGATTCGAGAAGAAGGGATGAAGGCCCAGTATAGTGATTCTGTCAAGATTTGGCCTGGATGGGCAAGGTGATGCATCGTGTAGGATTATGATGGAATTTATAACTGATTCATAGTGCTTACTATGTCTCAGGCATGTAAGTGTTTGGACAACGATTCCATGTGGTTCTTTTGATTGATGTACATGATAAAGAACGTCTGAATCAGGAAAGGAAGTAGTGGCAGATACCTAGCAGAAAATGAGGATCTTGAACACATAAGGTAGCAGGGTTAGTGAGGGTGTAGTGGGAAACATTAATCGGAGTAGTAAGTGGATAGAGGAAGTCGCGGGAGTGACGCGTGAGCAGTATCCGGAGACAGTGAATGCAGCAGACTTTGAGGACGAAGTCTAGTTTAAGTGGGGGAGAGTTGTAATATCCGAAATATATAAGGGTAATTAAGGAAAGATAAATTCCATTTAAGAAGTCAACTCGTCGAGTTGGAGGGGAGAACGCGACGAGTAGGATTTTGTTGGCATGCGGGGATTTGAAAACAAACTCGACGAGTTGGGGAGGAAGAAATCAACGAGTAGGACTGGGTTTGGGAAACCCTAATTCCGGGATTTTGTACCCTATTTAAGCAACTTAAACCTCAGGAGTTAGCCTCATTTCCAGCCTCCACTTTCCTAAGCCCTAACCTCGAAACCCTAAGGAACTTTTGAGTGATTGTGAGCCATTTTGAGGGTGTTGTGTGTGTTTGAATCCACTTGGAAGGAAAGAAACCTTGAGGATACAAGAAGGAGCTACTAGATCCAGAAACTCTTCATCAATGGCGACATATTTGAGGTATAGAGTCGTCACCTTGACTTGTAGTTAACTAGATCTCCCTTCTTGAAGTTTTAACTTGAGTTTTGGGACTTTGGTTGAGTTTTCCAAAGAGAAGAGGTTTCCAGGGGTTGATGGAGTAAATCTTACCCTACATGATGTAAGTCCCAAAACTCGGATCTTCTCAAGGTATCAATGTAATTATTTAAGTTAATCTGGAATCTTAATCAAACAACTACGCGAAACAAACAAACAATTAGATGAATCAATGAACACGTTTCAATGAATGCACACAATTCTATTGATCAATTGTCAGGTACATTCAATTAACTCTTCAACCGTGAATAGGCTCCAACTCACCAAAAAAACGCATTCACAACAGCTATACACAAAACATATTTATACTACACCAATAACTTAAAGCCCAAATATAACAAGCCCACCGAAAACACTAAGCCCACCAGTGATTTCGGTCTAAAACCGTAAAACACATATTACATACAAAAACAAAGCATAAACCACAAAATATATCCCAATAGTCTCCCCCTTGGTTTATTGATTTTAGTTCTCTTCAAGGCTTCTCCACGAGATGTACATCCGCCTGATCAAATGCCCCAGCCCACAGCTTCTTGTAAATTATGGTAGCTACCATTTCGGTGAAAGCTTTTGCAGCAGCTTCAAACAATTCATTCTCAACAATTATTTGAAAGTTTGACAAAGTTCGAATATCACGTTCACAAAACTTCAACAAGTCTTTGGGATCAACAATGCGATACTACTTCTTTTTCAGCTTGATTACTACTGATGTAGTAGCCTCATCATAAGCCCAGAATTGCATTGAGTCCAAAGTGCCTTCTGGTAAACGTTTGGGAGGCGGAATCCTTTTAGCTAGCTTTGTAGGCGGCCACATGACATTCAACATGGTTTTATTAGTGCGAGGATCAATGACATCCTTGGCCTTTTTCATAAACGATGAAGCAGTCTTCATGCCTTCAAAGTTATTTTTACATTTATCCTCAAGAAAACTCTTAAAAGACCAGGCCATGAGATGATTGGTTGTATTGTGGAAAGGTGTGTGAATAAGTTAAGAAAGATCAACTTTTTTCCAAGACAGAAAGTCGAGTTTCTTCTCATAATATTCAATTCGTCCAATCTTTCGCTTTACGATCCACATTTTCTTATCAGCATCATATCCCCACATTAAAATGTCAGAGCGGTCCCCAAATTTATCTGTAAATTTCTTCCTAGTCTCCCTGAAAAACATCTCAGGGTGATCACCTGGAACATTTTGGTCTGAATGCTTCATCACTAGAATCTTCCTTTCAGCTGCTCAATCCTGATTTGCTTTGCTCTTCTTTCTTGAGCAGAAGTAGGATTAGAAGATAAAAATGTGTCAAGATTAGCATCTGGTGCAGGTCTTACAACTCTTTCACTTGTAGGTTGAGAAGTTGGATTGGCTGGACCAGAACTAGAAGCATAAAACTTTTCTCCTTCGGCGCTTAAAGGTTGAAAATCAGCACCAAACTTTTGATGTAAGCGTTGTTTCAGGTCAAAGAATAAAGCAATTAGTGTTGGATTAGGTGTCTAAGCCCATACATATTTTTGGTATGTACTTGATTTGATTATGAGCATGGTACTTTAGGGTTACCTTCACTCATGCAACATGATAGGATGACAAGTGGAGAGAGAGAGAGAGAGAGTAGGATTTATTATATGAATAATAAACTGGTACTCAAAATGGTTTTATAAATATATTATATGATTAATATATTATTTGGAAATCATATTATTTAATTAGTATTGACTAGAAATTAATTTGGAATTAATTTAGTGGTCAAAAGAGACAGATTAAATAAGTGGGGACTGATATTGCAAATCACTGATAGTTGCAATTGGGCTGATAGGATCACCTTGGAACAAGGTTGCACGAATTCTATGGGAAGCCCATAAAGAATTTGTCCAAGGGGTATTCTAGAAGGTGTCCATTGGCTGCTTAAGGCCTAAGCAATCATATTAGGGTTTCCACCTAAAACCCTAGCAGCCACAAGTATAAATATACCCCAAGACTAAGGATTTTCGGCTCTATTCTTTATGAAACCCTAAGGTGGCCGAAAATCTCCCTCTCCAAGTCTTCCTTTGCATAGAGTGTTTGTGACTCCATTAAAGGTGTAACACTTGGGGCACTAAGCTTTCAAAGGTCAATGAGTTCTTGTTCTTACTACATAACAAGTGAGGTAAGGTTCCAAACCCTATTTTACATATGAATCATGAAATTGGTATTCTAGTTAGTAGGGTTTATGCTTTGGATGATTGTTTGCATGTATAACTTGATAAAAACCTAGATCCAAAGCATAGGGTTGCATGTACACCATAGGAATGTTGTAGTGCTCAAAACCCAACAGTAGTATCAAAGCCGAGGGCGTTATTCAATTGTATTTGATGCGATGATTAATTTTTCGAAGCTGAAAATTTTTGTTTTTTTATTATGTCCGATTCCACGACGTGGAATAGCCTTCCACGACATGGAATGGGATCTAACGAAAATTTTCGGGATTTTGGCTAAGATTGGATTTGGATGATTACCACAAATTGTTTTCTAATAAAAAAAATTTGTTTTATCTGTTATGGTAATGCATAACTTAATCCAATTGGAAGATAATTGTCAAACTATAAGATAATTATTAGTTTTTATGATAAAGATAATTATTTTTATTATTTGATGTGAATTATCTTCCCATAAATTAAGTAAGGTCAAATTTAAATAATGAAAAATTATTTGATTAATTAAATAATTTTAAATTTGATCTAGAAGGTTTTGAAAAGTTTCAAAACTTGCCCTCAAGTTTTTGAATTTAAATTTTGATTAATATGTTTTAATTTTGATATATTTAAATTCTAAAACCCTAGTACTTTGAATAGTTCAAATTTCACCCTTATGGTTTTGTTAGATTAATTAAGTGTTTAATTAAAAGAGAGAATTAATAAACCCATAATGACATGGTCTAAATTTAATTAAATTAAGAGTCTAATTTATTAATAGATTAAACCATATAGTATTTTAAAATTATAAAATACACCCTTATACTATATACAATTAAAAGTTTAATATATTATATATGTTTAAGTAAAAGACAATCTTACTGTTGGTAGGACTCATTCACAAAGCTGGTCTATAAGGGGTGTTTAAGAAAGTGGCATGTAAAATGATCGTCATTAGGTATCCACTCTTACCCACCGCACCCTTGACCAGTGGAGGGTCGTTAGCCGAACGGGTAGGATAGGACATCCTCACTAAAAGTATAATGAACATACCAAGTAACTAAATCTTTTAAAAATTCCCAATCTTAGTTACTTTAGGAAAAATGTGAATTTGATGCTAACCCATGAAATTGCACATTGCACCTTATTGGTCGTTAGTGGAGCGTGTGTGGTTAACCGGCACACTAATATGGGACTAATGAAGGATGGAAATGGGTAGCTCGTATATTATCATAGATCAATGGAGCGTGTGTGGTTAATCGGCACATTGATTAGGTGATAAACGTCTTCGAGAGCACCAAGCTAATTTGCATTGTTATTCACACCTTATTTGTGATCCTCGGTATCCTAGTCACAAATTTGAAGGACATAATCGAGATTAAACATGCCATTGAAAAGTTCAATGAATCTCAAAAGATCTAAGAGTTTCATTTAAAACCTAATTCGTTTAAAATTTCGTTTTCATGGTGGAATTGGTAAATCGTCATTTACTTACCGACAAATAACTTGCAATTGGACTACGACATCCCTCTTCCGATTTGTGAATTATTGTGTTGGGTCCTAGCCTTAATTTTTCATTTAGGTATTACATTAAGGACTTAAATAACCTAACTTGAATTGCTCCCCTTTGTAGATGTCTAGTTCTGACAACTATGGTCTTCTCAGATCTTTTGGAAAAGGCTTTCCTCATGAAGATAATATTCCACGTGACGATCAAGGTGAAGGATCAATCCCTTCTTCGTACTTTGGTAGAACTTCTCTTCCTCCACCTCCTCCAATAATTCTCCCTAACCTATGTATTCGTCCACTTGAAAAGTTCAAGGTCACTCAAGCCGTATTGGCAAGCAAACATCAAGATGGAAGGTCTCTGTGTGCACACGTCTTGGAGATGAAGTCACACATTGATAGACTAGAGATGTTGGGTGTCGTTTTCCCGAGGAAGTTGGTTGTTGACTTGGTTCGTCAATCACTTACCAAGTCGTATAGTCAGTTCGTTAAGGACTACTATATGGCAGACCACGGCGTGACCCTTATTGATCTAACCTATTTTCTTATTGCTGTTGAATCAGCAATGATTTGGCGTACTGGTAAACAAAATTTGATTGGAAGATCTACTTCCCGAACTTCCATGGACATCGAAAATGGAAACATTGGCAGTCCAGAAAAGTCTTCTCTTCCCAATGGAAAGGGATCGACCATGGCCATGGTCAAACCGTTTGACTAAATGAGATAGGCCCATGCACCATTCTGAAAGAGTCTGTTTGTTTCTATTGCCAAGAGAATGGGCATTGGATGCGAAACTGCCGTATCTACCTGAAGGACCATAAGGATGGCAAAGTCAAAGTGTGTGACTCTGCTTCAGGTAAATTCACTATCTAACTCTATTAAGTTCCTATTTATAGATTCTTAATACATGATGTGATAAGATTGCATTTTGATGTTTTGTAGGATCGAAGAAAAAGGAAGCTTAAAGGAAGAGTAAGTTGAGTCTGGTCGCAAAGAGATGGATTTCGATCGCATGGTTCAATGATCAGAGTTTTTGAGCATCATAGGAGTTATGATAGATTGCTTAGGAATATTAGTAACATAGTTTTCATAAGTATATGCATTGTAAGGACAAGTTTTTCTACAATTTAAAAAAAAATTCATTTGTGGTAGTGTCAGAAATTTACCAAATAAGGAAAGATTCTCATCACCTAAGTTTCAATTGGACAGAAACTTGGAATCATACGACTTGTATTGTTTGATGAATGAGAATTTTCATCTTTGGGAAATTAAGACTAATTCCTTGTTCACATAAAGCTGTGAGTCAAGTTAAGGACTGAAGGATCTGGTACACATTGATGTGCACTGGTCAAGTCCGCCACAAAGAACGATAAGACTATTCGTCATGATTTACTAATGGTTCAGTAAATATGGTTACTCTTACAAGTTTAAGTATAATTCTAATACCTTGAAAAGGTTTCATTGTATAGAAAAATGAATAAGAAGAATCAATTAGGCAGAAAGATAAAACTTTCTTTAATCTGAAAGGAAAGGAGAGTACTTAAGTATCGTGTTTTATGATCATCTTAATGATTTTGAAACCATGTCACAATTGATCCTCTAAGGACACCTTAGTACATTTGTATGCCTAAAAAGAGGAATCGAGAATTGTTGAAATGGTTGAATCAAAAAGGTGAGTCATACTTTGTTTCAAAATTGAGTCTTAGAGTCATACTCCAAGATTACGCCTTGAGTGACATATCTAAAGTAGGTTTGTAACATCTCATGAAATGTGGAGTAGAAATGTTTCTTACTCTTGCACATTTGAAATTGGTAGTTGTGATGTCTTGGATAAGACAAATACCAACTAGGACCAATTATATGAAGTGTTTTTCTTGATAAGAATCCGTACTAACACTTGAATATTTGTTTGTCGAGGAATGTTCCTTGACAGAGAATCTTATATATCAAGAGGTCATTGGGAGTCTTAAAGGTCTTGAAAAGTTTCAAGAACTAATCAAGAATAAACCTATTGCTCATCACTAGTACACGACTTGAGGTTTGTAACCTATCGTGTTGACACATTCTTGTTTCTGTGCCCATTCCTGTTGACTATACATGTGAGTTCTATGAGTTCTCATTTGATTGCACAAGGCAAAAGCACCTTAATCAATGAAAGTACATTGACCAGTATAGGTTAGCTGCTCAACAACCTGTAAGCAATGGTAGACCATGTACTACTAGGTGGCAAGAAATTATGATTGAACAAGTTCAGTCCATATGAGTTTGGATTTGTCACGAACCTTGTCTTTTGATTATGGTTATGAAAAATTCACATGGATAGGAATACATACACCATAAAATCTAAGTGGCAAAGGTTTCTCTCCGCTTCATAAAAAAAATTGTGAGGAAACGCTTTCACTAAGTAGATTTAAAGAGATAGTAGTTGTGTTGATTGCATTCTCAAATTCGATTATGATTACGACATCCCTCTTCATAGTTCGAATTGTGAGAAATGGAAAATAGTCTGAAAATTCGGGACTTACTGTTGTAAGTTCAGAAATAGTTTGGACACGCATTTGAGCTATCTGATGAAAGGTGTATGAGTTTAAGAAGCCTAGATAAAGTCTTATCGAAGCATCTTGTATCAGAAATCTGAACTTTGGTAAGAAAGTCAATAAGTATTGATTTCTAGAAGTCCACCTGATTTCTGGGTACATGTCACAGCTAGTGAGAGCATAAGTATTATGCTAGTAAGGGCATAATTATTGTGCTAGTGGGAGCATAATCCTTATGATAGGTGTTGCGAGTTAGCAATGCTATTTATAGGAAACAAAGTTTTGATTTGCAAAGTTGCAGAGTTTAAAAAATTGTTTTGCTATAGTAAGGGAGAGGATACTTATACTTTATTTCGAATCTAAAAGCTTAGATTGAAGTATTAATCGAACTTATTCATGAGCATATACGAATAGCAAATTGAAATGTTTCAACGTTGGAAATTCTATATATGGAAATATTATAGCGAGAGATTGGTAAAGTATCATATCTTTATTATGAATCGTATCCCATATGCTTCGGATATAGGATCGATTGCATATGTTATAATATTCGCATGTTCTGATTTTCCAAATGCCTAGGGCATTAAGAGGGAAAAAGAACCGGAATCGGATATGACTAAAGTGATTAAACAACTGTCAAGGACGATCTAAGGTTCGCTAAGGATTGGTCGCTTGTAGGCAGTTGGAAGTATAGTAATGAATGGACTATATTGACATTATTATGAATATATAGGATTCTATTAAGAATGCATTGTCATATGGCAAGTATGGAAATGTTTCGATAATGGGAATTGGAAATTAAGAATCTAAGTGTAGGTTAGAAACTTTTATACAAGAAGGATGTTCAAAGGAATGTACTTTGAATATGAGACTTCGTATCTATGGAATTGTCTTTTAACAATCTCTAATGGAATGTTTTGTAATTGGCAAAGTCTCTGTGACTTTGGTTCCTAGACATTACAAAATGATCATTGTATGATATCTTAGAATCTAACATATTCTAATAGTGGAAGAATTTGGTATTCTTACACTTATAAGGATTTGGAATTGTGAAATGAGCATCGTTGAAGTGTTTTCAACTGATCTATTTCACAAATTAAGGACCACAGGTAAACATAGTTTGTATGTTTGGAGCTTGGGATGACTATTGTTTTAATTCAAGTATTAAGTTGATTAACCAAAACATTATACAATGAATAATGTGTAACCAATATGGTGATTAAATAAAAGGTGTTTTATTTATACTCAAAAGTGTTGAGACCATATTGGATCCGATTATTCTTGTGTTTCACTTCGCATGTTTTGACTTCCCGAATAATAAGATTATTCAAACCATCCACAGTCGATCATACTTTGGAAGTAGGTATTGAGGCAAGACTGTCATGAATCCAACTGTAGATTGTCTGAAGTGTTTAGACATAGCAAAAGTCTGTTGCAGTGTTCATGAGTACTCCTGAAATAGGGATTTGAGTATTGGATTAAACCCACGCTCACTTGAATCACTTCATGGATTTTATCACGAGTGATTGTGAGATGATATATCTTATATTCTTGACATGGAGACATATGAGTTGTTGTTTACGAGTCGGTTGCGCATTGATAATATGTAAACGCATCAGTAACTTGATGTTATAAACGTATTGTTGTGTGTGATTTGATGAGTAATTAGTACAAGAAAATGAGTCGAAGTTTATCCATTCCTTTTACCCTAAGAGGGATAAAGCGATATCTGTGGGCCCCTCGATGATTTAGTGATGCACACGAAGCGCTTGGCTAAACCTGGACTGATTTGATTTGTTCAATTAGTCGGTCGTCATACATCGGAAATTAGGAAACAAACCTTGGATAGAGAGAATGACTATAATCCTTGTCTCATATCCATATGATATCTAGAATGGAGGAATATTTGATCCCTTATCTAAAGGATGCGTTGCTGATAAGATCAGAGTTCGACAGCGGCTTTTGAAAGCTACGATTGCTGATCAGATTCTAAATTCGTACATGCAATAATAGTTATTAGACTTATCAAAATGGGAGACTGTTGGATTAGGTGTCTAAGCCTATAACTATATTTGGTATGTACTTAATTTGATTATGAGCATGGTCCTTTTGGGTTTCCTTCACTCATGCAACTTGATAGGATGACAAGTGGAGAGAGAGAGAGAGAGAGAGTAGGATTTATTATATGAATAATAAATTGGTACTTCAAATGGTTTTATTAATATATTATATGATTAATATATTATTTGGAAATCATATTATTTAATTAGTATTTATCAGAAATTAATTTGGAATTAATTTAGTGGTCAAAAGAGACTGATTAAATAATTGGGGACTGATATTGCAAATCACTGATAGTTGCAATTGGGCTGATGGATCACCTTGGAATAAGGTTGGATGAATTATATGGGAAGCCCATAAAGAATTCGTCCAATGCGTATTCTAGAAGGTGTCATGGGGATGTTTAAGGCCTAAGCAGTCATATTAGGGTTTCCACCTAAAACCCTAACAGCCACAAGTATAAATAGACCCCAAGACTAAGGATTTTCAGCTCTATGCTTTATGAAACCCTAAGGTGGCCGAAAATCTCCATCTCCAAGTCTTCCTTTGCATTGAGTGTTTATGACTCCATTATAGGTGCAACACTTGGGGCACTAAGCTTTCAAATGTCAAGGAGTTTTTGTTATTACTACATAACAAGTGAGGTAAGGTTCCAAACCCTAATTTACATATGAATCATGAAATTGGTATGCTAGTTATTAGGGTTTATGCTTTGGATGTTTATTTGCATGTATAACTTGAGAGAAACCTAGATCCAAAGCATTAGGGTTGCATGTACACCATAGGAATGTTGTAGTGCTCAAAACCCATCAGTTAGATCACCAAGATTTGCTTGAAGTTCTGAAATCTTTGCATCTTTAATGGAGTTCTCCTTTTCAAGATCACTGATTCTAATGTCCTGGTTTCCAATAATCAAATCCTTTTCAGCTGAGCTCTGTTCCAAATCAAAAACTATGTTCTGAAGCAGAGTGACATCCACAAATTCAGGCTCGGGAAGCTTGCATTTTCCTTTTGAAATATCAAACTAGGGGTCTTCAAAGGAGCTTCCAAAAGCTTGAGCCCATTCTAAAGGTAAGACTTCTTGTTCAACAATAGGGCTTTCAAAATCCAGATCCAGAGGAGTGGATTCAGGTAACGTGCTTGAAATCTCTTGCATCACTAGAGAGGACTCAGTGAATGTGCTTTCAATATTTTGGACCACAGAACTAGGTTCAATCGGAGTAGATACATTTTGAATAGGTTCTATGATAAGCACTCCAGGTCTTGTATCTCTTCTTTTTCTTTTCCTCGGGAGTAGAATGTGAGCTAAATCTTCTTGATCACTCTTAGATGGAGGTTTAGTTGTAACAAGAACTGTTTGGGGAGGCTTCCTCACAGTTCGCTAAAGTTCAACAATAAGAGCATACATCTGTCCAGAGGTAGGTGAATAAGATTGCACAATTGAGTCACGATCTCTTTCAGTCACAGTAGAAGGTGTGACAGCCACATCCTTTTCAGGGATTGAGATACTTTGTAGAAAATCTTCAAACTTATTCTCTGTCAAATCCTTTTCTTGATTCTCTTCTTCTTCATCATCAGATACTTCAACCTCTTCAAATGCAAATTGAAATTTTGGTTTAGGTGCCACGTGTTCCTCGGCAACCTCAGCATTAATGGAACTAGCAGCAGGAGTGTTTTCAACTTTAGCAAACTTTCCAAACTTAACCAACTCCTTCAATCCTTGAGAGGCGACTTTGGCAGCTTTTCTTGATGACTTCATGAGCCCAAAGGTGTTGGGACCCAAGGCTTTCATATCCAAAGTATCAGACGACCTCTCAATTTGGGGATATTTTTCATTCAAGATCATTTGAAGGAACCTGGGATACATCAAAAATAGATCCTTCTTCTTCCCTTGAAGGTTGCTTTTCATTTCATCAAAAACGAACTTTGAAAAGTTGTAATCCCAGTTCATTGCTAAAGCGACAACAGTTGAGGTCACAGCCTGACTAATTTCATCAGATCCTCCTTTCCTTCCAGAAATCCAAATCACAATGTAGTGTGCTAGAAACCTCCAGTAAGGTGGCAGCAGCTTCTTGATGGAGGAGGAAAGTTTCCTTCATAGCACATCTTCTCAAGGACTTCCTTCACTTAATCAACATAGTACTCTATTGGAAATGCAGATGCATCACCAATTCAAGTACCTCTCGGATAACTTGCTCAGAAATAATTACTTGTGTTCCCTTCACCATTGATTCAACAGTACCAGCTCCATCTGCTCCCTGTTTTTTAATTGAAACATTTTTCCAGAACTTAGTAATCAGGTCTTTGTGGATGACTGGATTAGCACGGAGGGCATGAGAAATCCTACAGTTGTTCAAACCCACCATCATGGATTTGAATTCTTGATGAGTAGCAGGTGGATCCATAAGATATCCAGCAACATTGTGAGATTATACAAATTTAATCAGGTCTGCTGTTAGGTGCAATTTGTGCACCTTTTTGTACACCTTTTAGTCCCATTTCATGCATCTATTTAACATAATTGTTCTTCCTTTTTCTTGCATTTCATCATATTCATGTTAATCTCTAGAACTACCTTATTTGCACACTTTCATGTCTTTTTCAGGTAAACCGGAGCTTGGAATGCGCTTTGGGAGGTGTCGGGAAGCATTGGTGAAGATTTCGGGATGATCGGGCGAAGAACGAAAAAGTTGGAAAAATCAAGTTTGGATTCGGAGTCAGAGGGGTACACGGGCCGTGTTGAATTTACACTGCAAAATCAACATGGGCCGTGTTGACCAAAATGGGAGCTGTTGACCATGCTGAACACGGGCCGTGTCAGTTTAGTGGAAATCAACACGGGCCGTGTTGGCTGCTGAACACGGGCCGTGTCAGTTTAGCCTATTTTAACACGGGCCGTGTTCGACCCAAAAACCAACTTTTGGAAGTTTTTCCTATCTTTCATATTATGGGTTGAGGGCCATTTGGAGATACACAGAACATATCAGAGCACATTTTGAGAGGGGATTTCGAAGGTTTTTGCAAGGATTTGATCAGTAATCATTTGGAAACATTATTTCTCTTATTTGTAAGTTGTAATTGCACATTATTTCCATCTTTTATTCTTGTGATCTTGTTCTAGGCATGTGTGGCTAGAACCCTAGTTTCTCCAATTTCATGTTTTGACTTCTTAGTTGTGATTTCAATCATATGACTTGATGTTTGCTTTTAATTTCTAACTAGTGAATTTGATTTTGATTTAATCGAATGTTTGATTCTAATTGTGATTCTTATTGGCCATTTGAATTAGGGTTAGGTCATTCAAGTTATCTCTTTTACAAAATCCGTAATTGTTTTTTGAAATTGAACAAGTAACAAGCACTAAACTGATTTCCATTGAATGAATTTAGTGTAAATCTTATTCACACACTCTTACGCTCCCGAGCTTGTGAGGAGTATTGGGTGTTGTTGGGAACATTCACATAAAGTTTAATGCAATCTTTCAATCTAATTCTAAGAGCGTGTTTAGATTAGGTGAGTAAGGTTAGAGTTAATCAAAGAGCTTGTTTTGGTTAATTAATGTGGTGAATGGGAAGTGTTAGAGCTTGTTAACACTTTCAAGTACCAACTTAGATAGAATTGAGAAAATATCATGTTATCTTGGAATCACATTGCTAAGTTGTCATACATGAGGTTGGAGTCCTTACTATTTCTGAATTTAATTCACTCTTTTAGTTGATTACTTGTGTTTTTCATTGTTTGTTTTAATTATTTCATTCTAAACCCCCCTCTTTACTGTTGGTGACCATAGTACCTTGCACAAAGAGGTATAGACTAATTATCCCGTGTCTCTGTGGATCGACCCTGCTTGCCTTGTACTACCTTTTAGTGCAATATAGTGGGATTCTTTTGGAGTATATCGTACCCTATTATTTGTTGGGTTTGACACGCCTAACATCTGCCATTTATCTACACCAAACTAGCCAAGTGAGAATTAATTTAAAATTAATTAAATTAAGTTTAAAATTTGATTTCGGTTGAAGTCAAAGATTTAATCGATTTCGTTATATGCAAAATTTCAGTCGTTTTCGGTTAAAGTCAAGGTTTCCATCGATTTCGGTCAAACAATTTCGATTTTGATCAAAACACTTTTGACCAGACGTTTTCGGTTAACGTTGGGTGATTTCGGCCGAAAACTCTGTTTTCGTTAAGTCTCCATTTGATTTCGGTCGGATCTGGGTTGAACCGAAAACCCAAAATCCCATCGGAACCTGTTCCAAATCAGATTTTTGAAAAACCTTCGAACAATCCACTCGAAAACCTGCAAATCTATAAAATCGAGTACACCAAAAACAACTTTAATGACATTGTCATAGTCGAAAATCAAAAATCTACCTGTTTCACCGAACGATTTTCAATCAAGAACAAAGATTGAATAGGTTTTGCAGAATAACTCGAAAAGAGGAAGGAGAAGAACATTGATGATGATGATGATGATGGTTGTTTGGTTTATTTCAGTGGAAAACCCTAACCAGCCGAAAACTTAATATCTATATGACCAAGAAAAACCCAAATGGCCCACTTAATTTGATTTCGGCCCATAAAAATAACCAAACTTTAAAAAAAAATTCCTTCGACTTTATGTTTCAAAAACCAAAACGAAAATTAAAAAATTAAACACACATTTTTACATATATATTTTTAATTTTTAAATTAATTTTTATTTTTATTATTTTTGTTAATTTTTATTATTTATTTATTTATTTATTTTTTATTTTATTATTTCTCCCCCTAAATTTGTGCATAACAATGAAAATATATACAAATTTAAATAAAAATACAAATGTAATCCAGAACAAAAACTTTTGGGATCAAACATTATAGAGCAAATTAATGAGGTTTATCAGCACACACGTCAATGAAAAACTTTGGTCAATCATTTATATTGTGATCCACTTAAACACAAAGAACTTTTCAGGACATATTATGAGTGACAATATATAGCTACCATATTCCTAGATAGACCATTTTGTCTGACGACGATCAAGGATATTGTTGTCCACTTAAATTAGCCAGTAAAATCTACCAGTCAACCTTTAGTTATGGGTGCAGTTAATGTTAGTACACTAGAACATGTTCCCCACTTCATGGCATACCGCAGTAATCAAGAAAATTTCTTCAGAGTCCTTTACTTCAGGTGAGTAGATAATCATTGTAGAATGCATATGTTGTGTCCCAGGTCGGATCTACCGATCACGCAGAGGGGACAACATATGACTAACATAGAGAGTAGAATATTTGATATTTGTAGGTGATAATATACTGACTTAGAAATAGTGAACATCATCTGAGTGCATATGTTGTGTCCCAGGTCGAATCTTCCGGTCACACAAAGGGGACAACATATGGCTGACTAAGAAAGAAAGAATAACGATTTTAAACATACCCAATTTATCAGAACCCCTCAGTCACCCTATCAATGCCAAAATTAAGGACACGAGTCCATACACCAATGAAGTGTTGAGCCACAAATCTAGATGACAGTTAGCTTTAATTTATATCAGAGGCTTCCTTGTCTATTTTACTGTTAAACCTATCCAAGCGTTGTATTGTCAGTCCAAAGGAAGTTTTGTAAGTTCAAATGAGTCCACATTGTCTAGTCAATTAGTTTTAGTCCTTCATGCCTACCAACACATTGAACACAGAGTTTATACAATTCAGGTTTAGTGCTATACACATATTTCGTTTTCCCTTTATCACTAACTCATATCACTTCCCAAAAGATTGTCACAAAAAATTCCTTTTCTAAAAATAAAACAAAATGGAAGAAAATAAGAAATACTAAATAACATTGAAAAGAAATTTCAGTCTTTGAAACGTATCATCTTAAGAAATCCCACAAGCACGAGCTTGGTTTTAAGAAAAATTAGGCCTTTTGAAAATTGAAGATTGGCATCATTATCACAGAGAAGAGAAGCGTCATAAATATCAAACCGTAATTCAGCAATTGAACAAATCCCCATTTGTGATCTTTCATTTTCTTTTCCCACAAAGGACACATGCTCTCCATGAAAATTTTGAATTTCATGCATGAGAGATATGTCCCCTATCATGTGTCTGGAACAGCCACTATCAACATACCGAAGTCTGATGATATTCCTCCATAGCTACTCCGGCACAGAGTGCGGGATCAATTGGTCTTGGGAACCCAGTCCTTTTTGAAACTAGGTTGACCTTTACCATCAACACATGATACTCTTTCCCAAGTCATATCATGTTTATCAAACACGGAAAATGAAGAGATGTTAGAGATGTTAGAATTTTTAGGTGATTTAGGAGTTCAAACCTTTCGTACCCATCTGTAGTCGTATTTAACTATTTTCCTGTTTAATCGGATGGATGTTTTAGCACTTGTTTTAGAGCTTGAAACTGATTGCTGAGATAACTTTGAACTTACCGATCTTGGTCTGACTGAACTGTTTCTCAAATTAGTTTTTTTGTCGGACATGCCCTTTTTGGCCTTGGGAGTTTGATTCTTGGCCTTTTTAGCATTCCAATCAGCACTTCTTAAACGTGACCTCGAAGGATTTCTTCTGGAAGATTTCCCACTGGGCACGTTCTGCCAACCTTGTTTATAGTAGGGAACATATGAACGATGTGGGCAATCTCTAGCAATGTGACCGGGAGTCCCATAGTCAAATCAGGGTTGTCTTTTCAAATAAATAAGATTGTGACTTTGTCCTTGTCCAAGTGAAGTTTGTTTCAAAGACCTTCCAGAAGCACAAGCACATTTATTAGACTGTTTAGCAATTTTTTGTGGCTTGAATTTTTCATCAGTGGGATTATTATCAACACATGTTTTTTAAGCATTTTCAGCAGAACTAGAATTATTTTTGTTCCGCTCGAACCCATATTGCACAGTTATTTTATCTGCACATGAAGTAGAAGCATTGGAATCATTCACATTAATACTCTTAGTTTGGCCGGATTATTCAGTCTTGATTGAGGCAGTTATAGGGGGCTGACCATACTATGCAGGTGTCTCTATCTCTTTGGTTTCAAGGGGCGGAGTATAGTTATCATTGAAAGGAGGTGGAACATTATGATACCCTAAACATGTACCCTGTTTGTCTTTACACTTTAGTTGTTTTTCTATCATAGACTCAACTTTCTCACTTGATACATCAATTTTCTTAAAAGAAAAGTCAGCATCCTTAAATTTAGCCTTTAATGCATCAAGTTCAGCAGTTAAGTTTGAAATTTTCTCTTTGGCAAACCAATAGTGAACACATTTGGTGCTATATTCTTATTTAATCTTGTTTAAATCTTTTGTTTGTGCTTCTAGTTTTTCTTTAAGTGGTTTATTTATTTTCTTGATTTCATATATTTCGTTTTTAAGGTTAAAAACCTCTCTAACCAACAATTCATTATGTTCACAGTATTTATTAATTTTTTCTTCATAGGATTGAGAACATGAGGTTTCACTTACCTTCTTGGTGATTGAAGAACTCATTATTCACCAAAAAAAAATTTGACCGAAAAACCAAAAAAAATAAATACTCTCTCACCGAAAACACCAATAGTCAACACCCTGTTGACTGAGAACCTCAAAGGTCAAATTGCTTGACCGAAAACTACTGACTGAAAACTATGTATCTTGGCTGAGAACTCTTCCAGACCGAGAACCTTATAGCTTTGTACCGAAAACACAAAGTAGCCGCCGAAAACTCTGAGTCTTAGCCGAAAACAAGATTTTTTTATCGAGTTTCCTTATCCAGTGAATCCCAAAATTTGGTAAGTAAGCAAAAACAATTTCCAATGTAATATCTTCCAAAATTAGTGAAGAATCACCAAGAAAATAATGAACACGAAGAAGAGCAACACGATGAACAGCTAATTCTTTTTCAATACAACCCAAAAACACCGCAAACTAATTAATGTATTGAAAAGCAATTGATACCAAAACAGCCTTAGTTCATTTTTAAGACTCTGATACCACTTGTAAGTCCCAAAACTTAGATCTTCTCACGGTATTAATGCAATTATTAGAGTTAATGTGGAATCTTAATCAAACAACTACGCAAAAGAAACAAACAATTAGATGAGTCAATGAACACGTTTCAATGAATGCACACAATTCTATTGATCAATTGTTAGGTACATTCAATTAACTCTTCAACCTTGAATAGGCTCCAACTCACCAAAAAAATGCATTCGCCTAGAATAGCTATACACAAACCATATGTATACTACACCAATAACTTAAAGCCCAAATATAACAAGCCCACCAAAAACTCTAAGCCCACCAGTGATTTCGGTCCAAAACTAAGAACACATATTACATACCATAACAAAGCATAAACCACAAAATATATCCCAACACATGACCTCTTGAGGCTTAAAGTTGCAAACTTTTTTGGCCTCTAGGTCCCATTCATGCAATATGTCCATTTAGAAGCCATAAATGAGCCCTAGAGGGTGTTTGAGCATGCATGAGCGTAAAGTCGGAAACTTTACGTGATTTGCCTACTTTGGGACACAAGATCTGTGTTTTGGAACATTGTAGTGGGAATTTAAGGGCTTAATGGGTCAAGACCCTCTTTAAGGAACCTAGGGTTTGAGTTTGAAGCTTAATGGATGGTTCTTAAGGGTAAAGTTGGAAACTTTTCCCTTATGGACATCATTGTGGAGGAGATCTAAGGTTTGGAGTCCTTGGATTCAAGAGAAATGACTTAATACGTTAAGTGGGATTGGCACACTGAAGAACTCGACGAGTTGGTATAGGATTATCTCGATTCTGATGAAAAGGGACAACTCGTCGAGTAGTAGCGGAACTCGACGAGTTGGGTCAGGACATCACGATTATGTCCTTAAGGGGAACTCGACGAGTTAAGATACAACTCGACGAGTTGGGTCAACTCGGAGCGTTGACTTTGACTTTGACTTTGCCCAGGTGTTGACTAGGGTTGACCATTCGGTGTTTTAGGCCTTTTTGTATATTGGGCCTTCTCGGGTTAGGTCCATGATGGATTTGGGCCTTATTGGGCCATAAGTAGGTAAAATGGTCTTTTTACCCCGAGTATGAAGTTATAGTTATGATTAGAACCTAATTGGTAATTCGGTGTCATTTGATTGGTATTGACAGCTCGGGAACCCGGCAGGGCAGTAACTGAGGATTTCATTCGGGAAGCTTCTACATTCTAGGTGAGTCTACTCACCATACCAATGGGTCGAAGGCACCAAGGTCGGCACATTATGTGTTATGTCATATGCTAGTTGATTATGTGATATGTCATATGCTAGTTGTCTTTGTGATACTTGCATGGAAGACCCCGGGGGGAGCCCGTGGCACTTGGATATTAGACCATGTGGGGGAGCCCATGGAATTCCAGGTAAAGACCACGGCGGAGCCCATTTCATTCCAGGTAAAGACCATGGGGAAGCCCATGGCACATAGGTGTAAGACCCTGGGGGGAACCCACGACATCCTTATATGCTTATATGCATGGCTTATGCGATTGATATGATTATGTGATTATGTAGGGTATGCTCTGGGGAACTCACTAAGCTTCGTGCTTACAGTTTTGTTTATGGTTTTAGGTATCACCAGTTTGGAAAGGAAGGGCCCGACTTGATCGCAGCACACACACCCGTGTTTTCAGCAATATGAGATTTTGGGACAAACTCTGATAAATGTTTTAATTAGCAATGTTTTTGGAATGCTTGGTTTTAGAAGATATATGTGTTTTGACTATAATCAAAATAAAAATTTTTACCCTGGATTTTTGGATCGTTACATGGTCAGTGCTCTAGCGGTGGTGGAAAGGTGGTGGTGGTTTTAGTGATTTTTTGTGAGCATAATAATGAAAATGAGAGATAATGGAAGGGTGTGTTGGATGGAGTTGTAATTTATTTTTCAACTTTCTTCTTTCTAAATTAACAATAAATTAAAATTAAATTAAAAATAGTATAGGGAGGGTAATATAGTCATTTAAGTCTGATAAAGTATGCAATATGTACATTTTAGCTAACAAGGGATAAAGGGTGCACGTTTTATACTCAAGAGGGACGGTTCGAGATATTAGGAACTGAATATGCCTTTTGGCACCTGCATGAGGGACGATTCGTGTAATTTAGTCATTTCAAAACTTTGTGGGTATTAATTATATATTTTTCGTTTTGTTATTGTTTGTTATAGTTATAATAAGTGCTTCACATTTCAAATTTAAGCATGAAATAATGAGATAAAGAACAAGTATATATTTGACATTTCCATAATGTCATCGAGGACAGTGAAATTAAATAATGTATATTTTGTTAATGGGTACAAGTTTCACGTTGAATATCATAGTCTGAACAAGTCAACAATGAATAGCAGATTGTGTATTAGTAGCCAAGGAGTTGATTATTATGGTCAAGTAGTGGAAATTTTAGATGTCGAGTACCCTAGTTACCCAAGGAAAATGACAGTTTCTGTCACACCCCCAAACCAGAATGGCGGAAACATTCGGGGGCGGATGACTTCACGTAGTATCATAACAGTTGAATATTCGTAAAGAAAGTAAACACAACCATCATAAATATAATAAAAAGTTACATTGTTGCATATAATACATGTTTCAAAAGATTATTACAAATATGATGATTTAAAATGTTTTGATAACAGACGCCTTAGCGTCTCTTCTTCAAAAGTTGATGGTTACCTGTATTACCGATTCCCTAAGAAATACAAGTAGTTTTGAAAAAGTGTCAACAATTAATTTGGTGAGTTCATAAGCGTTTTTGTTCTAAAAGTTGAATGTCTTTCGGTAAAAATAACTGAACGTGTTTCCAGAAAATCCAATATTTTCCATGTATGTGTGGTAGTTTGAAAAAGTTCCAAAGACTGGAATGCAATAGTATATTTCATGCTAAAATGGTGAAAGTGGATATTATGCATATATAATGTAATTCCTGAATGCATTTAAGGGTCTCGTAAATCAAGTACATTTTGATACACCATGTGAGTTTTATAACCATGCTATTGACCCAGACTGCCTGTAAAACTGTTCTTCAGGCGTTGCAGTGTTATGACATTTGTCACCCCAGACCTGCCGGTCTAACTGTAGCTAACAGTTTAGGTGCGGGATTGTCAATCCCGTACAGATCTATACACCAGTATCACGCTCTCCCTACAAGAGATTATGGTTTATAATACAGGACTTGAAATGCATACTTGAGAGTACGTTGAAGATGAATGTCTCACAAAACATAGTATCAAAAGATTTACGGAATGAAAAGTCTTTATGAAAATAGTTCCTTTTTCAGCGTTTATTTAAAGATGTTATGAATAACTCGTAAACTATACCCATTATAGTTTTTCGAAAGTGTGTTTCATTTGATGACAAGCACTCGGTGTAATACCAACTTGCATGTAAAGAGTAAGGCTGGTAGAAATATTGTTTATCATTTATAACAAAATATAGATAAAGTATTTGAAAACGTATCTAACGATGCGTAGTTTAGATGTGAGTTTATCTCGTGTTTCACTTGTATTCCCCTCCCCCCCTAAAACATGAAAAGACGTGAAAATAAGGGGTATGAACTCACCTGGAAAGTGTGGTGATTTGAAGTAAACGAGATTTTCTCGGGCGACACTTCGACCGGAAAAGTGGTGAATTTCTCGGGAATCTCGGAGCTTCGGATCTTCGTTGGGACTTGGGTACGTAACCGGGGTGTCGGGGTCGTCTCAGGGTGCTAACCGGAGAGTAGAAGTGAGAGAGGAGAGTGAAATGAACAAGAAAAACCGGAAGTCTCGCATGCTATTTATAGGAGGGTGAACTGCCTTCGTACGTTGGGCATACACCTCGTACGCGGGGCGTACCTTGTACGCTGGGCATACCCTCGTACGCGGGGCGTACGTCAGCGATGACGTATGCGGTCTCTGGTCTTCGGATGGGACTGTGTAGAGGGTAGAGGGGCGACGTGGCCGATCCGAGGCCGTGCATTGCGTACGCTGGGCGTACTCCGAAGTACGCTGGGCGTAACCCTTCGGATAAGCCTCGAAGTGTGTGCCCAAAACTTCAAAAATGCGTAACTTTTTCATACGAGCTCCGTTTTTGACATTATTTATGTCCACGCGAAGGTAAGAAAATACTCTACAACTTTCATTTAGACTTCGTTGGCTAATTTTGAATGTATTTTTAATTATATTTTATTTAATAGGCCGGGACAAGATAATTCCGTTAAAAATCCATAACTTCTTCATCCGATGTCCGTTTTCGTCTGTTTTTTTACTGTTGTACTACTATTGTCAAGACCTTCAATTCTCGTTTAGGTTGTGTCGGCTAAAAATCGCTCGATCTATATTTTGAGTTTTTAGCTGTCTACTGTTGTTCCGAAACTTAGAAAAATCATAACTTCCTCATACTAAGTCAGATTTGGGCGTTCTTTTTATGTACGCTCACGGTTTAACATAATCTAGGACTTTCATTTAGATACTTAAGGATAAAAAGTTTTTTATTGAAATTTCACTTTTTACACTTGGCAGTGTTTTACCGGTTTTGTCGTGAATTTTCGATTAGTCATAACTTCTTCGTTATAACTCGGATTTGAGTGTTCTTTATATTTTTGAAAACCTTGACAATATATCTAACATTTTATGCAACCCAATTGAGACTTTAGAACACTTTATTTTTGACGCTATTTTTATTGATTCAAAAATAGTTTATAATATTTGACTTTTTGAACATTACATTGACTCGAAATATCGGGTCACATCATCCCCCCATTAGAGGGAATTTCGTCCCGAAATTTAATCAAAGACAGAGTTTATGGACTAGGAAAAAGATGCGGGTACTTTTGTTTCATCTGATCCTCGCGCTCCCAGGTGTATTCAGGTCCCCGCTTGCCATTCCAACGGACCTTCACAATGGGTATGCGACTTTGTTTAGTTCTTTTAATTTCCCGATCCATGATTTCTACAGGCTCTTCCACGAAGTGGAGACTCTCGTTGATTTCAATTTCGTCCAGAGGGATGACGAGGGTCTTATCGGATAAGCACTTCTTTAGGTTCGACACGTGAAAGGTAGGGTGTACGTTATTGAGTTCTTACGGTAATCGAAATTTGTACGCCACCGGGCCGATCCTGGCAAGGATCTCGAATGGCCCGATATACCTTGGGTTTAGTTTCCCACGTTTTCCAAATCGTATTAATCCCTTCCAAGGTGAGACTTTTAGTAGTACCCGGTCCCCAACCTGGAATTCCAAGGGTTTCCGTCTTTTATCCGCATAACTCTTTTGTCTGTCTCTTGAAGCTTTTAATCGTTCTCGGATTTGGACAATCTTCTCAGTAGTCTCCCTTATGATTTCCGGGCCAGTGAGAGTGCTATCTGGAACTTGACCTCTTGCTAGTTGCGTGTCACCCACTTCAGCCCAGCACAGAGGTGGTCTGCACTTACGGCCGTAGAGGGCTTCGAACGGAGCAACTTTGATGCTGGTGTGATAACTATTATTGTAGGAAAACTCAATGAGGGGCAAATGAGTATCCCAAGCTTTACCAAAGTCTATCACACAAGCTTTTAGCATGTCCTATAACGTTTGAATGGTCCTTTCACTCTGCCCGTCTGTTTGTGGGTGGTAGGCTATACTCATATCCAGCCTAGTTCCCATAGCTTTATGTAGTGACTGCCAGAATCGTGATGTGAATCGGCTATCTCTATCAGAGATAATAGATATTGGTACTCCGTGAAGGCGCACTATCTCTTTAAGGTTGATCTTTGTCAGCTTCTCCAGTTTGTCTGTCTCTTTTATTGGTATGAAGTGTGCGGATTTGGTTAGTCTATCAACGATAACCCAAATGGTGTCGAGTCCACCCGTAGTTTTAGGCAACTTGGTTATGAAATCCATGGTTATCCGCTCCCACTTCCACTCAGGTATCTCTGGCTGTTGAAGTAGTCCCGAGGGCTTTTGATATTCTACCTTAACCTTGGCGCAAGTCAGGCACTTGCCCACAAAGGTAGCTATTTCGCCTTTCATGTTCGGCCACCAATACAACCTCTTGAGGTCTAAGTACATCTTGTCTGAGCCGGGATGTACGGAGTAGCGAGTTTTATGAGCTTCGTTCATGACAACGTCCCTGAATCCACCAAAATTTGGTGTCCAGATCCAGTTCATGAGACAACGAACTCCGTCATCCCTGACCTCAAGATTTTTGTCCATTCCTCTCAATGCTTCACCTGCCACGTTCTCTTGCCTCAAGGCTTCTTCCTGTGCTTCTTTTATTTGTGCGGACAGGTGTGAGTGGATGGTCATGGTTAATGCCTTTACTCGACGGCCCGAGTACTCCTTCCTGCTCAAGGCGTCTGCAACCACGTTGGCTTTGCCGGGGTGATAACGAATTTTACATTCGTAATCATTTAGTAATTCCACCCACCGTCTTTGTCTCATGTTGAGTTCTTTCTGATTGAGGATATGCTAGAGGCTTTTGTGATCGGTGAAGATGGTGCACTTGGTACCGTAAATATAATGCCTCCAGATTTTTAGGGCAAACACTACTGCTCCCAATTCGAGGTCGTGCGTCGTGTAGTTTACCTCGTGCGTTTTCAGTTGCCTTGAGACGTAGGAGATGACCTTCCCTCGCTGCATCAGGACACATCCAAGTCCCTGGTTTGACGCATCACAGTAGACCACAAAGTCTTATGTTCCTTCTGGCAAGGATAATATAGGTGCGCTGCACAGAGCTCGCTTCAGTGTTTGGAGCGCAGTGTCTTGTTTTTCTCCCCAATTGAAGGTTACACCCTTCTGAGTCAGGGTGGTAAGTGGTTTAGCAATCTTCGAAAATTTTTGTATGAACCTTTGGTAATACCCAGCAAGGCCCAAGAATTTTCGGATTTCCGTTGGAGTCCTTGGAGTTGACCAATTCTCGATTTCCTTGATTTTGGAAGGGTCCACATGTATTCCTTCCTTGCTGACCACGTGACCCAGGAAATCTACTTTCCGAATCCAAAATTCGCACTTTGAGAACTTCGCGTATAGCTTCTCTGTCCTTAATGTTTCCAAGACCTATCGGAGGTGTTGGCTATGTTCCTCTTTACTCCTTGAATAGATGAGTATGTCATCAATGAACACGATCACAAATTTGTCCAGAAAAGGACGGCATGCTCGATTCATCAGGTCCATGAACACAGCCGGTGCATTTGTCAACCCGAAGGGCATTACTACAAACCCGTAGTGACCATAGCGAGTTCGGAATGCCGTTTTGGGAACGTCTCCTTCCAGGAATCGCAGCTGGTGATACCCAGATCTTAAATCGATCTTGGAGAAGTAGCTCGCTCCTTGTAGTTGGTCGAATAGACCGTCTATACGTGATAAGGGATATCGGTTCTTGATCGTGAGCTTGTTCAGTTCCCGGTAATCGATACACATGCGAAAAGATCCATCCTTCTTCTTCACGAACAAAACTGATGCTCCCCAAGGTGAGAAACTCGGCCTGATAAATCCTTTGTTGAGAAGTTCGTTCAGCTGGCTGGACAATTCTTGCATTTCTGCCAGTGCTAGGCGGTACGGCGATTTTGCTACGGGGGTAGCTCCGGGAATCAAGTCGATCCTGAACTCGACTTGACGTTCCGGTGGGACTCCTGGAAGCTCCTCAGGGAAGACGTCGGGGAAGTTGCAGACTTCTGGAATGTCTTTAATGTCTTTCGCTTCTCGTTTCTTATCTACCACGTGAGCTAGGAAGGCATGATATTCCTTGCGCAGATATTTTTGGGCTTTAACGCAGGAGATGATTTGTAAATTGGTACCGGGTTTGTCACCATAGATGACAAGAGTTTCGCCACTTGGCAGATTAAGGCGAACGGCCCTTTCGTGACACAGTATATTGGCATGGTGAAGGCTCAACCAATCCATACCGATGATGACATCGAAGCTTCTTATGGTGATCGGCATTAAATCGATCTGGAAAAAGTGTTCATTTAGAGCTAGTGTGCAGCCTATATACAAGTCGTTTGTGCTTTCTGTTTTACCATTTGCCATTTCTACTGTAAAGATCTTATTGAGTGATTGGGGTTTTTGATTAAGTAAGTGTTTTAATTTATGACTCACGAAACTTTTCTCCACACCACAGTCAAAGAGTATGCATGCATAAATGTCGTTGAGGAGAAACGTACCCGTAACCACTGTGGGATCGGCTATTGCCTCGTTCTGCCCTATTACCAACACTCTTCCTACGCCGCCAACATTCTTTGCCTTAGGGCAATCCCTCTTGTAGTGCCCAGTTTCCCCACACCCATAACATGCCTGGCTCACTCCAGCACCAGGAACTTGGGTGATTGGTCGCGCCGGTGCCTTACAGAAACGGGCAGTGTGCCCTTTCCTGTCGCAGTTTTTACAGTGCATCTCTCGGTAATTGCCGTTGTGATGGTAATTGCATTTGTTGCACTTTGGTAGTTTCCCCTCATATTGTTTTGCCGGCGCGGGGGTAACAGGGACAGTAGCAGGGGCGGTAGCGGCATGGACCGCCACTATCTGTTGTTTGTTTGAAGGTCCTTGCGAAGACTGACCTTTCCTCTTGTTCCAATTCTCCTTCTTGTTGTTGTTGTTGGCATTGTTGTTATTGTTGTTGCTTCCTCTGGTTGGTTCCGGGACGACAGTCATGACATCTTGGCAGACTCCATGATCAACGAGGGATTGTGCCAGTTCTTTGGCACTGTCGAACGTTGTGGGTTTGGAAGCTAGCACACTTCCTCGACGCTGGGGTGATAGTCCCCAGATATACCTTTCCACCACTTTCAAGGTCCATCATTCTTGGGCAAAGTATCGTCAAGTCACTAAACCTATTCGTATAGGTTGTGATGTCCGAGCCTACCATAGTAAGGCCCCAAAGCTCCTGTTCCAGCTTCTGCATCTCGCCCCTTGGGCAGTACTGTCGTAGTAGCATTTGTTGCAGGTTCTCCCAACCCAAGGAGTTCGCCACCACCAGAGTTAGTGACTTGACGTGGCCATTCCACCACGTTAGGGCTCGTTCGGAGAAAGTACAGGCAGCGAATTTTACTTTGCTCTCTTCGGGGCATGAGCAAATCTCGAATACGGCTTCTGTTTTCTCTATCCATTGGGATAGAGCCATTACTCCACCGGTTCCATTAAAGGGGATGGGTTTGCTGTTGGTGAAGTCCTTGTAAGTACATTCCCCGGAACGTCCCTGGTTTTGGCCATTAGTAGAGCTATTTATCCCTCTTCCTGATCCGTTGTTACTCATTTGTGCCATTGTTGCAGTTACGGCAGCTGTTACAGCAGCCTGAAAGGTAGCAGCATCCATCGTTGGAGGTGGTGGTGGAGGTGGTGTTGGTGTTCCTGTAGTATTGAAGCGTCGGAGATTTCTTCTTGGCGGCATGATTCTGCCATAAGTTAAGATACGAATTCTTGATAAGTCTTCAGAAATGATTACGGAAGGACTTAGTATTATATGTTTTGTGTTCTGAACCTTACCGAATTTTGTATGTTAGTGGAAACTATCAAAAATAATTGTATGATTTCCTTAGTATTTTGTGGACTTAATGGAATACTCAAAGAAATAATAAATGCGGGTCAATTTCATTGATATTAATATTTGATACAACGATCAGGAAAATTTGACCTTACATAGGTCTAGGGTACATTAATGAAAAGGGAAAATTTGACAGCATTTTGACCTCCGAACTGTGTACTCACAATCCATCGGTTTTACATTTATAAGGGAAGGAGCAACACCAACACTTAGTCGATAAGTATGTACATAGCGCCAGAAGTACATGCTCTACTCTGAGCGGGTAGCACGTTGTGGACCATGGTATGTGGTTGTGGAAGTCTTAGCTCGGGCTACTTGTCGTCAGCCTCGATGACGCGCCTTTCCAATGCGGCTTGGCTTTTACGGAACTCCCTTACCTCGGCTCTTGCAGCAGTGATGTCCTTTTGAAGGGAAAAGGTGTGCTCTATTGTTCGTTTATGTTCTTCGTCCAGACGACGAAGTCGTACCGCAGTGACAGCAGTAGAGGCCCCAATGTCCAAGAGTTGGCTGGCATTCACTCTTGTTTGCTCGCCTTGGTTGGCAATGCGACGAACCATGACAGGGAGTGCCCTGTCAGCCGAACCCCCGTTGCTGAGGTTATAAAAACCTCGCTCCATGCCGTAAGGTGGTCGTTGTCCTTGTTCCTTGCTCCATCGTTCAGGTCCACAACCCAACGGGGCGCCGGGCCCTGAAAGTTCCGTCGGGGAATTGCTGCTTCTCGGGGAGGATTGTAGACCTTGGGTTCCGAGTCGGTGCTCCCACCATCTCCTTCTTCTTCTGAATCTTCGTCTGGGTCTTCCTCGAGATCCTCTTCGGAATCCTCCTCTGGTTCTTCCTCGGGAATCTCTTCGGGATCTTCATCTGGGTCTTCCTCAATCCAGCCTCCATTACCCTGGTTGGGGTAGTAGGGATCCCCGGGAATGTGAAATCCTGCCATTTTGTCTGGTCGAGAATAGAGGCAAGAGAATTATATAAAAACTTGGGAGTAAAGAGGTAGTTTTTGATAAATAAATTTTTTATTTATTTGACTATTCCTAATTTTAACTAAATATCGAGGTTCGCACGATTATTATAGTTCTTATGGTTTTTATAAAATACTCCTATAGTATTTTAAATTTTGTAAGTTTGATTCTAGTATTTTCTTTGGTAAGTTTTCGACTTATTGCTCACTACGACCATTCCTCGACATACGTTGGTCACATCCAGGATAAATATAGTTGATCAGACTATATTTATTCTCGATCTGATTACATACCCCGAGGCCTAATTATAGCGTCGCAACTTGCCTTAATACTTTTGAAAAATTTTAGCTATGATACGAGACCGATGCATGCGTGTACTTATATTTTTATAAAAAAATATATGTATCATTTTGAATTTATTAAAAGTATCATTTATGAAAAAGTTTTGTCAGAGGGTTTTAGTCCCTTTCCATTTATAGTTTGTATATCTTATGTGGTTCGATATACTTAATTCACTATAAACAATGCTCTGATACCAATCTGTCACACCCCCAAACCAGAATGGCAGAAACATTCGGGGGCGGATGACTTCACGTAGTATCATAACAGTTGAATATTCGTAAAGAAAGTAAACACAACCATCATAAATATAATAAAAAGTTACATTGTTGCATATAATACATGTTTCAAAATATTATTACAAATATGATGATTTAAAATGTTTTGATAACAAATGCCTTAGCGTCTCTTCTCCAAAAGTTGATGGTTACCTGTATTATTGATTCCCTGAGAAATACAAGTAGTTTGAAAAAATGTCAACAATTAAGTTGGTGAGTTCATAAGCGTTTTTGTTCTAAAAGTTGAATGTCTTTCGGTAAAAATAACTAAACGTGTTTCCAGAAAATACAATATTTTCCATGTATGTGTGGTAGTTTGAAAAAGTTCCAAAGACTGGAATGCAATAGTATATTTCATGCTAAAATGGTGAAAGTGGATATTATGCATATATAATGTAATTCCTGAATGCATTTAAGGGTCTCGTAAATCAAGTACATTTTGATACACCATGTGAGTTTTATAACCATGCTATTGACCCAGACTGCCTGTAAAACTGTTCTTCAGGCGTTGCAGTGTTATGACATTTGTCACCCCAGACCTGCCGGTCTAACTGTAGCTAACAGTTTAGGTGCGGGATTGTCAATCCCGTACAGATCTATACACCAGTATCACGCTCTCCCTACAAGAGATTATGGTTTATAATACAGGACTTGAAATGCATACTTGAGAGTACGTTGAAGATGAATGTCTCACAAAACATAGCATCAAAATATTTACGGAATGAAAAGTCTTTATGAAAATAGTTCCTTTTTCAGCGTTTATGTAAAGATGTTATGAATAACTCGTAAACTATACCCATTATAGTTTTTTGAAAGTGTGTTTCATTTTATGACAAGCACTCGGTGTAATACCAACTTGCATGTAAAGAGTAACGTTGGTAGAAATATTGTTTATCATTTATAACAAAATGTAGATAAAGTATTTGAAAACGTATCTAACGATGCATAGTTTAGATGTGAGTTTATGTCGTGTTTCACTTGTATTCCCCCCCCCCCCCCTTAAAACATGAAAAGATGTGAAAATAAGGGGTATTAACTCACCTGGAAAGTGTGGTTATTTGAAGTAAACGAGATTTTCTCGGGCGGCACTTCGACCGGAAAAGTGGTGAATTTCTCAGGAATATCGGAGCTTCGGATCTTCGTTGGGACTTGGGTACGTAACCGGGGTCTCGGGGTCGTCTCGGGGTGCTAACCGGAGAGTAGAAGTGAGAGAGGAGAGTGAAATGAACAAGAAAAATCGGAAGTCTCGCATGCTATTTATAGGAGGGTGAACTGCCTTCGTACACTAGGCGTACACTGAAGTATGCGGGGCGTACCCTCGTACGCGGGGCGTACGTCAGCGATGACGTATGCGGTCTCCGGTCTTCGGATGGGACTGTGTAGAGGGTAGAGGGTCGACGTGGCCGATCCGAGGCCGTGCATTGGGTACGCTGGGCGTACTCCGAAGTACGCTGGGCATAACCCTTCGGATAAGCCTCGAAGTGTGTGCCCAAAACTTCAAAAAATGCGTAACTTTCGCATACGAGCTCCGTTTTGTACGTTCCTTATATCCATGCGAAGGTGACAAAATACTCTACAAGTTTGGTTTAGACTTCGCCAGCTAATTTTGACTTTATTTTTAATTATATTTTTTTTAATAGGCCGGGACAAGATAATTCCGTTAAAAATCCATAACTTCTTCATCCGATGTCCGTTTTCGTCTGTCTTTTTACCGTTGTACTACTATTCTCGAGACCTTCAATTCTTGTTTAGGTTATGTTGGATAAAAATTGCTTGATCTATATTTCGAGTTTTTACCAGTCTACTGTTGTTCCGAAACTTAGAAAAATCATAACTTCCTCATACGAAGTCAGATTTGGGCGTTCTTTTTATGTACACTCACGGTTTAACATAATCTACGACTTTTGTTTAGATACTTAAGGATAAAAAGTATTTTATTGAAATTTCACTTTTTACACTTGGCAGTTTTTTACAGGTTTTGTCGTGAATTTTCGGTTAGTCATAACTTCTTCGTTATAACTCGGATTTGAGTGTTCTTTATATTTTTCAAAACCTTGATAATATATCTAACATTTTATGCAACCCAATTGAGACTTTAGAACACTTTATTTTTGACGCTGTTTTTATTGATTCAAAAATAGTTTATAATATTTGACTTTTTGAACATTACATTGACTCGAAATATCGGGTTGTCACAGTTTCATTTAAATGTCATTGGTACGATCCAACACCTAACGTAGGAGTTAAGGTTTACAAAAAAATTTAACTTGGTCGAAATAAACGTCAAAAAGAAATACAATAAGTTTGAGTTGTTTGCTTTAGTCATGCAAGCCACTCAAGTGTCTTATATTCCTTTCCGAAGTTTGAAAAGAAAAACAACTCCAACTAGTTAGCTGTATTGAAAGTTAAACCTCATGGTTGGACTAATGTCTGTAAAAATGATAATAAAAAACTACATTGCTTTACAAGAGGATGAAGTTGAATCAAATGAAATCATCACACCAACTATAGATACAGACGATTATGATGATCAAAACATGTCAAGCAATGATTTAGATGATGAAAATTGCATTGATAAAGAAAGTGAATTTCATGATGACTACAATGATGGTATTCCTAACAGCAAGGGTAGTTATGAGTATAGTACATCGAGCAGTGAAGAAGATGAGGAGGTAGAAGATATTGAGTAAATTTTATATTTTTCTTTAAAGATGGTTACATTGTATAATATTTAGTTTTAGTATGCTAATTGGTAAATGTGATGTTATGTATTAATGCCCTTAGAGAGAATTAAATGTAGTTTTCTCATTCTTTGGTACATATCAAGAATTTACTATTAGGAGAAAATGACATGTTCACCATTGACTTGAGCTCTCAGTTCATATATCTTCTCAATATACCACTTTTTCAAGAGTTGTGGGTCAATCTAACGAAAAAACCCACAATTTTTGTCTTCATCATTGTAGTTTGTGCAGACAATGAACCTCTGACTAGGATTCTTTCACGTTCATGTCGTCCACATTCCAACTGGATCTCCTCATCCACACAGTCTCATGTTATTGCTTGAAGACAACGACATCGTTTTGCCTTAATTTCTCTTCTTCTTCTTGTGGGTTTGTGAATATGGGTGTTGGAAGGCCCGCTTTATGCAAATAACTTCCAAAATATGGCATGATAATGTAAAATACTATACAAAGAAATAATTCTTAACAACTTGGCTAGCCTTTTTTTTCATAGAAAACACGCAACAAAAATAAAATTATGTAGCACAATTTCGTTGGTAAATAGCTATCAATTCTAATTTCATAGCAAAGTAGCTATGGAATTTTAATCCATTGCAGATTAACAACAATATTTAATTCTGCATTAGAATTACAACGAAAATTATTTTTGTAAAAAAGTTTGTTGCAACTTTGCAACAAATGGTTTTTCGATAGATATATCGGTAGCAATATACCAATGGATTTCGATTTGGTAATAGCTTTCATAGCAATTCCCATGATCGCTGCCTAAATTTAATTTTGTATAAAATTTGGTAGCAAATTAGCTATGGAATGTCATTCCATAGCATGATCCGTTGCAGAATAACAATAGAAATACGTTCCATAGCAACATTCCCTAGCAATATCGGTTTTTTCTTGTAGTGATTAATTTGTACAACAAGTCCCTCATAAAAAGTATTTTCAGATCAGCTTCATTTTTTGTTCTTGAGTGTAACCCAAAAGGGCACTATTATTTATAATACTATTAATGGGCTTGTTATAGCTATGGACACTAATCTCCATTAGATGGTCCATCTAATGGATTAATAAAAATTGTATCAATTCTAAAAAATTATCAGAATAATAAATATGGTGTAACACCCTTGTCCAGGTAATTTCATTTTTGATCCTAAGTTTTTGGATTTGTTGCAAAATTGGTCCCATGGCTCGTTTTAAAGGGACGTGCCCTTTTTTGAGTACGTTAGGCATACACTTATGAATGCAGGGCGTATGTGGCTGATGCCCAAACTCTAATTTTTATGGTTTAAGCCCTATTTAAGCATCATTATCTCATTGAGACCCCTTCATTCATTAGCCTCCGTCTCCCAACACGCCCCTTGAAAACCCCAATCTTTTGTTTGAACCTTTTTGAGCTTAAGAGTGCATTTTTGTGTTATTGAATGAAGATGAAGGAAGCGAAATCATCTTGGAAGGTTAAGGCATCTTGGATCCAGAAGTATCTCACCCTCAAGCATCGTTTGGAGGTATAAAGTTCGGATCTTGATACATGCTTGTTTTGGATCTTGCTAGTTCTTAGGTTTTTATGCTTTCAGTCCCATAATCTTGGAATTCATGTGTATGGCCTAGTCTAACACATAAGGGTTGTCATTACAGGCGTTTATAGGTACAAAGAACCATAAAAATGTGATCTTAGTCCTTTTCATGTCTTCATGCACGAGATATCAGGTTTTGGTTTGTGTATTGAGTTAGGGTTTAGTTGTTAGACCCTTTCTAGCCTTGGAAAGTCATAAAGTTGGAAATTTTATGACTTAGAATGTTATTTGGAACTAGATCTGAGTTTTGGACATATGTCTTAATAGAGTAAGCACTTGATAGAGAAAAATGATGCCAGTTGAGTACGCTAGGTGTACTTGATGGTACGTTGTGCGTACCTGGTTAAGACCCCGTAATTTAGCCCAAAGTGCACTACCTCAGAGAAACCCTAGCTTTCATTACCTTGGTTATTTGTGGCCTTTTTGGAGCATTGTTGGATTGGAGAAAAAGAGAAAAAGGAGAAGAATGTGCTCTATTGGTGGAACTTGCAAGGAATCAGCATCATCAACATCTCTCATAGCTTTTGGACCTTTGTAGGTGTCAAAGGCTCAATCTTTATGGCTTAAAATGGTTAGATCTTGGTTATTGTCCCATGTTCTTCATGTTTGAGCAAGTTTGGAAGGAAGGAACTCATAAAGTTGGCGACTTTATGACTCTACTGAGTTCCCAGAGAAACATATTTTATAGATCTAGACTTTCATTGGAGTTCTTATCATTGCATGCGTTTCTGGGCATTTTTAGCTTATCATGACCTAAAATGAATTCTAGACATGTTTTGAATATGCATGTCCATAAATATTCCACCTTTATGATACACCTGGTATTATAAACCCTTCTGGAGTGGTTGGGTTAAGGACTTTTTCAGGTAAAGGGTTTAATGTTTAAGATATTGTGGTATTTGGCTTTGTTTGGACATAGGGTTGGAGATCTTAATTTGTTTGGATATCTTAACGGATAAAGTTGGAAACTTTATCCATTTAGTCCATATAATGGACAAGATCTGGGCTTTTGTAACATCCTGGTGATGAGGTACTTGTAATTTTGACCCTATAATTTAATTATATTGCAATTTGGACCCTAAATAAAAGAAAGAGTGCAATGAGGGCCCTAGTGGCATTTTCGTAATTTGGGTTTGGTGGAGTACGCCATGCGTACGAGTGTACGATGTTGGACGTACATTTGTATGCAAGGCGTACATCCCAAACATGCAAACCCTAATGTTTAGGGTTTTACTCATATTTAAACTCCATTATAGCCTCATTTCCCCTCACTTCATGAGCTTTCATCCTCTTAAAACATGTTTGCAACCCTAATCCACCTTGTGAAGCATTTCTAAGCTTGAGTATGTGTGTTTTGTGCTTTTTAAGAAGAATGAAGGAAGTATAGACCATGTTGGAGGAGTGAAGCTCTTTAGATCCAGAATTACACCAACTTTTGGCATCTTTTGGAGGTATAAAGTCCTAAACTTGGTGAAATTTCATTTAGATCTTGGGCTGGGTTGATTTATGGTCCTTTTTGGTCCCAAAATAGTGAATCTTGAGCATGGCATGTTCTTGACCCATTAAGTCGTCCTTTCAGACCTTAGGAGAGGTTAAAAACCATAAAAATGGAGTGTTAATGGTTAGTTTTGTCCCAGGCGTGTTATTGAAGGACTTAATGCATTAAGACGTGGAGTTTTGGTGTTTTAAGTACTTATTGAGCATGAAAGGTCATAAAGTTGGAAACTTTATGACTCCTAGTGATATTTTGGCCATGGATCTGCATTTGGATGCATTAAGTCGATGTATTAAGAACTTAATGGGAAAAGAGGAAAACCTGGGAGTACGCCGTGCGTACCTATGTGTACGCCCAACATATTTGGTCTACCATCCCGATTCTGTCAATGAAGGAGTATGCGCCACGTACATTTGGAGTACGCCCTGCGTACGTGCACTGTATCAACTCAATTGAGTTGACTTGGTTGGGTTTACTTGGCTAGGTTGACTCGGCTGGGTTGACTCAGTTGACTTATGGATTTTGATCAGTTTGACATTGACTTTGACCAAGTTTGACCAAGGGGTATTTTGTTCTTTTGGATGATGTTTGAGAGTTGGTCATTTGGATGGTGTTTGAGAATTGGTCTTTTGGATGCATAGGTGTTAGTTAGAGATGAGATTCGGATTCGGGACCCCATCAACTATTATCAGATCAAGAGGTGAGTTTCACCTCATTATACCGTAGGTCGAAGGCACCAATTCTGGCTCACTGATTTTTGGTTATCTGTTAGTAGAGGGATTCCTTAGGGATTGTACACAGTCATGTAGGATAGACTGAGGACTCTTTATCTAGGCTCTCTTACTTTTTCCTTGTTTGGTTGTGGTTTTAGGGTAGGATCACCTGTCCTGGTGTCTATCTCACCTCTGATTATAAACGCTCATGCATTTCTTGGATTATTTCTACTTATTATGTCGATTTGGTGTAGTGATCGGTTTCATCTGTATTCTGGCATCGAGTATGATGATAGGCTGTAGTATTCTGGTGTCGAGTATGGTGTGATGTTGTAGTGATATGCTAGAACTGTATCCTAGTATCAAGTATGATGTAGTGATCTGTTAGATCGGTATCCTGGTATGTAGGATGTTTCTATGCTATGGTGCATTGCTGGATCTGTATGTTATTTATACTTACTAGTTATCATCTGCTGGAGTGCCCTAAGGATTGTCTGTGGTTATGTAGGATAGCTTGAGAACTCTTGGTCCAAGCTTTCTTACTTGTTACTTGTTTGGTTGTGGCTCTAGAGTAGGATCATCTGTTCGTGTAGCTATCTCACCTTTGGCTACTTATGGTTACGCCTTTCATAGAGGTTAGCTGGTAGTGGGACTTTGTGTTGTGAGAGGACTAGTAGGCGGGAGTGAGTTGTATGATTGTTGTTTGCCTGTATTATGTGCCTACTTGATCCTTATCTGTTTATATGTCAACATATAGTGGTTCCGGTTGAAGCGATCCTCTTTGTGTTGTAGGCCAAGATACACGGTGCATGCCGGCTATAAGCCGAAGTCACGGAGGCTCTGGTAGAGCAGTTGGGTTGATGTAGTAGGCCAACAAACCTTAGGTATTCTAGCCCAATGGCTAAGTGGACCCGATGCATGCTTTTATGTTATTGTTTGGGGTATTTTGGGGGAAACTCACTAAGCTTTATGATTACCAAGTTGTTTATGGCTTCAGGTATCATCGTGATTGCAGGAAGGCGAAGGCTGGATTGTACACACTCATCTGCAACATTGACGATTCCGCGTTTTCTATGATACTCCGATTTTTAATAATCGTAATTTGGAATAAATGATTTTCTTAATCATGGATTTATAAACTGGGAAGTTTTTACCTTAATAAAAATGAAAAATTTTGGTTCTAGAAAATGGGACGTTTCAAGTTGGTATCAGAGCCCTGGTTTGAGTGAATTGGAGGAACACTTGTGTGAATCAGGTCTCAAACTAGGATCCAAGAGTTTTGCAAAATGTTTTTGGAAAAAAATTCATAATAAAAAAAGGTTGGGTTAGGGACATGGGCTTGGTCTTTTGCCATGTTCTTGTTTGATTGTTAACTTGGGATCGGGAACATGGGCCTTGACTTAACTTTGAATTTTTCAGGAAATGTGGTGTGTACAGTCAGCCAGAGCCCGAACAGGAGAGTTGTTCCCAAAATACCCATACTTGTTTTGTTTACTGAGTTTTGATTTTGTTTATATATGAATTGTTAGAGAAAGCATGCTAGTGGATAAGGTTCTTTAGAAACTGTTGGATAAAAACGTCTGATTCTGTGATGCCTTATGATATAGGAAATTGCTTTGTTGGAACCTGAAAGTGAACCTCTAGCAATCCTAAGTACATATTCCGAAGTCTGTTGGTACTGAAGGAAGATGTGATCCGGAACTTGTCCGGAGCTGAAGAAAAGGAGTGAAGTATGTTGAAGAGGAACGCATTCCGGAGCTGATCCTGAAGTCCGGAATGCATGCTGATCAGGACGTAAACTTTCATCTCCGGAACATTACTTGTCCGGAATGAACTTATTTTGTCTCTTGTGTATTTATTACTTTTGTCTTGTATTTTGATGTAACGTTTCATAGGACTAAGTCTAAAGTTGATTTAGGACAATCAGAATGTCAGACTTGTATCTTTTGTCCGGTCCTATGTAAACACTTGGGTTAATTCACTGTAACATTCTCTCCTTTAAATAGGAGCATTCAATACAAGTCAACAACGGATCTTTCTCTCACTTTTGGCAACTACTCTTATCACATTTAAAACATTCTTCTTGTTCCTCATTTATTAAGTTTACTTTGATCACTATTTACTTGTTCTTAATTAATGTCTTGATCGTTTGTTGAATCGAATATCTAAGACTTGACTGGTCTTTCCAGTCTAGACTTGAATATCCATTATTAAGCAGACATTGATCTCAAGCATTCACTCAAGGTTTGAGTTCTCAAATCTTGTCCCTGTGCAAAGATCTTGTTCTCACAATTGGTATCAGAGCTCGAGTGGTTGTCCTTTGAATCCATAAGATCAGATTATAGTTGGTTTGAATTTACCTTGGTATTTCAACCATTTCTGTGTTAAGGATAAAAGTTCTTCTATATACCACTTAAGCTTGAAGATATCTTGACTTCAATGGTTGCTTCAAATCCTCAACAAATGATTTCAATGCAAATCGCAAATAGCATGGGTGGCCCTACATGTACCCCATTGCTAGTTGTGGAAGAATATGATCATTGGAAAGTTAGAATGGAAAGGTTTTTACTAGCTAAAGAGAAAGGTGAACAAATATGGAGATCCGTCAAAGAAGGCCCTCATGTTCCTGTTAGAGCAGTTGTAGGAGATGCAGCTGCTCAACTCATGCGAGAAGATGAAGTTCGTCCAGCCCCTCTAACTGCTGATGATATTGAAAAGCTGCATGCTGATCAAGTCGCCTTTTCTGAAATGGTGTTTGGTGTTCCTCCATCACTCTTTGAGCACATCAAGCTATGCAAATCAGCTAAAGAAATTTGGGACACTCTTCAGGATCTGATTGAAGGTTCCGAAAATATGAAGGACAAACGCCTCACCTCTGTTGTCAATGACTTTGACACCTTCACCACTACTCCAGGTGAATCTGTAGCCTCAGCTTCCAACCGATATCGAATCGTTGTCAACAACATGACCGCTCATGGGATTGTTCGAACTCCTCTCGAATACAATCTCAAGTTCATTAACAGTCTTGGTAAAGGATGGGGTAATGTAAAATCTTGTCTTCAAATTAATGGTTCCTTAAAAAAATTGAAACTCTATCAACTTTTTGATGAGCTTCAAGTACATGAATCAAATGTTGCTCAAACCATAAGAGAACTTTCCGGAGGACCACTTGCTCTAGTCAGTTCTTTTGAATCAACCATTCTGAACCCACCTGCTCCGGAACCTTACAAACCCACTATTCCTTTGACTCAGTCATCCCTAACTTCATTACCCACACACTGTTGGGTTTTGAGCATTCTAACACTCCTAAGTGTACATGCAACCCTAAATACCTTAGATCTATGTTTTCTCTATTATACATGCAAATATGAATATTCCAAGGTATTACCCTATCTAGCATACAATCCTTGATACTTGGGTAATATAACAAGTTAGAATACATACCTTTTAATGAAGCTTGAAGTCTTGAACTTTAAGAGCTTAGCCCCAATCGTGTGGAAGCCTCAAGTGGAATCACAAATCACCAAAACACCTTGGAAAACCTTTAGAGAATATGGATACTTGGCTCACACTTATGAAATCAGTTATTGCCCTCTTTAGTGTATCCACACTAGCCACTAGCCTAATTTCATGAACCATAAGACCCTTTATATAGTGTGGAGGATTAGGGTTAAACCCTAATACCCATGACCTTTCATTTCCTAGGATCCATGGTTTAAAGCTCCATGGACTATCCATGAAGACTTAGCCCAACCTAAATGAACTTGGCCCACTACACATATATATCTAAGAGTCCATATTTAATTAGTTCCTTTTGATCACTTAATTAATTATAAATTAATTCTTGATCAATACTAATTAAATAATATGATTATATATCAATATATTAGAACTTATAATATATTAATATAAATCATAAATATACTATTCTCGAAAGACTATCCATATAAATTGTGCCGGTGAAGTGCAACCCAAATGGACCATGCCGGGTCGGGTCAAGTACATACCAAATATAGTTATGGACTTAGACATTAATCCAACAGTCTCCCACTTGGATAAGTCTAAAACTATTATTGAGTATGACTTCAAAAACCAACTGGCAATCGTAGCTCTTAAAGCCGCTGTCGAACTCTGATCTTGTCAACGAACTCTGACCTTTGTCAATGACTTGTCCATTAGATAAGGGATCATATATTCCTCCATTCTAGATATAATACGGACTGAGACATGGATTATAATCATTCTCTCTGTCCATTTGTTGTTTCCTGATTTCCGATTTATGATGACTGACTGATTGAACAAATCAATCAGTCCTGGCTTGGCCAAGCACTCACATGTGTCATCACTAAATCATCGAGGGGCCCACATATATCGCTTTTATCCCGAAGGTAAAAGGAATGGATAAAGTTCGACTCATATGGCTTGTTCTACTACTTGTTGAATCATACACAAAGGCACGTTTTATAACATCGAGTTACCAATGCGTTTTCGTGCAATCAATGTATAACCAACTCATAGTAACAACTCATATCTCTGGGTTTTAAGAATATAAGATATTATCGTCTCATGATCACTCGTGATAAAATCCATGAAGTGATTCAAATGAGCGTGGGTTGAATCCAATACTCAGAACTTATGAGCACTCATGAGTGTTGTAGCACCACTTTGTCCACCAACTTGGACCTCTACAAACCAACCCATGACAGTCTTGATTCATATCTACTTCCAACATATGACCGACTGTGGATGGTTTGAATAACTTAATCATTCAGGAAGAGCGACTTAGTTATTCTGGAAGTCAAAACATGCAAAGTGAAACACAAGAATAAATGAATCAAATATGGTATCAAACCCTATGAATATAAATAAACACTTTTATTTATCACCATACTGATTACTCATTATTCATTGTTTCGGTTTTATCAACTTTATACTTGAATTAAAAACACTAGTTGTCCCATGCTCCAAGCATGTACACTATGTTTTTCTTAAACAATAGCTTTGCCATACACCAAGTATGCACTCTATGTTTGTCTATGATCCTTACTTTGTGAAATAAACCAATTGAACTAATTTCAATGATTCTAATTTCACACTCCCAAATCCTTGTCGAAAAATGTGAGAATTTCAAATTCCTATCATTTATCGAAATCTGTTTAGATTTTAAACTTATATGCACTGACCCTCCTGTAATGAATATGTACAAAGTCATAAAGACTTGTCAACAATCATTATAAGGTATTCCAATGGAGATCAACTCCATGGAAACTAAGTCTCATATTCAAAGTACATTTCTTTGGACATGCTTCTTGCATTAAGTTTTCTAATCTTACACAGATAACTTCCACCTATGGAGACAACTCCATATTCTCATTTTGACTATCACTTCTAAATAAGAGATGCCTCTTTTCAGAATATGTCAATATGGTCCTTCCAAAATTAGCACTATACTTCCAACTGTTCCTGAGCAACCAATCTTTGGTAAACCTCAGATTGTCCTCGACAATTGCTTAATCATTTTAGTCATATCCAATTCTAGACCTTTTCCCTTCTTAATGCCTCTGGGCATTTGGAAAAATTTAGAAATGACAAATATTATAGCACATGCAATCGATCCTGTACCCAAAGCAAATGGTACACGATTCATGATGTCTCACATAAAGACATGATTGTAGACCAGTCTTTTGCTACAATATTTTTTGTTTGCCATGTTCTCAATCTAAGCCTTTAGAACTGAAATGAAGTATATCCTCTCCCTTAATTATAGAAAAACAACTTTTTCAATCCCTGTAGCCTCACGAATTGAAACTTTTGTTTTCTATAATTAACATTGCTAACTTGCAACACTAACAATAATTATCATGCTCCCACTAACATGATGATTATTAGCATAACACTTACGCTCCCACTAGCTTTGACATGTACTCAGAAATCAGCTGGACTTCTAGAAATCAATACTTTATTGACTTTCTTACCAAAGTTCAGATTTCTGATACGAGATGCTTTGATAAAACTTTATCAAAATCATACACCTTTCCTTAGATAGCATGCATGTGTGTCTAAACAATTTCAGAACTATGAAAAGGGATGTCGTAATTGATGGGGTTTTGAGCATTCTAACACTCCTATCGTGTACATGCAACCCTAGAAACATTGGATCTATGTTTGACTAAGATACATGCAAATAATTATTTTTCCAAGGTTCTTATCCTAACTAGCATGGCATGGGGTACTTGAATCAAATAAAACTAGTAGAATTACTTACCTTGTAGTAGTAGTTGATTGCTTGGAGTTTGAGAGCCTAGCACCAATAATGTGGATGCCTCAAATGGAAGTCACAAATCACCACAAACTTGGAAACTTGAGAGAATAGTCACAAACTTCTTGAAATCGGCCCTCTTGGTTTACACACATCAACTAGTGTTATTTCAAGAACCAAAGCCTCCTTTATATAGTGTGGTGGATTAGGGTTACATCCATGTAAACCCTAATACCCATGTCTTTTCATTTCCATGAGATTCATGGGTTAAATCTCCATGGAGTATCCATGGACTTTCCATGCAAGCCTAGCCCATTCCAAATAAGCATTAGCCCACACTATATAAATACAACAGCCCATATTTAATTAGTCATATTTTTATCTCTAAATTAATTCTAAATTAATTATAGATCAATACTAATTAAATAATATGATTTTATATTAATATATTAGGACTTATAATATATTAATAAATCATAACTTATACTATTCTCAAACGATTATCCATAAATTGTTCGGGTGAAGTGCAACCCAAATGGTCCATGTCGGGTCGGGTCAAGTACATACCAAATATAGTTATGGACTTAGACACTATATCCAACAGTCTCCCACTTGGATAAGTCTAATAACTATAGTTGCATGTATGACTTCAGGAACCGATCAACAATCGTAGCGCTTTAAACTCTGTTGAACTATGAAGCGTCATTTTAGATAAGTGATCATATAATCCTCTGTTCTAGATATCAGCCGGACAAATACATGGAACATGGTCTTGCTTATTGTCCAGCATTTGTTTCCCGATTTCCGATTTGTTTGACATAGAACTTAACTGAACACATCAATTTAGTTCTGACCGGGCCCGGTACATAGGTCAAAACAAAATCATCGAGGGGCCCAGATATCGCTTCTAATCCTAGAAGGAACAGATAAACTTCGACTCATATATTTGCTCTACTACTTGTTGAATTACACATAAAAGTACGGTTTATAACATCGAGTTACCAATGCGTTTTCGTGCAATCAATGCATAACCAACTCATAGACAACAAATCATATCTCTAGGTTTGAAGACTTATATGATATTACCGTCTCACGATCACTCGATATAAATTCCATGAAGTGATACAAGTGAGCGTTGGTTGAATCCAATACTCAGAACTTATGAGCACTCATGAGTGTTGTAGCCCCGCTTTGTCTAACATTTTAGACCTCTACAAGCCAACCCATGCCAGTCTTGATTCATATCTACTTCCAACATATGACCGACTGTGGAGAGTTTGAATAATATGATATAAACCATAACATAATTATTTTGGAAGTCAAAACAAGCAAAAAGAAATAATAATAAACGATTAACAAGAGATAACAACACTTTACTCATAAATAACAGCTTTTATTTATCATCAAATGTCAATTACATTTTACAAATTTCAAGATTATCTAACTACTAAAACTAATATCATCCTTCAGCCCTATGCTCCGAGCATGCTGGAGATGCTTAGCCCGAGTCAGTCCCTTCGTGAGGGGATCTGCTGGGTTCTCATCCGATGATACCCTCTTTGCCACGAGGATTTCTTCTTCTATTCGATGTCTAATGAAGTGATATTTTCTGTCAATGTGTCTAGATCTCCCATGATCTCTTGGTTCCTTGGCTAAGGCAACCGTACTATTGCTGTCATAGAAAATCTCCATTGGCTCCTTTATAGCTGGTACAACTCCAAGGTCTCCGATGAAGTTCTTTAGCCATATAGCCTCCTTTGCTGCCTCGCTTGCTGCTATATACTCTGATTCACAAGTGGAATCAGCCACTGTCTCCTGCTTGGAACTTTTCCAAGTAATTGCCCCTCCGTTTAGAGTAAAGACCCAGCCCGACTGAGAGCAGAAATTATCCCTGTCAGTCTGAAAGCTAGCATCACTGTACCCTACAACTCTCAAGTCCTCACTGCCACCGAGGGTAAGGACCCAGTCCTTAGTCCTCCGTAGGTACTTGAGGATATTCTTTACCGCAGTCCAGTGTGCCTTGCCAGGGTTCCCCTGATACCTGCTAACCATGCTCAAAGCAAAGGCTACATCAGGTCGAGTACACGTCATAACATACATGATCGATCCTACAGCTGAAGCATAAGGTATTCGACTCATTTCTGCTATCTCAGCCTCAGTACTAGGGCTTTGTGTCTTACTCAATCTGGTGTTACTTTGGATGGGTAACTCTCCTTTCTTGGAGTTATGCATGTTGAACCTTTTCAACACTTTGTCCACATAGGTGCTTTGACTAAGTCGAATTAGTCTTTTACTCCTGTTTCTCAAAATCCTTATCCCTAGGATATAGGCAGCTTCTCCAAGGTCCTTCATAGCGAAACACTTCCCAAGCCAGGACTTTACTTCCTGCAGGGTTGGGATGTCATTTCCTATGAGTAGTATGTCATCCACATACAGTACCAAAAAGCTGACTATACTCCCACTAGCCTTGATATAGACACAAGATTTATCTTCACTCCTTGAAAAGCCAAATTTTTTGATTTTCTCATCAAAGCAAAGATTCCATCTACGAGGTGCCTGTTTTAATCCATAAATGGATTTCTCGAGCTTACACACTCTACTGGGGTACTCTGTACTGACAAAACCCTCTGGCTGAACCATGTAAACATCTTCAGCCAACTTTCCATTAAGGAAAGCGGTTTTGACATCCATTTTCCATATTTCATAATCATGAAATGCAGCAATGGCTAACAGAACCCTAATAGACTTAATCTTGGCCACTGGTGAAAAGGTCTCATCATAATCAACTCCGAAGTTTGAGAATAACCCTTTGCAACCAGTCGTGCCTTATAAGTGTGTACATTACCATCCATGTCGGTCTTCTTCTTGAAGATCCATTTGCACCCAACTATCTTACGATCAGGTACATTGTCAACCAAGTTCCAAACTTGATTGTCATACATGGACTGTATCTCGCTATCCATAGCCTCTTTCCATTTAGCAGCCTCAGGGCCTGCCATGGCTTCCGTGTAGCTGTTAGGCTCATCCAGATTTACCAGTGTGTTATCACTGATAAGTGTCTCACCTTCTACAGTAATATGAAAACCATAATAATGCTCAGGTGCATTCCTAACTCTAGTGGAACGCCTCAGAGGTATAGATTCTTCAGTCGGCTCAACAGGAGTTTCCTCCTCAGGTTGAGGGCTAGGGTATGAGGTTCCTTCACCACTTGACTCTTGAATTTCCTCAAGGTCAATTTGCCTCCCACTGTCTCCTTGGCTCATGAATTCTCTCTCTCGAAATAATCCTCTTCTTGCTACAAAGACCACATTATCACTGGGTCTGTAGAAGATGTAACCAAAGGATTTATGTGGGTAGCCGATGAAAATACACCTTTTGCTTCGGGGTTCGAGCTTATCGTGAGTCTCGCGTCTCACGAAAGCCTCGCAACCCCAAATCTTGATATGGTCTAGATTGGGAACTTTTCCAGTCCACAACTCGTGAGGTGTTTTGGCAACCTTCTTTGTAGGGACTAGATTAAGGATATGGGCGGCAGTCTCTAAGGCATAACCCCAAAATGAGATTGGTAGCGAAGCTCGACTCATCATGGAACGAACCATGTCCAACAAGGTCCGATTGCGCCTCTCAGCTACACCATTCAACTGTGGTGTCCTAGGAGGTGTCAATTGTGAGACAATCCCACATTCCTTAAGATGGTCAAGGAACTCAGTACTAAGATACTCACCACCACGATCGGATCGAAGCATCTTAATGTTCCTGCCCAACTGATTCTCCACTTCTTGCTTAAACTCTTTGAATTTGTCAAAGGTTTCTGACTTATGCTTGATTAGGTAGACATATCCATATCTACTAAAATCATCAGTAAAAGTCACATAGAACCGATTAGCATCTCTTGTGGCGGTTCTGAAGGGTCCACACACATCCGTGTGTATGAGGTCCAACAAACCTTCACCCCTAGCACAAGTGCCAGTAAAAGGTGACTTTGTCATTTTACCAAGCAAACAAGATTCACAACTATCATCTGACTTTCGGTCAAATGACTCCAAGACTCCATCCTTTTGGAGTTGGCCTATGCGTTTCTTGCTTACATGTCCAAGACGACAATGCCATAAGGATGCTTTATCTAAGCTAGTGGAAGAGTTAATACACAATACATTATTTCCTAGATTATCTACAACAGATACAGTTTCATACACGCCATCACAAGGTAATGCTTTAAAATAAAGAACATTATTAAAGAAAGCATCAATACTACCATTATTATTATCAAAATAAAAGGTAAAACCTTGTTTATACAATGCATGAAAGGAAATAACATTTCTTGCCATTTCTGGCGAATAATAACATTTATTCAAATCTAATGTAAACCCACTATTTAGCACTAAGGAATAAACTCTTATCTTGGTGACAGGTGAAGCTTTCCTGTTTCCCATGATCAAGTTTATCTTTCCCTGCTCCACATTCTCACTTCTTTTTAGTCCCTGTAAATCACAACATATGTGAATACCACAACCTGTATCAAGGACCCAAGACTTAGAATGAGGTGAGTTATTAGACAATATAGTGTATATACCTGCATGTTTGGGTTTTACTTTCCCATCCTTCAAATCTTGCTGGTACTTTGGGCAGTTTCGCTTCCAGTGTGACTTTTCATGGCAATAGAAGCATTCAGCCTCATTAGGGTTAGCAGAAGGAGTGACAAAACCTTTCTTGCTTTTGCTTGAAGAGGAGCCTTCAAGGGTCTTACCCTTGGTACCCTTAGAAGGGTTCTTTCTCTTCTTCCCTTTGCCATGCCCGATTGCCAAGACATTGGCCGCAGTTGGAGTAGGAGTAGGAGTAGTAACAACCAACTTACCCTTTAGACCACTTTCGGCGGTCTTCAAGAGTCCTTGAAGTTTGCTGAGGGTGACTTCTTCCTTGTTCATGTGATATGTCATGCGGAATTGATCATAACACGATGGCAAGGAGTGCAAAATGAGGTCTATTGCTAACTCCTCAGGGAAGTTCACATTCAGCTTCAGTAAACGGTCTACATACCTATGCATTTTCTGCATGTGGCCCGTGATGGGTTCACCATCCTTCATTCAGGTTGTTATCATGGAGGAGATTATTTCATATCGCTCTTGACGAGAACTTTGATGGTAGCGGTCCATCAAGTCCTGGTGCATCTCAAAAGGATAATAGTCCTCATAGGACTTTTGGAGCTCGGCTGTCATGGTGGCCATCATGATGCATGCCACTTTTGTAGCATCTCTTTCATGTACCTCATATTCAGCAAGCTCTTCAGGAGTAGCAGTTGGCTCGGGTACCTTCAGCTCCTTGTCGAGAACATATTATTTGTTCTCATACCGAGTGACCATCCTGATGTTTCTGATCCAATCTGTAAAGTTAGACCCATCAAAGATGACTCTCCCACAAAGATTCATGAGAGAGAAGGAGCTAGTAGGGTTTGAGCCAAAAGCATTGTTATTGGAAGACATCTGAAAAGAAGAGGGAATAGATTAGATTAGATATAGAGATAGTCCTTAACAAAACACCCAAATGTAATATTAAGGCTAGGACCCAACACAATATTTTATAACTTAGAAGAGGGATGCCGTAATCTAAGCTATATGATATTTGAAGGTATGTGAATGACGATTCACCAATTTCCACCATGAAAAACGAAATATTTAATTAGGTTTTAATTGGTTTAGAAACTCCTAGATTCTTTGAGATTCATTGAACTTTCTTCAATGGCATGTTTCAATCTCGAGTGTGCCCTTCAAGTTTTGTGACTGGGATGCCGAGGATCACAAAACAAGGTGTGAAGTAACCATGCAAATTACTTGGTACCCTTAATGTATTACCCCTCAATCGATGTGTCGGTTAACCACACACGCTCCATCGATACTATGATAAACATTAAGTCACCCTTTACCTACCTTGTTAAGTTCAAGTTAGTGTGCCGGTTAACCACACACGCTCTACTAACGACTTAAACAAAGTGTAAAGTGTAATTTCATGGATTAGCACCTTATTCATATTTTCCTAAAATAACTAAGATTGGGAATTCAATAAAGTTTAGTTACTTTAGTATTATCATTATACTTTTAATGAGAATTTATAAGTCCTTGTCCTACCCGTTCGGCTAACGACCCTCCACCGATCAAGGAAGCGGTGGGTGAGAGTGGACACCCATTAAGTTGCCATTTTATAGGCAACAACCTTATACCCCCCTTATAGACCGACTTCGTGAATGAGGCGTACTAGTGGTAAGACGACTTCATCTTATACATATATAAATATTATTAAACTTATAATATTATAAAGTATAAGGGTTGAATTTTAACTTTTAAAATTGTAGGGGTTGGAACTAAAGTTTTTAATATGACTTTACATGTTCCAAAACTTGAGGGCAAGTTTTGTAAACTTTCAAAACTTTTCATTTCTCATAACTTATGAGTTAATGGTTATTAAAAATGAAGACTCTTCATTTTTTGTAACCTATGTGTTCTTTTAATGGTTATTTATAAATGTGACTTTTGGTTATCCATAACTTAAGAACTAGTTAAGGACTCCATTAAAACACATAAAGATCAAGAATTAATCTAATCAATTATTAGCACATAATTTATATGATCTTCTAAACTCATATGTTTATGAATGTTCATATCAAAAATTTCAAGAATCGTAAGTACATATACAAAACTTGAAATTTTGATACGAGCTTTTGAACAAAACTTCGATTTTCAAGTTTTTTTTTTTTTGCATCAAGTATCAAATAAACAAACCTGGCTCTGATACCACTGATGGGGTTTTGAGCATTCTAACACTCCTATGGTGTACATGCAACCCTAGAAACATTGGATCTATGTTTGTCTAAGATACATGCAAATAATTATTTTTCCAAGGTTCTTATCCTAACTAGCATGGCATGGGGTACTTGAATCAAATAAAACTAGTAGAATTACTTACCTTGTAGTAGTAGTTGATTGCTTGGAGTTTGAGAGCCTAGCACTAATAATGTGGATGCCTCAAATGGAAGTCACAAATCACCACAAACTTGGGAACTTGAGAGAATAGTCACAAACTTCTTGAAATCAGCCCTCTTGGTTTACACACATCAACTAGTGTTATTTCAAGAACCAAAGCCTCCTTTATATAGTGTGGTGGATTAGGGTTACATCCATGTAAACCCTAATACCCATGTCTTTTCATTTCCATGAGATCCATGGGTTAAAGCTCCATGGAGTATCCATGGACTTTCCATGCAAGCCTAGCCCATTCCAAATAAGCATTAGCCCACACTATATAAATACAAGAGCCCATATTTAATTAGTCATACTTTTGATCTCTAAATTAATTCTAAATTAATTATAGATCAATACTAATTAAATAATATGATTTTATATTAATATATTAGGACTTATAATATATTAATAAATCATAACTTATACTATTCTCAAACGATTATCCATAAATTGTTCGGGTGAAGTGCAACCCAAATGGACCATGCCGGGTCGGGTCAAGTACATACCAAATATAGTTATAGACTTAGACACTATATCCAACAGTAATCATAGTCTCAATTGTTTAGACCTTTTGCCATCTACTTCAAATCTACTTGGTGGAAGTGTTTCCTCACCATCATTTTCATGAATCGGAGAGAAACCTTATGACCCTTAGATTTTATGGTGTATGTGTTCTTATCCATGTGAATCGTCAAAACCATAGTCACAAGACAAGGATAATGACAAATCCAAACTCATATGGACTGAACTTATGCAATCTTAACTTCTTGCCACCTGGCAGTACAGGGCCTGCCATTGCTTCCAAGTTGTTGTGCAACCAATTGAGAACTTTCAGAACTCCTATGCAAAGCCAACTTTAACTGGAATGGGCACAGAATATGTCAACACGATAGGTTATAAACCTCAAGTCGTGTGCTAGTGAAGAACCTCAGGTTTTATTCTTGATTAGATCTTGAAATTCTTTTTAGGATCTTTAAGACTCCCACTATCCTCTTGACATATAAGACTATCTTGCCAAATATTCAAGAGATAGTGCGGATTCTTTATCAAGACAAACACTTCACACAATTGGCCTTAGTTGGTCTTTGTTTTATCCAAAACATCACAACTTACCAATTTCAAATGTACAAGAGTAGGACACTTTTACTCTTACATTTGACAAGTGTTTTAAACCTTTCTTTAAGATATGTCACTCAAGTTGCAATCTTGGAGTATGACTCTAAGAATTGTTTTGGAACGAAGTATGACTCATCTTCCTGATCTAACCATTTCAACAATTCATGACTCCTCTTCTTAGTCATAAGAATGCACTAAGATGACCTTTAGAGGACTAATTGTGATATGATTTCTAAATCATTAAGATGATCACAAATATGATACTAAAGTACTCTCCCATCTTTTCAGATTTGAGAAACTTTTATCTTTCTGCCTAATTTGATTCTTCCCATTCGTTCTGCCATACATTGAGACTTTTCCAATGTTTCAGAATTACACTTAAACTTGTAAGTATAACCATATTTACTAAACTTTAGTAAATCAAATAGTTTTAACGAGCTTTGTGGTGGACATGACCAGTGCACAAGAATGTGTACTCGATCCATTTAGTCCTTCACTTGACTCACACATCCATGTGAACAAGTAATTAGTCTTGATTTTCCAATGCTTGAAAGTTCTCATTCATCATACTATTCAACTTGCATGATTCCAAGTTTCGGTCCAATTGAAACTTGGGTGATGAGGAACTTTCCTGATTTGGTAAATTTAGACACTACCACAAATGAAAGAATCAAATCCATTTTCCAATATTGCTGTCAGTGGAATCATATAAGCAACAATTTTCCACAAATGCCATTGTAAGGATACTTCAAATAAATAAAATTAAACAATTTTCTTTTATTTTAAAACTTTGCGGAAAAACTTATCCTTACAATCCACATGGAAAATTGTTGTTATCTATTCCTTAGCAATATATCATAACTTCTTAAGCAACTGCTCAAAATTCTGATGCGATCGAAATCCACCTTCGCGATCCGAATCATTATATACTTCCTTTAAGATTTCTCTCTATTCTTTGATTCTTAAAACATCAGCATGTGACCCAGTCACATCATGTAATGAGGATCTCAGAATAGAACTTAACAGAGTTAGATAATGGGCTCTACCTGATGTAGAGTTTGACTTTAACATCCTTAGGTAAATTTGGCAGCTTTGCAATCAACGCCCCTTCCTTTGGCAAAATAAACATATGGACCCTTTGGTAATGGGACTATCTCAGACTTAGCCTTTCTCTTTACCATTTGGTCAACCGGGTTGACTATGGCCAATCCCTTTCCATTGGGAAGAGAATGCTTTTTCTGGATTTCCAGTGTCACCATTGTCACTGTCCATAAAGTTTTCGGGAAGTTGATCTTCTAATCAAATTTGCTTTACTATCGTTCCAAATCATTGCTGATTCAGCAGCACCAAGCAAATAGATATGATCATTAAGGTTCATGTCATAGTCTGTTTCATAGTAGTCCCAAAGGAACTCACTATGTGACTTAGAAAGTGATTGAACATCCAACTTTCTCAAGACTTTGACACCCAACTCTCCCGGCTTGTCAATATGTGACTTCATCTCTAAGATGTGATCACACATAGACCTTGCTTGCCATTAGGGCTTGAGTGACCTTGAACTTGTGGGTTAGGGAGAATAATTGGAGGAGGTGGAGGAAGTAAAGTTCCAAGAGATTTGGGAGGATCATAGATGTCTGAACCAGACATCTTTTTGGGAGATATTCAAGATAGTTGATCTAAAGTCCTTAATATAACACCCAATATGAAATATTAAGGCTAGGACCCAGCAAACTATTTTATAACTTGGAAGAGGGATGCCGTAATCCAAGCTATAAAATATTTGAAGGTAGGTGAATGACGATTCACTAATTTCCACCAAGATAAACGAAATATATTATTAGGTTTTTAATTGGTTTTGAAACTCCTAGATTCTTTTGAGATTCATTGAACTTTTCAATGGCATGTTTCAATCTCGAGTGTGCCCTTCAGGTTTTGTGACTGGGATGCCGAGGATCACAAAACAAGGTGTGAAGTAACCATGCAAATATACTTGGTACCCTTAATATTTACCCCTTAATCGATGTGCCGGTTAACCACACACGCTCCAACGATACTATGATAAACATTAAGTTACCCTTTGCCTACCTTGTTAAGTCCAGGTTAGTGTGCCAGTTAACCACACACGCTCCACTAACAACTTAAATAAAGTGCAAAGTGTAATTTCATGGATTAGCACCTTATTCACATTTTCCTAAGTAACTAAGATTGGGAATTTATAAGTGTTTAGTTACTTAGTATTTATCATTATACTTATAATGAAGGGAGAATTATAGTCTTTGTCCTACCTGTTCGGCTAACGACCCTCCACCGGTCAAGGAAGCGGTGAGTGAGAGTGGACACCCATTAAACTGCCATTTTATAGGCAGTAACCTTATACCCGCCTTATAGACCGGCTTCGTGAATGAGGCCTACTAATGGTAAGACGACTTGCTCTTATACATATAATATATTAAACTTTTAATATTATAATAGTATAAGGGTGTATTTTAGACATTTAAAATACTTGATGGTTTAATCTATAATTAAACTAGACTTTTAATTTAATTAAACTCAAACCATATATTTATGGATTTAATAATACTCTTTTAATTAAACGCTTTAATTAACTATTAATAAAATCCATAAGAGTTAATTTGAACTATTCAACAAAACATCATAATTCCAATTATTAAACTCAAAATTAAAACCATTTAATTAATTGTTTAAGTTATGAACCCAAGAGTTTTAGAATTCAATTCTTTTTTTCATAAAAAACTTTTCTCAAATTCCAAAACTTGAGGGCAAGTTTTGTAATTCTTGAAAACCTTTGGATTCCATAACTTATGGAATTAATGGTGTTTTATGATGAAACTTTCCATGTTCCATAACTTAAGAACAAGTTATGGAATTCTTTAAAACATTAACACCAAATTTTGTAACTCCATAAAAAACTTTGAATCAAATTTTTTTTTTAAAAAAAACTTTCATATCCATAACTTATGGAAGTTTCAAAAACCCTTAAGATCACAACTTTAAAAAAAAAACTTTTGAGCTCCAAAATTTTATGACAAAATATGTAACTCCTTAAAACATTTAGATCAAACTTTTAAAACTAATAAAATAATCATATCATTTTATCTTTTACTAAATTTGACCTAATTCAACTCATATAACAAATGATTCAAATTTTACAAATAATTCGTTTTTCACAAAACAAGTAATTATCTTAAAATTTGACAAACGTCATGTTTTTTTTTCCTTTTTTTTTCAATTTTAAAATAAAACATTTGCATCAATATAACAGAAAACAACCCATGGCTCTGATACCACTGTTGGGTTTTGAGCATTCTAACACTCCTAAGTGTACATGCAACCCTAAATACCTTGGATCTATGTTTTCTCTATTATACATGCAAATATGAATATTCCAAGGTATTACCCTATCTAGCATACAATCCTTGATACTTGGGTAATATAACAAGTTAGAATACATACCTTTTTAATGAAGCTTGAAATCTTGAACTTTAAGAGCTTAGCCCCAATAGTGTGGAAGCCTCAAGTGGAATCACAAATCACCAAAACACCTTGGAAAACCTTTAGAGAATATGGATACTTGGCTCACACTTATGAAATCGGTTATTGCCCTCTTTAGTGTATCCACTCTAGCCACTAGCCTAATTTCATGAACCATAAGACCCTTTATATAGTGTGGAGGATTAGGGTTAAACCCTAATACTCATGACCTTTCATTTCCTAGGATCCATGGGTTAAAGCTCCATGGACTATCCATGAAGACTTAGCCCAACCTAAATGAACTTGGCCCACTACACATATATATCTAAGAGTCCATATTTAATTAGTTCCTTTTGATCACTTAATTAATTATAAATTAATTCTTGATCAATATTAATTAAATAATATGATTATATATCAATATATTAGAACTTATAATATATTAATATAAATCATAAATATACTATTCTCAAAAGACTATCCATATAAATTGTGCCGGTGAAGTGCAACCCAAATGGACCATGCCGGGTCGGGTCAAGTATATACCAAATATAGTTATGGACTTAGACATTAATCCAACACACACATCTATCCTGACGATGATTCCAAAAACTTGGATTCTGAACTCCGTTTCCAACAAGAATTTGCCTTACTCTCAATGAAATACAAACGACCTTTCAGTCCCTCTTACAAACCATACCAAAACAGATTCAGCGCCCCTCACCAAAACCATCCTCAACCATATACTGCTTCAGAACCTAAACACACTTTCGAAAATCCTCCTTCATACAAGCCTAACCTCACTAAACCAAACTCAGCTCCGTAATCTTCTCAAAATTCCAAATCAGACAAACCCAAGATCTTGTGTCATAAATGTGGTCATGCAAACCACTTTGCCAAAGATTGTCTAGCTGATGCTCCACAAAAACCAAAAGTCAAGGACTCAGCTTACTATGTCTGAAGAGCACAAGAAATGGCTGAAAGTGAGAAAGCATTTGTTACCACCGTTTCAAGAGATGTCGAAGGATACTGGTCATCCGGAGATGATGATGATGTAGTAACTGGAAGAAATATATGTTTGATGGCAAGACAAACAGTTGTATGTGATGAAGATTATTGGTCTTCTGGATCCGAAGAAGAAGAAGATGTTGCTGAACCTCACTACTGCTACATGGCCACCAACGATCCACCAGGTCGAAGCATTGTTCAACAGGTAAAATCCATGATCTCTGATAATAATTTTGATTTGACTTTATGTGAGCCTTATCTGACCCAGATCCAAACAGATATGAACACCATCTATAAAGCCTATGAGTCTGCCATAGAAGCCAGTGAGAAGTAAGACTGTGAACTAAGTCGTCTTAGATTACGTTTTGAGGATAAGAAATTGAAAATTGAGTCATTAGAGCATGAACTTGTAATGTCAAAAGATGAATGTATCATTTTGAAAGATAAATGTGAAATCACTTATTCTGAACGAAATATTTTGATTTCTGATAACAAACATCTCAATGCCAAAATAGATGCTTTGCATAACTCTGTTGACATGCTTGAAGCTGACATTCGGATGACTCATAATTTTCGTCATCCATGGTCCAAAGCTCCTGGTCTCGGAAGCGAGTTTCCGAAACCAATTATTAGTCCCCTGAAGGAATTGCAAAATCTGACATTCATGGGAGAGGTTCCGAACATTAAGCATTCGAACACTCCTGTCTCTCCATTGTCACCCCTTCCGGAGGCTAAAAGATCTTTTGAGTCCCTAATTCCTGAGTTCAAACCAATAGTTGTCAAATGTCCTGATTCCACGCCTCTTCCGCCTCTGATAAACCTGGACCTGAATCGGACCACGGAATATCATTATAGTCTTCCAAATTGTGTAGACCATGTTCATATAAGCAATCACGTCAACAACTGTGTGATTGAGGAAATCATTCTGAAAACAACTGAAGTTAATGCCTCGGAATTTGTATGGGCATCTTTAGATGATAAAGTTGAAGTCTCAAGCAATGTGTCCTCTGATTCATGTGAATCAGACTCCGTAGTTCTTTCAAAAACCAAATTGGTTCCCATTATTCCTAAGTTTTCAAATCCATCCAAAGGCCAAACTTCTGGATCCTCTCCTCATTCTAAGACAAAACCAATGTTGAATAGAAAAGATGTTGTAGATCCCAAGGTAGAAGCTAGGAATGCTTATAAAAAGGAAGTCAAGAATAGACAAAATTCCAGGTTCCTTGCTAACTCTAAACCAAACTCATCTCGGAACAACACAAAGAAGTCCTTATGTCAAAACCATAGTCAAAATTCGTTTGTTCCCACAAGGATCCTAAAAAGACCTTCCGAACCTCCTGTTCGTTCGAAACCAAAGGAAGTCCTTAGCTCCAAATCACCTCAATCTCATGTTAATGTCAAAACCATCCGAAAAACTTCGCCGGCACCTCCAAATGTTTCATCTGTCTTTATTGCAAAATCTGATGGCACAATTTTTAAACCAAAAATTTCTAACAACAATGTGTCATCAAACAAATCCACAAGTTCAAAAACCACTGTTTCAAAATCCTCAAACAAAAATCTTTTGTGGAAAATCAAAACATCTGCTAACAAAACAACTGTCTCGGAGATAACAACAAGTGTCAATTCTTCGGATACCACAGTTCCGAAGAAGTCAGCTCCGAACCCAAAAGTAGTTGAATATGAGTACTGGATAGATGAAAAGACTTTAGCGTTCTATATGTTTCCAAAGAATTCAAGTAATCTTACCAAGAAACACGTAGTTGTTCCAAAGTCACAATCAAAGTCCAAAGTCCATGCCTATGTCCCAAAGTCTAACTCGGAGCCTAAAAGCTCCATTGCTTACTAATTTTGCAGGCACTTTGTGGTTCGAAGCAAGAAACAATATGGTATATTGATAGTGCTTGCTTCATGCACATGACGGGGCAGAAGGACTTTCTGCGAGATTTAACGCTCTCTCTAAATGTTGGTTACGTGACGTATGGCAATAACTCAAATTCTCAAATTCACGGTTATGGAACTCTCACCAATGGAAACTTCTCTATTTCACATGTTGCTTATGTAGCTGACCTGAAACATAATTTGATAAGTGTTGCTCAGCTCACTGACTCAAGCCGACGTGTGGAATTCTGCAAAAAATACAGTTATGTGATGACTGAAGACCGAAAAGAATGTTTGATAAAGTCTCTTCGCAACAAAAACATGTACCCACTTGACATCAATATGATCATTGGCAAGCCGCAACTCTGCCTTCTCTCCAAAGTTGTTCCTGACGTTAGTTGGTTATGGCACCGAAGGCTTGCACATCTGAACTTTCGGTACATGAATGATCTTGTCTCAGGAGAAATGGTGAGAGGTTTACCTCTTCTCAAGTTTGAAAATGATCATTTATGTGCTGCATGCGATTGTGGTAAGCAATCAAAGAAGGGTCATCCTGTTGTCATCGAAAAATCCATTTAGGATCCCTTAGAACTTCTACACATTGATCTTTGTGGACCATCCACTGTAGAAAGTCTTCATCATAAGAAATACATTCTTGTGATTGTTGATGATTTTACAAGGTTCACCTGGGTCTTCTTCCTAAGGCTGAAATCCGAAACAGCCTCTGAGCTCATCAATTTTATCAAAGGAATAGAAGTTCTTATCAAACTCCCGGTTAGAAGAATCCAAAGTGATAATGGTTCAGAATTTGTTAATTCCACCATTGAGAAGTTCCTCACATAAAAAGGAATCGATCACAACTTCTCTGCTCCCTACACTCCACAACAAAATGGTGTAGTTGACGCAATAGAACACTCGTTGAAGCTGCTCGATCCATGCTGAACTATGCAAACCTTCCACTCTATCTCTGGGCTGAAGCTGTATCCACTGCTTGCTTCACTCAAAACTAAAGTATTATCAATCGACGGCTCAACATGACACCATACGAAGCAATGAACGGTCGAAAGCCAACGATCTCATTCCTACATGTCTTCGGATGCAGGTGCTTCATCAAGGACAACCGTGATCAGCTTACAAAGTTCCAACCGAAAGCTGATGAAGCTATCTTTCTAGGGTACTCTTCCAAATCCAAGGCTTACAGAGTTCTCAACCGAAGAACTCGTGTTCTGGAAGAAAGCTTCGATATTACCTTTGATGACAACTTTGTTCGAAATTCTGGCCCCACTCATATCATGGAGTCTGATGCTCCTCCGCCAGGATGTCCGAACCCTCAAACCATTCTCGAGGTTGAGTTTGAAACCCTCTTTGGTCCTTTCGAACCAGCTCTTAATTCCGAATCTCGATCATGACCATCTCTGATTCCAATTCCTCCTTCGAAAGCCCCGGTTTCTCACAACCTCTCCGGTCCTCTTCCGAGCCTTCCTCCATTTGATTCCGAACCATTTCAACCTTCTCAGGTTGAGGGGGAGAATAATGAAAATCCCTCTCTTGAATCAAATGTGGATGGCTTTCAAGATGCAGCTGCTGATTTCGATGACTCAAATCCTCTCAACATTGATGAAAACGAAAATTTCTTTGAGTTTCCTTCTGATGATGATGTAAACCTCTCCGGTTCAGAAGTTCAGGGGAGCATCATCCCAATATTCAAATCATTCAGGGGGAGCAAATTAATTATACTGTTGATGCAGGATCCTCCGCTGCACAAGAACTCCCTCGATTGCATGTTTGGACGAAGGATCATCCTCCAAACCAAGTGATAGGCAATCTGAATGTTGGTGTATAAACTCGCTCAGCTACCAACATCCAAAATGAATGCCATTTTTCAGCATTCATATCCATGATTGAACCCAAATCCATCAAGGAAGCATTACAGCATGCTGATTGGATTACAGCCATGCAAGAAGAACTGGCAGAATTTGACCAAAATGAAGTCTGGACTCTCGTACCTCCTCCTCAGCATCACCCCATTGTTGGTACAAGATGGGTATTTCGCAACAAGCTTGACGATGCAAGAGTTATCATCCGAAATAAGGCTAGATTGGTAGCAAAAGGTTTCACTCAAATTGAAGGTCTTGACTACGATGAGACATTTGCTCCTGTTGCACGACTTGAAGCTATCAGAATCTTTCTTGCTTATGCAGCCCACAAATGTTTCAATGTTTATCAAATGGATGTTAAGAGTGCTTTTCTTAATGGTGAACTTGACACTGAAGTATACCTTCAACAGCCCCCCGGATTTATTAATCTTTCCTTTCCGAACTACTGTTATAAACTCCGAAAGGCTGTCTACGGACTCAAGCAAGCTCCTCGGGCTTGGTACGAGACACTCACCGATTTTCTCAAGCGCTCAGGTTTTCAAAGAGGTATACTTGATCCCACTCTATTTCGAAGATCAAATGGAAAGCATCTCATGCTGGTACAAATTTATGTGGTCGACATCATTTTTTGGATCCACGGATTCATCTATGGTTGCTGATTTTTCCAAACTTATGGTCAGTCGTTTCCAAATGAGCATGAATCGAGAGTTAAGCTTCTTTCTTGGCCTTCAAGTCAAACAGACTAACAAAGGTATTTTCATTCACCAAGAGAAGTACATTTCTGAGCTTCTCAAGAAATACTCCATGGACACTTGTGCCTCAGCCAAGGTACCTATGGGCTTCGGTCACAAAATCTTTGCCGACCCTTCGGGTGTTTCACTAGATGAAAAGAAGTATCGTGGAATGATTGGATCCTTACTCTATCTCACTGCAAGTCATCCGAACATAATGTTCTCAACATGCTTATGTGCCAGATTTCAAGCCAATCCGAAGATGTCTCATCTTTTGGCTGTGAAACAAATAATCCGGTACCTCAAAGGTACAAAGAACCTCGGAATCTGGTATCCAGCAAATGAAAGTTTCCTTCAGCAAGATTATTATGATTCGAACTATGGTGGTCTTCAACTCGATAGGAAGAGTACATCAGGAGGATGTCAATTCCTAGGTGGTCGTTTAGTCAGCTGGTCATCCAAGAAACAGAACTGCATTGCTCTCTTTACAGTCGAAGCTGAATACATTTCAAGCCCTAGATTTTGGGCCCTGACGATTGAACAGATCTTCAAGGAACTTAACATCCCCATTCCGGTGAGCACCATTCCTCCGGAGGTATGTGTATCTTTCAAACTTGTTATGACTTACAGAATTCCGGACCAATCATCTTTTGGTCCGGTCAGAGGACTTACGGACAATATGTTGACCCTCATTCCTTCCGGATCTCCTTTTTTGAAACACCATCTTGAGACCTCGGTTGTGTTCGACCCAACACAACCTGCCCCGGTCTCAGTTGAGCCCATTCCGGAAGAGGCCACTCACACTAAGTCGGGATCCAAGGTTAAGCAACCGGCCAAACGAAAGGCCTCCCCCACCAAGCCTAAAGCCAAAAAGAAAACCAAAGTCAGTGCCCCCTCTCAACAGGAGGGCACCCATGACATTCCGGCTGATTCTGTCCGTCCGCACACCCCTCCTGCCCACTCATCTGAGGTACCCCTCAATGTTTCCTCATCACAAGCACACACTCACAGGGAGTCTACACATATTCCACCCTCACCCTCCCAAAAGGGTGATGTCGGTGTTGAACAAAGTTCCTTGCAGCCCCCTGGAACACACCCATGTGTCACCTTTGATAATCCCATTATTTCTTCCACACGCACACACTCCGGAACCGTTGTTCCGGAACCCAAGCATCTGGAAGGAGGAGCAGTCTCTCAAACTTCCGATGCCCCAACTGGTCTGATACCCGGAAGCGTACAGGACGACCAGGTTCTAATGATCCTTTGTGGGAAGATTATGTAAACATGGCTGCATCAAGGCGTCCAGACCTGACTCATGCTCAATTTGAATCCACTCTCATCTCCATGAGGAACCGGGCTATCCAAAGCAACATGCCCTATTTCCTTCCCTCAGACGATGACGCCTTCAAAGAACTCTCTTCCGAACTGCCCCCAATCGTCATTCACCAAAGCATCTTCCATACTGATCCGGAAGAAGAGATTTCAGAAGAGGTTATGTTGGAGGAAGAAGCAACAACAGTTCCAGATGCTCATCTCATGACCTCCATTCATTATCAATCCAAAGCATCCGTATCCAAGTCTGCCTTTGACTTCGGATCCTCCTCCACTTCCACTCCGGACGACGGCTCCAACTCACATCTTCAAGAAGACGATGATGTTGCCAAACCGGGTCCCTCTTCCAATCCGGATGCTCACCACCCTCCTCCGCAACACTCAGATTCCGATTCCGAATCCTCCGCTGGTGACCATGTTGACACATTCGCCCTACTGGAGATCCGAACCAATGTCTCCGACACTATGGATAAAGTATCATCTGTAGAGACTTCCGTAACAGAGCTAAATTCGAAGTTGGATCAAAAAGTCTTCGGACTTTATTCAAAACTTGATGCCATCCTTCAATCTCTCTCTCAACAGTCCGGACCATCCATAGCAGAGAGAGAAGCCCATCTTGACCAGCTGATCTCCATCCGGCTGAAACACACCGTTGAGCAGATTGATTCCAAGTACGATACTCTTGTCGACAACTACCTCAACACCATCTCTTCCATGCTCAAGGTTCAGGATGATCTTGTGTCTGCTACCAACGACCTAATCAAGCAGACTCATGTTCGTCATGAGAAACAAATTCAACGATTGGAGAAGGAGATCTGGAAGAAGGATGAGATGAATCTGATCATCCAACAACTCCTCATCAAACTCCTGCGCTCAACTTGGAACATTGTTGATGTTCCGAACAGGAAGTTTGATGAGATGATTGAAATCCTTAGCAGCACATTCAAGCATCTATCCGCACATGCTCCCACTTCTGAAGCCTATGACACCCTTACTCTTCAACTCTCCACCAGTCTTCAGAAGGTGTTCTCCAAACTTGATGATATCAAGGAGGACTTATCACTTGCACCGGTTTCCAGGGTCACCGATGCAAGAGGGGGAGAAGGCCCAAGCAGGTGATGGAAGCCAGTCTCTGAATTCACACTCCGAGATGACGACCTCGATTCCGAAGAGGATGTCCAATTTGTCTCCGGAATCCTGGGTATTACTGAAGGAAACGAAGAAGATGAAGATTATGATATGTACATCCCGGATGAAGCTCCCAAAGGGATTCTTGGTCTTCAAGCTCCGATGCTGACTGCTCCGAAAGTGTTATCAGAAGAACAGAAGAGGATCTGGTCCGCCGTCTCATGGCCATCATCTCTTCCGAATGCTTTTGAAATGGCCGTTAAAATGGCTAAGGCAAAATCCTTCCTTACCGCTCAAGCTTTCCGAGCCACTCCCTCCATGCTGCCTCCTACTCCCATTCCAGAACAAAAAATAGCCTCAATCGATCAAGGCTCTCCTATCCATTCTCCAGATGAAATTTCGGAAGAACCGCTTCCAGCTCCTACTCCGGAATTCGTCATTGACGAAAACATGAAGATGGTTATTGATGCTCTTCAGAAAGACAAAGGGAAGAAACCGATGACTTCTGAACAACAGGCCTTTCATTCCAGACCTCCCCTTAAACAAAAATTTGGATAGTCTGAGGAAGAAATTCACAAGGCATTGGAGGACAACATCCTAATTCAAGCATTAAAAGATCATCCCGATCCGATACGTGGCATTTCTCCTCTGTGTCGAGAAGGCATCCTTCAAGCCAAGGATATCATCCCAACTCTCTACTACGACCTTCCCTCACACGACACTGATCAACTGGATCTTCCTCTCTCTCCCTTCAGCAAGTTCTACACGAAGTTTGCTCCGCTCCACCCAACCGATGATCCGGAAGTGATCATCCGGACTGAACGTGAATGGCTCAAAACCTTTTACGCCAAGAACGCTCTACCCTTCAAGGAGGTATGGACAAGAAAGAGGATCACTAAAGTTCATGGCTTCGGAAGAAAAATCTTGGTAAAATTTGAGCTGAAATGTCCTCTGTTCCGTTTCCATCTTCTCCGGAACAAACCAACTCCAAAGACTGTTACTGATGCGGATTTTCCTTCTATGAATCCGAACGACATCCTTACTCTTGATGCATACTTCAGACAAAATCAAAAGGATGACATCATTATGGGTGCCTATCATGCAGCTCTCAGCTTTCTCAAAGACTATGTTGCTGAGTTTTGTAGATGTGATTACGAACTTGCTCACCTCTACGGAACCGAACAATTCGTGGCAAAGATCGACTTTGTTCTTCCGGAAGCTGAAATTCTTACAGATGGTCCGATCGAAGAACCGGTTCTAGGTTTTGTCTACACCACCAGAAGAACAAACAAGAAGGACTTCTTCCGAGCCCTTGACAAACACCTGGTTCCTACCAAAGCTCTGCAGAAGTTCATATCCCGGGCGTCCAAGTCTGAAGCTCCGGAACAAGTTAAAGTAAAGTTTGTAAGTCAACTGACTTGGTATATTGCAGTGCAAGAATGGTTGTTCCGAGCATACACCTTCATCAAGGAAGAAATGAACTAAGCTCGATGGATTGCTAAGTTCACTTAGGGGGAGATTGTTGGAACCTGAAAGTGAACCTCTAGCAATCCTAAGTACATATTCCGAAGGTTGTTGGTTCCGAAGGAAGATGTGATCCGGAACTTGTCCGGAGCTGAAGAAAAGGAGTGAAGTATGTTGAAGAGGAACGCATTCCGAAGTTGATCCTGAAGTTTGGAATGCATGCTGATCCGGACGTAAACTTTCATCTCCGGAACATTACTTGTCCTGAATGAAGTTATTTTGTCTCTTGTGTATTTATTACTTTTGTCTTGTATTTTGATGTAACGTTTCATAGGACTAAGTCTAAAGTTGATTTAGGATAATTAGAATGTCAGACTTGTATCTTTTGTCCGGTCCTATGTAAACACTTGGGTTAATTCACTGTAACATTCTCTCCTTTAAATAGGAGCATTCAATACAAGTCAACAACGGATCTTTCTCTCACTTTTGGAAACTACTCTTATCACATTTAAAACATTCTTCTTGTTCCTCATTTATTAACTTTACTTTGATCATTATTTACTTGTTCTTAATTAATGTCTTGATCGTTTGTTGAATTGATTTTCTAAGACTTGACTGGCCTTTCAAGTCTATACTTGAATATCCATTATTAAGCAGACATTGATCTCAAGCATTCACTCAAGGTTTGAGTTCTCAAATCTTGTCCCTGCGCAAAGATCTTGTTCTCACATGCTTGCCTGATTTATATTACTTGATTGTGAGATTGATGTGTGTCTATTGATATGATGTATATGGTCGGATTGAATAGCCTTAGAATGATTGACTTGGCCTTATTTGATGTTCCTTGTTTGGTTGTGGACTTATGGCAGAGTTGAATATTCTATTGTCTATCTGATATCGCATTATGTACAAAAAGCATGCACACAAGCAACTTGTGATTCGAGAGCAAGGATAATCCAACGAAGAGTTCCTACGAAGATAGTTGTAGCTCGTAGTAGAAGCGGTGTTAGCAAACCTAGGAGTAGTCTAGTGCAGTGACTTAGGACCTTGGGATGAATTCTTAATCAACTGCAGATAGGTGGGGAAGGTAGTATGGGCCCGTACTACTAAAAGAACAGGATACATATGAGATTCAGGAGGAATTTCGAGGCTACTAAGTGACTAATAGGAGTAGGGTCTGGTGTGTTGAGCACTGTGTTGTGACGTTTGATCTTTTCTTGGTATATTTCAGTATCGCGGCTATTGGAGGTCCAGGATCAGGAGCCAGAGCTGGTGGCCAGGATGGGCTAGGATTGACAGAGGACCGGGTTAAGGAGATCATTCATGAGAAGGTTATTTCTATTGTCTGGGAGCAGATACCTGAGTTGTTTGGGTCTATCAAGACCGCCATGATGAAGTTCTTCGATGACCGATATGCTACACTTTCAGAGGCGGCCACTATTGCGGTTACCGCCGTCGTTGCTACGACTGGGTTTTGCATTAGGAGAGCTTTCCAGTACCGGGACTTTGACAATACGAAGCCACTAGGATTTGACCGGGTTTAGGAACTGATTATCGGCATGAGGTGGATGTCAGATGTTGAGGGACGTTTCTTTAGTTGCTCTTGCCCAGTTGACCAGAAGGTCAAGTGCGCTCTGAACCTTCTTCGGTCTGGAGCGAAGGATTGGTGGAGGCTGGTTACTAGTTCATACACACCAGAGAAGCGAGTTGCAGTATCATGGGAGCAGTTCTCTGAGATGTTCCATTCGAGATATATCCCATTGGTGGAGCAGGAGAGACTGGCCCAAGAATATTTGGATCTAAGGCAGGCGACTGATTCGGTGACGAAGATCACCAAGATGTTCACAGAGAACTAAGTTTTTCCATAGTTTACTGCTTCTAAGCAATCTCAGATGACTCAGTATTTAGGCATGCTCAAGACGGATATTCGGCAGTTAGTGTCCATCCAGTGCTAGGATTTTCTCGTTGTGCTTCAAGATGCCGCAAAGAGGCAAGGGATTGAGATTAGAGACCTATAAAATAGAGCAGTGTCAGGCCCCAGATCAGTCCCAACCTGCAGCAAAGTAGTTCAAGTCCACCAGTCAAAGTTCGGGATCAGTTGGAGGGAGCTGTCGATCTTTTATGTGTCGCAGGTGTGGCGAGCAGGGTCATTTTGGACGAGACTATAGGAAAAGTGCTTGAGTTTGTTTTCATTGTGGACAAGAAGTCCACATCAAAGCTCGTTGTCCTTTTCTCGTTTTCGGTAAGGTGTTAAATCCTACTCCCTTAGCTTGGCAATTTCCCGAAAGTCGTCATGGGATGGCTGAAGTCCCAGATACCGAGAGTTGAGCAGGCAATTTTCTTAGTTAGCAATTGTGGTAGTAGTGGTGGTTATCTGTAATTTTCTGTTGACTTTCAAAGCTCAGTTTTAACTCGGATGATCAATTAAATAGAAGTAACCTAGTTGGCCTTGTTTAATTTAATTTTTTGTATGAATGGATTAATTATCTTTGTCAATCAGCTTGCATGTGTATATTGGGATTTATGAATGTTGTGTGGATCCAAATTCTCCTGTGTAATTGGATATCAGTGGTTGGAATCAAGTAGTGAGGATCAATATAGTTTGAGCATATAAGAATTTGAAGGTCATTATACTCTAGTATATCTCAAGTGGGGGAGGGTGGTACCTCGTAGCAGGAAAACCTTATGCCAAGGTTTGGTTTTCAGTTGAAATTCGCCAGGTTTAAAACTTCAGTGTAATTGTTGGATCCTTCGGTTTCGTGTTAAAGTCATTTCCAGTTGTTGGACTTCCCACCTCGCCGTATTATTTTTAGTTGTGGCATCTTAAGTAGGGCGTGCTTGTGCTTAAAACTCTAGGGTGTTAAGGACCCAGTTTGAGGGGTGTGATGAGGGTTTCCTTGCTTCTTCTTCTTTGATTGGGGCTTGGAGGTCCGAGTCACGGCTCAAAGACCTGGCAGGATCAGTCCGTTTTTTAGGCTCGAGTGTTTTTATTTGTTAGTGGATCGGGGGTAGCCCGAGTGTTTTTGTTGGATAGTGGATCGGGGGTACGCCCGAGTGTTGTTGTTGGTTAGTGGATCAAGGTTGAACCTGAGTAAGGTTGGTAGATAGTTAATCAGGGTTGTCAGAACGAAATATGAGTATGGCTTAGTTTGGTGTATGATCGGTTGGTTCTCGTTGCGACAGTGCACCTATGTGTGGGGTTAGCATGACGTTGTTGGCAGTACATCAAAATAATTCTTAAGGATCAGTGATTAATTACTTGTTCATAGGTTCACGGGAAGGACCGAAGCAGTCCTTCAGACCATAGAGCTTATTCAGCAGATCAGGCAGAGACTGCAGACCGCTCAGAGTCGACCGAAGAGCTATGCCGACCAGCGCCGATCATATTTGGAGTTTCAGGTCGGCGATATGGTGCTCCTGAAGGTCTCGCCCAGGAAGGGTGTGATACGCTTCAGGAAGAGGGGCAAATTGGGTCCCTGATATATTAGACCTTTCTGTGTGATCACCATGGTTGTCAGGGTGACCTATCGGTTGGATTTGCCGAGTGAGCTCAGTCAGATCCACAACACTTTCCATATCTTTTAGTTACGAAAGTGTGTGTTGGACAACAAGAAAGTGGTTCCTTTGGATGATATTCAGGTCGATGAGCATCTGAATTATATCGAGAGACTGGTAGCTATTTTGGAAAGAAAGATGAAGGTCCTGCGCAAAAAGGAGATACCTTTGGTAAAGGTTCAGTGGCAGCATCGAAGGGGCTCCAAGTGGACCTGGGAGTCGGAGGCTAAAAGGAGGGAGAATTACCCTAAGTTATTCGCTGAAGCAGACTTCAAGGACAAAGTCTAACTCAAGTAGAGGAGAATTGTAACATCATTATGATGTGGTACTTTAAATTTTCACCCTATAATTTAATTATTTTGCAATTTGGACCCTAAGTAAAAGAAAGAGTGCAATGAGGGCCCTAGTGGCATTTTTGTAATTTGGGTTTTGGGGGAGTACGTCATGCGTACATGTGTACGATGAGCCTACTAGGGCGTGCCCTAGTACGTTGGGCATACATGCCAGGCACGCAAACCCTAATTTTTAGGGTTTGGCTCATATTTAAACCCCATTATAGCCTCATTTCCCCTCACTTCATCAGCCTCCATCCTCTTAAAACGTTTTTGCAACCCTAATCCATCTTGTGAACAATTTCTAAGCTTCAGTGTGTCTGTTTTGTGCTTTTGAAGAAGAAGGAAGGAAGTAGAGACGATCTTGGAGGAGTGAAGCTCTTTAGATCCATAATCAAACCACCTTTTGGCATCTTTTGGAGGTATAAAGTCCTAAAGTTGGTGAAGTTTCATATAGATCTTGTGTTCGGTTGATTTTTGGTCCTTTTTGCTCCTAAAATGGTGAATCTTGAGCATGGCATGTTGTTGACCAATTAAGCCGTCCCTTCAGACCTTCGGAGAGGTCTTCAGCTGTAACATTTCGTTTAAAATAAAATAAGTAGATAGATAAATGAATAAATAAAAATAAATAAATAAATAAGCCCTAAAACCCCGAGATGTATTTCATATTTGATTTTATTTTAGCTCTAAATTTGTAATAATTTATCAGTGTTGTCCATAAGGAGTTAAATGATATAATTTCTAGAATTTGGGGTCTATATTTTAACATTAGAACTTGAAATGTAAAGTATTTTATGAAGCAGGGGTTGTTTGGTAATTAGTGGGTTTAAACTGAAAATGAATTGTGGAAGCAGGGACCAATCTTGTAGAAATGTAGTCAAGTTCTATTTAATCACGAGACTTGAACTCAGTCTCTTCCCTCCCGTTTTAATATCATCTAACCCAAAAACCTAACCCTAAATGTTAGTCTAGCCGTCACCTTATCTCTCCAACTTCCAGCTGCCATCGCCACCCCCCTGACGCCGCTTTGAGTCACTGAAGCCAACCTCCACCACTGCGGCTATCAACGAAGGTGACAATCGACGTGTGGATGCCATTTCTGTGGGAAGTCGGAAGAGCGTGTCTAAGGACACTATTGTCTCCCTCTGATAATGGCGCAACCCACCTCCCTTCCTCCCACTTCGTTTATGTTGTCGCCACTTTGCACCCGTCACTGCTGCCGCTCTGACGGTTGTCCCGTCCCCAAGATCTTTCCGTCAATCGCATGTCACCGTGAGTGGGTTGATGTGTCGTGTTAATGTTTCGTATGTGTGTGCGTTACTGATACGATTTCTCTCTCTCTCTCTCTCTCTCTCTCTTCTCCAATCCTTTTGAAATGCTAAGCTCATCTGACCGATACAATCACTGTCATGCGCTTCTCGCCACATCGCTCTTTGACCGCCGCCTGCCACGACGAGAGTGGTTGTGTTGTGTTTGTTTTCATGTATGTGTGTGTATGGTTTTTAGCCTTTGTCGATTTGTGTATGCATGTTTCAGTTGATGTCATGTGTGTGTGTTTGTTAGCCAGAAACCGAAGAGGAACCACTATGGCAGCCAACCATGGTGGCTGCCGCCTGTCGCCATTTTTGGCTGCCACCAGCCACCGTGAGAGGTGGTTGTGTGTGTGATATTATGTGTATGAGAGTGTGTTAGTAGTGTGATGTTGTAGGGACGTTCTTGGTCGAAAATGGAAGAAAATGGAAGAAAACCCACCACCACCACCGTCGGGTGGTGGCTTAATGGATTAAGTCTTTAAGGGTAAGTGTGGAACACTAACCCTAGTTATCATTTTATGTGAAAAACCCTAGAATTGGGGTGCTCTATATTAGACAATGATCTGCCGCGTATTCGGGCTATTGATTGGATTATTATTACACCTGAAAATGACTAAGTCAAACCTTAATCAGTCCTACCCTTAGGTGATTAAGTCCTTAATGGGATAAGTGTTCATACTTAACAATAACAGTCATTTTATGTGAAACCCTAATCGTCATTTCATGTGAAGTGGTCACTGTTACAAGTGACTATGACCTTTGATCGGGTATTGACTCAAGTATCTTCCTATAGGTGATTGGAAGTGAGTTGAATTCGGCAGAGTCCTTCATTGCTACAGTGGTTATCTATGCAAATATCGAGGTAAGTTTCGCCTCACTATACCCGTGGGTCGAAGGCACCAATGCCGACCTACTAGTTTTGGTTATCTATTAGTAGAAGGATATCTTAGGGACTGTGTATAGTCATGTAGGATAGACTGAGGACTCTGGATCCATGCTCTCTTACCTGTTCCTCGTTTGGTTATGGTTCTAGAGTGGGATCATCTGTCTTGGTGACTATCTCACATCTGAGTATATACGGCCATGCATTCCTTGGATTGTTGATATTGAGTATGTTGCTATACTATAGTGATCTATTAGATATGTGTTCTAGTATCGGGTATGCTACTATGCTATAGTGATCTACTAGATCTATCCCCTAGTATTGAGTATGTTGCTTTCTGGTAATAATCTATAAAACTGTATGTTATATGTGCTTGCTGTTAATCATTTATGTAGTGCCCTTAAGAACTGTCGGTGGTTATGTAGGATAGCCTGAGAACTCTTGGTCTAGGCTCTCTTTCCTTTTCCTTGTGTTGGTTGTGGCTCTAGAGTAGGACCATCTGTTTGGGTGGCTATCTCACCTCTGGTTACTTATGGTTACGCACTCTATGGGTGTTAGTCGGTAGCGGGACTGTATGTTGTGAAAGGATTAGTAGGCGGTAGTGAGCTGTATGATTGTTCTTTTCCTATATTATGTGCCGACTTGATCCTGATTGTTTGTATGTCGACATATTGTGTTTGGTTTGGGTTGAGGTGGTCCTGCTTTGTGCGGTAGGCACCAAGATACCCGGTGGAGGCCGACTGTAAGTCGTAGGCACGGAGGTTCGGGAAGAGCGGTAGGGTTGAGGTGGTAGGTCAACAAACCTTGGGTATTCCAGCCCGATGGCTTATTCGACCTGTTTTATATTAGCATTCCAACCTAGGGTATTGCATCCCGAGGATGACTGGACCCGGAGGTTGACTGGGCCTGCGGTATTCCAACCTGATGGTTGACTAGACCCGACATGTTTGATTGTATATGTGATATGTTTGTATGGTGGTATTTTGGGGGAAACTCACCAAGCTTTATGCTTACCCAGTGGTTTATGGTTTCAGGTATCATCAGTTATTGCTGGATGGCGAAGGTGGGAATGTACATACTCATCAGTAACATTGAAGATTCTGCCTTTCTACAATACTCTGATTTATTTTACAAAATGTAATTCAGAATAAATGGTTTTCTTAGTTAATGGAGTAATAGATTGGGAAGTTTTACCTTAATAAAAGTGAATTTTTTTTGTGAAAACGGGTCATTACAAGTTGATATCAGAACCCTGGTTTTGAGTGAATTGGAGGAACACTTGTTTGAATCCAGTCTCAAACTAGGATCCGAGAGTTTTTGTAAAATGTTTTTTAAAAATAAATTATAATAAAAGAGTTGGGTTAAGGTAATGGGATCGGTCTCTTGTCATGTTCTTGTTTGATTGTTGGCTTGGGATCGGGAACGTGGACCTTGACTTTACTTTGATTTTTCAGAAAGATGTGGTGTGTATAGTCAGCCAAAGCCCGAACACAAGAGTGGTTCCCAAAATACCCGTACTTGTTATATTTGTTGAGTTTTGATCTCGCTAATATATGATTCGTTAGAAAAGCATGCTAGTGAGAGGCTAGGGATCTTCGGGAATTGCATGATAGAATTTCCTGATTATATGATGCCTGATAGCCTAGGGTTCTTCTTTTATGAAATTGACATCATTACTGTAGCTGCTTAGTGTATACAGAATAGTTGTACATAACTAAGATTCTATAGACTGAGAATGTTTGGCTTAGCCTTATTTCCTATTTTAGTTTGATGAAGGGTTTAAGTTAGAATCAGGTATTCGACCGTCTATAGGGTCCAACGTTATGTAGGATTATCATACACAAGTGATGTAGGGTTGGTGGAAGTTTCATGGACGGTTGTGTGGGGTCTGTCGACTAGTTGTGTAATGTCTAGCCTTCCTCTAGGATGAGAGGATAGAGTGTATGTGTATTTGTGGGTATGGTTAGGGTTGTTGTGATGATCTTTAGAGACAAATACAGGTAGGTGTGGAATTGGTTCCCCTGGTGTTATATGCGTTTTGTTTGATATCACCTTAGTTTATTTTCAGTATGGAGATTACGAGACAATTTGAGGATGGATTCAGATCAGGATCAAGAGCAGATGGCCAGAATGGACTAACATTCACTGAGGACATGTCAAGGAGATCATTCGTGAGGAAGTTGTTTCTTATGTCCGGGGGCAGATACCGGAGCTGGTTGAATCTGTCAAGGCCACTATGATGGAGTACTTTGATGACTGATATGCTCCACTTTCTGAGATTGTTGTTGCTGCAGCCACCACGGTTGTTCCTTCCAGTGGGGCTCGAGGAGAGAGAGATTTCTAGTATCGAAACTTCGATCGTACAAAGCCCCCAGAGTTTGGTGGGTTCTCGGACCCGATTGTGGCGATAAGATGGCTATCTGGCGTGGAGGGTTGTTTCTTCACATGTTCTTGTCCTGATGACCAAAAGGTCAAGTGCGCCCTGAACCTTCTCAGGTTAGGGGCAATGGATTGGTGGAGACTGATGACTAGTTCTTCTACTCCTGAGCAGAGGGTCACGATGACTTGGGAACAGTTCTTGGATATGTTCTGTGCGAGATATGTTTCCCTGGTAGAGAAGGAGAGACTGGACTAAGAGTACCTGTATCTGAGACAGACGACCGAGTTAGTGATGGAGATCACCAAGATGTTCACTAAGAGGGCTTTGTTCAGTCCTGATTTCGCTGCTTCAGAGCAGGCTCAGATGACTCGGTATTTGAGCATTCTCAAGATGGATATTCGACAGATTGTGTCCATCCATCGCTATGGTTATTTCGCTAAGCTTCAGGATGTCGCTGGGAGGCGAGAGATTGAGATAGATACCTATATGAGGGAGCAGTGTCAGGCTCCGGATCAATTCCAGCCTGCAGCGAAGCGGATCAAGTCTGCCAGCCAGAGTTCGGGATCATTTGGAGGGAGGCGCAGATCTGTTGCATGTCGCCGGTGTGGCGATAAGGGCCATTTTGTTAAAGGCTGCAGGCGGAGTGTGCGAGTTTGTTTTCATTGCGGCCACGAAGGCCACATTAGAGCTCACTGTCCATTTCTCAATGAGGTGTTGGATCCTACACTCTTAGCTTGGCAGTTACCCAATGGTCGTCAGGGGACCGCCGGGGTCCCGAGGACCGGGATTTGAGTTGGCAGTTCTTCTATTTAGAAATGGTGGTAGTATTGGTATTTATCTGTAATTTATGTTTGTGTTTCACGCTTCAATTGTAATTGTGGATGATTAGTTAAATGGAATTATCTTATTAGCTCTATTCTGATTGAATTCTTATTATCAATGGATTAATTATATTTGTCCTCGATTATATGTGTGTTGGAATTTGAGAATTTTGTGTGGGTTGTGATTCTCTTATGTACGTGGATATCAGTGGTTGGGATCAAGTAATAGATTTCAAGTTAGTCGGGGTATCGAAGGACTATGAGGTTCTCTGATTCTAGCGTATTTCAAGCAGGGGAGAGTGGAACCTTTGTAGCAGGAAGACTTGGTGTCAAGATTCAGTTTTCAGTCAGATTTCTCTAAGTTCCAAACTTCTGTGCAACTGCTAAATCTTCTGGTTTCGCAACAAAATCACCGACAGCATTTGGATTTTTTCCTTCGATTCGTATTAGTCTTAGATCTGATAGCATTGGTAGGGCGTGCTTGTGCTTAAACCCTAAGGTGTTACGAGCTCTGGGTGAGGTTTTGCTTGTCTGTTATCGTCTGATTGGGGGTGAGCCGAGTGTTGATGGTGGATAGATTAGCTGGGCTGTCAAAGCCAAGTAAGAGTGTGGTCTCGTTCAGTATGTGATCAGATGGTTTTCATTGAGGTAATGCCCTTTTGTGCGGGTTTACATGCCGGCGTTGGCCAAGAAGCTCTGGGACCGATTGATTCCGCAAATTTTCATTCATCCTAGTTGTTGTGGAGAAGTGCATCTTGAAGTAGAAGCGAGATCTCATTTCAAGGACGAAATCTAATTTAAGTGGGGGAGAATTGTAACATTCCGTTTAAAATAAATAAATAAATAATCCCTAAAACCCCAAGATGTATTTTATATTTTATTTTATTTTAGCTCTAAATCTGTAATAATTTATCAGTGTTGGCCATAAGGAGTTAAATGATATAATTTCTAGAATTTGGGGTCTATATTGTAACATTTGGACTTGAAATGTAAAGGATTTTGTGAAGCAGGGTTTGTTTGGTAATTAGTGGGTTTAAATTGAAAATGAATTGTGGAAGTAGAGACCAATCTTGTAGAAATGTAGTCAAGTTCTATCTAGACACGGGACTTGATCCTAGTCTCTTCCCTCCCGTTTTAAGATCTGCTAACCCAAAACCCAAACCTAAATGTTACTCCAGCCGTCACCGTATCTCTCCTACTTGCAGCTGCCGCCGCCACCCCCCCCCCTGATGCCACCTTGAGCCACCGAAGCCAACCTCCTCCATTGGTGCTGTTAATGAAGGTCAAGATCGACATGTGGATGCCATTTCTGTGGGTAATCGGAAGAGCGTGTATAAGGCTGCTGTTGTCTCCCTCCGGTAATGGGTGCAACCAACTTCCCTTCATCCCTCTTCGTCTATGTCGTCGCTACTTCACACTCGTCGTTGCCATCGCTTTGGCGGCTGTCTCGTCGCCAACATCCTTCCATCAATCGTATGTCATCGTGAGTGGATGGTTTTGTGGTGTTCATGTTTCGCTTGTGTGTACGTTACTGTTTCAATTTCTCTCTCTCTCTATCTATCTATCTATCTATCTTCTCCATTCCTTCTGAAACGCTAAGCTCGTCTGACCGCTGCAATCGCTCCCATGCGGCTATCGCCACATCACTCTCCGACTACCGCCTGCCACCATGAGAGTGGTTGTGTTGTGTGGGTTTTCGTGTGTGTGTGTATGTTTTTAGCCTATTTAGGTGTGTGTATGTGTGTTTTAGTCATTGTCATGTGTGTGTGTTTGTTGTCCGGCAACCAAAAAGGAACCACCATGGCAGCCAACCATTATGGATGCCGCCTGCCGCCATCTTCTGCCGCCACCAGCCATCATGAGAGGTGGTTGTGTGTGTGTGTGTGATATTGTGTGGATGAGAGTGTGTTAGTGGTGTGATTTTGTAGGGACGCTCTTGATCGAAAATGGAAGAAAACCCACTACCACAACCCTGAGGTGGTGGCAGTTAGATTAGGTGTCTAAGCCCATAACTATAATTGGTATGTACTTGATTTGATTGTAGCATGGTCCTTTTGGGTTGCCTTCACCATAGCAACTTGAAAGGATGATTTTGGAGAGAGAGGTTGATCAATGATTTATTAATGTATTATGAGAATAATATATTAATTGGAAATCATGTTATTTAATTAGTATTTAATCAGAAATTAATTTGGAATTAATTTCGGGATTAAAGGAACAAGGGTTGTTTTGCAAATCATTAATAGTTGTGAAACTTGGCGGATGGACTCCTTAATTAAGAGTTGACAAAATTCTATAGGGATGCCCTATAGATTTTGTCCAAGGGTTCTTAGTGGGTGGTCCATGGGCTACTTAAGCTGCCTTAAGCAGGAAATTAGGGTTTCCTCCAGAAACCCTAGCAGCCCTCAGTTATATAAGGAACCCCTAGGCTTAGGATTTTTGGCATCTGCTTGCTTCCAGAGAACCCTAGCCGAAATTCTGAGAGCTTCCTGCTCTCTCCTTCTCATCTTCTTGCTATTGGTGTTTGTGAGCCATTAGAGGTGCAACATTTGAGGCACTAAGCTTTCAAGAGTCAAGGATCTAATAGGAGTTCTTGTTATTACTACATAAAAAGCAAGGTAAACTCAAAACCCTTTTGTTATATGATTTTCGACAATTTTATGCTAGATCTAGGGTTGCATGATCACATACGATGTTGTCATGCCCATTACCCTTTAGTGGTATAAGAGCCTATGATGTTTTTCATTTGTATTTGATGCGTATGTGAATTGTCCAAATTCCCAATCATAGTTACTTTAGGAAAATGTGAATTTGATGCTAATCCATGAAATTGCACATTGCACTTTGTCAACTCGTTAGTGGAGCATGTGTGGTTAACTGGCACACTAACTTGGACTAACAAAGGGTGGCAATGGGTAGCTCGTAAATTATCATTGATCAATAGAGTGTGTGTGGTTAATTGGCACATTGATTGGGTGGTAAATGACATCTAGAGTACCAAGATAATTTGCATGGTTATTCACAGCTTGTTTGTGATCTTCGGTATCCCAGTCACGAACTTGAAGGGCATAATCAAGATTAAACATGTCATTGAATGGTTCAATGAATCTCAAAAGATCTAGTAATTTCGTTTCATTCAAAACCTAATTCACTTAAAATTTCATTTTTCGTGGTGGAATTGGTAAATCTTCATTTACCTACCTTCAAATAATTTACAAATGGATTACGACATCCCTTTTCTGAATTGTGAATTATTGTGTTGGGTCCTAGCCTTAATATTTCATTTGGGTGTTATATTAAGGATTTCCTATTTAATCGAAAACTTGTATTTCTTCTTTTGTAGATGTCTACCTCAAACAATGCTTCCGGTTCCTCCAACTCTGTTAACTCCTTCTCGCTCTTGAGCATGTGTGCCAATGTGACATTCGATGGAGCCAATTTTAATGATTGGATTCGAAACATCAAAATGGCCTTACGATTCGAGCACAAGGAATACGTCCTCAAAAAATAGCTGAACGAGATAGACGAAACCAAAGCTACTCCTGAAGAAATGGTTGAGTATAGGGCGCAATGCAAGGATGCTACTAAAGTGTCTTGCATTATGGTGGTGACTATGACTCCTGAGCTACAACAGTTCTATGAGGACTATTGGCCTTACGAGATGTGCCAGGACTTGATGGAGATGTACCATCAAAGTGAACTTCGATGAGGAACTGGATATTGACATAGTCTTGCACTCATTTCCTCCTTGCTATGACCATTTCAAGATGACTTATCATTTCAGCAAAGAGGAAGTTACATTGAGTAAACTTCAAGGCTTGTTGAGAACCGCTGAAAGTGGATTGAAAGGAAAATGTGTTGAATCCACTCCTACTACTGCTACTCCTGTCCTGGATATTGGTCAAGGAAAGGGGAAAAAGCGGAAAGCTCCGTCAAAGCAAAATTGGAAGGGAAAGTCTCATTATGGGTCTTCTAGTAGTAGACCCAAAGGAAAAACCAATTCTGCTTCCCCATGCCTTAGATCCAAAGGATGCAACGTGCTTCTACTGCCAAGACAAGGGGCATTGGAAGAGAAGTTGCCCCAAGTACCTATAGGACATTAAGTATGGCAAGGATCAAGCCTACCTCAACATGTATTTACACTATTTTGTCTAAAAATTCATCGCATTATAATTCTTGGGTCCTTGATACAGGATGTGGTTTTCACATTTGCTCTGGCTTGCAGGGACTAAGAGAAAGTAGGGATGTGGAGCTTGGGAAGATGAACCTGATAATGAGCAATAGGAGATTGTCACCTGTTACCAAGATCGAGGTTTATTCTTTAAAGCTTAGTAGTGGATTATGTTTAGACTTGAATAATCATTGCTACTCGTCAGAAATGACGAGCAATATTATTTCTTTTCATGGTTTGTACAGACAAGGTTTTAGATATTCTTTTAATATTAAGAATGGATCTATTAATGCTTACTATAATGGTGTATTTTATTTTGAAGCACTGCCTTGTGATGGTTGTAGACAATTTAGGAAATAGTGTGTTGCACATTGATTCAACTAATGGTTTAGACAAATCATGCTTGTGGCATTGTCGTCTTGTACATGTCAACAAGAAGCGCATTTCCCAACTCCTAAAGGATGGAGTGTTGGAATCGTTTCACCTAAGGTCGGATGATACATGTGTGTCTTGTTTGCTTGGAAAGATGACTAAATCACCTTTCACTGGTTCGTGTGAAAGAGGTGAGGGATTCTTGGATCTCATACACACCGATGTGTGTAGGCCCTTCAGATCCACCACAACGGATGCATGTCGATTTTATGTGACTTTTACCGATAATTATAGCAGATATGGATATATATCTACTTAATCAAGCATAAGTCAGAAACCTTTGAAAAGTTCAAGAAGTTCAAACATGAAGTGGAGAATCAATTGGGCAGGAAGATAAAGATGCTTAGATCTGATAGGGGTGGTGAGTATCTTAGTATCGATTTCCACGACTACCTCAAGGAATGTGGAATTGTTTCACAATTGACACCTCCTAGGACACCATAGCTCAATGGTGTGGATGAGAGGTGTAATCGAACCTTGTTGGACATGGTTTGTTCCATGATGAGTCGAGCTTCGCTTCTGATATTGTTCTGGGGGTATGCCTTAGAGACTGCCACCCATATCCGTAATCTAGTCCTGACCAAGAAGGTTGCCAAAACACCTCACGAGATATGGACATGGAAGGTTCCCTCATTGGCACATATCAAGGTTTGGGGTTGTGAAGCTTTCGTTAGACGAGAGACTCATGACAAGCTTGAACCTCGAAGTGAGCGGTGTATTCTCATCGGCTACCTACAGAAGTCCTTTGGATACTTGTTCTACATACCTATTGAGAACGTGGTCTTCGTAGCACGATGGGGAGTTTTCCGCGAGAGGAAACTCATATGCAAAGAGGACAGTGGGAGTATAATTGATCTTGAAGAAATTCAAGAGTCAAACGATGAAGGAACCTCTAACACTGGCACTCAATCCAAGGAATAAATTCCTGTTGAACCAATTAATGATTCGTTGCCTCTTAGGCGTTCCACTCGAGTTAGAATGACACTGGAGTTTTATGGTTTTCATATTACTACAGATGGTGATACGTTTATCAGTGATAGTATACAGGTAAATTTGGAAGAGCTTTGTAGCTACAAGGAAGCCATGGCGGGCCCTAAGTCTTTTAAATGGAAAGAGGCAATGGACAGAGAGATCTAGTCTATGTATGACAATCAAGTTTGGAACTTGGTTGAAAATGTACCAGGTTGTAAAATAGTTGGGTGCAAATGGATCTTCAAGAAGAAGACAGACATGGATGGAAAGGTGCACACGTTCAAGGAACGACTAGTTGCAAAAGGCTTTACTTAAACCCCAGGGGTTGACTATGATGAGACCTTCTCACTAGTAGCCAAGATCAAATCTATTAGGGTTATATTAGCCATAGTAGTGTTTCATGATTATGAAATGTGGCAGATGGATGTCAAAACCTCATTCCTTAATGGATAGTTGGATGAAGATGTTTACATGAGCCAGCCAGAGGGTTTTGTGAATGCTAAATACCCCAATAGAGTGTGTAAGCATGAGAAATCAATCTATGGATTGAAACAAGCTTCTCGCAGATGGAATCTTTGCTTTGATGAGAAGGTCAAAGAGTTTGGCTTCTCTAGGAGTGAGGACGAGTCCTGTGTATATGTCAAAGCTAGTAGGAGTATAGTTTGTTTTCTAGTAATGTATGTTGATGACATACTGCTCATAGGAAACAACGTTCCAACCTTGTAGGAAGTTAAGTCCTGGCTTGGAATGTGTTTCGCTATGAAGGATCTAGGAGAGGTTTCTTATATTCTGGGAATAAGGATTTTGAGAAATATGAGTAGAAGACTAATTGGACTTAGTCAAAGTACTTACTTGGATAAAGTGTTAAAGAGTTTTAACATGGAGAATTCCAAGAAGGGAGAGTTACCTATCCAAAGCAACACCAAGCTGAGTAAGACTCAGAGTCCGAGTACCGATGCCAAGATCGCAGAAATGAGTCGAGTTCTATACGCTTCCACCATTGGCTCGATCATGTATGCTATGACATGTACTCGCCTTGATTTGGATTTTGCTTTGAGCATGGTCAGCCAATATCAAGGGAACCTGGGTAAAGCTCACTGGATAGCGGTCAAGAACATTCTTAAGTATCTGCGAAGGACTAAGGATCGGGTCCTTATACTTGGTAGCAGTGATGACTTGAGAGTTACTGGTTATAGTGACACCAGTTTTTAGATAGATAGAGACAACTTTCGTTCTCAATCTGGTTGGGTGTTTACACTCAACGGAGGAGCAGTAACTTGGAAAATTTCCAAGCAGGAGACCGTGGCTGATTCAACATGTGAGTCAGAGTATATAGCCGCGAGCGAAGCGTCAAAGGAGGCTATATGGTTGAAGAACTTCATTGGAGACCTTGGAGTTGTGTCAACCATAAAGTAGCCTATGGAGATTTGCTGCGATAAAAAAAGGAGCGGTTGCCTTGACCAAGGAACCAAGGGATCATGGGAGATCCAGACATATCGACAAAAAATATCACTTCATCAGACATCGGGTAGAAGGACTACTCATCGTCAAGAGGGTATCGTCAGAAGAGAATCCTGCGGATTCCCTCACAAAGGGTCTAGGTAGGATTAAGCACGTTCAACATGCGAGGAGCATTGGTCTGAATAACGATATTAGTTTTAGTGATTAGATAGATACTTTAGAAACTTGTAATAGATAAATGTATTTGACATTTGATGATGAAGTAATAGAGATTTATTTATGAGTATTGTTTACTATCTTTTGTCAATTGTTTATCTTGTGTTTCACCTTTGCATGTTTTACTTCCAGAATAATTGGATTATTCAAATTATCCACAGTCGATCATACTTTGGAAGTAAGTAGTGAATCAAGACTTTCATGAATTGGCTTGTAGATTGTTTAAGTGTTTATACATAACAATGGTTTGTTGAAACGTTCATGAGTACTCCTGAAATGTGGATTTGAGTATTGGATTAAACCCACACTCATCTTAATTACTTGATGGAATTTATCACGATTAATTATGAGACGATAATATCGTATAGTCTTTAAACTGAGATATATGAGTTGTTTTTTATAAGTTTGTTGTGCATTCATAATGCATAAATGCATCAGTAACTTAATGTTATAAAATGTATTGTTATGTATGATTTGATGAGTAAATAGTACAAGTATATAAGTGAAAGTTTATCTTTTCCTTTTATCCCAAGGGGTAAAAGCGATATCTTGGGCCCCTCGATGATTTTGTGTTGACTTATGTGTCGGGCCTGGTCAGGACTGAATTGATGTCTTCAATTAAGTTCTTCGTCATACAAATCTGAAATTGGGAAACAAACTATTGGACAATGAGAATGATTATGTTCCATGTCTTTTTCCACATTATATCTTGCAAAATGGAAGCTTATATGATCCCTTATCTTAGGGACACAACTGACTGGGTCAGAGTTCGACAACGGCTTTTGAAAACTACGATTGTTGATCATATTCCGAAGTCATACTTGAAATTATAGTTATTAGACTTATCCAAGTGGGAGACTGTTGGATTAGGTGTCTAAGCCCATAATTATAATTGGTATGTACTTGATTTGATAGTAGCATGGTCCTTTTGGGTTGCCTTCACCCTAGCGATTTGACAGGATGATTATTGAGAGAGAAATTGATAAATGATTTGTTATGTATCTTGAGAATAATATATTAATTAGAAATCATGTTATTTAATTAGTATTTAATCAAATGTTAATTTGGAATTAATTTCGGGTTTAAAGGAACTGATTAAAGGGTCAGGCATTGTTTTTCAAATCATTAATAGTTGTGAAACTGGGCTGATGGACTCCTTAATTAAAAGTGGACGAAATTCTATTAGGAGGCCCTATAGATTTCGTCCAAGGCTTCTTAGTGGGAGGTCCATGGGCTGCTTAAGCTGCCTTAAGCAGGAAATTAGGGATTCCTCCATAAACCCTAGCAACCCTCAGCTATATAAGGAACCCTTAGGCTTAGGATTTTCGGCCACTACTTGCTTCCAGAGAACCCTAGCCGAAATTCTGATAGCTTCCTTCTCTCTCCTTCTCATCTTCTTTCTATTGGTGTTTGTGAGCCATTAGAGGTGCAACATTTGAGGCACTAAGCTTTCAAGAGTCAAGGATATACCAGGAGTTCTTGTTATTCCTACATAACAAACAAGGTAAACTCAAAACCCCTTTGTTATATGATTTTCAAAAATTGTATGCTAGATCTACGGTTTATTGCTTTGGTATTCAATTTCATGTTCAACTAGTGAAAAACTTAGACCAAAAGCAATTAGGGTTGGATGATCACATAGGATGTTGTTATGCCCATTAACCTTCAGTGGTTTCCACCTCATGTCGTCGTTCTACCACCACCAGCCACCACCTGGCGTGGTTGTGTGCTTATGTGTGTCATTGGACTGATGTTTGGAATGCTTTCGATATGTTTTGGCCTAAAATCATAACCCCCCTACCACCACCGTGAGGTGGTGGCTCCCACCATGGACCACCGCCGACCACCACTGCCCGAGGTGGCAGTGGGTGGTGCCCGATTTATTAAATATATATTTATTTAATTAGCTAATCATCTAACTTTAGGTGTTGGAAATCCTAATTAGGGTTTAGAAAACCCTAATGTCAAGAAACCTTAGTTTTTAGAGTTGGTCGGGACCCACGTTAAAGCTGTTAATTAAATTCTAAATAATACTTAATAATTCCCCTACAATTAAATTATGCAATATTGGACTTAACGGAACAAGTCCTTAAGGGGTTAAGTGTGGAACACTAACCCTAGTTATCATTTTATGTGAAAAACCCTAGAATCAGGGTGCTCTATTTTAGACAATGATTGGGCAAGTATTCGGGTTATTTATTGGATTATTATTACACCCGAGAATGACTAAGTCAAACCTTAATCAGTCATACCCTTACGTGATTAAGTCCTTCATGGTTTAAGTGTTCCTACTTAACCCTCATCGTCATTTTATGTGAAACCCTAATCGTCATTTCATGTGACGTGGTCACTGTTGCAAGTGACTATGACATGTAATCGGGTACTGACTCAAGTATCTTCCTGTAGGTGATTGGAAGTGAGTTGAAGTTGGTAGAGTCCTTCATTGTTACAGTGGTTATCTACGTGTATATCGAGCTGAGTTTCGCCTTACTATTCACGTGGGTCGAAGGCACCAATGCCGACCTACTAGTTTTTGTTATCTATTAGTATAGGGTTATCTTAGGGACTATGTATAGTCATGTAGGATAGACTGAGGAATCCTGATCCAAGCTCTCTTACATGTTCCTCGTTTGGTTATGGTTCTAGAGTGGGATCATCTGTCAGGGTGACTATCTCATATCTGAGTATATACGGCCATGCATTCCTTGGATTGTTGATATTGAGTATGCTGCTATGTTGTAGTGATCTATTAGATATGTGTTCTTTTATCGAGTATGTTGCTATGTTGTAGTGATCTGTTAGATCTATCTCATAGTATTGAGTATGTTGATTTGTGGTAATAATCTGTAGAATTGTATGTTATCTGTGCTTGCTGGTTATCATCTATGGAGTGCCCTTAAGGAATGTCAGTGGTTATGTAGGATAACCTGAGAACTCTTGGTCTAGGCTTTCTTTGCTGTTACTTGTTTGGTTGTGGCTCTAGAGTAGGATCATCTGTTCGGGCGGCTATCTCACCTCTGGTTACTTATGGTTACACACTCCATGGGGGTTAGCCGGTAGCGGGACTGTATGCTGTGAGAGGATTAGTAGGCGGTAGTGAGCTGTATGATTGTCGTTTTCTTGGATTATGTGCCTACTTGATCCTGATTGTTTATATGTCGACATATTGTGTTTGGTTTGGGTTGAGGTGGTCCTGCTTTGTTTGGTAGGCCAAGATACATGGTGCAGGTCGGATGTAATTCGTAGGCATGGAGGCTTGAGAAGGGCGTAAGGGTTGACGTGGTAGGCCAACAAACCCTGGGTATTCCAGCCCAATGGCTGATTGGACTTGTTGTATAATGGCATTCCAACCTGGGGTATTCCATCCCGAGGATGACTGGACCTGGAGGTTAATTGGACCTGGGTATTCCAACCCGATGGTTGACTGGACCCGACATGTTTGATTGTATATGTGATTTGTTTTATGGTGGTATTTTGGGGGAAACTCACTAAGCTTTATGCTTTACCAAGTGGTTTATGGTTTCATGTATCATCGGTTATTGCTGGAAGGCGAAGGCGGGACTGTACACACTCATCAACAACATTGAAGATTCTGCGTTTCTACAATACTCTGATTTTTTTTAAATAAATGTAACTCGGAATAAATGGTTTTCTTAGTTAATGGAGTAATAAATTGGGAAGTTTTACCTTAATAAAAACTTTTTTTTTTTGTGAAAAAAGGTCGTTACATAAGCCATAAAAATGGAGTCTTGATGGTTAGTTTTGTGTCATGCATGTTTTTGAAGGATTTAATGCATTAAGATGTGGAGTTTTAATGTTTTAAGCACTTATTGAGCATGCAAGGTCATAAAGTTGGAAAATTTTTGACTCCTAGTGATATTTTGGCCATGGATCTCCAATTGGACGCATTAAGTCGAAGTATTAAGCACTTAATAGGAAAAGAGGAAAACCAGGGAGTACGTCGTGCGTACCTATGTGTACGCAAGTCAACGAAGGAGTACGCCCCATGTACATCTGGGGTACACCCCGCATATGTGCACTGGGTCAACTCGGCTGGTTTGACTCGGCTGGGCTGACCCGGCTGGGTTGACTAAGTTGACTTATGCATTTTGATCAGTTTGAATTTGATTTTGACCAAGGTGTATTTTGGTCTTTTGGATGGTGTTTGAGAGTTAGTCTTTTGGATGGTGTTTGAGAAATGATATTGTGGATGGATAGGTGTCGGTTAGAGCTGAGATTCAGGCACACTCTCAGGTTTGTCTATACTCAAACTGAGGAATTGGTAATCTTTATGAAAGAAAATAAATTTTCAAAAAGATTTTTGATAAAGAAAAAGAGGGTGTGATGTGTGTACAATCATCCGAGCTCAAGTAAGTGAATCTCAGAATGCCCATACATGTTGATATGTTATATGATATGGAATGTTTGCGTGCTAGGATATGGCTATGGATACCTTCAGGAATTGCATGATAGATAGTCCAGCTATGTAATGCCTTGTGGCCTACGAGGAATTGGATACTACGTTAGATCTAAAATCCATATTAGTGGAAGTGATTGCTAAGTGTATGCTTTAAATATTGTATACGATTAGGATCATATAGCCCCAGAATGACTGATTTAGCCCTATTTCTTGTTCTGCGTCTCGTTGTGTTCCTAGGGTAGAATCATTTATTTGATAGTCTATTTGATACCTATTTGTGCATAATTTGCATGCATAAGGCAAGCGGAAGTTAGTGTGGTAGTTCCTAGCATAGTAGTAGCAAGTGAGTATGGATGCCTTTCTGATTGATTTTTGACTTGGAGTATAACTGCATTAATACTACTTGCTTTGTGCTTTGTGGGACTCTTGTTGATTTGAGTTAACTATTAACTGAATATGTTAACTTACATGCTGCAAAGGTTAAATAATCTCAAAGTTATTGATTTGACTTTATTGTGTTGTTCTCGTCTGAGTCTAACCATTGTAGGGTTGAGTCTTTTAGTCAAAAGACTATTTTTTGAATAATATTTAAAATAAATACTATAATATAATATGAGGAAACTAAAAATCTGAAATGTAAGACACTAAATATAATAAGTTATTTATTAAAGTACAATTAGATAATATAAGAGTAGGTTTTTTTTACTTTAAGTATCTTCGTTTAACCATCAAAACCATCGACATACCCGCCCGAAATTGATTTAGAAATTAATTTCAAGCTGTCTTCACTTTTAGGACCGTTTTTTGAATAATTTACCCGATTTAGGATCTGAAGGTGTATTACATGATTATATTTTAAGAATAATTAGATTGTTAGTTTCTCTTTGCTCGTTCAGATACACACACACACACACACACACACATATATATATATATATATATATATATATACACACACACACACACACAATTGGGAGCTAAGGGAAATGTTGCTGAATTTTTCATAAACGACCAATCATGTAATACACATTTATATATGAGGTAAGGTATTCAAAAAAATAGATTTATTAGCCTACGCTAGTGAATTTATAAAAGATGTTAAATGACATCATACGTTTACATCTAACATGATTAAGAAAGTAAGAGAAATTAATACTAACATTGTTGGACTTAAATGCCACGACTGTCACATTCTTATGCAACGTTTGATTCCATTTGGAGTTAGAGGGTTTTTGCACAAATATACTTATGCACCAACAATAGAGATTTGTATTTGTTTAAACAACTTTGCTCTAGAACACTCATGATGAAGGATATGGGGAAGTGAAGGCAACATTTATTAGAATCTTTTCCGAATTAGAAGTGATCTGTCCTCTTGGGTCTTTTCACATTATGATTCATTTAGTTTTGCATCTACCTATGAATATTGGCAGATCCTGCTATGTATGAGATGGATGTATCACTTACACAATTATATGAAAATACTAAAAAAATTATGTCATAAATTAATAAGGCGTGGCCGGAAGCTTATATAGTCCATGGTTATGTCACTGATGAATCATTATAATTTTGTTCGATATATCTTGAAGATGTGGAGACACCATTCAGTCATCCTGAAATAAACGAGAATATTGTCATAGAAGAAACAAAGTTGGAATGTGTTCTATTTTTTCATAGTTCGTAAAAAACCCTTAATGGGTTTAATTTTTTTTTTATTTCTTTTTGCTTATTCTTACTCTCTTAATAAAAAAACATAAAATATAATAATAATAATAATAATAATAATAATAACAATAATAATAAATGATGGATCACAAAAACGCATTAAAATATTTTAAACTCTGTTTATTTTTTAAACGTTTTTTTTTTCAAATATTTCTCTTATTTGACAAAGAACAACCACAATCCATTAAGTTTAGTATCATTTCTAGTAACTTCAGAAATATAATTTATCTATTCTGAAATATAATGCTAGTTCATGTCAAATATTCAAAATGATGTGAAGGATTAGCCACATGCATTAATCCATTACCAATCCATCCGATCTCTCCCGCAATTCGTCAACCGTGCTGAATATGCATTTCGTCGGTCGTTAATTAAAATCCCTATATATGTAGTGTTTTGTGGTACTTCTACAAGTTCCAAACATGTACGGTTATCAATTGCACTCGGGTAATGTAAAATGTTACAAGGATAGTTTTTGGCTCACTATTTTGGACATCCTTCATAAATTGGTTCGTATAAATATATAAAGCGGAATATACAAATAATTAGTTTTCTTTTAGTATATGATTTGTTTACTAGCTGGTTTGTAACCGTTTGTTACGGATTCCTTTTCCTTCATGCCACCAAAAGATAGAGAATGTATATAAAAATGATTAACTAATAGTTGATGCCCAACAAAAATATTTGTCATTTCAAAATCTCATAATATTAGGGGCGAACAAAAAACCAAACCGCAAACCGAAAAAACAGCATAAACCAAAACCAAAATGGAAACTGATGGTTGGGTTTTTAGTTTTGCAAAAACCGGAAATGCTCGGTGTGGTGCGGTTTCTAGTCTTGCAAAAACCACAAAAAACTGAACCGCACCGCACATACGTGTTAGTTTAGGAGTAGATTATATATTTGTATTTGCCGGTTCAAATATATATATATATATATATATATATATATATATATATATATATATATATATATACTAGGCGAATGCGCGCGCATTATTACTTTAAAATTATGAATGTAATTTTTATGTACACATTATTATCTAATGTAATTATTCGATAACCGATTAAATATGGGTTCTCATTTGTGGTCGTATGTATTTAGTTTCTTAAGTAAACCCCACATGTGATGAATCATATTTTTTAAAAATTATTGAAAAGGATTAGAGAACTTACTTATTGCCTGTAATGTTTGGTAATTTAAGACATCTAATTTCACATATTTTTATTGTAGATTTTGTAGAACTTGTGAATTTCCACCAATAAATCTCTATCCTCGAGTTTCTCATTCATTTTTAAAGGTTTTAAATCTTCTTTCATTCTTGAAGTTTCAGATTCTTCAAGAATTGTATATAGACCTCATGTTCTTGCATTCTTAAGTAAGATTGGAACAAATATAGTTCTGAAAACCTATCTAAAATGCAAAGGTTTTGTTATTCTATCTTGAAACTTTAACTCCGGTAGAAAATATTTCCTTCACTGACTGATGATCGGACAACTTGGATTCATTTTTAGGGTATAATGTCTGCTTTAGTTCATCCCCAATCCATATTATCCTATAACACATGTCATATATATTAATAATTTGTTTAGAGTATTTGAAATTGTACAAACTCAAGGAGTGGAAGTTATGAAATGAATGTATAAAAAGATTTAATTACCATGCAGCATGAGCAAACTAAAAGAGTGGAAGGTATGAAATGAATGACATAAAAGATTTAATTACCATGCAAGAGCAGGTTTTGTTTCATCATTCTTACCAAATTTTCATTTGGGAACATATTTATAAATACGTATGAGCAAAATCAATTGTTCCTTCATGACATGCTCAATAACCATCCATAGTTCCATCCATAGCTTCAAATTTTCAATTATATAAAGTGTGTGATGTGTTATTAATTACTTTGAAGGTGAAAATGTATGGGGGTTTCAAATGCATGAGGTGCTTGAAAATTTGTGTGGGGGTTTCAAATGCATGAGGTCCTTGAAAAAATGTCTTATTTATAAGTATATAATGATATAGATTATCAACCAATGTTTATAATGTAACATAATTTAATTTACAACTTTATGTTAATTTAAATTATTATTATAAATTAATTTAAAAACAACTTAATTGAGTTTTAGTTATTATAAAAAATAGCTTTTGGACATCTTTTAGTTATTTCGACTTTTAGATTTAATATTTTTTATATTTATCTTATTTAATATTTTCCTTTTAACTATTTTAAAAAATATACGTTGAATTTTAAAATTTTCTTTGATATTTTAGTTAAGGTTTTAATTTTTACAATATAGTTTTAAGTTTATTTAATATATTAATTGATGTTATGTATTTAACACTATATTGAAGTCAACAAATTTAGTATATCATATTGATAATTCAAGAAGTCTTTCATTTATAATAATGTTTATAACAAACAACATATTTAAGTTAATAAATTAAGTAAATTATATGGAAATATGAAGAGTTGGGAGTTTCAAATTGTTGTGTTGAAATGAAAAATGTTTTCTTTACAGTATAGTATGATATATATATATATATATATATATATATATATATATATACACACACACAGAGAGAGAGAGAGAGAGAGAGAGAGACAGAGAGAGAGAGAAAGAGAGGTATGTTCAAATGTGGATGAACAAATATTGTGTTGATGTAGGGGTTAAACTTTAAAGTGGAACAAGTATTATTTAATTTTAATAAATAATTAATTAAATCATTTACCCTTTAATTTAGGCAAATTACTTTATTTAAAATCATATTGCCACTGCTGCTTCTTCCTTCTCCTTCTTCACCATCAGACATCGCCATTCTACGCCAGAATGTTCACAATTGTCGTCGTAGGCTCCTATGAAACAATCGTTCATATTGTCTTCATCATCTTCACACACCACTTTATGTCGCTAGTATAGAAAGAAAGGAGGACCGAAGTCTCCAAGTGTGGTCGACTAATGGGGTTGTCGTCGTCGGAATGTCTATCCACCACCGTGTCCGCTACCAACAACCACGATAACAACACACACCACCAACAATCGTGTTTCTATATAAACCTAATTATCTTTCTCTCTTTTTTCTCTAAAATCTCTACCTATCAACAAGGTTGTAGAACTCGCTACTCGGTACCTGCTCGGCCGACTGGGGAGTAGCGAGTACTCGAGGAGTACTCGGATTCAGTAATTCATGTAGAAATATTTTTAGGAAAATTATATATGTCAAAATCATAAGTTAAAATCATAATTTGATTGAAATATATAACAAAATTAGATATATGTGAACACATAAAAACTGAAATACACACAAATGTCTCACTTCATAAATAGTTACTGAAAATTTAAGATATATATATGTAGTAATAATCACATGTGTGTGTTAAATAATAAATCATTAAGTGTATTATACATATTCATCTTGAAATTCTTGATTTTTTTCTCTTTTAATGACAATTTTGACCCTTTGACGGAGTTTGACCGATTTTCACCGAGTTGGCCGAGTTTGACCGAGTAGGCCCGAGTAAGACCGAGTAATACCGAGTAGGCCCGAGTTAGAGAGATGTTGATCGATTTTGACCGATTTTTGACCAATTTTTGACCGAGTTTGACTTAATCCGAGTTTTTTCCGAGTTCACATTACTCACCTCGGTGGAGGGCCGATTCCGAGTAATCGGCAGAGTAGGCCGAGTTTTGCAACACTGCCTATCAACGACCATCACAACCTCCTAGAATCAATCCAATCCAATTTATGTAAGTTTTTCTAATCTAATCCAGTTTTCTAATCTAAGTTTTTCTAATCTAATTTGATGGTTAAATCCAGAGCAAGTGTGTATCTGGTTTATGTCCTCTTGCGTGGGCTTAAGGAATAGTGTCAAGTTTTGAAAATGTGGTTTCCGATTTTGACTGGTCATGGTTGGGTTTCGGTGGTCGTCGGTTGGATTTAGGGAATGGGGCAACCCCAATTGAATCCAAGCCTTCCCCATTTAATTGAACGACCCCACGAACCCCCGTGGTTTTGGGGGTGTGTGTCGGTGGTGGTTTTGGTCTCGCCATATTTTACCCAAAGTGCCCAAATCCGTCTTTTCACAAGGATTTGATTCAAATATTGGAATGAATTCACAGATACGAATTCCTAGGCCTCCTGTTGAGGGGCGTATTAAAAATCAGCTTCTTCCTCATTATTGGCCTAGAATTACAGAACAAGAGCTGCAGCAGATATCTGGAGAGTATCATCTATAACCATGTTTTGATTATTTATATTACATTATTCTAAAATAAATATATTAATATATCTTTACAATGTAATATTTTCCTTTATTCTTCTTCTTTAAGTTCAAATGCTACAGTTGTTCCACTATTTGAGAAGGTTCTAAGTGCCAGTGATGCTGGTAGAATTGATCGTTTGGTTCTCCTAACAGCATATGCTGAAGTAAGCATATTGTATATTTATGAGAAAAGAAAATTATGTCCTTTGAATAATACTCAATTTCACATACTCTACAGACATATTTTCCACCTATTTATCAACCAGACGGGCTTCCAATCAGAATACAAGATGTAGCAAAGTTGTTTGGAAGAACAATGGTGGATGGAAATTAAGAGACAATTTCATGACAATTGAGATTCACCACACCAAAATGTCAAAATTTAACAGCATGAAACAAGAATGAGAATGAAGATTCTTTCATTAATGATATTGTATTCTTATAGAATGAAGATTTTTTTTCAAGAATGACTCACTATAAAGCTTGTATTCTAATAGAATGTGGAAAAAATTCAAAAAATAACTGTATTTTTATAGAATGTCATAGTAAAAATTGTTTTTTTTTTGACCTTAGATTCTTCAATAATGTTAATATTTGATGATTATTCGTTAAGAATTTTGTTATTCTTCAACTCATGGTTCAAAATTTTGTTATTCTTCAAAATGTTCATTCAATCAGAATATGTATTCTGTCAGAATTTGGTTGGAATTAGAATATGTATTTTAAACTCTTGGTCCACATTCATTCCTACATCCACACAATACTTACCACCCTCATTAGCACCATGTCACCGACCTGAAACTCCAACTTAGATCGACGTCGGTCAGCGTAACTCTTCTGCCGACTCTAGGTAGTCTGCAATCGTTGCCTGATCTGCTGAATCATCTCGGTAGTCTGTAGAACCACCTCGGTCCGCCTCATGGCCCTGTGACCAACCTCTCCCCAACAGACTGGGTTATGACATCTCCGTACATACAACAGCTCAAAAGCTGGAGCACCAATGTTGGAATGAAAGTTGTTGTTGTAGGAGAACTCTGCAAAGGGTAGTTAAGAGTCCCAGCTCCCACCAAAAATCAATGACGCAAGCCTGCAACATATCCTCGAGGGTCTGAATGGTCCACTCGCTCTGACCGTCGATCTGCAGATGATAAGCGGTGCTGAAATGCGGTCTCGATCCCACAAAAAAACATAAGGATGTAAATTTATGTGTGGGAATTAACCAATACATATGCAAGTAATAATGTTGAGATGAGTATAAACAAATAAAAAACATAAGGATTTAAATATGAATATATGTGTTCAAAATACCATTTTTAATTAAAAGTATTATAACATAATAATTCAAACCATAAATGAAAAAATACAAGTCATAAAAATTGAAATACTTCAACTAGCAAACAAAACATTCATAATTGACTACAAGCATATTGAACATACTAAAAAAAACTAAATATTCATTCCATACGACCTCGATCCCACAAAAAATAATGAAAGACAAACAAAGCTTCTTCCAAGCACTCCCTAAAGAACGAACTTGTCACTTATTGATTCCACCAAATGACCGTTTCTAAAAAACTTCATCATTTCTTCCTATAATAACAAAAAATAAGACAAGTACAATATAACATGTATTTTTTCATCTTAAATGAAAGAAGTAGCATAGTAATTTGTTTGTTTCTAGGAATTAACGCATAAAAATAACTAGAGAAAAAAATAAGTAAAAGAAATAGATAGATACTTTGCTTATTTCTTGCATTTCTTTATAGATAAAAGCAATATACTTACAATTCCTTTACCATTCTTGCAACATTCTTGTATTTCTTTACCAATAGTATTATATATCAATACATAACATGATGTAAGCAATTTACATGCAACACCTGTGTTCCAGATTGGTTAAGCTAACCTTTATCAAGAACCGAAGATAAAGTTTTAGGGGAAACCTTGTGTCACGACATGGTGCAAGGATGCCCACGACATGGCACTGATCATATGGATCGCGTGTCTTAGTGGACCACAATGGCATGGCCAAGGATGGCCACGACGTGGCAGTTGTTCTAGCCTAAGCCCATGATTATTTTTGGGTTTGCTTTGTATTTAAGCCCCTCTAAGACACTTCTAGGGTTCATTACCAGCATCCAACACCCATATACCTCAGAGAAACCTAGCTCTCATTCCCTTGGTGATTTATGGCGACTGGAAATTTCCCATATTATCGATTATATGAGGGCCACGACTTGGCCAAGGAAGGCCACGACGTGGCGGTTGACTGAAGTCAATGTTGGATGTTGGCTTTGACGTTGACTTTTAACCTGGGTTGAGTTTTTGTTATGATGGTTGGTTTTAGTGTGTAGACTAAGGTTGGACCTTGTATGATGTGATATGAGTGTTGTACCAACAGTTGCAAGGCTTTGAGTTGTGTTTTAGCTTATGTGTGAGTCAAGTGAGTGTCTTCACTATACCCGTGGGTCGAAGGCACCAATGTCGGCCCACTATGATGTGTTATGTAGGATTCTAGCTGTCTTTGTGACGCTTGCATTGTATGTTGGGCTGGGTCCCATGGCATGCATATAGGGTTGGGCCCATTTTCATGAGTGGGCTAGGCCCATTGTATATTGGGCTAGGTCTATTTTATGATGTCTAGGCCCATTTGTATGTTGGGTTGGGCCAATTGATTAGGAAGGGATATGCCTATTATTATGGTGTGGGCCCAATGTCTAAGCTTGGACTAATGATATTTATGGTATGTGGTATTTTGAGGAACTCACTAAGCTTTGTGCTTACGTTTATATGTTTATGGTTTCAAGTACTTCCGGTTGCAAAGGGAAGGGCCCGACATGAATGGACATCATCCCCCAGCGTTTTTGCCATTGGCTATTTATGACTTTTACTCTGATGTTTAAATGATATAATCACATGATTGGTTTTGGAACAACTCATTTGTATGGTTTAAGGTTTTTAAAATGAAAATTTTACTATGACTTTTTGGGACGTTACAAGATGATATCAGGGCCTTGGTTTAAGGGATTCGGGCACACTTTTGGGTTTGTCTAAACTCAAACTGACGAATTGGTAATCATTTTGAAAGAAAATGAATTTTCTAGAAGATTTTTTATAAAGAAAAAACGGGTGTGATGTGTGCAATCATCTGAGCTCAAGTAAGTGAATCCCAGAATGCCCATACATGTTGATATGTTATATGATATGGAATGTTTGCATGCTAGGATAAGGCTATGGATACCTTCAAGAATTACATGACAGATTGGCCTAATATGTGATGCCTTGTAGCCTAGGAGGAATTTGATACTATGTTAGATTTGGAATCTATATTGGTGGAAGTGATTGCTAAGTGTATGCTTTAAAAATTGGATGCGATTAGGATCATATAGAGCTAGAATGACCGATTTAGCTTTATTTCATGTTCTTCTGGTTGTGGTCCTAGGGTTGAATCATTTATTTGACAGTCTATTTGATCCCGATTTGTGTATAATTTGCATGTATAAGGCAACCGGCAGTAAGTGTGGTAGTTCCTAGCATGGTAGTAGCAAGTGAGTTTGGATGCCTTTCTGATTGATTTGTGGCTTCACTACAAGAAAACGACCCTGTGCCGACGACCTCTCTGCCGACGACAAAAGTCGTCGCTACAAATTAAGCTATACAGAAGACTTGTCGTCGGTATATAGTTGACCAGACCTTGGTATCTATGTCGACAACTTGTCGTTGCCCTATCTTAGGCGGGAAACGAAAAGAGTTTACGCGGTTTTCTGAAAACTTATCCCGACGACCTGTCATCGGTATAGGTTAGAAAAATATATTTTCTATTTATTTATAACTTTTGTTGCAAAAAAAAAACGATGCCGTTTCTTGAAAGCTATCCAGACAACATGTCGTCGGTATAGAGTTTTATGTATAATAAGAAACAGATCTATCTATCATTTGCAGCACCTCACAACTCCCGATTCTCTCAAGTCACAGGCGATTCCGGCCACCTTTTTCACCGTTGCGCCACCCTTTTCACTGCCAGTCTTTGGTAAATAGTTTTCTCCGGTTTATTTTGTGTTTTGGTGCGGTTTTCTCTGTCGATTTGGTTAAGATTTTTGTTTATATTTTCAATTATAGGTTGCAAAGGAAGAGGGTGAGAAGTGGAAGTCTGTGACAGAAGAAATGAACAGCAAATTTCATACATTCTTTTTCTTTCTTGTCTAATTAGCTATTTTGTTGAAACGTATCTAATGAGTATTTTGTTTCCAAATCTTAATTATGTTTTTTCAGGAAAAGAAAACCTTTTACTACAAGGATTGTTGAACTTAAAGAAGAATACCAAAACGTTTTGGAGACCCCAAATGATGCTGAAAATGAAAATGAAAATGAAAAAAACGGTAAGTACTTCATGGGGTTTTTGGTTTTGTGTATTCATGATTTGTAGTGATTATAAATGGATAATATGATCTGTACTTTATGATTTACTGTAAGTACTTCATGGGGTTTTTGATTTTGTGTATTCTTGATTTGTAGTGAGTATAAATGGATAATCTGATGTGTACTTTATGATTTACAGGAAGCGGAAACACTTGAAGACAATGAGGATGAGAATGAGAATGAATCATCTCCAGAAAAAAAAGGAAGTGATTGTTGATGATGACTAGAATAGTACATATTTTTATTTTGGCTATTAATTGTTTATGAATCTTGTATGATGATGGTTCATATTGAATAGAATAGAATCTGATTTTGGTTATCTTCATATTAATCCTTGGTTGTTTCTATACTAAATCTTTTGTTGTTTAGACCAAATCGGACATAGATTTAATGGTCGATAAACCTTCAATTGCAGATCAGATTTTAATTGATACTACCCTTGTCCCGACGACATGTCGTCGGTTCAAGTAATAATAAAACTTTATTTTTTTTCGAAAATCAATCCCGACGAAGCTTATGTAGACGACATGTCGTCGGTATAGCCGACGACTTTTTCCACCTATATCGGCGGGGCTATTCCGACGACTCTGTACCGACGACTTGTCGTCGGTATAAGCTATCCCGATGACTTGTCGTCGGCATAGGGTTAAAAAAAAGTCATCGGCACAGGGGTAGATTTGTATAGTGCTTGCAGTGTTACTGCATGAATGTTGCTTGCTTTGTGCTTTGTGGGACTCTTGTTGATGTGAATTAACTATTAAGTGAAAACGTTAACTTACATGCTACAAAGGTTAAATAATCTCAGTGTTATTGATTTGGCCCTATTGTGCAACTCTCGTCTAACTCTAACCGTTGGATGGTAGAGACTTTTAGTCAAATGACTGTTTTTTGAATAATATTTAAAATAAATACTATAATATAATACGAAAAAACTAAAAATCAGAAATGTAAGACACTAAATCTAATAAGTTATTTATTAAAGTACAATTCGATAATATAAAAGTAGGATTTTTTATAACATTAAGTATCTTTGTTTTAATCATCAAAAGCATCGAAATACCCGCCCGAAACTAATTAAGAAATTAATTTCAAGTTGTCTTCATTTTCAAGACTGTTTTTTGAATAATTTACCCGATTTAGGATGTAAAGTTGTATTACATGATTATATTTTAAGAAATATATAGTTGTTAGTTTCTCTTTGCTCGTTAAGTGTGTGTATATATACACACACACACACATTTGGGAGCTAAGGGAAATGCTGTTGAATTATTCATAAACGACCAATCGTGTAATACACATTTACATATGAGGTAACGTATTAAAAAATTAGATTTATTAGCCTACACTAGTGAAATTATAAAAATGTTAAACGACCTCATAGGTTTACATCTAACATGATTAAGAAAGCGAGAGAAATTAATACTAACATTGTTTGACTGGAACGACCTCATAGGTTTACATCTAACATGATTATATTTTAAGAAATATACGGTTGTTAGTCACATTCTTATGCAACATGTGATACCAATCGGAGTTTAGAAGGTTTTTGCACAAGGATACTTATGCACCAACAATAGAGTTTTGTATGTTTTTAAACAACTTTGCTCGAGCACACTATTGGTGAAGGATACGGGGGAAGTGAAGGCAACATTTATTAGAATCTTATCCGAATTAGAAGTGATCTGTCCTCTTGGGTTTTTTGACATTGTGATTCATTTAGTTTTGCATCTACCTACGAATATATTTGCAGATCCCGGTATGTATAAGATGGAAGTATCACATAGAAAATTATATGAAAAAACTAAAAACTTATGTCATAAATAAGGAGTGGCTGGAAGGTTATATAGCCGATGGTTGTGTCACTAATGAATCGTTACAATTTTGTTCGATATAGCTTGAAGATGTAGAGACACGATTCAATCATCCTGAAAAAAAAAACGAGAATGTTGTCATAGAAGAAACAAAGTTGGAATGTGTTTTGTTTTTTCATAGTTCGTGAAAAAACCTTAATAAGTTTAATGTTTTTATTTCTTTTTGCTTATTCTTACTCTCTACATAATAATAATAATAATAATAATAATAATAATAATCAATGACGTATCACGATAACCCATTAAAATATTTTAAACTTTGTATATTTTTTAAACGTGTTTTACAAATATTTCTCTTATTTGATAAAGAACAACCACAAGCCATTTAGTTTAGTATCCTTTCTAGTAACTTTACAAATATAATTTATCTATACTGAAATCTTATGCTAGTTCATGTCAAATATTCAAAATTATGTGAAGAATTAGCCACATGCATTAATCCATTACCAACCCATAAGATCTCCCGCAATTCGTCTGCGATGCAAATGACACATTTCGTCAGTCTTTAATTAAAATAACTATATATTTAGTGTTTTGTGGTACTTCTACAAGTTCCAAACATGTACGGTTATCAGTTGCACTCTGGTAATGTAAAATGTTACAAATATATTTTTTGGTTCTCTATTTTGGACATCCTTCGTAAATTTGTTCGTATAAATGGTTCATATAAAACCGAATATAAAAATAATTGGTTTTCTTTGAGTATATGATATGTTTACTAACTGGTTTGTTACTAATTCTTTTTCCATCATGCCACCAAAAGATAGAGAATGTATAACAATCATTAACTAATAGTTGATTCCCAACAAAAATCTTTGTCATTTTAAAATGCTCATAATATATGCTACTAAACATTTAAAGTGTGTTTGGATGCTATATATTTCGCTAAATTAACAACATTTTCATATAATTAAATTTTAATTACCGTCGTAGAAATATGCCGCTGATCTAACAACTCTAGAATGTCGTGGCTAATAATTTCCATTTAGAATTAGTTTTATATTGAATTTACTTAGAATTTTGTTCAAATTATAATTAAGGGTCTTCAATCCAAATATCTTGAGTCAGTTAATACACATATCCCTCGCCTACTTCAAAGCAATTGTTTATTGACTATATTTATATTTAAGATGCCAAAAATCTTTCATGTGCCAAACATTGAAATCATGGGAATGATTCGACAAATATTGAAATCATGGGAATGATTCGAAGTCCCTCTCTTCTAATTATTCTATGACAGCGTGACTCACATGCATTTAGAAAATGGAAAAACGTAAACGTGGTCTGTGACTTTAGTGACTTTAGTAGATATTTTCTGGTTTTGTTAAAATATATATATATATATATATATATATATATATATATATTACTCCACAGAGACCTATATAATGCTCCATTGTACCCTTACTCTATCACACTCTTCCTTTACCATAATTGACAAAGTTTTCATAACCCGTTTCGGCATGGCATCGAAGAGTATTGTGTCCGTTGTTCTGGTCATAGCATTCAACCTTTTATTATGTGTCCTCGTTAGTGGCTGTGAACCCACCCTCAATCCAAATCAAAAACCAAACCCAAACCCAAGCAGCAACCCCAACCCCAATCCCTACTCCAACCCGAACCCGAACCCCAATCCCTACCCTAACCCCATCCCTAACACTAACCAAAACCCCAACCCCAACACCAACACGAACCACACCCCCAACCCCAACCCGAACACAGTACCAAACACAAACCCAAATACAAAAACCTGCCCTAGAGACGCCTTGAAACTGGGGGTTTGTGCTAATCTTCTAGGGGGATTGGTCAAAGTTGAGTTAGGTTCACCACCGGTGAAGCCATGTTGCTCTCTTATCCAAGGACTTGCCGACCTTGAGGCTGCCGTCTGTTTGTGCACTGCAATCAAAGCCAACGTCCTAGGGATCAATCTTAATGTACCAGTATCTCTTAGCTTGCTCGTTAATGTCTGTGGCGGTGAAGTCCCAAATGGTTTTGTATGTTCCTAGTTTGATTTAATTTATACAATATGAATCAATGTGTTACTAAATTAAGTGTACGATCTGTGAAGTCAAAACTTTAGTGCGTAACAATTCAGTCATTTCTTTTGCAATAAAATGTTTTTCTTATATCATGTGTATTTATATGCTAATTTAATGCAAGCTTAATATTTATTTTGTATATGGAAGATTAATGATCCATGATACACTTATTTGCACTAATATATCCAACCAAGTTTAAATGAAACTAAACTTAATGTAACGGCTAGATATCTATGAAAAAGAAACTAATATTGTGGCATCTCTAAACAAATTCTCAATCATAAGCATCAATATGATAGAAAATGTTCATGAAACTCACCAAATCGAACGATGAATTTGGTTCGAATTTAAGTGGATAATTATTATCCACCAAATTAAAAATGGTTGTCATATTGAAATAAGTAGAAATAAAAACATGATTCCACCCATTTTTATTGTTCAATCCATTATAAACCTTGTTTCACAAAAGCACTTGGGAAATATGATACAAAACAAAAAAAAAACATTCTAGTTAGAGTTCAGACAATAAAACGAATGCAAATACAACTATTTCCTATCAAAATTCTGCAGACATTGAGTTGACTGCAAATACAACCATTTCCTATCAAAATTTTGCATAGGCAACTGATCCTAAGCTATCATCCAAGTAAGGATATTATGTTTGATAGGTTACACTTGTTCCCACATGTTCGATTATCCATTGTATCCAAAGTATTAAAATCAAGATACCATATATCGGAATAAAGCCATAAAAAAGTGAGATGTGTCTATTGATTTTCAATTGTACAGTTGTAACATCCTAAACTTTAGATAAATGATTATATGATTTATATCCACCAAGACTCTAACCAATATCTAAATGTTACGAAGGATAGAATTCGGCTTCCGGTTAAATACAATAAGTAAGGGATGCCCCATGAACCTAAATAAACAGTTTGCAAAAACTCATAATTAGTTTAAATCGAAATAAATGCCAAAATGATTAAAAAATTAATGAAATATATTCATTGTCTTTGATAAGGGTATTTGTTTGTTACAAAATTGAAAAAGATACATTAATTTTTATTTTTAATTAACAAGGAATTAAAAGAAACAGAAAATGGAAATAGAAAATAATATACACGGGTTCTCTATGGGGGCCAAAATAAGCAAATACATCTGCCCAATGGGTTGTCTCAATTCGTCAAAATCAAAATATGAGAGAGAAGGATATATATATATATATATATATATATATATATATATATATATATATATATATATATATATATATATATATATATATATATAGACACACACACACATATTCGGGAGCTAAGGGAAATGCTGCTGAATTATTCATAAACGACCAATCGTGTAATACACTTTTACATATGAGGTAAGGTATTCAAAAAGTAGATTTTTTCGCCTAAGCTAGTGAATTTATAAAAATGTTAAACAACCTCATATGTTTACATCTAACATGATTAAGAAAGCGAGAGAAATTAATACTAATATTGTTGGGCTGAAACGACCTCATAGGTTTACATCTATCATGATTATATTTTAAGAAATATATGGTTGTTAGTCACATTCTTATGCAACGTGTGATACCAATTGGAGTTAGTAGGTTTTTGCACAAGGATACTTATACACCAACAATAGAGTTTTGTATGTTTTTAAACAACTTTGCTCGAGAACAATGTTGGTGAAGGATACGGGGGAAGTGAAGGCAACATTTATTAGCATCTTATCCGAATTAGAAATGATCTGTCATCTTGGGTTTTTTGACATTGTGATTCATTTAGTTTTGCATCTATCTACAAATGTATTTGCAGATCCCGGTATGTATAAGATGGATGTATCACTTAGAAAATTATATGAAAAACTAAAAAGTTATGTCATAAATAAGGAGTGGCTGGAAGGTTATATAGCCAATGGTTGTGTCACTAATGAATCATTACAATTTTGTTCGATATATCTTGAAGATGTAGAGACACGATTCAATCATCCTGAAAAAAAAAACGAGAATTTTGTTATAGAAGAAACAAAGTTGGAATGTGTTCTATTTTTTCAAAGTTCGTGAAGAAACCTTAATGGGTTTAATGTTTTTTTTTTCTTTTTGCTTATTCTTACTCTCTAAATAAAAAAACATAAAATATAATAATAATAATAATAATAATAATAATCAATGACGGATCACGATAACCCCTTAAAATATTTTAAACTTTGTATATTTTTTAAATCGTGTTTTGCAAATATTTCTCTTATTTGATAAAAGAACAACCACAAGCCATTTAGTTATGTATCCTTTCTAGTAACTTTAGAAATATAATTTATCTATTCTGAAATCTTATGCTAGTTCATGCCAAATATTCAAAATTATGTGAAGGATTAGCCACATGCATTAATTCATTACCCATCTATCAGAATTCGTCTACCATGTAAATGACGCATTTCGTCAGCCGTTAATTAAAATACCTATATATGTAGTGTTTTGTGGTACTTCTACATGTTCCAAACATGTACGGTTATCAGATGCACTCCGGTAATGTAAAATGTTACAAGGATATTTTTTGGTTCTCTATTTTGGACATCCTTCATAAATTGGTTCTTCATAAATTGGTTCGTATAAATGGTTCATATAAATCCGAATATAAAAATAATTAGTTTTCATTGTGTATATGATTTGTTTACTAACTGGTTTGTTACTAATTCTTTTTCATTCAAACCACCAAAAGATAGAGAATGTATAACAATCGTTAACTAATACTAGTTGATTCCCAACAAAAATCTTTGTCATTTTAAAATGCTCATAATATATGCTATTAAACATTTAAAGTGTGTTTGGCTGCTATATATTTCGTTAAATTAACAACATTTTCATATAATTAAATTTTAATTACCGTCGTAGAAATATGCCGCTGATCTAACAACTCTAGAATGTCGTGGCTAATAATTTCCATTTAGAATTAGTTTTATATTGAATTTACATAGAATTTTGTTAAAATTATAATTAAGGGTCTTCAATCCAAATATTTTGAGTCGGTTAATACACATATCCCTCGCCTGCTTCAAAGCAATTGTTTATTGACTATATATTTATATTTAAGATGCCAAAAATCTTTCATGTGACAAACATTGAAATCATGGGAATGATTCGACAAACATTGAATTCATGGGAATGATTCGAAGTCCCTCTCTTCTAATTATTCTATGATAGCGTGACTTACATCCATTTAGAAAATGGAAAAACGTAAACGTGGTCTGTGACTTTAGTAGACATTTACTGGACATTGAAAGGTGTTTAATTGATGCTTTCACCTCTTCTTTGTACTCGGTAACTTTTACAAAATTATTGCGTACTAACTTTTTCTTTATTTTTCATTGTACCCGACCCATTTATAATATATTCAGTTTTAGAAAACTATACAGAAGCAAAAATGTATTTCCATAACCCTACATGCAAAGCACATATACGTACCACGCAATTTGAATCTTTAGAAGATATATATAAGACTAAAAAAGATTTGAACAACAGATATATAAGATATTATATATACCCTGTTAAAGTTTAATCCTTTGGAGAACATATATATTTTTTATTTGCAATTAGTATAACGCTTCTGGTTTTATTTAAAAAAAAAAAAAAAAAAAAAAAAAAAGGACTTTGAACGCTTTGATGTGCATGGGTTGGTGGCAGCAAAAACTAGAACATGCTAATTTGACTCAATTACTAACTAGAATATATTTAAACAAAAAATATTACTCCACAGAGACCTATATAATGCTCCATTGTACCCTTACCCTATCACACTCTTCCTTTACCATAATTGACAAAATCTTCATAACCCGTTTCGGCATGGCATCGAAGAGTATTGTGTCCGTTGTTCTGGTCATAGCATTCAACCTTTTATTATGTGTCGTGGTTAGTAGCTGTGAAACGTCTGACATACCAAAACCCACCCTCAATCCAAATCAAAAACCAAACCCAATCCCAAGCAGCAACCCCAACCCCAACCCCAATCCCTACTCCAACCCGAACCCGAACCCGAACCCCAATCCCTACCCCAACCCCAACACCAACACCAACACGAACCACACCCCCAATCCCAACCCGAACACAATACCAAACACAAACCGAAATACAGAAACCTGCCCTAGAGACGCCTTGAAACTGGGGGTTTGTGCTAATCTTCTAGGGGGATTGGTCAAAGTTGAGTTAGGTTCACCACCGGTGAAGCCATGTTGCTCTCTTATCCAAGGACTTGCCGACCTTGAGGCTGCCATCTGTTTGTGCACTGCAATCAAAGCCAACGTCCTAGGGATCAATCTTAATGTACCAGTATCTCTTAGCTTGCTCGTTAATGTCTGTGGCGGTAAAGTCCCAAATGGTTTTGTATGTTCCTAGTTTGATTTAATTTATACAATATGAATCAATGTGTTACTAAATTAAGTGTACGATCTGTGAAGTCAAAACTTTAGTGCGTAACAATTCAGTCATTTCTTTTGCAATAAAATGTTTTTCTTATATCATGTGTATTTATATGCTAATTTAATGCAAGCTTAATATTTATTTTGTATGTGGAAGGTTAATGATCCATGATACACTTATTTGCACTAATATATCCAACCAAGTTTAAATGAAACTAAACTTAATGTAACGGCTAGATATCTATGAAAAAGAAACTACTATTGTGGCATCTCTAAACAAATTGTCAATCATAAGCATCAATATGATGGAAAATGTTCATGAAAAATCACCAAATCGAACGATGAATTTGGTTCGAATTTAAGTGGATAATTATTATCCACCAAACTAAAAATGGTTGTCATACTGAAATAAGTAGAAATAAAAACATGATTCCACCCATTTTTATTGTTGAATCCGTTATAAACCTTGTTTCACAAAAGCACTTGGGAAATATGATACAAAACAAAAAAAAATTCTAGTTACAGTTCAGACAATAAGTTGAATGCAAAAACAACAATTTCCTGTCAAAATTCTGCAGACATTGAGTTGAATGCAAATACTGATAAAAAAACAGAGAAGAATTGATAGGAATCGGTTGTTTTTGTTTGTATATTACAATGAGGAAGAGAAACCACGATTTGTACTAAATTACAATGATCTAAATATGGAAGAAATACTATTGCTAGCTGTCAATTCTTGGTGAATGGAAAGCAGATATACGTTCTCCTAATTGCAAGGGATATGATGTGATTGATCACCAATATTGCTGATCTCATTGAGCCTTCCTTTTAACACTCCCCCTCAAGTTGAATAATGGGATTTCCAAAATTCAACTTGCCCAGACATTCGTTTAGATTTTTTTCATTAACAGCTTTTGTCAAGATATTAGCAAATGGTCCTCTGATCGAACAAACGGGAGTGTGATGATCTTTGCTTCCAACTTCTCCTTGATGAAGTGTCGATCTACTTCTATGTGCTTCGTTCGATCATGCTGAACTGGATGCTCTGAAATTTGGATGGCTGCCTTGTTGTCACTCATAATTTTGCTAGTTTCTTGTGGTGGATACCCTATTTCTGTTAGAAGCTTTCGTACCCATAAAACTTCGGTTAATCCGAAATTCTACTTCCGCACTTGAAAGAGCCACCACCTTTTGTTTCTTACTTCTCCATGTAACAAGATTCCCACCAACTAGGGTAAAGTACCCTGAGGTGGATCTTCGGTCACCTTTATCGCCAGCCCAATCTGCATCGGTATAGAGAAGTGTTTCAAGATGACCATTTGACTGAAACAAGACTCCATGTCCGGCTGTTCCCTTGAGATATCTTATAATTCTTAAGACTGCTTCCATGTGAGCCTTCTGGGGTTGATGCATAAACTGACTTACAACTCCCACAGCATACGCTATGTCAGGCCGGGTGTGTGAGAGGTATATCAGTTTTCCTACCATTCGTTGGTATCTTTCTTTCTCAGCCAGCTCTGCTTTCTCCTCCATATAGAGCTTCTGATTCACAATCATCGGAGTGTCAACTGGTTTACAATCAATCATACCAGTTTCTGCAAGTAAGTCCAAGACATACTTATTTTGACACATGAAAATCCCCTGTTTTGATCTCAGGACTTCAATCCCAAGGAAGTATTTGAGTTCCCCAAGATCTTTCATTTCAAATTCTTTGAACAATCTCTTCCTGAGTTTGGTTATTTCTTCTTTGTCATCTCCTGTGATAATCATATCATCCACGTAGATTATTAAACATGTTATGAGACTGCCTCTCCGTTTAAGAAACAACGTATGGTCTGAGTTACTTTGCTTAAATCCATACTTTTTCATGGCTAAGGTGAACTTCCCGAACCATGCTCTCAGGGACTGTTTTAATCCATAAATGGATTTCTTTAGAAGGAACACCTCTCTCTTTCTAAACTTGTCTGTAAATCCATGTGGTGCTTCCATATAAACTTCCTCTTTTAGCTCTCCGTGTAGGAAAGCATTCTTCACATCAAACTGGTGTAGGGGCCATCCTTTATTTGCTGCTACAGAAAAAAGAACCCTAATTGTATTGATCTTTGCAACTAGAGAGAAGGTTTCAGACACGATTTTCTTTCCTGGTGGTAAGACACAATTTTCCCATCGGGTTTGTATTTAATTGTAAACACCCACCGACACCCGACAAGTTTCTTTCCTGGTGGTAAGACACGATTTTCCCAGGTGTTATTTTTTGTAAGAGCTTTCATTTTTTCTTCCATTGCATCTCTCCATTGTTTTGATTTTAAGGCTTGTTCTGTGGTAGCTGGTATTTCATTTGAATACAGAGACGAAACAAAGGCCTTGGCTCCTTTGGATAGATTTCCTTTGGCTAAGTTAGCCACTGGGTATCTTCGCCCTCTAGACTCTTTTTCTGGTGAATATCTTTTTGGTGGAACTCCCCGATTTGATCTTGGTGGCAGCACATACCCTTCTGCTGGTGTCTCAACGGTCTCTTGTTCCTCCACATGTTCTTGTTCCTCCGTATGTTCTTGTTCCTCTGCATGTTCAACTGATGTATTTTCTTGTTCATGTCCATTCTCACTTTGTCCTGATGTGTTAAGAGTCTCAGAAATATCAGGGTGACTAGGGTGAGTGTTACTTACCTCGGGTATCATGTCAGGAGCAGTTGCTTGGGTGGCACTGACATTAGTTGGTTGTGTGGGAAGAGGAGTCTCATTTTGTAGACTGTGGCTTCTTCCTTCTTCAAATGTAGCATATTTCAACCAATTCAACGTGTCAATACATCCTGTCTCCCCCTGACCACTGAGTTGGGAGGCATAATAATACTCAGTTTCAAGAAAATCACAATTCACTGTAGTGAACATGTGTCGGGTTTTTGGATTATAACATCGGTACCCCTTTTGAGTTATTCCGTACCCAACAAAGACACATCTCTCAGCACATGGGACAAATTTAGATCTATTGGCTTTAGGTATATGGACGAATACAGTGCACCCAAATATTCGTGGTTTAAGTGTAAGAACAGACGGGAGTTTAGTGTATTCAGTGAGGGTTTGAAGAGGGGTTTTAGATTTTAGGATTTGGGTGGGAAGCCGGTTGACAAGGTATGCGGCAGTAACAAGGGCTTCTGGCCAAAAAAAACTTTGGAGCTTGTGATTCTATGAGAAGGGCTCGAGTTATTTCTAACAGGATGCGGTTCTTTCGTTCCGCGACACCATTTTGTTCTGGAGTATGAGGGCATGTGGTTTGATGAATTATACCCTTGGTTTGGAAAAAAGATTTCATTTCAGAGTTGACAAATTCTCCTCCGTTGTCAGATCTAAAAATCTGAATGTTTTTCTGAAATTGAGTTTGAATCATGTTGTAAAAAATACTAAATTTGTCAAGAACTTCAGATTTATTCTTTAATAAATAAACCCAAGTCATGCGGGTGCAGTCATCAACAAATATAACAAAAAAACGAAAGTTTTGTCCCCTAATGATTGGAGCGGGGCCCCACACATCCAAGTGAATCAATGAGAATGGTAGGTCAACTCTCGTGTTATTCGGTTTAAAAGATTTTCGATGACTTTTAGCTAATACACAAGTTTCACAATGTGACTTGCAATTAGAAGAAAACAATTTTAGAAATAAAATATGTAAGTAACTGGTGGATGGATGTCCCAGTCTTCTATGCCATAGCCAAGCTTCCTGTTCCTTTGTTCCATGAGATAACATTACCACACCATTTTGAGATACCTCATCCACATAATACAACCCTTGCCTTTCAGTGCCACGCCCAATTATTGCTCCCGTCCTGATATCCTGTAAAATGCAAAAAATAGGTTGCATAAGGACCGATCAATTCAACTCTTTTGTTACATGACTGATTGATAGGAATTTATGAGATAGAGCAGGAACATAGAGACAATTAGAGAGCTTAAGTGTTGGTGAGATTTCGATCGTTCCCCCATTTTTTACATTCATTTTTTCTCCATTTGCGGTTTGAATGTATGATTTTGTTGGTTTAGTTGACATAGCAAAATCAGATAAGTCGTAAGTCATGGTGTCGGTGGCTCCACAATCAAATATCCATGACGGTTCATGTTTTATTTTATAATTTTGAGCCACAATTGCACAACCATTAACATCAAGGTTCTTTTTGTAATTTTCAAAACTCTTTTGGATAAGATAAGAAAAAGAGCCATTAGAGTGTAATTGATTTATCGGGGTTTTTAAGATACCCCTTTTCTTACCCCCTGTACCTGTCTCCATCGAGAAACTTTCATCTTCTTCATCGATTCCCGTCGCTGCAACCCCCCCAAATCCGGTGGCAGTTTTCCGATCGATATTCTTATCGGTGGTCGGAGCTCTTCCTTTTTCTGGTCCGAGACCCTTGGTACTCTTCTTGTGGCCATCGGCCCACCACTCGGGATAACCAACGAGCCGAAAGCACTGCTCTTTGGTGTGTCTTGACATGCCACAGTGATCACACTTCAAGTTTGTTTTATCTTCTTTGATCATCGATCCATTCTTCTTTCCTTCCGATCGGCGATACCCCTTCGTGGCAAGCCCCATTCCCTCGGTTTCAGTAGCGACCAGACCTGCTGCTATGCCCTGTGTGTGGTTAGTTGTTCCAAGAATATTCTGGTGAGCGGCTTCCATACGGACGGTAATAAGCTGCCTCCGCCGAAGGCAATGGTTCCAATCGAAAGATCTCCCTTTTGATTGATTCGTATTTTTGATCGAGGGCATTTAAGAATTGAAAAAGTTTTTGCTCTGACCTGATTCTTGCGTAAGTCTTGATATCATCTGGACATTTCATGGGGTTAGGATAGATCCTGTCGATTTCTCCCCAGACACCTTGGAGTGTAATCCAAAATTCTTCAAGGGTGCTGTCATTTTGCTTGATGTCATTAGCCCTGACATGGAGGTTGAAGGTTTGAAGTTTGTCTCTGCCACTACTGTATGTGACCACTAAAGCATCCCATAACATTTTTGCAGTGGGGTACTCTGTTAGGTTACCTGCAATAGTAGGTTCAATATTTTGGATGAGCCATGAGAACACAATTAGATCTTCTTGTTCCCATTGCTCGTAAGATTCTTTGTCTTGGCTTGGAGGATCAGAGGTCAAGTGAGATAACAGGGCCTTAGATTTTCCACCTATGGCAACTCGAATCATCCGAGTCCATAAAGCATAGTTTTGGCTATTGAGTTTGAGGTTTATTTGGAAATTATTGGATAGCTTTGGGTTCTGAGATTGGGGATTGATGCCATTCTTTAACAGATTGGCAAGCTGTAATGATAAATTGGGTTCTAAGTTGCCGTCTCCAGACATGGCGACTTAGTTGGGATCGAGATTTGAGCAGGCTATGGGGTAGATGATGAGCAAACCTGCTCTGATACCATGATAAAAAAAACAGAGAAGAATTGATAGGAATCGGTTGTTTTTGTTTGTATATTACAATGAGGAAGAGAAACCATAATTTATACTACATTACAAAGATCTAAATATGGAAGAAATACTATTGCTGGCTGTCAATTCTTGGTGAATGGAAAGCAGATATACGTTCTCCTAATTGCAAGGGATATGATGTGATTGGTCACCAATCTTGCTGATCTCATTGAGCCTTCCTTTTAACAAATACATCCATTTCCTATCAAAATTTTGCATAGGCAACTGATCCTAAGCTATCATCCAAGTAATTGTTTATACACATATCCCTCGCCTGCCTCAAAGCAATTGTTTATTGACTATATTTATATTTAAGATACAAATATCTTTCATGTGACAAACATTGAAATCATGGGAATGATTCGACAAACATTGAAATCATGGGAATGATTCGAAGTCCCTCTCTTCTAATTATTCTATGATAGCGTGACTTACATCCATTTAGAAAATGGAAAAACGTAAACGTAGTCTGTGACTTTAGTAGACATTTACTGGACATTGAAAGGTGTTTAATTGAAGCTTTCACCTCATCTTTGTAATCGGTAACTATTACAAAATTATTGCGAACTAACTTTTTCTTTATTTTTCATTGTAGCCGACCCATTTATATATTAAACATAAAATATATTCAGTTTTAGAAAAGTATACAGAAGCAAAAATGTATTTCCATAACCCTACATGCAAAGCACATATACGTACCACGCAATTTTAATCTTTAGAATATATATATATATATACGACTAAAAAAGATTTGAACAACAGATATATAAGATAATATATATACCCTGTTAAAGTTTAATCCGTTGGAGCACATATATATTTTTTATTTGCAATTAGTATAATGCTTCTGGTTTGGTTAAAAAAAAAAAGGACTTTGAACGCTTTGATGTGCATGGGTTGGTGGCAGCAAAAACTATAACATGCTAATTTGACTCAATTACTAACTGGAATATATTTAAACAAAAAATATTACTCTATCACACTCTTGCTTTACCATAATTGACAAAGTTTTCATAACCCGTTTCGGCATGGCATCGAAGAGTATTGTGTCCGTTGTTCTGGTCATAGCATTCAACCTTTTATTATGTGTCGTGGTTAGTGGCTGTGAAACGTCCGACATACCAGAACCCACCCTCAATCCAAATCAAAAACCAAACCCAAGCCCAAGCAGCAACCCCAACCCCAATCCCTACTCCAACCCCATCCCTAACACTAACCAAAACCCCAACACCAACACGAACCACACCCCCAACCCCAACCCGAACAGGGTACCAAACACAACCCCAAATACAGAAACTTGCCCTAGAGACGCCTTGAAACTGGGGGTTTGTGCTAATCTTCTAGGGGGATTGGTCAAAGTTGAGTTAGGTTCACCACCGGTGAAGCCATGTTGCTCTCTTATCCAAGGACTTGCCGACCTTGAGGCTGCCGTCTGTTTGTAAAGCCAACGTCCTAGGGATCAATCTTAATGTACCAGTATCTCTTAGCTTGCTCGTTAATGTCTGTGGCGGTGAAGTCCCAAATGGTTTTGTATGTTCCTAGTTTGATTTAATTTATACAATATGAATCAATGTGTTACTAAATTAAGTGTACGATCTGTGAAGTCAAAAGTTTAGTGCGTAACAATTCAGTCATTTCTTTTGCAATAAAATGTTTTTCTTATATCATGTGTATTTATATGCTAATTTAATGCAAGCTTACTATTTATTTTGTATGTGGAAGATTAAGGATCGATGATACACTTATTTGCACTAATATATGCAACCAAGTTTAAATGAAACTAAACTTAATGTAACGGCTAGATATCTATGAAAAAGAAACTACTATTGTGGCACCTCTAAACAAATTGTCAATCATAAGCATCAATATGATAGAAAATGTTCATCAAACTCACCAAATCGAACTATGAATTTGGTTCGACTTAAAGTGGATAATTATTATCCACCAAATTAAAAATGGTTGTCATATTGAAATAAGTAGAAATAAAAACATGATTCCACCCATTTTTATTGTTCAATCAGTTATAAACCTTGTTTCACGAAAGCACTTGGGAAATATGATACAAAACAAAGAAAACATTCTAGTTAGAGTTCAGACAATAAGTTGAATGCAAATACAACCATTTCCTGTCAAAATTCTGCAGACATTGAGTTGAATGCAAATACAACTATTTCCTATCAAAATTTTGCATAGACAACTGATCCTAAGCTATCATCCAAGTAAGGATATTATGTTTGATAGGTTACACTTGTTCCCACATGTTTGATTATTCATTGTATCCAAAGTATTAAAATCAAGATACCATATATCGGAATAAAGCCATAAAAAGTGAGATGTATCTATTGATTTTCAATGGTACAGTTGTAACATCCTAAACTTTAGATAAATGATTATATGATTTATATCCACCAAGACTCTAACTAATATCTAAATGTTACGAAGGATAGAATTCGGCTTCCGATTAGATACAATAACTAAGGGATGCCCCGTGAACCTAAATAAACAGTTTCCAAAAACTCCTAATTAGTTTAAATATAAATAAATGCCAAAATGATTAAAAAATTCATGAAATATCTTCATTGTCTTTGATAAGGGTATTTGTTTGTTATAAAAATTGAAAAAGATACATTAATTTTTATTTTTAATTAACAAGGAATAAAAAGAAACAGAAAATGGAAATGGAAAATAATATACACGGGTTCTTTGTGGGGGCCAAAATAAGCAAATACATCCGCCCAATGGGTTGTCTCAATTCGTCAAAATCAAAATATGAGAGAGAAGGATATATATATATATATATATATATATATATATATATATATATATATACACACACACACACACACACACACATTCGGGAGCTATTATTCATAAACGACAAATCGTGTAATACACATTTACATATGAGGTAAGGTATTCAAAAAGTGGATTTATTCGCCTACGCTAGTAAATTTATAAAAATGGTAAAGAACATTATAGGTTTACATCTAACATGATTAAGAAAGCGAGAGAAATTAATACTAATATTATTGGGCTGAAACGTCCTCATAGGTTTACATCTAACATGATTATATTTTAAGAAATATATGGTTGTTAGTCACATTCTTATGCAACGTGTGATACCAATTGGAGTTAGAAGGTTTTTGCACAAGGATACTTATGCACAAACAATAGAGTTTTGTATGTTTTTAAACAACTTTGCTCGAGAACACTGTTGGTGAAGGATACTGGGGAAGTGAAGGCAACATTTATTAGAATCTTATCCGAATTAGAAGTGATCTGTCCTCTTGCGTTTTTTGACATTGTGATTCATTTAGTTTTGCATCTACCTACGAATATATTTGCAGACCCCGGTATGTATAAGATGGATGTATCACTTAGAAAATTATATGAAAAAACTAAAAAATTATGTCATAAATAAGGAGTGGCTGGAAGGTTATATAGCCGATGGTTGTGTCACTAATGAATCATTACAATTTTGTTCGATATATCTTGAAGATGTAGAGACACGATTCAATCATCCTGAAAAAAAAACGAGAATGTTGTCATAGAAGAAACAAAGTTGGAATGTGTTCTATTTTTTCAAAGTTCGTGAAGAAACCTTAAGGGTTTAATGTTTTTTTTATTTCTTTTTGCTTATTCTTACTCTCTAAATAAAAAACATAAAATATAATAATAATAATAATAATAATAATAATGATAATCAATGACGGATCACGATAACCCATTAAAATATTTTAAACTTTGTATATTTTTTAAACGTGTTTTGCAAATATTTCTCTTATTTGATAAAGAACAACCACAAGCCATTTAGTTTAGTATCATTTCTAGTAACTTTAGAAATATAATTTATCTATTCTGAAATCTTATGCTAGTTCATATATGCCAAATATTCAAAATTATGTGAAGGATTAGCCACATGCATTAATCCGTTACCCATCCATCAGAATTCGTCTACCATGCAAATGACGCATTTCGTCAGCCGTTAATTAAAATACCTATATATGTAGTGTTTTGTGGTACTTCTACAAGTTCCAAGCATGTACGATTATCAGATGCACTCCGGTAATGTAAAATGTTACAAGGATATTTTTTGGTTCTCTATTTTGGCCATCCTTCATAAATTGGTTCGTATAAATGGTTCATATAAAACCGAATAAAAAAATAATTAGTTTTCTTTGTTTATATGATTAGTTTACTAACTGGTTTGTTACTAATTCTTTTTCCTTCAAACCACCAAAAGATAGACAATGTATAACAATCGTTAACTAATACTAGTTGATTATCAACAAAAATCTTTGTCATTTTAAAATGCTCAAAATATATGCTATTAAACATTTAAAGTGTGTTTGGCTGCTATATATTTCGCTAAATTAACAACATTTTCATATAATTAAATTTTAATTACCGTCGTAGAAATATGCAGCTGATCTAACAACTCTAGATTGTCGTGGCTAATAATTTCCATTTAGAAGTAGTTTTATATTGAATTTACTTAGAATTTTGATAAAATTATAATTAAGGGTCTTCAATCCAAATATCTTGAGTCAGTTAATACACATATCCCTCGCCTGCCTCAAAGCAATTGTTTATTGACTATATTTATATTTAAGATACAAATATCTTTCATGTGACAAACATTGAAATCATGGGAATGATTCGACAAACATTGAAATCATGGGAATGATTCGAAGTCCCTCTCTTCTAATTATTCTATGATAGCGTGACTTACATCCATTTAGAAAATGGAAAAACGTAAACGTGGTCTGTGACTTTAGTAGACATTTACTGGACATTGAAAGGTGTTTAATTGAAGCTTTCACCTCATCTTTGTAATCGGTAACTTTTACAAAATTATTGCGAACTAACTTTTTCTTTATTTTTCATTGTAGCCGACCCATTTATATATTAAACATAAAATATATTCAGTTTTAGAAAAGTATACAGAAGCAAAAATGTATTTCCATAACCCTACATGCAAAGCACATATACGTACCACGCAATTTGAATCTTTAGAATATATATATATATATATATATATATATATATATATATATATATATATATATATATATATATATATATATATATATATATATATATATATATATATATAAAAGACTAAAAAAGATTTGAACAACAGATATGTAAGATAATATATATACCCTGTTAAAGTTTAATCCGTTGGAGCACATATATATTTTTTATTTGCAATTAGTATAATGCTTCTGGTTTGGTTAAAAAAAAAAGGACTTTGAACGCTTTGATGTGCATGGGTTGGTGGCAGCAAAAACTATAACGTGCTAATTTGACTCAATTACTAACTGGAATATATTTAAACAAAAAATATTACTCCACAGAGACCTATATAATGCTCCATTGTACCCTTACTCTATCACACTCTTCCTTTGCCAAAATTGACAAAGTTTTCATAACCCGTTTCGGCATGGCATCGAAGAGTATTGTGTCCGTTGTTCTGGTCATAGCATTCAACCTTTTATTATGTGTCGTGGTTAGTGGCTGTGAAACGTCCGACATACCAGAACCCACCCTCAATCCAAATCAAAAACCAAACCCAAACCCAAGCAGCAACCCCAACCCCAATCCCTACTCCAACCCCATCCCTAACACTAACCAAAACCCCAACCCCAACACCAACACGAACCACACCCCCAACCCCAACCCGAACAGGGTACCAAACACAACCCCAAATACAGAAACCTGCCCTAGAGACGCCTTGAAACTGGGGGTTTGTGCTAATCTTCTACGGGGATTGGTCAAAGTTGAGTTAGGTTCACCACCGGTGAAGCCATGTTGCTCTCTTATCCAAGGACTTGCCGACCTTGAGGCTGCCGTCTGTTTGTGCACTGCAATCAAAGCCAACGTCCTAGGGATCAATCTTAATGTACCAGTATCTCTTAGCTTGCTCGTTAATGTCTGTGGCGGTGAAGTCCCAAATGGTTTTTTATGTTCCTAGTTTGATTTAATTTATACAATATGAATCAATGTGTTACTAAATTAAGTGTACGATCTGTGAAGTCAAAAGTTTAGTGCGTAACAATTCAGTCATTTCTTTTGCAATAAAATGTTTTTGTTATATCATGTGTATTTATATGCTAATTTAATGCAAGCTTAATATTTATTTTGTATGTGGAAGATTAAGGATCCATGATACACTTCTTTGCACTAATATATGCAACCAAGTTTAAATGAAACTAAAGTTAATGTAACGGCTAGATATCTATGAAAAAGAAACTACTATTGTGGCACCTCTAAACAAATTGTCAATCATAAGCATCAATATGATAGAAAATGTTCATCAAACTCACCAAATCGAACGATGAATTTGGTTCGACTTAAAGTGCATAATTATTATCCACCAAATTAAAAATGGTTGTCATATTGAAATAAGTAGAAATAAAAACATGATTCCACCCATTTTTATTGTTCAATCAGTTATAAACCTTGTATCACAAAAGCACTTGGGAAATATGATACAAAACAAAGAAAACATTCTAGTTAGAGTTCAGACAATAAGTTGAATGCAAATACAACCATTTCCTGTCAAAATTCTGCAGACATTGAGTTGAATGCAAATACAACCATTTCCTATCAAAATTTTGCATAGACAACTGATCCTAAGCTATCATCCAAGTAAGGATATTATGTTTGATAGGTTACACTTGTTCCCACATGTTTGATTATCCATTGTATCCAAAGTATTAAAATCAAGATACCATATATCGGAATAAAGCCATAAAAAAGTGAGATGTATCTATTGATTTTCAATTGTACAGTTGTAACATCCTAAACTTTAGATAAATGATTATATGATTTATATCCACCAAGACTCTAACTAATATCTAAATGTTACGAAGGATAGAATTCGGCTTCCGGTTAGATACAATAACTAAGGGATGCCCATGAAGCTAAATAAACAGTTTCCAAAAACTCCTAATTAGTTTAAATATAAATAAATGCCAAAATGATTAAAAAATTCATGAAATATCTTCATTGTCTTTGATAAGGGTATTTGTTTGTTATAAAAATTGAAAAAGATACATTAATTTTTATTTTTAATTAACAAGGAATAAAAAGAAACAGAAAATGGAAATGGAAAATAATATACACGGGTTCTTTGTGGGGGCCAAAATAAGCAAATACATCCGCCCAATGAGTTGTCTTAATTCGTCAAAATCAAAATATGAGAGAGAATGATATATATATATATATATATATATATATATATATATATATATATATATATATATATATATATACACACACACACACACACACATTCAGGAGCTAAGGGAAATGCTGTTGAATTATTCATAAACGACCAATCGTGTAATACACATTTACATATGAGGTAAGGTATTCAAAAAGTAGGTTTATTCGCCTACGCTAGTGAATTTATAAAAATGGTAAAGAATGTAATAACTTGTGTCAAAAAAATATATGTAATATATATAATCTGATTATATCAATTTAAAAGAAAGAGAATTAGTTCACAATTAATGAGTTAATTATATACAAATTATGAGGCTTAATGATCAAAACCGTCACCTTGATTGGGCCAGTTAAATACGAGCAAATGAAAGGGTTTCGTCGGTTTTAGACTTAGGCATTATATATAGCTCGAAAAGTAGAGTGGAAACCCCACTGGAATTGTGAAAAGAGACGAAGAATCAAGGGAGAAATCGGGTGTGGAAGTTGTTGAAGATTTTCGGAGTTTCTAGGAATTAAGGTATGTATATTCGATTTAAGCGTGATTAAGTTGCTTGATTAGGTTTGTCTGATTCTATTATGTGTTTTGGTTCCATACCACGTTTCTGTTCGGGCCACTAGTGATGCAACTGATAAAAAAATTGAAATGTTAATTCTTGAAAAAAAATAAAAATGAATATTGCTCACCTGTATGAATTACTGAAAATTGCTTATGGGTATTTGTTCGTATGATGTGGAGATGATTAGAAGTGATTTTTACATATTTATTTGTCATTATATTAGGTTAAGTCAAAGCTTCAGTTTCCTTTAAAAATGGCAGCTGAGAAATAAGTTACGGGTAAAGAAGAGAATATGTCGGACTATTCATTGTTGAATGGTTGGACATAATACTTTATTTAAAAAAATAATATAATGCATCATAAAAGTACAAAGGGTAACTAGTCAAAGTCTTGTGGCAAGTTCACCGTATGGTTTACCTTTTTGAAACTACATTTTACATATTCGACCCCTTTGGTTTTTATGACTTGCTGTTTTCTTTTTATAAGATACGAATTTAACAATTCCTTTGGTTTTAGTCCATACAATTTTTACATTTTGCTATGGATCTTTTCATTACGAAACATACAGCCGTTTTTTTAAACACCTTATAAATATTAGAGGTACCATTGTAGGCTGAAATACATTATTTAATTGATTATTTCATTGATTTTCTTTTATTAATGCTAAAGGTGAAACTTTGTCATTTAATTATATTGGTATATCTAAAAAGGAAAAATATATTTTTCAAAAGGTTACTATGAATGTCGCGATTAACGCAATTAAGTATTAATCACTATGTTGGCCGAATGAAACACGGGGATATCGGAGCCAAAATGACCGCATAGAGTGTTTTCTAGAAGGGAGCCTTAGAAAATATGTTGGTTAAATGTAGGGAGCGTGTAGCGTGACAAGCTTTGGTTAAGACCTAACGCCAACAAGGTGAGTTTCGTGTGAATTTTGTGGTTGCTTGCATGAAAAGTTGATTCTAAATTATTTGCAATTATATGTTACTCTTGTTATTGCTATGAATATTTGTGTGAAATTTTGTGATTTATTTCATATAAAAGGGTGGAAATAGTGGGTGACATATAGGGAACATGTGTATTTACACGGTCTTATTATTAGTCGTCGTACAGGGTGTTAGTACGCGGCGGAGAGCTTACGCTCTGTTTATCTAGCCGTAAGCATATTTGTTGTGCCCGGCGGAGGGACTTGTTCCCTGAAAATGACAGTAGTTCCCTAATGTGTCATCAAGGGTGGAAAGAAATGAAAAGAATTATATTGATAAATTGTTGCATTATTTTTATTTTATTGACGTCAGTATGCATGAAAACCACGAACTCACTAGGCCCTAGGCTTACCCATTAGAATCTTTAAATGCACGCAACCCAGGAAATAACGTAGCAAGTGGCAGCGGGAATGGAAAGGATAAAGTTCAGACTTGAAGAAGGCGACAAGTTTTGAGGAAGACGTAGCGCACCAAGTGTTTACTTAAATTTCTATTTGCTTCCGCTATTATTATTATTATTAATAATTACATTAGTATTTGAATCTTGATTTTTTGGAAATTTTGGGACTATGTTAAGTTACATTTATATTTGAAATTTGGGGCGTTACAAGTTGGTATCAGAGCGTTGTTTAAGCAGATTAGTCGTTGAATTGACGCCTAAGCTTAAACGGGAGGAGCGGTACATCGCCTAATCTGGAATGCGTCTCGTTTGTAGGTACTATGGATCGTGGAAAGGCAATCGTCGATGGTGGGGTGTCAGTTGAGGGTACTAGTGGGTTACTTCCCCACGAGAAGTTGAAGGCCGAGTTAGAGCTCTCTGATTCGGAAGGCAGTCTGGAACCAACGACTCCACTCAGCTTCTCTGAACGGGATGAAGAAGACGAGGATGTGGAATCCGAGGTGGAGCCCGAAGAAGATCCTGAGGAGGAGCCCGAAGAAGACCCTGATGAGGAACCCGAAGAAGACCCCGAAGAGGAACCCGAGGGAAATCACGTGGAGTACCATGTGGAACAAAGATACGAAACGTTCCATATGCCCTATGTGGAGTACACGCCAACTAGTCCTGGTACCTATTGGGAGCGACTTTATAAAGATGAAATGCCACAGGCACAACTCGAGATTCACAGTTTGAAAAGAAAGATTGAAGAGATAGATGAACATAGGTCAAGGCTCGTACAGGAGAACCAAATAAGGGTTGATGCTGCTGAGAAAAGTAAACGCAAGATACGAAGGTTGGAACATGAGGTGTTGGAGCTAAGGAAACCCACTATCACTAAGTTGTGGGAAGGGTTTGTGGCTCGGGCAAAACAAGCCAAGGCCGCGACTTACGGATTCCTAGATAAGGTGGTTGGAAGAGAACCACCTCAAGCCGAGGTGTTGGTCATTCAAAGTGGTCCCGGAGATCGAAAAGCTAAAAAGATAAGGAGGTACTTGAAGGAGGGAAAGAGGATATTGAAATATGATGACATCGTTTTTAAAAATTAGAAAATAGGAGTGCAATGATTTGTCTTTTTTTTATTATTTCTCTTGGTTGTTGGCTTGAGTGACTTGATGTGAACAAGACATATGTCTATTTTTGAAGTTTTAATAATTTGGAATAAAATTTATGTTTATTATACTTATTGTGTTATAAACATAAATATGTAGTTGATATGTCTTCACGAAGATCCGGGAGGTTCACTAGGGTCACTCCGGAGGAAGAACGCATCCCAATTGGAGCTTATGTTAGAGCACCAGGAGATGTTCCAGAAACCCCACTGAACCCAAACGCTAGTCGTGGACGGGGCCAAGGAAGAGGTAGGGGTAGAGGAAGAGGCCGAGGGGCTGTTACAGCACCGATACCTGTACAATCGGCCCATGGTAGCTCTGGATCCCACCGCGGTCGAGGTCGAGGTCGTGGAAGGGGTCGTGCGGCAAACACGATCACTAGAGAGGAGTTGGCTGATGAGATTGCTCGAGCAATTCGAGACACCTTACCAGATGTAATTGCTCAGGCACGAGAAGCAATAATGGGTGAGTATGAAGGTAACTTGGGTGGAGGTGAAGAGGACTACGAGTACAGTACACCAAATATGAGTCGTGAACCAAGTATTGCACAACCCACAAGGCATCATGGCAACCACGATCGGCGGGGTTGTAGTTACAAGACGTTCATGAACTGCAAGCCACCCATTTTTAATGGAGAAATTGATCCCGTTTTGTCATCAACATGGATCATGGAGATTGAGGGAACGTTCGATACTAGCAAGTGTGCGGATGAGGACAAGGTGATTTATGTTGCGACAATGCTAAAGGGGGAGGCAATACATTGGTGGGGCATGGTGAAGGAGGTTGGGGGCGTGAGGTGGCCAAGAATATGTCATGGGATGAGTTCCTAAGAATTTTTAAAGAAAAGTTTTGCCCTCGTACAACGGTTAAACAGTTGGAGGAAGAATTCTTGAGGTTGGAACAGGGGAATATGACTGTGCGAGAGTACACCACTAAGTTCACAGAGAAAGCTAGGTTTGCCGAATTTTACGTTTCTACAGAAGAAAGAAGGGTGGAACGCTATATATGGGGATTGAGAACAGCTATCCGTGAATTTGTGCAAATTCAAAAACCGGGTACTTTCCAGTCTGCAGTTGATGTTGCAGAAGGTCGCGAACGTGAGAAGAATCGTCAAGGTGAAGACAGGGCTTTGGGGAAAAGAAAATGGGATGGTACGAATAATGATTCGAAGAAAGGCAAGACTTCAGGGCAAGAACGTAAGGTTGATCAAAGCTCTGGAGTAAAGCAATGTCCGAAATGCAACCTTATCATAAGGGGGAGTGTAACATGAATCAGAAAGTTTGCTACAAGTGTGGGAAGCCAGGGCACATAGCCACAGAATGTAAGACAGAAAGGGTATGTTACGGGTGTGGATCCCCTAACCACATTAAGTCGGAATGTCCCCAGAGTAAAGGTAACAACAATCAAGGCAGAATAACAGACAATCGGCCGGCGGATAAAAAGGCTGACACCGGTAGACCAAAAGCTAGAGCTTTTCGCATGACGGCTCAGGAGGCTCAGGAGACCCCGGATGTGGTGACAGGTACTTTCCTAGTAAACTCAATTCATGCTAGGGTGTTATTTGATTCTGGTGCAAATAGATCTTTTGTGTCTACTACTTTTTGCAAGAACCTGGGTAGAAATGCAAAGACTCTGGAACATACCTTAGAAATTGAAACTGCTGACGATCATTGGGTAGTAGTAAGAGAGGAATATGATGATTGCTCTATCGAAATAGAAGGTAGTGTGCTACCGTTAAAATTATTACCTATAGCCCTAGGTGATTTTGATATTGTTATAGGGATGGATTGGTTGTCGAAAAACCAAGCGATTATAGATTGTGAAAATAGGATTGTTCAAGTTTGGGTGCCAGAAAAAGGAATGGTAAAGATTTACGGTGATCGGCGAGTTAAGGACTCTATTTTGATATCAGTGACTAAGGCAACTCGTTATCTAAAGAAAGGGTGTCAAAGTTATTGGGCATATGTTCTCGATGCCAAGCAGGACAAGCCTGAAATAACACATATACCAGTTGTACGCGAGTTCCAAGATGTGTTCCCTGATGACCTAACTAGCTTGCCACCGGATAGGCAAGTGGAGTTTCGAATCGATCTTACCCCAGGAGTAGCACCGATAGCTCGTGCGCCCTATCGGTTAGCACCAACCGAAATGAAGGAGTTGATGGCTCAGTTGCAAGATTTGCTCGACAAGGGTTTTATTCGGCCCAGTACCTCACCGTGGGGTGCACCAGTACTATTCGTCAAGAAGAAGGATGGGACAATGCGAATGTGCATTGACTACATGGAGTTAAACAAGGTGACTATAAAGAACCGGTATCCATTACCGAGAATTGATGACCTATTCAATCAACTCCAGGGGGCAAGTTACTTCTCAAAGATCGATTTGCGGTCGGGGTATCACCAGCTGAAAGTCAGAGAAGAAGATGTGTCGAAGACAGCCTTTCGAACTAGATATGGTCATTACGAGTTTTTAGTAATGCCATTTGGTTTGACCAATGCACCAGCTGCATTCATGGATCTGATGAACCAGGTGTGCAAGCCATACCTAGACAAGTTTGTAATTGTATTTATCGATGACGTATTGATATACTCTAAAAGTAAGGCAGACCATGAGCAACATCTGCGGCTAACACTTAGTTTATTGAGGAAAGAAAAATTATTTGCCAAATTTTCGAAGTGCGAGTTTTGGCTTCGGGAAGTCCAGTTTTTGGGACATGTTGTAAACGAACATGGTATCAAGGTGGACCCAGTAAAGATTGAGGCCATTGAGAAGTGGGAACCACCAAGAACCCCATCAGAAGTTCGAAGTTTTCTTGGGTTGGCAGGATACTTTCGAAGGTTTATACAAGACTTCTCGCGCATAGCTGCACCGCTAACTACTCTGACAAGGAAAAATGTGAAGTTCGAATGGAAGCCAGAGCAAGATAATGCCTTTAACGTCTTAAAGGAAAAGCTTAGCAGTGCACCAGTATTATCTTTACCAGAAGGCAATGATGGCTTTGTTGTTTATAGTGATGCATCAAAGTTAGGCTTGGGGTGTGTTTTGATGCAAAACGGTAAGGTGATTGCTTATGCCTCACGACAGTTAAAGGCTCACAAGCGTAAATACCCAACGCATGATATGGAGTTGGCTGCAGTAGTGTTCGCTTTAAAGATTTGGAGACACTATTTGTATGGGACAAGGTGTCAGATCTTCACTGATCATAAGAGTCTGAAATACTTGTTTGATCAGAAAGATTTGAACATGAGACAACAACGGTGGATGGAGCTATTAAAAGATTATGATTGTGAGATATTGTACCATCCAGGGAAGGCAAATGTGGTAGCTGATGCATTAAGTCGTAAGGAAAGAAGAGAACCACCTAAGATTCGAATGATGAAGATGAACGTAACCACCAGCTTACTAAATGATTTGAGGAAGAGTCAGGAGGAGGCATCAAGGGAAGAGAAGTGGAAAAGTGAAGGAGTGGTGGGAGTAATACAGTCATTGGAAAAGGATAGTCGTGGCTTGAAGTGTTTCCAAGGAAGGGTTTGGGTACCACGAGTGGGTGAAGTGCGTAACCTACTTCTCAAGGAAGCGCACCTGTCGAAGTACTCAATCCATCCGGGAACAAACAAGATGTATCAAGACCTACGAAAAATCTTACTGCTGGCCAGGGATGAAAAAGGATATAGCCCATTTTGTTGAAAGGTGTTTGACGTGCTTGAAGGTGAAGGCTGAGCACCAAAGGCCTTATGGACAGTTACAATCGATGGAGATTCCAGTGTGGAAATGGGATCACATCACGATGGACTTTGTAACTAAGTTACCAAGGACACCGAAAGGTTATGACGCGATTTGGGTAGTTGTGGATAGATTAACTAAATCGGCGCACTTCCTTCCGATTAAGGAGACATACCCGTTGGAAAGGTTAGCTAAATTGTACGTTGACGAGATAGTGAAACTGCATGGAGTTCCACTGTCTATTATTTCGGATCGGGATAGTCATTTTACGTCGACATTTTGGGGTAGCTTCCAACGAGAAATGGGTACTCGAGTAAAATTGAGCACGGCATACCACCCGCAAACAGATGGGCAAAGTGAACGGACAATACAGACCTTGGAAGACATGTTAAGGTCTTGTGTTATTGATTTTGGAGGGTCGTGGGAAACTCATTTGCCGTTAATTGAGTTTGCCTACAACAATAGCTATCATGCAAGTATAAAAGTCGCACCATATGAGGCTCTATATGGCAGGAAGTGTAGAACTCCATTATGTTGGAATGAGGTGGGGGAGAAACAGTTGGCTGGACCTGAACTTGTTCAGCAAACTACCGACAAAATCCAGGTGATTAGGGATAACATTAAGGTTGCTCAGGATCGGCAGAAAAGTTATGCAGATAAGCGGAGAAAGCCAATAGTGTTTCAGGTTGGTGATAAAGTTATGTTAAAGGTGTTCCCATGGAAGGGCGTTGTTCGTTTTGGTAAGCGGGGGAAGTTAAGTCCTCGCTACGTTGGACCCTTTATAATAAAGGAACGAGTTGGAGAAGTAGCCTATCGATTGGAGCTACCAAGGGAAATGCAGGGCATTCATAGCACGTTCCATGTCTCTAATCTAAAGAAGTGTCTGGCGGATGCCGCCATGGAAGTGCCACTTCAAGAAATTAAAGTTGATGAGAAGCTGCGATATACAGAAGAACCTGTCACAATTATAGATCGAAAGGTCAGAAATTTAAGAAATGTTGAGATACCATTGGTGAAAGTTCAGTGGAAGTATCATAAAGGTTCAGATGCGACATGGGAAACCGAGCGAGATATGAAGACTAAATACCCTCAGTTATTTGCTTAATTCAAAATTTCGAGGACGGAATTTTTCTAAGGGGGGAAGTTTGTAATAACTTGTGTCAAAAAAATATATGTAATATATATAATCTGATTATATCAATTTAAAAGAAAGAGAATTAGTTCACAATTAATGGGTTAATTATATACAAATTATGAGGCTTAATGATCAAAACCGTCACCTTGATTGGGCTAGTTAAATACGAGCAAATGAAAGGGTTTCGTCGGTTTTAGACTTAGGCATTATATATAGCTCGAAAAGTAGAGTGGAAACCCCACTGGAATTGTGAAAAGAGACGAAGAACCAAGGGAGAAATCGGGTGTGGAAGTTGTTGAAGATTTTCGGAGTTTCTAGGAATTAAGGTATGTATATTCGATTTAAGCGTGATTAAGTTGCTTGATTAGGTTTGTCTGATTCTATTATGTGTTTTGGTTCCATACCATGTTTCTGTTCGGGCCACTAGTGATGCAACTGATAAAAAAATTGAAATGTTAATTCTTGAAAAAAAATAAAAATGAATATTGCTCACCTGTATGAATTACTGAAAATTGCTTATGGGTATATGTTCGTATGATGTGGAGATGATTAGAAGTGATTTTTACATATTTATTTGTCATTATATTAGGTTAAGTCAAAGCTTCAGTTTCCTTTAAAAATGGCAGCTGAGAAATAAGTTACGGGTAAAGAAGAGAATATGTCGGACTATTCGTTGTTGAATGGTTGGACATAATACTTTATTTAAAAAATAATATAATGCATCATAAAAGTACAAAGGGTAACTAGTCAAAGTCTTGTGGCAAGTTCACGGTATGGTTTACCTTTTTGAAACTACATTTTACATATTCGACCCCTTTGGTTTTTATGACTTGCTGTTTTCTTTTTATAAGATACGAATTTAACAATTCCTTTGGTTTTAGTCCATACAATTTTTACATTTTGCTATGGATCTTTTCATTACGAAACATACAGCCGTTTTTTTTAAACACCTTATAAATATTAGAGGTACCATTGTAGGCTGAAATACATTATTTGATTGATTATTTCATTGATTTTCTTTTATTAATGCTAAAGGTGAAACTTTGTCATTTAATTATATTGGTATATCTAAAAAGGAAAAATATATTTTTCAAAAGGTTACTATGAATGTCGCGATTAACGCAATTAAGTATTAATCACTATGTTGGCCGAATGAAACACGAGGATATCGGAGCCAAAATGACCGCATAGAGTGTTTTTGTAGAAGGGAGCCTTAGAAAATATGTTGGTTAAATGTAGGAAGCGTGTAGCGTGACAAGCTTTGGTTAAGACCTAACGCCAACAAGGTGAGTTTCGTGTGAATTTTGTGGTTGCTTGCATGAAAAGTTGATTCTAAATTATTTGCAATTATATGTTACTCTTGTTATTGCTATGAATATTTGTGTGAAATTTTGTGATTTATTTCATATAAAAGGGTGGAAATAGTGGGTGACATATAGGGAACAGGTGTATTTACACGGTCTTATTATTAGTCGTCGTACAGGGTGTTAGTATGCGGCGGAGAGCTTACGCTCTGTTTATCTAGCCGTAAGCATATTTGTTGTGCCCGGCGGAGGGACTTGTTCCCTGAAAATGACAGTAGTTCCCTAATGTGTCATCAAGGGTGGAAAGAAATGAAAAGAATTATATTGATAAATTGTTGCATTATTTTTATTTTATTGACGTCAGTATGCATGAAAACCACAAACTCACTAGGCCCTAGGCTTACCCATTAGAATCTTTAAATGCACGCAACCCAGGAAATAACGTAGCAAGTGGCAGCGGGAATGGAAAGGATAAAGTTCAGACTTGAAGAAGGCGACAAGTTTTGAGGAAGACGTAGCGCACCAAGTGTTTACTTAAATTTCTATTTGCTTCCGCTATTATTATTATTATTAATAATTACATTAGTATTTGAATCTTGATTTTTTGGAAATTTTGGGACTATGTTAAGTTACATTTATATTTGAAATTTGGGGCGTTACAAAGAACATCATAGGTTTACATCTAACATGATTAAGAAAGCGAGAGAAATTAATACTAATATTGTTGGGCTGAAACGACCTCATAGGTTTACATCTAACATGATTATATTTTAAGAAATGTATGGTTGTTAGTCAGATTCTTATGCAACGTGTGATACCAATTGGAGTTAGAAGGTTTTTGCAGAAGGATACTTATGCACCAACAATAGAGTTTTGTATGTTTTTAAACAACTTTGCTCGAGAACACTGTTGGTGAAGGATACGGGGGAAGTGAAGGCAACATTTATTAGAATCTTATCCGAATTAGAAGTGATCTGTCCTCTTGCGTTTTTTGACATTGTGATTCATTTAGTTTTGCATCTACATACGAATATATTTGCAGATCCCGGTATGTATAAGATGGATGTATCACTTAGAAAATTATATGAAAAACTAAAAAATTATGTCATAAATAAGGAGTGGCTGGAAGGTTATATAGCCGATGGTTGTGTCACTAATGAATCATTACAATTTTGTTCGATATATCTTGAAGATGTAGAGACACGATTCAATCATCCTGAAAAAAAAAACGAGAATTTTGTCATAGAAGAAACAAAGTTGTATTGTGTTATATTTTTTCAAAGTTCGTGAAGAAACCTTAAGGGTTTAATGTTTTTTTTTATTTCTTTTTACTTATTCTTACTCTCTAAATAAAAAAACATAAAATATAATAATAATAAAAATAATAATAATAATAATAATAATAATCAATGACGGATCACGATAACCCATTAAAATATTTTAAACTTTGTATATTTTTTAAACGTGTTTTGCAAATATTTCTCTTATTTGATAAAGAACAACCACAAGCCATTTAGTGTAGTATCCTTTCTAGTAACTTTAGAAATATAATTTATCTATTCTGAAATCTTACGCTAGTTCATATATGCCAAATATTCAAAATTATGAGAAGGATTAGCCACATGCATTAATCCATTACCCATCCATCAGAATTCGTCTACCATGCAAATGACGCATTTCGTCATCCGTTAATTAACATACCTATATATGTAGTGTTTTGTGGTACTTCTACAAGTTCCAAACATGTACGGTTATGTTATCAGTTGCACTCCAGTAATGTAAAATGTTACAAGGATATTTTTTGGTTCTCTATTTTGGACATCCTTCATAAATTGGTTCTTATAAATGGTTCATATAAAACCGGATATAAAAATAATTAGTTTTCTTTGAGTATATAATTTGTTTACTAACTGGTTTGTTACTAATTCCTTTTCCTTCATACCACCAAAAGATAGAGAATGTATAACAATCGTTAACTAATACTTGATTCCCAACAAAAATCTTTGTCATTTTATAATGCTCATAATATATGCTATTAAACATTTAAAATGTGTTTGGCTGCTATATATTTCGCTAAATTAACAAGATTTTCATATAATTAAATTTTAATTACCATCGTAGAAATATATATGCCACTGATCTAACAACTCTAGAAGGTCGTGGCTAATAATTTCCATTTAGAATTAGTTTTATATTGAATTTACTTAGAATTTTGTGAAAATTGTAATTAAGGATCTTCAATCCTAATATCTTGAGTCAGTTAATACACATATCCCTCGCCTGCTAATTCAAAGCAATTGTTTATTGACTATACTTAGATTTAAGATGCCAAAAATCTTTCATGTGACAAACATTGAAATGATGGGAATGATTCGACAAACATTGAAATCATGGGAATGATTCGAAGTCCCTCTCTTCTAATTATTTTATGATAGCGTGACTTACATCCATTTAGAAAATGGAAAAACGTAAATGTGGTCTGCGACTTTAGTAGACATTTACTGGACATTGAAAGGTGTTTAATTGATGCTTTCACCTCTTCTTTGTACTCGGTAACTTTTACAAAATTATTGCGTACTAACTTTTTCTTTATTTTTCATTGTAGCCGACCCATTTATATATTAAACATAAAATATATTCAGTTTTAGAAAAGTATACAGAAGCAAAAATGTATTTCCATAACCCTACATGCAAAGCACATATACGTACCACGCAATTTGAATCTTTAGAAGATATATATATATATATATATATATATATATATATATATATATATATATATATATATATATATATATATATATATATATATATATATATATATATATATATATAAAAGACTAAAAAAGATTTGAACAACAGATATGTAAGATAATATATATACCCTGTTAAAGTTTAATCCGTTGGAGCACATATATCTTTTTTATTTGCAATTAGTATAATGCTTCTGGTTTGGTTAAAAAAAAAAAGGACTTTGAACGCTTTGATGTGCATGGGTTGGTGGCAGCAAAAACTATAACATGCTAATTTGACTCAATTACTAACTGGAATATATTTAAACAAAAAATATTACTCCACATAGACCTATATAATGCTCCATTGTACCCTTACTCTATCACACTCTTCCTTTACCATAATTGACAAAGTTTTCATAACCCGTTTCGGCATGGAATCGAAGAGTATTGTGTCCGTTGTTCTGGTCATAGCATTCAACCTTTTATTATGTGTCGTGGTTAGTGGCTGTGAAACGTCCGACATACCAGAACCCACCCTCAATCCAAATCAAAAACCAAACGCAAACCCAAGCAGCAACCCCAACCCCAATCCCTACTCCAACCCCATCCCTAACACTAACCAAAACCCCAACCCCAACACCAACACGAACCACACCCCCAACCCCAACCCGAACAGGGTACCAAACACAACCCCAAATACAGAAACCTGCCCTAGAGACGCCTTGAAACTGGGGGTTTGTGCTAATCTTATAGGGGGATTGGTCAAAGTTGAGTCAGGTTCACCACCGGTGAAGCCATGTTGCTCTCTTATCCAAGGACTTGCCGACCTTGAGGCTGCCGTCTGTTTGTGCACTGCAATCAAAGCCAACGTCCTAGGGATCAATCTTAATGTACCAGTATCTCTTAGCTTGCTCGTTAATGTCTGTGGCGGTGAAGTCCCAAATGGTTTTTTATGTTCCTAGTTTGATTTAATTTATACAATATGAATCAATGTGTTACTAAATTAAGTGTACGATCTGTGAAGTCAAAAGTTTAGTGCGTAACAATTCAGTCATTTCTTTTGCAATAAAATGTTTTTGTTATATCATGTGTATTTATATGCTAATTTAATGCTTATATGCTAATTTAATGCAAGCTTAATATTTATTTTGTATGTGGAAGATTAAGGATCCATAATACACTTCTTTGTACTAATATATGCAACCAAGTTTAAATGAAACTAAAGTTAATGTAACGGCTAGATATCTATGAAAAAGAAACTACTATTGTGGCACCTCTAAACAAATTGTCAATCATAAGCATCAATATGATAGAAAATGTTCATCAAACTCACCAAATCGAACGATGAATTTGGTTCGACTTAAAGTGCATAATTATTATCCACCAAATTAAAAATGGTTGTCATATTGAAATAAGTAGAAATAAAAACATGATTCCTCCCATTTTTATTGTTCAATCTGTTACAAACATTGTTTCACAAAACCACTTGGGAAATATGATACAAAACAAAGAAAACATTCTAGTTAGAGTTCAGACAATAAGTTGAATGCAAATACAACCATTTCCTGTCAAAATTCTGCAGACATTGAGTTGAATGCAAATACAACCATTTCCTATCAAAATTTTGCATAGGCAACTGATCTTAAGCTATCATCCAAGTAAGGATATTATGTTTGATAGGTTACACTTGTTTCCACATGTTTGATTATCCATTGTATCCAAAGTATTAAAATCAAGATACCATATATCGGAATACAGCCATAAAAAAGTGAGATGTATCTATTGATTTTCAATTGTACAGTTGTAACATCCTAAACTTTAGATAAATGATTATATGATTTATATCCACCAAGACTCTAACCAATATCTAAATGTTACGAAGGATAGAATTCGGCTTCCGGTTAGATACAATAACTAAGGGATGCCCCATGAACCTACATAAACAGTTTGCAAAAACTCCTAATTAGTTTAAATCGAAATAAATGCCAAAATGATTAAAAAATTAATGAAATATATTCATTGTTGTTGATAAGGGTATTTGTTTGTTACAAAATTTGAAAAAGATACGTTAATTTTTATTTTTAATTAACAAGGAATTAAAAGAGACAGAAAATGGAAATGGTTAATAACATACATGGGTTGACTGTGGGGGCCAAAATAAGCAAATACATCCGCCCAATGGGTTGTCTCAATTCGTCAAAATAAAAATATGAGAGAGAAGAATATATATATATATATATATATATATATATATATATATATATATATATATATATATATATATGTAGACACACACAAACACATTTGGGAGCTAAGGGAAATGCTGTTGAATTATTCATAAACGACCAATCGTGTAATACACATTTACATATGAGGTAAGTTATTCAAAATGTAGATTTATTCGCCTACGCTAGTGAATTTATAAAAATGTTAAACAACCTCATAGGTTTACATCTAACATGATTAAGAAAGCGAGAGAAATTAATACTAACATTGTTGGGCTGAAACGACCTCATAGGTTTACATCTAACATGATTATATTTTAAGAAATATATGGTTGTTAGTCACATTCTTATGAAATGTGTGATACCAATTGGAGTTAGAAGGTTTTTGCAGAAGAATACTTATGCACCAACAATATAGTTTTGTATGTTTTTAAACAACTTTGCTCGAGAACACTGTTGGTGAAGGATACGGGGGAAGTGAAGGCAACATTTATTAGAATCTTATCCGAATTAGAAGTGATCTGTCCTCTTGGGTTTTTTGACATTGTGATTCATTTAGTTTTGCATCTACATACGAATATATTTGCAGATCCCGGTATATATAAGATGGATGTATCACTTAGAAAATTATATGCAAAAACTAAAAAATTATGTCATAAATAAGGAGTGGCTGAAAGGTTATATAGCCGATGGTTGTGTCACTAATGAATCATTACAATTTTTTCCGATATATGTTGAAGATGTAGAGACACGATTCAATCATCCTGAAAAAAAAACGAGAATGTTGTCATAGAAGAAACAAAGTTGGAATGTGTTCTATTTTTTCAAAGTTCATGAAGAAACCTTAATGGGTTTAATGTTTTTTTTTATTTCTTTTTGCTTATTCTTACTCTCTAAATAAAAAAACATAAAATATAATAATAATAAAAATAATAATAGTAATAATAATAATAATCAATGACGGATCACAATAACCCATTAAAATATTTTAAGCTTTGTATATTTTTTAAACGTGTTTTGCAAATATTGCTCTTATTTGATAAAGAACAACATCAAACCATTTAGTTTAGTATCCTTTCTAGTAACTTTAGAAATATAATTTATCTATTCTGAAATCTTATGCAAGTTCATGCCAAATATTCAAAATTATGTGAAGGATTAGCCACATACATTAATCTATTACCCATCCATCAGAATTCGTCTACCATGCAAATGACGCATTTCGTCATCCGTTAATTAACATACCTATATATGTAGTGTTTTGTGGTACTTCTACAAGTTCCAAACATGTACGGTTATCAGTTGCACTCCAGTAATGTAAAATGTTACAAGGATATTTTTTGGTTCTCTATTTTGGACATCCTTCATAAATTGGTTCTTATAAATGGTTCATATAAAACCCGATATAAAAATAATTAGTTTTCTTTGAGTATATAATTTGTTTACTAACTGGTTTGTTACTAATTCCTTTTCCTTCATACCACCAAAAGATAGAGAATGTATAACAATCGTTAACTAATACTTGATTCCCAACAAAAATCTTTGTCATTTTATAATGCTCATAATATATGCTATTAAACATTTAAAATGTGTTTGGCTGCTATATATTTCGCTAAATTAACAACATTTTCATATAATTAAATTTTAATTACCATCGTAGAAATATATATGCCACTGATCTAACAACTGTAGAAGGTCGTGGCTAATAATTTCCATTTACAATTAGTTTTATATTGAATTTACTTAGAATTTTGTTAAAATTATAATTAAGGATCTTCAATCCTAATATCTTCAGTCAGTTAATACACATATCCCTCGCCTGCTAATTCAAAGCAATTGTTTATTGACTATATTTAGATTTAAGATGCCAAAAATCTTTCATGTGACAAACATTGAAATCATGGGAATGATTCGACAAACATTGAAATCATGGGAATGATTCGAAGTCCCTCTCTTCTAATTATTCTATGATAGCGTGACTTACATCCATTTAGAAAATGGAAAAACGTAAACGTGGTCTGTGACTTTAGTAGACATTTACTGGACATTGAAAGGTGTTTAATTGAAGCTTTCACCTCATCTTTGTAATCGGTAACTTTTACAAAATTATTGCGAACTAACTTTTTCTTTATTTTTCATTGTAGCCGACCCATTTATATATTAAACATAAAATATATTCAGTTTTAGAAAAGTATACAGAAGCAAAAATGTATTTCCATAACCCTACATGCAAAGCACATATACGTACCACGCAATTTGAATCTTTAGAAGATATATATATATATATATATATATATATATATATATATATATATATATATATATATATATATATATATATATATATATATATATATATATATATATAAGACTAAAAAAGATTTGAACAACAGATATGTAAGATAATATACATACCCTGTTAAAGTTTAATCCGTTGGAGCACATATATATTTTTTATTTGCAATTAGTATAATGCTTCTGGTTTGGTTAAAAAAAAAAGGACTTTGAACGCTTTGATGTGCATGGGTTGGTGGCAGCAAAAACTATAACATGCTAATTTGACTCAATTACTAACCGGAATATATTTAAACAAAAAATATTACTCCACAGAGACCTATATAATGCTCCATTGTACCCTTACTCTATCACACTCTTCCTTTACCATAATTGACAAAGTTTTCATAACCCGTTTCGGCATGGAATCGAAGAGTATTGTGTCCGTTGTTCTGGTCATAGCATTCAACCTTTTATTATGTGTCGTGGTTAGTGGCTGTGAAACGTCCGACATACCAGAACCCACCCTCAATCCAAATCAAAAACCAAACGCAAACCCAAGCAGCAACCCCAACCCCAATCCCTACTCCAACCCCATCCCTAACACTAACCAAAACCCCAACCCCAACACCAACACGAACCACACCCCCAACCCCAACCCGAACAGGGTACCAAACACAACCCCAAATACAGAAACCTGCCCTAGAGACGCCTTGAAACTGGGGGTTTGTGCTAATCTTCTAGGGGGATTGGTCAAAGTTGAGTCAGGTTCACCACCGGTGAAGCCATGTTGCTCTCTTATCCAAGGACTTGCCGACCTTGAGGCTGCCGTCTGTTTGTGCACTGCAATCAAAGCCAACGTCCTAGGGATCAATCTTAATGTACCAGTATCTCTTAGCTTGCTCGTTAATGTCTGTGGCGGTGAAGTCCCAAATGGTTTTTTATGTTCCTAGTTTGATTTAATTTATACAATATGAATCAATGTGTTACTAAATTAAGTGTACGATCTGTGAAGTCAAAAGTTTAGTGCGTAACAATTCAGTCATTTCTTTTGCAATAAAATGTTTTTGTTATATCATGTGTATTTATATGCTAATTTAATGCTTTAATGCTAATTTAATGCAAGCTTAATATTTATTTTGTATGTGGAAGATTAAGGATCCATGATACACTTCTTTGTACTAATATATGCAACCAAGTTTAAATGAAACTAAAGTTAATGTAACGGCTAGATATCTATGAAAAAGAAACTATTATTGTGGCACCTCTAAACAAATTGTCAATCATAAGCATCAATATGATAGAAAATGTTCATCAAACTCACCAAATCGAACGATGAATTTGGTTCGACTTAAAGTGCATAATTATTATCCACCAAATTAAAAATGGTTGTCATATTGAAATAAGTAGAAATAAAAACATGATTCCTCCCATTTTTATTGTTCAATCTGTTACAAACATTGTTTCACAAAACCACTTGGGAAATATGATACAAAACAAAGAAAACATTCTAGTTAGAGTTCAGACAATAAGTTGAATGCAAATACAACCATTTCCTGTCAAAATTCTGCAGACATTGAGTTGAATGCAAATACAACCATTTCCTATCAAAATTTTGCATAGACAACAGATCCTAAGCTATCATCCAAGTAAGGATATTATGTTTGATAGGTTACACTTGTTTCCACATGTTTGATTATCCATTGTATCCAAAGTATTAAAATCAAGATACCATATATCGGAATACAGCCATAAAAAAGTGAGATGTATCTATTGATTTTCAATTGTACAGTTGTAACATCCTAAACTTTAGATAAATGATTATAGGATTTATATCCACCAAGACTCTAACCAATATCTAAATGTTACGAAGGATAGAATTCGGCTTCCGGTTAGATACAATAACTAAGGGATGCCCCATGAACCTACATAAACAGTTTGCAAAAACTCCTAATTAGTTTAAATCGAAATAAATGCCAAAATGATTAAAAAATTAATGAAATATATTCATTGTCGTTGATAAGGGTATTTGTTTGTTACAAAATTTGAAAAAGATACGTTAATTTTTATTTTTAATTAACAAGGAATTAAAAGAGACAGAAAATGGAAATGGTTAATAACATACATGGGTTGACTGTGGGGGCCAAAATAAGCAAATACATCCGCCCAATGGGTTGTCTCAATTCGTCAAAATAAAAATATGAGAGAGAAGAATATATATATATATATATATATATATATATATATATATATATATATATATATATATATATATATATATATATATGTAGACACACACAAACACATTTGGGAGCTAAGGGAAATGTTGTTGAATTATTCATAAACGACCAATCGTGTAATACACATTTACATATGAGGTAAGTTATTCAAAATGTAGATTTATTCGCCTACGCTAGTGAATTTATAAAAATGTTAAACAACCTCATAGGTTTACATCTAACATGATTAAGAAAGCGAGAGAAATTAATACTAACATTGTTGGGCTGAAACGACCTCATAGGTTTACATCTAACATGATTATATTTTAAGAAATATATGGTTGTTAGTCACATTCTTATGAAATGTGTGATACCAATTGGAGTTAGAAGGTTTTTGCAGAAGGATACTTATGCACCAACAATATAGTTTTGTATGTTTTTAAACAACTTTGCTCGAGAACACTGTTGGTGAAGGATACGGGGGAAGTGAAGGCAACATTTATTAGAATCTTATCCTAATTAGAAGTGATCTGTCCTCTTGGGTTTTTTGACATTGTGATTCATTTAGTTTTGCATCTACATACGAATATATTTGCAGATCCCGGTATATATAAGACGGATGTATCACTTAGAAAATTATATGCAAAAACTAAAAAATTATGTCATAAATAAGGAGTGGCTGAAAGGTTATATAGCCGATGGTTGTGTCACTAATGAATCATTACAATTTTTTTCGATATATGTTGAAGATGTAGAGACACGATTCAATCATCCTGAAAAAAAAAAACGAGAATGTTGTCATAGAAGAAACAAAGTTGGAATGTGTTCTATTTTTTCAAAGTTCATCAAGAAACCTTAATGGGTTTAATGTTTTTTTTTTATTTCTTTTTGCTTATTCTTACTCTCTAAATAAAAAAACATAAAATATAATAATAATAAAAATAATAATAGTAATAATAATAATAATCAATGACGGATCACAATAACCCATTAAAATATTTTAAGCTTTGTATATTTTTTAAACGTGTTTTGCAAATATTTCTTTTATTTGATAAAGAACAACATCAAACCATTTAGTTTAGTATCCTTTCTAGTAACTTTAGAAATATAATTTATCTATTCTGAAATCTTATGCAAGTTCATGCCAAATATTCAAAATTATGTGAAGGATTAGCCAGATACATTAATCTATTACCCATCCATCAGAATTCGTCTACCATGCAAATGACGCATTTCGTCATCCGTTAATTAACATACCTATATATGTAGTGTTTTGTGGTACTTCTACAAGTTCCAAACATGTACGGTTATCAGTTGCACTCCAGTAATGTAAAATGTTACAAGGATATTTTTTGGTTCTCTATTTTGGACATCCTTCATAAATTGGTTCTTATAAATGGTTCATATAAAACCAGATATAAAAATAATTAGTTTTCTTTGAGTATATAATTTGTTTACTAACTGGTTTGTTACAAATTCCTTTTCCTTCATACCACCAAAAGATAGAGAATGTATAACAATCGTTAACTAATACTTGATTCCCAACAAAAATCTTTGTCATTTTATAATGCTCATAATATATGCTATTAAACATTTAAAATGTGTTTGGCTGCTATATATTTCGCTAAATTAACAACATTTTCATATAATTAAATTTTAATTACCATCGTAGAAATATATATGCCACTGATCTAACAACTGTAGAAGGTCGTGGCTAATAATTTCCATTTACAATTAGTTTTATATTGAATTTACTTAGAATTTTGTTAAAATTATAATTAAGGATCTTCAATCCTAATATCTTCAGTCAGTTAATACACATATCCCTCGCCTGCTAATTCAAAGCAATTGTTTATTGACTATATTTAGATTTAAGATGCCAAAAATCTTTCATGTGACAAACATTGAAATCATGGGAATGATTCGACAAACATTGAAATCATGGGAATGATTCGAAGTCCCTCTCTTCTAATTATTCTATGATAGCGTGACTTACATCCATTTAGAAAATGGAAAAACGTAAACGTGGTCTGTGACTTTAGTAGACATTTACTGGACATTGAAAGGTGTTTAATTGAAGCTTTCACCTCATCTTTGTAATCGGTAACTTTTACAAAATTATTGCGAACTAACTTTTTCTTTATTTTTCATTGTAGCCGACCCATTTATATATTAAACATAAAATATATTCAGTTTTAGAAAAGTATACAGAAGCAAAAATGTATTTCCATAACCCTACATGCAAAGCACATATACGTACCACGCAATTTGAATCTTTAGAAGATATATATATATATATATATATATATATATATATATATAAGACTAAAAAAGATTTGAACAACAGATATGTAAGATAATATACATACCCTGTTAAAGTTTAATCCGTTGGAGCACATATATATTTTTTATTTGCAATTAGTATAATGCTTCTGGTTTGGTTAAAAAAAAAAGGACTTTGAACGCTTTGATGTGCATGGGTTGGTGGCAGCAAAAACTATAACATGCTAATTTGACTCAATTACTAACCGGAATATATTTAAACAAAAAATATTACTCCACAGAGACCTATATAATGCTCCATTGTACCTTTACTCTATCACACTCTTCCTTTACCAAAATTGACAAAGTTTTCATAACCCGTTTCGGCATGGCATCGAAGAGTATTGTGTCCGTTGTTCTGGTCATAGCATTCAACCTTTTATTATGTGTCGTGGTTAGTGGCTGTGAAACGTCCGACATACCAGAACCCACCCTCAATCCAAATCAAAAACCAAACCCAAACCCAAGCAGCAACCCCAACCCCAATCCCTACTCCAACCCCATCCCTAACACTAACCAAAACCCCAACCCCAACACCAACACGAACCACACCCCCAACCCCAACCCGAACAGGGTACCAAACACAACCCCAAATACAGAAACCTGCCCTAGAGACGCCTTGAAACTGGGGGTTTGTGCTAATCTTCTAGGGGGATTGGTCAAAGTTGAGTTAGGTTCACCACCGGTGAAGCCATGTTGCTCTCTTATCCAAGGACTTGCCGACCTTGAGGCTGCCGTCTGTTTGTGCACTGCAATCAAAGCCAACGTCCTAGGGATCAATCTTAATGTACCAGTATCTCTTAGCTTGCTCGTTAATGTCTGTGGCGGTGAAGTCCCAAATGGTTTTTTATGTTCCTAGTTTGATTTAATTTATACAATATGAATCAATGTGTTACTAAATTAAGTGTACGATCTGTGAAGTCAAAAGTTTAGTGCGTAACAATTCAGTCATTTCTTTTGCAATAAAATGTTTTTGTTATATCATGTGTATTTATATGCTAATTTAATGCAAGCTTAATATTTATTTTGTATGTGGAAGATTAAGGATCCATGATACACTTCTTTGCACTAATATATGCAACCAAGTTTAAATGAAACTAAAGTTAATGTAACGCCTAGATATCTATGAAAAAGAAACTACTATTGTGGCACCTCTAAACAAATTGTCAATCATAAGCATCAATATGATAGAAAATGTTCATCAAACTCACCAAATCGAACGATGAATTTGGTTCGACTTAAAGTGCATAATTATTATCCACCAAATTAAAAATGGTTGTCATATTGAAATAAGTAGAAATAAAAACATGATTCCACCCATTTTTATTGTTCAATCAGTTATAAACCTTGTTTCACAAAAGCACTTGGGAAATATGATACAAAACAAAGAAAACATTCTAGTTAGAGTTCAGACAATAAGTTGAATGCAAATACAACCATTTCCTGTTAAAATTCTGCAGACATTGAGTTGAATGCAAATACAACCATTTCCTATCAAAATTTTGCATATACAACTGATCCTAAGCTATCATCCAAGTAAGGATATTATGTTTGATAGGTTACACTTGTTCCCACATGTTTGATTATCCATTGTATCCAAAGTATTAAAATCAAGATACCATATATCGGAATAAAGCCATAAAAAAGTGAGATGTATCTATTGATTTTCAATTGTACAGTTGTAACATCCTAAACTTTAGATAAATGATTATATGATTTATATCCACCAAGACTCTAACTAATATCTAAATGTTACGAAGGATAGAATTCGGCTTCCGGTTAGATACAATAACTAAGGGATGCCCCATGAACCTACATAAACAGTTTGCAAAAACTCCTAATTAGTTTAAATCGAAATAAATGCCAAAATGATTAAAAAATTAATGAAATATATTCATTGTCGTTGATAAGGGTATTTGTTTGTTACAAAATTTGAAAAAGATACGTTAATTTTTATTTTTAATTAACAAGGAATTAAAAGAAACAGAAAATGGAAATGGTTAATAACATACATGGGTTGACTGTGGGGGCCAAAATAAGCAAATACATCCGCCCAATGGGTTGTCTCAATTCGTCAAAATAAAAATATGAGAGAGAATGATATATATATATATATATATATATATATATATATATATATATATAGACACACACAAACACATGTGGGAGATAAGGGAAATGCTGTTGAATTATTCATAAACGACCAATCGTGTAATACACATTTACATATGAGGTAAGTTATTCAAAATGTAGATTTATTCGCCTATGCTAGTGAATTTATAAAAATGTTAAACAACCTCATAGGTTTACATCTAACATGATTAAGAAAGCGAGAGAAATTAATACTAACATTGTTGGGCTGAAACGACCTCATAGGTTTACATCTAACATGATTATATTTTAAGAAATATATGGTTGTTAGTCACATTCTTATGAAATGTGTGATACCAATTGGAGTTAGAAGGTTTTTGCACAAGGATACTTATGCACCAACAATAGAGTTTTGTATGTTTTTAAACAACTTTGCTCGAGAACACTATTGGTGAAGGATACGGGGGAAGTGAAGGCAACATTTATTAGAATCTTATCCGAATTAGAAGTGATCTGTCCTCTTGGGTTTTTTGACATTGTGATTCATTGAGTTTTGCATCTACATACGAATATATTTGCAGATCCCGGTATATATAAGATGGATGTATCACTTAGAAAATTATATGCAAAAACCAAAAAATTATGTCATAAATAAGGAGTGGCTGAAAGGTTATATAGTCGATGGTTGTGTCACTAATGAATCATTACAATTTTTTTCGATATATGTTGAAGATGTAGAGACACGATTCAATCATCCTGAAAAAAAAAACGAAAATGTTGTCATAGAAGAAACAAAGTTGTATTGTGTTCTATTTTTTCAAAGTTCGTGAAGAAACCTTAAGGGTTTAATGTTTTTTTTTTATTTCTTTTTGCTTATTCTTACTCTCTAAATAAAAAAACATAAAATATAATAATAATAAAAATAATAATAGTAATAATAATAATAATCAATGACGGATCACAATAACCCATTAAAATATTTTAAGCTTTGTATATTTTTTAAACGTGTTTTGCAAATATTTCTTTTATTTGATAAAGAACAACATCAAACCATTTAGTTTAGTATCCTTTCTAGTAACTTTAGAAATATAATTTATCTATTCTGAAATCTTATGCAAGTTCATGCCAAATATTCAAAATTATGTGAAGGATTAGCCACATACATTAATCTATTACCCATCCATCAGAATTCGTCTACCATGCAAATGACGCATTTCGTCATCCGTTAATTAACATACCTATATATGTAGTGTTTTGTGGTACTTCTACAAGTTCCAAACATGTACGGTTATCAGTTGCACTCCAGTAATGTAAAATGTTACAAGGATATTTTTTGGTTCTCTATTTTGGACATCCTTCATAAATTGGTTCTTATAAATGGTTCATATAAAACCGGATATAAAAATAATTAGTTTTCCTTGAGTATATAATTTGTTTACTAACTGGTTTGTTACAAATTCCTTTTCCTTCATACCACCAAAAGATAGAGAATGTATAACAATCGTTAACTAATACTTGATTCTCAACAAAAATCTTTGTCATTTTATAATGCTCATAATATATGCTATTAAACATTTAAAATGTGTTTGGCTGCTATATATTTCGCTAAATTAACAACATTTTCATATAATTAAATTTTAATTACCATCGTAGAAATATATATGCCACTGATCTAACAACTGTAGAAGGTCGTGGCTAATAATTTCCATTTACAATTAGTTTTATATTGAATTTACTTAGAATTTTGTTAAAATTATAATTAAGGATCTTCAATCCTAATATCTTCAGTCAGTTAATACACATATCCCTCGCCTGCTAATTCAAAGCAATTGTTTATTGACTATATTTAGATTTAAGATGCCAAAAATCTTTCATGTGACAAACATTGAAATCATGGGAATGATTCGACAAACATTGAAATCATGGGAATGATTCGAAGTCCCTCTCTTCTAATTATTCTATGATAGCGTGACTTACATCCATTTAGAAAATGGAAAAACGTAAACGTGGTCTGTGACTTTAGTAGACATTTACTGGACATTGAAAGGTGTTTAATTGAAGCTTTCACCTCATCTTTGTAATCGGTAACTTTTACAAAATTATTGCGAACTAACTTTTTCTTTATTTTTCATTGTAGACGACCCATTTATATATTAAACATAAAATATATTCAGTTTTAGAAAAGTATACAGAAGCAAAAATGTATTTCCATAACCCTACATGCAAAGCACATATACGTACCACGCAATTTGAATCTTTAGAAGATATATATATATATATATATATATATATATATATATATATATATATATATATATATATATATATATATATATATATATATATAAGACTAAAAAAGATTTGAACAACAGATATGTAAGATAATATACATACCCTGTTAAAGTTTAATCCGTTGGAGCACATATATATTTTTTATTTGCAATTAGTATAATGCTTCTGGTTTGGTTAAAAAAAAAAGGACTTTGAACGCTTTGATGTGCATGGGTTGGTGGCAGCAAAAACTATAACATGCTAATTTGACTCAATTACTAACCGGAATATATTTAAACAAAAAATATTACTCTACAGAGACCTATATAATGCTCCATTGTACCTTTACTCTATCACACTCTTCCTTTACCAAAATTGACAAAGTTTTCATAACCCGTTTCGGCATGGCATCGAAGAGTATTGTGTCCGTTGTTCTGGTCATAGCATTCAACCTTTTATTATGTGTCGTGGTTAGTGGCTGTGAAACGTCCGACATACCAGAACCCACCCTCAATCCAAATCAAAAACCAAACCCAAACCCAAGCAGCAACCCCAACCCCAATCCCTACTCCAACCCCATCCCTAACACTAACCAAAACCCCAACCCCAACACCAACACGAACCACACCCCCAACCCCAACCCGAACAGGGTACCAAACACAACCCCAAATACAGAAACCTGCCCTAGAGACGCCTTGAAACTGGGGGTTTGTGCTAATCTTCTAGGGGGATTGGTCAAAGTTGAGTTAGGTTCACCACCGGTGAAGCCATGTTGCTCTCTTATCCAAGGACTTGCCGACCTTGAGGCTGCCGTCTGTTTGTGCACTGCAATCAAAGCCAACGTCCTAGGGATCAATCTTAATGTACCAGTATCTCTTAGCTTGCTCGTTAATGTCTGTGGCGGTGAAGTCCCAAATGGTTTTTTATGTTCCTAGTTTGATTTAATTTATACAATATGAATCAATGTGTTACTAAATTAAGTGTACGATCTGTGAAGTCAAAAGTTTAGTGCGTAACAATTCAGTCATTTCTTTTGCAATAAAATGTTTTTGTTATATCATGTGTATTTATATGCTAATTTAATGCAAGCTTAATATTTATTTTGTATGTGGAAGATTAAGGATCCATGATACACTTCTTTGCACTAATATATGCAACCAAGTTTAAATGAAACTAAAGTTAATGTAACGGCTAGATATCTATGAAAAAGAAACTACTATTGTGGCACCTCTAAACAAATTGTCAATCATAAGCATCAATATGATAGAAAATGTTCATCAAACTCACCAAATCGAACGATGAATTTGGTTCGACTTAAAGTGCATAATTATTATCCACCAAATTAAAAATGGTTGTCATATTGAAATAAGTAGAAATAAAAACATGATTCCACCCATTTTTATTGTTCAATCAGTTATAAACCTTGTTTCACAAAAGCACTTGGGAAATATGATACAAAACAAAGAAAACATTCTAGTTAGAGTTCAGACAATAAGTTGAATGCAAATACAACCATTTCCTGTTAAAATTCTGCAGACATTGAGTTGAATGCAAATACAACCATTTCCTATCAAAATTTTGCATATACAACTGATCCTAAGCTATCATCCAAGTAAGGATATTATGTTTGATAGGTTACACTTGTTCCCACATGTTTGATTATCCATTGTATCCAAAGTATTAAAATCAAGATACCATATATCGGAATAAAGCCATAAAAAAGTGAGATGTATCTATTGATTTTCAATTGTACAGTTGTAACATCCTAAACTTTAGATAAATGATTATATGATTTATATCCACCAAGACTCTAACTAATATCTAAATGTTACGAAGGATAGAATTCGGCTTCCGGTTAGATACAATAACTAAGGGATGCCCCATGAACCTACATAAACAGTTTGCAAAAACTCCTAATTAGTTTAAATCGAAATAAATGCCAAAATGATTAAAAAATTAATGAAATATATTCATTGTCGTTGATAAGGGTATTTGTTTGTTACAAAATTTGAAAAAGATACGTTAATTTTTATTTTTAATTAACAAGGAATTAAAAGAAACAGAAAATGGAAATGGTTAATAACATACATGGGTTGACTGTGGGGGCCAAAATAAGCAAATACATCCGCCCAATGGGTTGTCTCAATTCGTCAAAATAAAAATATGAGAGAGAATGATATATATATATATATATATATATATATATATATATATATATATATATATATATATATATATATATATATATATATATATATATAGACACACACAAACACATGTGGGAGATAAGGGAAATGCTGTTGAATTATTCATAAACGACCAATCGTGTAATACACATTTACATATGAGGTAAGTTATTCAAAATGTAGATTTATTCGCCTATGCTAGTGAATTTATAAAAATGTTAAACAACCTCATAGGTTTACATCTAACATGATTAAGAAAGCGAGAGAAATTAATACTAACATTGTTGGGCTGAAACGACCTCATAGGTTTACATCTAACATGATTATATTTTAAGAAATATATGGTTGTTAGTCACATTCTTATGAAATGTGTGATACCAATTGGAGTTAGAAGGTTTTTGCACAAGGATACTTATGCACCAACAATAGAGTTTTGTATGTTTTTAAACAACTTTGCTCGAGAACACTATTGGTGAAGGATACGGGGGAAGTGAAGGCAACATTTATTAGAATCTTATCCGAATTAGAAGTGATCTGTCCTCTTGGGTTTTTTGACATTGTGATTCATTGAGTTTTGCATCTACATACGAATATATTTGCAGATCCCGGTATATATAAGATGGATGTATCACTTAGAAAATTATATGCAAAAACCAAAAAATTATGTCATAAATAAGGAGTGGCTGAAAGGTTATATAGTCGATGGTTGTGTCACTAATGAATAATTACAATTTTTTTCGATATATGTTGAAGATGTAGAGACACGATTCAATCATCCTGAAAAAAAAAACGAGAATGTTGTCATAGAAGAAACAAAGTTGTATTGTGTTCTATTTTTTCAAAGTTCGTGAAGAAACCTTAAGGGTTTAATGTTTTTTTTTTTATTTCTTTTTGCTTATTCTTACTCTCTAAATAAAAAAACATAAAATATAATAATAATAATAATAATAATAATAATAATAATCAATGACGGATCACGATAACCCATTAAAATGTTTTAAACTTTATATATTTTTTAAACGTGTTTTGCAAATATTTCTTTTATTTGATAAAGAACAACCACAAGCCATTTAGTTTACTATCTTTTCTAGTAACTTTAGAAATATAATTTATGTATTCTGAAATCTTACGCTAGTTCATATATGCCAAATATTCAAAATTATGAGAAGGATTAGCCACATGCATTAATCCATTACCCATCCATCAGAATTCGTCTACCATGCAAATGACGCATTTCGTCATCCGTTAATTAACATACCTATATATGTAGTGTTTTGTGGTACTTCTACAAGTTCCAAACATGTACGGTTATGTTATCAGTTGCACTCCAGTAATGTAAAATGTTACAAGGATATTTTTTGGTTCTCTATTTTGGACATCCTTCATAAATTGGTTCTTATAAATGGTTCATATAAAACCGGATATAAAAATAATTAGTTTTCTTTGAGTATATAATTTGTTTACTAACTGGTTTGTTACTAATTCCTTTTCCTTCATACCACCAAAAGATAGAGAATGTATAACAATCGTTAACTAATACTTGATTCCCAACAAAAATCTTTGTCATTTTATAATGCTCATAATATATGCTATTAAACATTTAAAATGTGTTTGGCTGCTATATATTTCGCTAAATTAACAAGATTTTCATATAATTAAATTTTAATTACCATCGTAGAAATATATATGCCACTGATCTAACAACTCTAGAAGGTCGTGGCTAATAATTTCCATTTAGAATTAGTTTTATATTGAATTTACTTAGAATTTTGTGAAAATTGTAATTAAGGATCTTCAATCCAAATATCTTGAGTCAGTTAATACACATATCCCTCGCCTGCTAATTCAAAGCAATTGTTTATTGACTATACTTAGATTTAAGATGCCAAAAATCTTTCATGTGACAAACATTGAAATGATCGGAATGATTCGACAAACATTGAAATCATGGGAATGATTCGAAGTCCCTCTCTTCTAATTATTTTATGATAGCGTGACTTACATCCATTTAGAAAATGGAAAAACGTAAATGTGGTCTGTGACTTTAGTAGACATTTACTGGACATTGAAAGGTGTTTAATTGATGCTTTCACCTCTTCTTTGTACTCGGTAACTTTTACAAAATTATTGCGTACTAACTTTTTCTTTATTTTTCATTGTAGCCGACCCATTTATATATTAAACATAAAATATATTCAGTTTTAGAAAAGTATACAGAAGCAAAAATGTATTTCCATAACCCTACATGCAAAGCACATATACGTACCACGCAATTTGAATCTTTAAAAGATATATATATATATATATATATATATATATATATATATATATATATATATATATATATATATATATATATATATATATATAAAAGACTAAAAAAGATTTGAACAAAAGATATGTAAGATAATATATACCCTGTTAAAGTTTAATCCGTTGGAGCACATATATATTTTTTATTTGCAATTAGTATAATGCTTCTGGTTTGGTTAAAAAAAAAAGGACTTTGAACGCTTTGATGTGCATGGGTTGGTGGCAGCAAAAACTATAACATGCTAATTTGACTCAATTACTAACTGGAATATATTTAAACAAAAAATATTACTCCACAGAGACCTATATAATGCTCCATTGTACCCTTACTCTATCACACTCTTCCTTTACCATAATTGACAAAGTTTTCATAACCCGTTTCGGCATGGAATCGAAGAGTATTGTGTCCGTTGTTCTGGTCATAGCATTCAACCTTTTATTATGTGTCGTGGTTAGTGGCTGTGAAACGTCCGACATACCAGAACCCACCCTCAATCCAAATCAAAAACCAAACCCAAACCCAAGCAGCAACCCCAACCCCAATCCCTACTCCAACCAAATCCCTAACACTAACCAAAACCCCAACCCCAACACCAACACGAACCACACCCCCAACCCCAACCCGAACAGGGTACCAAACACAACCCCAAATACAGAAACCTGCCCTAGAGACGCCTTGAAACTGGGGGTTTGTGCTAATCTTCTAGGGGGATTGGTCAAAGTTGAGTTAGGTTCACCACCGGTGAAGCCATGTTGCTCTCTTATCCAAGGACTTGCCGACCTTGAGGCTGCCGTCTGTTTGTGCACTGCAATCAAAGCCAACGTCCTAGGGATCAATCTTAATGTACCAATATCTCTTAGCTTGCTCGTTAACGTCTGTGGCGGTGAAGTCCCAAATGGTTTTTTATGTTCCTAGTTTGATTTAATTTATACAATATGAATCAATGTGTTACTAAATTAAGTGTACGATCTGTGAAGTCAAAAGTTTAGTGCGTAACAATTCAGTCATTTCTGTTGCAATAAAATGTTTTTGTTATATCATGTGTATTTATATGCTAATTTAATGCAAGCTTAATATTTATTTTGTATGTGGAAGATTAAGGATCCATGATACACTTCTTTGCACTAATATATGCAACCAAGTTTAAATGAAACTAAAGTTAATGTAACGGCTAGATATCTATGAAAAAGAAACTACTATTGTGGCACCTCTAAACAAATTGTCAATCATAAGCATCAATATGATAGAAAATGTTCATCAAACTCACCAAATCGAACGATGAATTTGGTTCGACTTAAAGTGCATAATTATTATCCACCAAATTAAAAATGGTTGTCATATTGAAATAAGTAGAAATAAAAACATGATTCCTCCTATTTTTATTGTTCAATGTGTTACAAACATTGTTTCACAAAACCACTTGGGAAATATGATACAAAACAAAGAAAACATTCTAGTTAGAGTTCAGACAATAAGTTGAATGCAAATACAACCATTTCCTGTCAAACTTCTGCAGACATTGAGTTGAATGCAAATACAACCATTTCCTATCAAAATTTTGCATAGGCAACAGATCCTAAGCTATCATCCAAGTAAGGATATTATGTTTGATAGGTTACACTTGTTTCCACATGTTTGATTATCCATTGTATCCAAAGTATTAAAATCAAGATACCATATATCGGAATACAGCCATAAAAAAGTGAGATGTATCTATTGATTTTCAATTGTACAGTTGTAACATCCTAAACTTTAGATAAATGATTATAGGATTTATATCCACCAAGACTCTAACCAATATCTAAATGTTACGAAGGATAGAATTCGGCTTCCGGTTAGATACAATAACTAAGGGATGCCCCATGAACCTACATAAACAGTTTGCAAAAACTCCTAATTAGTTTAAATCGAAATAAATGCCAAAATGATTAAAAAATTAATGAAATATATTCATTGTCGTTGATAAGGGTATTTGTTTGTTACAAAATTTGAAAAAAAATACGTTAATTTTTATTTTTAATAAACAAAGAATTAAAAGAAACAGAAAATGGAAATGGTTAATAACATACATGGGTTGACTGTGGGGGCCAAAATAAGCAAATACATCCGCCCAATGGGTTGTCTCAATTCGTCAAAATAAAAATATGAGAGAGAAGTATATATATATATATATATATATATATATATATATATATATATATATATATATATATATATATATATATATATATATATATATATAGACACACACAAACACATTTGGGAGACAAGGGAAATGCTGTTGAATTATTCATAAACGACCAATCGTGTAATACACATTTACATATGAGGTAAGTTATTCAAAATGTAGATTTATTCGCCTATGCTAGTGAATTTATAAAAATGTTAAACAACCTCATAGGTTTACATCTAACATGATTAAGAAAGCGAGAGAAATTAATACTAACATTGTTGGGCTGAAACGACCTCATAAGTTTACATCTAACATGATTATATTTTAAGAAATATATGGTTGTTAGTCACATTCTTATGAAAAGTGTGATACCAATTGGAGTTAGAAGGTTTTTGCACAAGGATACTTATGCACCAACAATAGAGTTTTGTATGTTTTTAAACAACTTTGATCGAGAACACTGTTGGTGAAGGATACGGGGGAAGTGAAGGCAACATTTATTAGAATCTTATCCGAATTAGAAGTGATCTGTCCTCTTGGGTTTTTTGACATTGTGATTCATTGAGTTTTGCATCTACATACGAATATATTTGCAGATCCCGGTATATATAAGATGGATGTATCACTTAGAAAATTATATGCAAAAACTAAAAAATTATTTCATAAATAAGGAGTGGCTGAAAGGTTATATAGCCGATGGTTGTGTCACTAATGAATCATTACAATTTTTTTCGATATATGTTGAAGATGTAGAGACACGATTCAATCATCCTGAAAAAAAAACGAGAATGTTGTCATAGAAGAAACAAAGTTGTATTGTGTTCTATTTTTTCAAAGTTCGTGAAGAAACCTTAAGGGTTTAATGTTTTTTTTATTTCTTTTTGCTTATTCTTACTCTCTAAATAAAAAAACATAAAATATAATAATAATAATAATAATAATAATAATAATAATAATCAATGACGGATCACGATAACCCATTAAAATATTTTAAACTTTGTATATTTTTTAAACGTGTTTTGCAAATATTTCTCTTATTTGATAAAGAACAACCACAAGCCATTTAGTTTAGTATCCTTTCTAGTAACTTTAGAAATATAATTTATCTATTCTGAAATCTTACGCTAGTTCATATATGCCAAATATTCAAAATTATGAGAAGGATTAGCCACATGCATTAATCCATTACCCATCCATCAGAATTCGTCTACCATGCAAATGACGCATTTCGTCATCCGTTAATTAACATACCTATATATGTAGTGTTTTGTGGTACTTCTACAAGTTCCAAACATGTACGGTTATGTTATCAGTTATACTCCAGTAATGTAAAATGCTACAAGGATATTTTTTGGTTCTCTATTTTGGATATCCTTCATAAATTGGTTCTTATAAATGGTTCATATAAAACCGGATATAAAAATAATTAGTTTTCTTTGAGTATATAATTTGTTTACTAACTGGTTTGTTACTAATTCCTTTTCCTTCATACCACCAAAAGATAGAGAATGTATAACAATCGTTAACTAATACTTGATTCCCAACAAAAATCTTTGTCATTTTATAATGCTCATAATATATGCTATTAAACATTAAAAATGTGTTTGGCTGCTATATATTTCGCTAAATTAACAACATTTTCATATAATTAAATTTTAATTACCATCGTAGAAATATATATGCCACTGATCTAACAACTCTAGAAGGTCGTGGCTAATAATTTCCATTTAGAATTAGTTTTATATTGAATTTACTTAGAATTTTGTGAAAATTATAATTAAGGATCTTCAATCCTAATATCTTGAGTCACTTAATACACATATCCCTCGCCTGCTAATTCAAAGCAATTGTTTATTGACTATACTTAGATTTAAGATGCCAAAAATCTTTCGTGTGACAAACATTGAAATCATGGGAATGATTCGACAAACATTGAAATCATGGGAATGATTCGAAGTCCCTCTCTTCTAATTATTTTATGATAGCGTGACTTACATCCATTTAGAAAATGGAAAAACGTAAATGTGGTCTGTGACTTTAATAGACATTTACTGGACATTGAAAGGTGTTTAATTGATGCTTTCACCTCTTCTTTGTACTCGGTAACTTATACAAAATTATTGCGTACTAACTTTTTCTTTATTTTTCATTTTAGCCGACCCATTTATATATTAAACATAAAATATATTCAGTTTTAGAAAAGTATACAGAAGCAAAAATGTATTTCCATAACCCTACATGCAAAGCACATATACGTACCACGCAATTTGAATCTTTAGAAGATATATATATATATATATATATATATATATATATATATATATATATATATATATATATATATATATATATATATATATATATATATATATATATATATATAAAAGACTAAAAAAGATTTGAACAACAGATATGTAAGATAATATATATACCCTGTTAAAGTTTAATCCGTTGGAGCACATATATATTTTTTATTTGCAATTAGTATAATGCTTCTGGTTTGGTTAAAAAAAAAAAGGACTTTGAACGCTTTGATGTGCATGGGTTGGTGGCAGCAAAAATATAACATGCTAATTTGACTCAATTACTAACTGGAATATATTTAAACAAAAAATATTACTCCACAGAGACCTATATAATGCTCCATTGTACCCTTACTCTATCACACTCTTCCTTTACCATAATTGACAAAGTTTTCATAACCCGTTTCGGCATGGAATCGAAGAGTATTGTGTCCGTTGTTCTGGTCATAGCATTCAACCTTTTATTATGTGTCGTGGTTAGTGGCTGTGAAACGTCCGACATACCAGAACCCACCCTCAATCCAAATCAAAAACCAAACCCAAACCCAAGCAGCAACCCCAACCCCAATCCCTACTCCAACCAAATCCCTAACACTAACCAAAACCCCAACACCAACACCAACACGAACCACACCCCCAACCCCAACCCGAACAGGGTAGCAAACACAACCCCAAATACAGAAACCTGCCCTAGAGACGCCTTGAAACTGGGGGTTTGTGCTAATCTTCTAGGGGGATTGGTCAAAGTTGAGTTAGATTCACCACCGGTGAAGCCATGTTGCTCTCTTATCCAAGGACTTGCCGATCTTGAGGCTGCCGTCTGTTTGTGCACTGCAATCAAAGCCAACGTCCTAGGGATCAATCTTAATGTACCAGTATCTCTTAGCTTGCTCGTTAATGTCTGTGGCGGTGAAGTCCCAAATGGTTTTTTATGTTCCTAGTTTGATTTAATTTATACAATATGAATCAATGTGTTACTAAATTAAGTGTACGATCTGTGAAGTCAAAAGTTTAGTGCGTAACAATTCAGTCATTTCTTTTGCAATAAAATGTTTTTGTTATATCATGTGTATTTATATGCTAATTTAATGCTTATATGCTAATTTAATGCAAGCTTAATATTTATTTTGTATGTGGAAGATTAAGGATCCATGATACACTTCTTTGCACTAATATATGCAACCAAGTTTAAATGAAACTAAAGTTAATGTAACGGCTAGATATCTATGAAAAAGAAACTACTATTGTGGCACCTCTAAACAAATTGTCAATCATAAGCATCAATATGATAGAAAATGTTCATCAAACTCACCAAATCGAACGATGAATTTGGTTCGACTTAAAGTGCATAATTATTATCCACCAAATTAAAAATGGTTGTCATATTGAAATAAGTAGAAATAAAAACATGATTCCTCCCATTTTTATTGTTCAATCTGTTACAAACATTGTTTCACAAAACCACTTGGGAAATATGATACAAAACAAAGAAAACATTCTAGTTAGAGTTCAGACAATAAGTTGAATGCAAATACAACCATTTCCTGTCAAAATTCTGCAGACATTGAGTTGAATGCAAATACAACCATTTCCTATCAAAATTTTGCATAGGCAACTGATCCTAAGTTATCATCCAAGTAAGGATATTATGTTTGATAGGTTACACTTGTTTCCACAAGTTTGATTATCCATTGTATCCAAAGTATTAAAATCAAGATACCATATATCGGAATAAAGCCATAAAAAAGTGAGATGTATCTATTGATTTTCAATTGTACAGTTGTAACATCCTAAACTTTAGATAAATGATTATAAGATTTATATCCACCAAGACTCTAACCAATATCTAAATGTTACGAAGGATAGAATTCGGCTTCCGGTTAGTGACAATAACTAAGGAATGCCCCATGAACCTACATAAACAGTTTGGAAAAACTCCTAATTAGTTTAAATCGAAATAAATGCCAAAATGATTAAAAAATTAATGAAATATATTCATTGTCGTTGATAAGGGTATTTGTTTGTTACAAAATTTGAAAAAAATACGTTAATTTTTATTTTTAATTAACAAGGAATTAAAAGAAACAGAAAATGGAAATGGTTAATAACATACATGGGTTGACTGTGGGGGCCAAAATAAGCAAATACATCCGCCCAATGGGTTGTCTCAATTCGTCAAAATAAAAATATGAGAGAGAAGTATATATATATATATATATATATATATATATATATATATATATATATATATATATATATATATATATATATATAGACACACACAAACACATTTGGGAGACAAGGGAAATGCTGTTGAATTATTCATAAACGACCAATCGTGTAATACACATTTACATATGAGGTAAGTTATTCAAAATGTAGATTTATTCGCCTATGCTAGTGAATTTATAAAAATGTTAAACAACCTCATAGGTTTACATCTAACATGATTAAGAAAGCGAGAGAAATTAATACTAACATTGTTGGGCTGAAACGACCTCATAAGTTTACATCTAACATGATTATATTTTAAGAAATATATGGTTGTTAGTCACATTCTTATGAAAAGTGTGATACCAATTGGAGTTAGAAGGTTTTTGCACAAGGATACTTATGCACCAACAATAGAGTTTTGTATGTTTTTAAACAACTTTGATCGAGAACACTGTTGGTGAAGGATACGGGGGAAGTGAAGGCAACATTTATTAGAATCTTATCCGAATTAGAAGTGATCTGTCCTCTTGGGTTTTTTGACATTGTGATTCATTTAGTTTTGCATCTACATACGAATATATTTGCAGATCCCGGTATATATAAGATGGATGTATCACTTAGAAAATTATATGCAAAAACTAAAAAATTATGTCATAAATAAGGAGTGGCTGAAAGGTTATATAGCCGATGGTTGTGTCACTAATGAAACATTACAATTTTTTTCGATATATGTCGAAGATGTAGAGACACGATTCAATCATCCTGAAAAAAAAAACGAGAATGTTGTCATAGAAGAAACAAAGTTGGAATGTGTTCTATTTTTTCAAAGTTCATGAAGAAACCTTAATGGGTTTAATGTTTTTTTTATTTCTTTTTGCTTATTCTTACTCTCTAAATAAAAAAACATAAAATATAATAATAATAAAAATAATAATAGTAATAATAATAATAATCAATGACGGATCACAATAAGCCATTAAAATATTTTAAGCTTTGTATATTTTTTAAACGTGATTTGCAAATATTTCTCTTATTTGATAAAGAACAACCTCAAACCATTTAGTTTAGTATCCTTTCTAGTAACTTTAGAAATATAATTTATCTATTCTGAAATCTTATGCAAGTTCATGCCAAATATTCAAAATTATGTGAAGGATTAGCCACATACATTAATCTATTACCCATCCATCAGAATTCGTCTACCATGCAAATGACGCATTTCGTCATCCGATAATTAACATACCTATATATGTAGTGTTTTGTGGTACTTCTACAAGTTGCAAACATGTACGGTTATCAGTTGCACTCCAGTAATGTAAAATGTTACAAGGATATTTTTTGGTTCTCTATTTTGGACATCCTTCATAAATTTGTTCTTATAAATGGTTCATATAAAACCGGATATAAAAATAATTAGTTTTCTTTGAGTATATAATTTGTTTACTAACTGGTTTGTTACTAATTCCTTTTCCTTCATACCACCAAAAGATAGAGAATGTATAACAATCGTTAACTAATACTTGATTCCCAACAAAAATCTTTGTCATTTTATAATGCTCATAATATATGCTATTAAACATTTAAAATGTGTTTGGCTGCTATATATTTCGCTAAATTAACAACATTTTCATATAATTAAATTTTAATTACCATCGTAGAAATATATATGCCACTGATCTAACAACTCTAGAAGGTCGTGGCTAATAATTTCCATTTAGAATTAGTTTTTTATTGAATTTACTTAGAATTTTGTTAAAATATAATTAAGGATCTTCAATCCTAATATCTTGAGTCAGTTAATACACATATCCCTCGCCTGCTAATTCAAAGCAATTGTTTATTGACTATATTTAGATTTAAGATGCCAAAAATCTTTCATGTGACAAACATTGAAATCATGGGAATGATTCGACAAACATTGAAATCATGGGAATGATTCGAAGTCCCTCTCTTCTAATTATTTTATGATAGCGTGACTTACATCCATTTAGAAAATGGAAAAACGTAAATGTGGTCTGTGACTTTAGTAGACATTTACTGGACATTGAAAGGTGTTTAATTGATGCTTTCACCTCTTCTTTGTACTCGGTAACTTTTACAAAATTATTGCGTACTAACTTTTTCTTTATTTTTCATTGTAGCCGACGCATTTATATATTAAACATAAAATATATTCAGTTTTAGAAAAGTATACAGAAGCAAAAATGTATTTCCATAACCCTACATGCAAAGCACATATACGTACCACGCAATTTGAATCTTTAGAAGATATATATAAGACTAAAAAAGATTTGAACAACAGATATGTAAGATAATATATATACCCTGTTAAAGTTTAATCCGTTGGAGCACATATATATTTTTTATTTGCAATTAGTATAATGCTTCTGGTTTGGTTAAAAAAAAAAAGAACTTTGAACGCTTTGATGTGCATGGGTTGGTGGCAGCAAAAACTATAACATGCTAATTTGACTCAAGTACTAACTGGAATATATTTAAACAAAAAATATTACTCCACAGAGACCTATATAATGCTCCATTGTACCCTTACTCTATCACACTCTTCCTTTACCATAATTGACAAAGTTTTCATAACCCGTTTCGGCATGGAATCGAAGAGTATTGTGTCCGTTGTTCTGGTCATAGCATTCAACCTTTTATTATGTGTCGTGGTTAGTGGCTGTGAAACGTCCGACATACCAGAACCCACCCTCAATCCAAATCCAAAACCAAACCCAAACCCAAGCAGCAACCCCAACCCCAATCCCTACTCCAACCAAATCCCTAACACTAACCAAAACCCCAACCCCAACACCAACACGAACCACACCCCCAACCCCAACCCGAACAGGGTACCAAACACAACCCCAAATACAGAAACCTGCCCTAGAGACGCCTTGAAACTGGGGGTTTGTGCTAATCTTCTAGGGGGATTGGTCAAAGTTGAGTTAGGTTCACCACCGGTGAAGCCATGTTGCTCTCTTATCCAAGGACTTGCCGACCTTGAGGCTGCCGTTTGTTTGTGCACTGCAATCAAAGCCAACGTCCTAGGGATCAATCTTAATGTACCAGTATCTCTTAGCTTGCTCGTTAATGTCTGTGGCGGTGAAGTCCCAAATGGTTTTTTATGTTCCTAGTTTGATTTAATTTATACAATATGAATCAATGTGTTACTAAATTAAGTGTACGATCTGTGAAGTCAAAAGTTTAGTGCGTAACAATTCAGTCATTTCTTTTGCAATAAAATGTTTTTGTTATATCATGTGTATTTATATGCTAATTTAATGCTTATATGCTAATTTAATGCAAGCTTAATATTTATTTTGTATGTGGCAGATTAAGGATCCATGATACACTTCTTTGCACTAATATATGCAACCAAGTTTAAATGAAACTAAAGTTAATGTAACGGCTAGATATCTATGAAAAAGAAACTACTATTGTGGCACCTCTAAACAAATTGTCAATCATAAGCATCAATATGATAGAAAATGTTCATCGAACTCACCAAATCGAACGATGAATTTGGTTCGACTTAAAGTGGATAATTATTATCCACCAAATTAAAAATGGTTGTCATATTGAAATAAGTAGAAATAAAAACATGATTCCACCCATTTTTATTGTTCAATCAGTTATAAACCTTGTTTCACAAAAGCACTTGGGAAATATGATACAAAACAAAGAAAACATTCTAGTTAGAGTTCAGACAATAAGTTGAATGCAAATACAACCATTTCCTGTCAAAATTCTGCAGACATTGAGTTGAATGCAAATACAACCATTTCCTATCAAAATTTTGCATAGGCAACTGATCCTAAGCTATCATCCAAGTAAGGATATTATGTTTGATAGGTTACATTTGTTCCCACATGTTTGATTATCCATTGTATCCAAAGTATTAAAATCAAGATACCATATATCGGAATAAAGCCATAAAAAGTGAGATGTATCTATTGATTTTCAATTGTACAGTTGTAACATCCTAAACTTTAGATAAATGATTATATGATTTATATCCACCAAGACTCTAACTAATATCTAAATGTTACGAAGGATATAATTCGGCTTCCGGTTAGATACAATAACTAAGGGATGCCCATGAACCTAAATAAACAGTTTCCAAAAACTCCTAATTAGTATAACTATAAATAAATGCCAAAATGATTAAAAAATTCATGAAATATCTTCATTGTCGTTGATAAGGGTGTTTGTTTGTTATAAAAATTGAAAAAGATACATTAATTTTTATTTTTAATTAAAAAGGAATAAAAAGAAACAGAAAATGGAAATGGAAAATAATATACACGGGTTCTCTGTGGGGGGCAAAATAAGCAAATACATCCGCCCAATGGGTTGTCTCAATTCGTTAAAATCAAAATATGAGAGAGAAGGATATATATATATATATATATATATATATATATATATATATATATATATATATATATATATATAGACACACACACACATTCGGGAGCTAAGGGAAATGCTGCTGAATTATTCATAAACGACAAATCGTGTAATATACATTTACATATGAGGTAAGGTATTCAAAAAGTAGATTTATTCGCCTACGCTAGTGAATTTATAAAAATGTTAAACAACCTCATAGGTTTACATATAACATGATTAAGAAAGCGAGAGAAATTAATACCAACATTGTTGGGCTGAAACGACCTCATAGGTTTACATCTAACATGATTATATTTTAAGAAATATATGGTTGGTAGTCACAATCTTATGCAACGTGTGATACCAATTGCAGTTAGAAGGTTTTTGCATAAGGATACTTATGCTCCAACAATAGAGTTTTGTATGTTTTTAAACAACTTTGCTCGAGAACACTGTTGGTAAAGGATACGGGGGAAGTGAATGTAACATTTATTAGAATATTTTCTGAATTAGAAGTGATCTGTCCTCTTGCGTTTTTTGACATTGTGATTCATTTAGTTTTGCATCTACCTACGAATATATTTGCAGATCCCGGTATGTATAAGATGGATGTATCACTTAGAAAATTATATGCAAAAACTAAAAAATTATGTCATAAATAAGGAGTGGCTGGAAGGTTATATAGCTGATGGTTAGAGATGGGCACAAAAACCGGATTGGGCTCTAGGATCCGATCCGATCCGAAAACCGGATTTGGTCAAAACCGGTTTTGACCGAACCGGATCGGATTAAACCGGCCACCGGATCGAAACCGGATTGCGTATTCGGACAGCATTTCGGATTGACCCTCGGATTGAGAACCGGATTCGGTTCAAACCGGATCCGAAACCGGATCCGATCCGGTTTTTTTTTTACCGTTGAAATTTCGGAAATTTGAAATTTTTTTTTTTTATAGCCGTTGGAAAGGGGAAAAAACGGCTAGTTTGACTTTTCTTGACTTTTTTGCCCTTCCAAACACATATAAATACAACCTATTTGCTCCATTTACATTTTACACACATTTCTACTACTTTCTACTTCTACTTTATACTTTTATTTTCATAATCTTCCAAGAAATGAGCTCCCGAAATTCTACCGCGGCTCAAGAGTCGGATGCAACGGTGGTTAAAATCTTACCAACCACTCGGAGTAAAGATGTTTGGGAACATTACGATTTGTGTTTGTTGTCGAACGGGAAAGAAAAAGCAAGGTGCAAGCAATGCGGGATGTTTTTGGGAAAAGATGGCAATAGTACGTTGAGGAGTCATACAACAAAAACGTGTCCGGTTGTAAAAGGTCAAGGCGATCCGGATCAACCAAATATTACTCCCGACGGTTCGATCTTTATTTACAACAATGATGACATTCGTGAAAGCTTTTGCAAGTTCGTCATTCAAGAGGGCTTGCCTTTCAGCCATTTCGACAACCCACGATTAACAAGGATTTTGCGGGAAAAAATGCAACCACAATACCGGCAAGTAAGTCGCACTTCTCTTAGACGTGATGCTTTAAAGTATTGGGATATAGCCAAAAAAGATATGCAATTGGGATTTTTAAATATAAAAACCGGTGTTTCTTTAACGTGTGATGTTTGGTCCTCCACCGGTAGTTGTCCCAAAAGCTATCTTGCCATCACGGCACATTGGATAGATCCCACTACTTGGGTAATGAACAAACGAGTTATTGCTTTTGAACTTTTTGCGCATCCTCACACGGGGGCACGATTATTTGCAATTTTAGTAAGCGTTATAGAGACTTATAATTTACGCGACAAAATCTTCTCTATTTCGTTTGACAATGCAAGTAATAATACCGTCGCGGCAAAAAGATTAATTGCAAAATATAAACCTATTTTGGATGGCTCGTTTTTTCATACTAGATGTGTTTGTCACATTATTAATCTTGCGGTACAAGATGGTTTAAAAATGATAGATTCGACGATTGAAAAATTCAAAACTGTGTTAACTAGAGTTTTTGGAAAAAATAAAGCTACGATGGAAAAATATCGAAAGTTTTCCATTTCCATAAACGTAACTCCATATAGTCCTCATTGGGATGTTGACACTAGATGGAGTTCAACATGTATGATGTTTGAAAGTTTGACACGTTAAAGAATCGCTTTACAATTATTTTACGACACAATTTCAAAAGGAAAAAATCCGGTTTCGGATTATGATTGGGATTTGATGGAAGAGTTTGTGGAAATGTTAAAAGTTTTTAAACAATCAACCACTTTTTTATCGGGCGTGTATTACCCTACAAGTCCGTTGTTACTAAATGAATTATGGTTGATGTCTGCACAATTGGAGCGTTTTGAACAAAGAAGTGAAATATTTGTTTTGGTTACGAGACCAATGAGACAAAAACTAGTCAGATATTTCAAAGAAATGCCACCACTTTTTACTTGTGCCGCGGCATTAAACCCATGTATCAATGTTACGGGTGTAGAGGCTTTGATTACCAAAATTTTTATGTCTTTAAATTTGCACAAAGATGACTCAAACTACATCCGTAACCAAATACACACTTTTAATAATACTTTTACTAATTTGTTTGACATTTCCGCTACAAAGTATGGCGATATGTCAAACACTTTTGCAAGTGTAACCGACTCTACTAGTGGTGCATCGGGTAGTGGTGGGGGTCGAACGGATTTTCATATCGACCTCTATAACTACCTTTTGGAGGAACAAAACAAAAGAGCACGCACATTAACCCCTAGTAGCAAACTTGGAATTTATATGGGGTCAAATTTTTTAAAATTCATGAGTGCACCACAATTTAAAAATTTGGATCTTTTGGCTTGGTGGAGAGAAAAGGAAGCACAATTTCCTATTATCTCCGTCATGGCCCGCGATTTACTAACAGTCCAAGCTTCCACGGTAGCTTCGGAATCCGCTTTTTCTTTTAGTGGTAGAGTTTTATCAAAGTTGAGGACGAATCTTACCCCGGTTGCGGTAGAGGTTTGCGTTTGCTTGAAGGATTACTTGGATTCGGTGGAACGTATACAACACTTGGCATCACTAGAAGGCCCACTACCACAAAATGTTGAACCGGAGATCATGGATGAAGAATATGCACAAGGCTTATCAACACCTCCGGAAGACGAAGACGATGACGATGAAGACGAAGACGAAGATGAAGAATATGGTATTGATGACACCCCTACTTATTTGCGTGGCGGTTAAAGAATGTTTTAGTGAAGGCGACACGAAGTGGAAGACCACAAAAACTATTTCTATTTGGCTAAACGTTATAACGCCACTTTATTATTATTATTATTAGTTAACTAGTTTAAAAATTCTTTCTAATTCGACGTTTGATGTATGTTTTAACTATTTTAATGAACCTATGTTGCATTTTGTGTTATATATGAGGTCCAAAAAATGTTTTTTTTTTAAAAAAAAAAAAAATAAAAAACCAAATTCGGATCGGATTTCGGATCGGATTGTAACCGGATCGGATTAAACCGATTCGGATTGGGGCCTCGGAAAACCGGTCAAATCCGGTTTGAAACCGGTTCGGATTATTGGCTTATTCGGATCGGCTATGACCTCGGAAAACCGGATCGGATCCGGATCCGGATCGGATCGGGTCTTTGTGCATCTCTAATGATGGTTATGTCGCTAATGAATCATTACAATTTTGTTCGATATATCTTGAAGATGTAGAGACACGATTCAATCATCCTGAAAAAAAAACGAGAATGTTGTCATAGAAGAAACAAAGTTGGAATGTGTTCTATTTTTTCAAAGTTCGTGAAGAAACCTTAATGGGTTTAATGTTTTTTTTATTTCTTTTTGCTTATTCTTACTCTCTAAATAAAAAAACATAAAATATAATAATAATAATAATAATAATAATAATAATCAATGACGGATCTCGATAACCCATTAAAATATTTTAAACTTTGTATATTTTTTTAACGTGTTTTGCAAATATTTCTCTTATTTGATAAAGAATAATCACAAGCAATTTAGGGGCTGTTTGATGCACCTTCTGATCGGGTTCGATGCTTGGACTCGGTCAGAAATCTCCAATCCGTGCGTTTGTTTTTCTACTTCAGTCTTGGACTCGGTCCAAAATTTTAATTCGGTCCTTGTTTTTGCGCTGATTCAGTCCAAAGGAAAAACATATCTGACCGGGGTGGAATGAAGAAAATGACAGCTTTACCATCTACCAGCGATGCTCCTTCAACCTCCCACCTCGTTCCTTCGGGTCTCCCACATCGTTCCTCCTCCAGAAGTGGTACGATTTTCCCGTTTTGACCTAATCGACAGGTTAGCAATTCTTGTCTCTCTGTAAAATTGATTTTTTGATTTCGATTTCTTCATACGCTTGAAATCGATTCATCAATTCTTTGAAATCGATTTTTCAATGTACAGAAACTAAAACTAAAGACCCAAGTTTTGTTTTTCTCTATGAATCGGGATTTGATGGTGAATTGGTGATGAACAAAAACGAATATTCAGAAAAAGAGAGATGCAGATTTTTAAGTAATTAGAAGCAAAACATCAATGGCGATTGCGAGTAGAATCGGTGATTTGGAGAGAGAGAGAGAGAGAGAGAGAGAGAGAGAATAAGGATAAAGGTAGATATTTGGGTGTTGGGTCTGTTGAAATCAAAGAGACGATTTTGGTGTTACGTGTGGGCCTTCAAGTCTTTTACCAAGCTTTTGCTTTAGTTTAACACTTTATGGTAATTAGGTTTGGTTTAATTGGATTGAGCTGTGAAATATTGATTAAATTAATGATCTCAGTTTGATATTTCTTATTAACACATCATCTAATAACATGATCTTTGTAATTTATTTTAATAGATTTGATCTTTTACTAATAAATGAATTATTATAAAAAAAATATCGTTTGAGGGTAATATAATCATTTTGTACAGTCAAGTAGATTCAAAATCAAACAACAAGTTTCAATCAGAAGATAACTCAGTCAGAGCTTCTAATCCAGTCGGCTTCTAATCCAGTAGATCTAACTCACTTGCCAACTATCAAACCACCCCTTAGTTTAGTATCCTTTCTACTAACTTTAGAAATATAATTTATCTATTCTGAAATCTTATGCTAGTTCATATATGCCAAATATTCAAAATTATGTGAAGGATTAGCCACATGCATTAATCCATTACCAATCCATCAGAATTCGTCTACCATGCAAATGACGCATTTCGTCAGCCGTTAATTAAAATACCTATATATGTAGTGTTTTGTGGTACTTCTACAAGTTCCAAACATGTACGGTTATCAGTTGCACTCCGGTAATGTAAAATGTTACAAGGATATTTTTTGGTTCTCTATTTTGGCCATCCTTCATAAATTGGTTCTTATAAATGGTTCATATAAAACCGAATATAAAAATAATTAGTTTTCTTTGAGTATATGATTTGTTTACTAACTGGTTTGTTACTAATTCCTTTTCCTTCGTACCACCAAAAGATAGAGAATGTATAACAATCGTTAACTAATAGTTGATTCCCAACAAAAATCTTTGTCATTTTAAAATGCTCATAATATATGCTATTAAACATTTAAAGTGTGTTTGGTTGCTATGTATTTCGCTAAATTAACAACATTTTCATATAATTAAATTTTAATTACCATCGTAGAAATATATATGCCACTGATCTAACAACTCTAGAATGTCGTGGCTAATAATTTCCATTTAGAATTAGTTTTATATTGAATTTACTTAGAATTTTGTTAAAATTATAATTAAGGATCTTCAATCCTAATATCTTGAGTCAGTTAATACACATATCCCTCGTCTGCTTCAAAGCAACTGTTTTTTGACTATATTTATATTTTAAGATGCCAAAAATCTTTCATATGACAAACATTGAAATCATGGGAATGATTCGACAAACATTGAAATCATGGGAATGATTTGAAGTCCCTCTCTTCTAATTATTCTATGATAGCGTGACTGACATACATTTAGAAAATGGAAAAACGTAAACGTGGTCTGTGACTTTAATAGACTGGACATTGAAAGGGTTTGATGTTTACACCTCTTCCTTGTAATCGGTAACTTTTACAAAATTATTGCGTACTAACTTTTTCTTTATTTTTCATTGTAGCCGACCCATTTATATATAAAACATAAAATATATTCAGTTTTAGAAAACTATACAGAAGTAAAAATGTATTTCCATAACCCTAGCTACATGCAAAGCACATATACGTACCACGCAATTTGAATCTTTAGAAGATATATATAAGACTAAAAAAGATTTGAACAACAGATATATAAGATAATATATATACCCTGTTAAAGTTTAATCCGTTGGAGCACATATATATTTTTTATTTGCAATTAGTATAATGCTTCTGGTTTTGTTAAAAAAAAAAAAAAAAAAAGGACTTTGAACGCGTTGATGTGCATGGGTTGGTGGCAGCAAAAACTATAACATGCTAATTTGACTCAATTACTAACTGGAATATATTTAAACAAAAAATATTACTCCACAGAGACCTATATAATGCTCCATTGTACCCTTACTCTATCACACTCTTCCTTTACCATAATTGACAAAGTCTTCATAACCCGTTTCGGCATGGCATCGAAGAGTATTGTGTCCGTTGTTCTGGTCATAGCATTCAACCTTTTATTATGTGTCGTGGTTAGTAGCTGTGAAACTTCTGACATACCAAAACCCACCCTCAATCCAAATCAAAAACCAAACCCAATCCCAAGCAGCAACCCCAACCTTAATCCCTACTCCAACCCGAACCCGAACCCGAACCCGAACCCCAATCCCTACCCCAACCCCATCCCTAACACTAACCAAAACCCCAACCCCAACACCAACACGAACCACACCCCCAACCCCAACCCGAACACAATACCAAACGCAAACCCAAATACAGAAACCTGCCCTAGAGATCAATCTTAATGTACCAATATCTCTTAGCTTGCACGTTAATGTTTGTGGCGGTGAAGTCCCAAATGGTTTTGTATGTTCCTAGTTTGATTTAATTTATACAATATGAATCAATGTGTTACTAAATTAAGTGTACGATCTGTGAAGTCAAAACTTTAGTGCGTAACAATTCAGTCATTTCTTTTGCAATAAAATGTTTTTCTTATATCATGTGTAACATCCCAAAATACGACCCGAAATTTTTTTTGTTTTAATATTACTAAAAATCACATCATCGAATGTCATATGTACTAAGAACCATAAAATGAGTAACTCAGAAGTCAAAGTAACTGTGTCAAAACAAACACTGTATCAATCATATCAAAATATCTGAATAAAACTCCCAGGATAAAACTGAAGTTGTGGTGTGTGCGATGCCATCATCCCGAGCTGTTCCCTTTGCTAATGGAAGTACCTGAAACCAAAACTGAAACTGTAAGCACGAAGCTTAGTGAGCTCCCCCAAACTACCACATTCCATACAATAACATATAAATCAACTACTGGGCCTTGCCCACTGCATCGGACTGAAGTCCGGAAACTGCATCGGACCGAAGTCCGGAACTGACTGGGGCCTTGCCCTCTGTATCAGACCGAAGTCCGGAAACTGCATCGGACCGAAGTCCGGAACTAACCAGGGCCTTGACCTCTGCATCGGACCGAAGTCCGGAAACTGCATCGGACCGAAGTCCGGAACTAACCAGCGCCTTGCCCTCTGCATCGGACCGAAGTCCGGAACTGACTGAACATAGCATAGCATAATCATAACTACTAGCATAAACACATATATTGCATACTGCATCGGACCGAAGTCCGGAACACATAACACATAACCATGCCTGAATCACAAAGACATCAAGCATACTGAACTACTACATCGGACTGATGTCCGGAACTACTGCTAACTAAACGGGCCGGCATTGTGGCCGTAGACCCGTTCCTACTGGAAGGAAACTCACCTCGTAATGTTGGCTGCTGAGATGCTAAATTTGAAACTGTCTGACTGCTGCTCCAGAACTCTCCGACTACAAATCCCATAAACACTAAATCAGATACTGATAACTACTCTCAGGGTAAAATGACTATTTTACCCCTGGTCAAAGTCATCATCCTGGTTAAAGTCAACTTTCAGTTGATCGGACTCGCCGAGTTGGGCCGCCAACTCGCCGAGTCCCTTCCATCCTTTCATATTCTCTACCCGCTTCTACTCGTCGAGTTTGGCAAAGGCTCGACGAGTTCTTCTTCGATACTAACATCTAGTTCATCTTCATCTGACTCGCCGAGTTGTATGTGATGAGTTTTGAGCATTCTAACACTCCTAAGTGTACATGCAACCCTAAATACCTTGGATCTATGTTTTCTCTATTATACATGCAAATATGATTATCCAAGGTATTATCCTAACTAGCATACCAAAACATTGATACTAGGATAATAAAATAGATAGAATACATACCTTGTTGTTGTTGCTTGACTCCATGAAGCGTGAGAGCCTAGTGCCCCAAGTGTGACACCTCAAATGGTTCACACAACATCATGAACTCTTGGAATAACCATGAGAAGAAGACATACATGTTCAAATCGGCTAGCCCTCAAAATATGTATCACTAGTGCCAATTCTTGAACTAAAGGGGTTCTTATATAGTGTGGCTATTAGGGTTACAGCATGTAACTCATGACTTTACCCATTCCTTATGCTCCATGGGTTTTAACCTCCATGGAGTATCCATGGATCACCACATGGGTTAAACCCAACATAAAGGAATCTTGGATCATAAGCCCACATATATAAGAATGAATGATTTACACAATCAATCCCCATATATTTAATTAGTCTCTTTTTGATCACTAAATTAAGTCCAAATTAATTCTTGATCAATACTAATTAAATAACATGATTTCATATTAATATATTAGAACTTATAATATATTAATATGTCACAAAATGTCTTTTCCTCATAAACGGTCTATCCAAATGTTCCGATGCCATGCAACCCAAATGGACCATGCCGAGTCGGGTCAAGTACATACCAACTATAGTTATGGACTTAGACACTAATCCAACAGTATGAACAACTCGTCGAGTCCTCCTTCATCCTATGAATGAGATCAGTCCTTGACTCGCCGAGTTGTATGAACAACTCGTCGAGTCCCTCCAATACTAGATCTGAGCCTTAACTCACCGAGTCCATTACCTACTCACTGATTCCACCTTAAACTCTCAGATGGGGAAAATCAGGGACTCGCGACTCGACTCGTCGAGTCTGAAGAACAACTCGCCGAGTCCCATGCATGCCATTACTAAACAGTCGATTCTGCTCGAATCCAATGCATTCCATTCATAGATTTGGGCTCCTAGGGCTGGTTTTTCACGTAAAGTTTCTAACTTTACGTGCATGCATGCTAAAATGAAGCTCAAATACCCAAAATAGGCTAAAGGAAGAGATCTAAGCTTGGCTCAATAAAGGTGGCAACCTTGAGCTTAAGAGGCTCTGGAAAGCTTAGATCTGAAGTCCATTCATCATATTAACTCTTAATTCGGCCTTAAAGTCTAGAAAGGGCTCAAAATTAGCAAGAGCAAACTTCTCAAGAGATCTAATTGATAATAAGCAAAGATTCGAGCTTGATACCTCAAAGGGGACTGAAATGAAACCAGAAGTCCGGATCTACTTGCTCCCCTTGAATACTTCTCTTCTCTCTTCTTCCCTAAATCCCCAAGATGCACTAAAACCTTCACAAGTGAGAAAATGCTCCAAAAATGTTTTAATAACGGCTAGGGTTTCGTATGGGACTCTTTGTGGGTGAGGGAGGCTAGTCTTGGGGCACATAAGATGTTTAAATAGGGTGCAAACCCTTGGAATTAGGGTTTCATCCAGACTGGCTGACTCGCCGAGTCCGGGAATATGGACTCGCCGAGTCGCCAACTTAAATCGCGTGCAAATCCCGCCTCTACTCGACGAGTCGGGCTACTGAATCGTCGAGTATCCCTTGAGAAATGAAAATTACTTTATTTAAATCACATACCAGAAATGGGGCGTTACAACTCTCCCCCACTTAAACTAGACTTCGTCCTCGAAGTCCGCTACGGCCAACTGTCCTGCAATCTGGTTTCAACCTTCCTGCCTGATGAATCTAACTCCTGCTGACCACTTCCAATGACCTTCCTCCTGGTTATTATGGCTAACTAGTCCCTGCAAATAATACCCTCGAGTTCGTTCCAATCCCGTCAATTCTGAGGACGCAACTTACTCAACTAACAATCCTTCCGGTACTCCTCGAGTGCTTATGCTGGACATCCTAGAGGTCCTCAAATACCATTACTACTGGAGACCCAAATGTTGGATTAGGTGTCTAAGCCCATAACTATAATTGTTATGTACTTGAATTGATAGTAGCAATGTCCTTTTGGGTTGCCTTCAAACCTGGCAATTGAATAGGATAATTGTTGGAGAGAGAAGAATGATTTATTAACTTATTTCTTGGTTAATAAATTAATAATCAAGATAAATGATTTATTAATGTATTATGGATATAATATATTAATTAGAAATCATATTGTTTAATTTACATTTAATAAGAAATTAATTTGGAATTAATTTTGGGATTATAGGAATAAATTGAAACTGCAGGGACTAAAGGTGACAATGTTCAAAAGTTGTGCATTGAGCATTCTAGAACCTCCCTTAAAGGTGGGGAACGAAATCTAGAGTGTCCTAGGGTTTTCTTGGGCTCTAAGGGTGCCTTGGAAGCCTTAGGGAGGAAGTTAAGGGATTAGGGTTATCTAAGATACACCTGCCTTATCCTAAACCTTCCTTATCACATATATAAACCCCTATAGGGTTGGATTTCGTCCAAGGCACTCCAAGAAAGGCTAAGGGCCGAAATTCTACTCTAATTCTCTCTCTCTCCATAGTAATCCTTGGTTGCTAGGTTTGTTTTTGAGCCATTAGAGGCGCGACACTTGTGGCGCTTGCCACCAAACTTCAAGATCTTCAAGGATTTGATTGTTATTACAATATAACAATCAAGGTATGTATCCTAACCCTAATTATATGTTAATTTCGAAAATTACATGTGCCTCCTAGGGTTTCTACTTTTTGTGTTCAATGCTTGTATGTCTAATAGTGAAAACATAGATCCTCACCTTAGGAATGCATGCACACATATGACTGTTTGTTATGTACAAAACACAACAGTGGTATCAGAGCGTATGGTTTTTGTTTTCAATTAGATTTGGTACAATTGATTGAACTAGACAAAATTAGGGTTTATGGCTATTAAACCCTAAGGCCTTTAAATTTTCGCAAATTAGGGTTTAAGAACCTTATTTTTCGAAAATCCCTAAGGGTTTTCAAACCCTTTCCTTTGGCCACCCTGGAGTCAAAATCTAGGGTTTCCTAACCCTAGGGTTTTTGATTTTTAGGCAAGTTTGAAAGCCTTGCCTTCCACTCCAAGTAGAAGATTTCGAAATCTAAGGAATCTGTTAGTAGGTTGTTATTTTTGGTAATTATCTTGTTAATTGTTTAATTGGATAATTAAAGATATCCCTGCCTAAATTTCGAAATCCATGGATATAGGATTAAATTAAGTTAATATATTTAATTTAAATTGGTAATCCTTATTTGATTTAATAATTTAATTATTTGTTTAATTTTTGAATAATTATTAAATCAAAATAGTTCAAATTACACCCTTATGGTTTTATTAAGTTAATTAAAAGTTTAATTAACAGAGAAAATTAATAAAACCACCTAGTATTTTAAAAGTGTAAAATACACCCTTATACTATATATATATATATATATATATATATATATATATATATATATATATATATATATATATATATGTATATATATATAAAATTAAAAGTCTAATATTATATATGTATAACTTAAACTGGTAGTCTTACCTTTAGTAGGTCTCATTCACGAAGCCGATCTATAAGGGGGTATAAGGTTATGGCCTATAAAATGGCCGTTTAATGAGTGTCCACTCTTACCCACCGCTTCCTTGATTGGTGGAGGGTCGTTAGCCGAACGGGTAGGATAGGGCAAACCCTCTCCTCATTAAAAGTATAATGAATAACGTAACTAAATGTTTTTACCAAATTCCCAATCTTAGTTACTTTAGGAAAAAGTGAAATCGATGAAATTCCATGGAATTACACTTTGTACCCTTGTTGAGACGTTAGTGGAGCGTGTGTGGTTAACCGGCACACTAAATGAGTTCTAAGCAAAGGTAGCGAAGGGTGACTCGGTGGTTGTCATAGTTTGATGGAGCGTGTGTGGTTAACCGGCACATCGAATAGGTGACTGTAACATTGGGGGCACCATGTAAGTTTGCATGGTTATTCACACCCTGTTTTGTGATCCTCGGCATCCCAGTCACAAATCGAGGGGCATATCGAGATTTAAACATGCCATTGAAAAGTTCAATGAATCTCAAAAGATCTAGGAGTTTTCAATACATTTAAAACTTAATCTCCTTTTCGTTTTTCATGGTGGAAAATTAGTGAATCGTCATTCACTTACCTTCAAATGTTCTGCAAGTTGGATTACGGCATCCCTCTTCCAAATTGTAGAATATTGTGTTGGATCCTAGCCTTAATATCTCATTTGGGTGTTTTATTAAGGACTCAATCAACTAACTTGAATTTTCTCCCGTTTTATAGATGTCAAAGTCTGACAACTATGGTCTTCCTAAATCCGTTGGAAAAAGTTTCCACGTAAAGATGATGTTCCACGATTGTATTGTGGAAATAGAAATCATGCTTCATTTCCTCCACCTCCTCCAATAATTCTCCCTGACCCACATGCTCGAAGACTTGAAAAGTTCAAGGTCACTCAAGCCCTATTGGCAAAAGACAGGAAAATGGAAAGTCTATATGTGCTCGTATCTTGGATAAAAGGTTACATATTGATAAATTGGGATTGTTGGGTGTCGATGTTTAAAGAAAGTTGGCTTTTGACTTGGTTCTTCAGTCACTTCCCGAATCATATGGTAAGTTCATTAGAGAGTACTATATGATGGACCACGACATGACCCTTATTGATTTGACTTATTTGCTTATTGCTGCTGAATCAGAAATTATTTGGCGCACTGGTCAGTAAATTTGTATGGTAAATCAATATCCCAACCCTCTATGGGCAATGGTAACATTCGAAGTCCAGAAAAGTTTTCACTACGCAAGAGAAAGGCTGAGTCTGAGATAGTCCCGTGTGCCATTCCAGAGAGTCCATAAGTTTCTACTGCCAAAAAGAAGGGGCATTGGTTAGGAAGCTTCCCTGACTACCTGAGAGATCTAAGAGATGGGAGAGTCAAGATGTATGACTCTGCTTCAGGTAAAAATCCAGTATCTAATTCTATTAAGTTCCTATTTGGAGATTCTTAATACATGATGTGATAAGATTACATTTCGATGTTTTGAAGGATCGAAGAAAGGAAAGGAAGCTTAAAGGAAGGAGCAAGCTGAGTTTGATTGCTAAGTAATATTTACATAGTTTTCATTAGTAATCGCATTGTAAGGACAATATTTTTCCGCAATAAAATAAATTTTGATTTATCTTATTTATGTTTCCTTGCGATGGATTTTATGAAAATTGGTTTTTGAATGGTTCTATTATTAGCAATATTGTGAATGGATTCGATTCTTAGTTATGTTATTAGTGGAAATGTCAGAAATTTACCAAATGAGGAAAGATTCTCATAGCCCAAGTTTCAATTGGACATAAACTTGGAATCATGCAACTGGTATTGTGTGATGAATGAGAACCTTCGTATATGGAAAATTGAGACTAATTCCTTGTTCACATAAATATGCGAGTCAAGTGAAGGATAATGAGATCTGGTACACAATGTTGTGCGCTAGTCAAGTCCACCACAAAGATCGATAAAATGTTCGTCATGATTTGCTAAAAGATTAGTAAATATGATTATACTTAAAAGATTAAGTATGATTCTGAATCATTAAAAGGTTTCAATGAATGGCAGAACGAATAAGAAGAATCAATTAGGCAAGAAAAATAAAAGTTTCTCTAATCTAAGAAGAAGGGAGAGTACTTTTGTATCATGTTTATGATCGTCTTAAGAACCATATTACAATTCATCCTCTAAGGACACCTTAGTGCACTAGTATGGCTAAGAAGAGGAGTCGAGAATTGTCAAAATGGTTAAGACAATAGGATGAATCGTACTTCGTTCAAAAATCAAGTCTTAGAGTTAAACTCCAAGATTGTGACTTGAGTGACATAATCTTAAGTAGGAATGTTCTTACATTTGCACATTTTGGTAAGTTGTGATGTCTTGAATAAGACATAGACCAACTAGTACCAAATTGCGCGTAGTTTTGTCTTGATATAGACACACACTAACTCTTGGATATTTGTTTTGTCAAGAAATGTTTCTTGATAAGAGAATCTAATATGTCAAGAGGTCAGTGGGAGTCTAAAGATCCTGAAAAGTTTCAAGAACAAATCAAGAAGTAAACCTATTAAACACTAGCAGCCGACTTGAGGATTATAACCTATCGTGTCGACAAAATTGTATTTCTGTGCCAATCCAGTTGAGTGATTATGCATATGAGTTCTACGAGTTCTCAATTCAATGCATAAGGGCAAACACCTTGATCAATGAAAGTACATTGACTGGCATAGGTGAGCTGCTAAATAACTGGGAAGCAATGGTGGGACCCTTGATGGCAAGAAATTAAGAATGAACAAGTTCTATCCATAAGAGTTTGGATTTGTCACAAACATTATCTTATGATTGTGGTTATGACAAAATCACATGGATAGAACACATGCACCATAAAATCTAAGTGTCATAAGGTTTCTCTCCTTCATGAAAATGATTGTGAGGAAACGCTTTCACTAAGAGTGATTTTAAGGACATGGCGATTATGTAAATTGCATTCTCGAATTCGATTATGATTACGGCATCCCTCTTCATAGTTCGAATTGTGAGATTTGGAAATTAGTCTGAACATTTGGGACTTAGTAATATAAGTTCTGAATTAGTTTAGACACATATGTGAGCTTTCTAAAAGGTGTATGAGCTTAGATAAAAGCTTATCGAAGCATCTCGTATCAGAAATATGAACTTCGGTAAGAAAGTCAATAAGTATTGATTTCTAGAAGTCCAACTGATTTCTGAATACATGTCAAAGCTAGTGGGAGCATAAGTGTTATGCTGGTAAGAAGATAATTATCATGTTAGTGGGAGCATGATTATTATGATTTGCGAGTTAACAATAATAATTATAGAAAACAAGAATTTCAATTTGCAAAGTTGCAAGGGATGAAGAGTTGTTTTGCTATAATTAAGGGAGAGAATATTATACTTCATTTCAAATCTAAAAGCTTAGATTGTGAGTTTTTAGTCAAATTTAGTCAAATATATATGAATGTTATGTTGGAATGGTTCAACATAAGGAAATTCTATATATGGAAAGGATAATTGCATTCTCAAAATTTGGTTATGATTACGGCATCCCTTTTCATAATCAAAATTTTGAGAACATGGCAATTAGAAATATTATAGCAGAGGACTAGTCTAGTATCACGTCTTTATGTGAGACATTATGAATCGTGTCCCATACGCTTCGGGTATAGGATCGATTGCATATGCTATAATATTTGACCGTTCTAAAATTTTCCAAATGCCTAGAGCATTAAGAGGGAAAGGGACTAGAACCGGATTTGACTAAAAGGATTAAACAACTGTCAAAGGACGATCTAAGATTTCCTAAGGATTTGTCGCTTGTGAGTAGTTGGAAGTATAGTATTGGATGGACCATATCGACATTATTATGAATAGATAAGATTCTATTTAGAATGAGTTATCATATGGAAAATATGGAATGTTTCCATAAATGGGAGTTGGATATTAAGAATCTATGTCGAGATTAGGAACTTTTATGCAAGAAGGATGTTCAAAGGAATGTACTTTGAATGTGAGACTTCACGTCTATGGAATTGTCTTGAAACAATCTCCGATAGAGAACTTTGTAATTTCATTGGCTGAGTCTTGGTGACTTTTGTGCAGTGACATTACGAAAGGATCGTTGCATAAAATGTTAGAATCTAACATATTCTAATAGTGGCAAGAATTTTATATTCTTACACTAACAATGAGTTTTGGGGATTGTGAAATGAGTTTCATTGGAAATGTTTTCCAATTGATCTATTTCACAAAGAAAGGATGATAGGTAAACATAGTGTGAATGCTTGGTGCATGGGACAACTGTTGTTATAATTCAAGTGTCAAGTTGATTATCTGAAACAGTATACAATGAATAATGAGTAATCAATATGGTGACTAAATAAAAGGTGTTTTATTTATACTCAAAAGTTTTGGGGTCATATAGGATTAAGTATTATTATTGTGTTTCACTTTGCATGTTTTGACTTCCAGAATAACTAGGTTATTCAAACATCCACAGTCGCTCATACATTGGGAGTAGGTATGAAGCAAGACTGTCATGAGTCCGTCTGTAGATTGTCTAAGTGTTTAGACATAGCAAAAGTTTGTTGCAGAGTTCATGAGTGCTTTAATAAGATTAGAGTATTGGATTAAACCTACGCTCACTTGAATCACTTCATGGATTTTATCACGAGTGATTGTGAGACGATAATAGCTTATATTCTTGAAACAAAGAGATATGAGTTACAGTTTGCAAATCGGTTGCACATTGATAATACGTAAACGCACCAGTAACTTGGTGTTATAAAATGTATTGTTGTATGTGATTTGATGAGTAAATAGAGCAAGCATATGAGTCGATGTTTATCCGTTCCTTTTACCCAAAGTTGGATAAAAGCGATATCTGTGGGCTCCTCGATGATTTAGTGATGACACCATAAAGTGCTTGGCCAAGCCGGGACTGATTTGATTTGTTCAATTAGTCAGTCGTCATAAATTGGAAATCGGGAAACAGAACATAGACAGAGAGAATGATTAAAATCCATGTCTTGTGTCTATACGATATCTAGAATGGAGGAATATATGATCCCTTATCGAAGGGCACGTCACTGATTAGGTCAGAGTTCGACAACGGCTTTTGGTAGCTAAAATTTGCTAGTCAATTTTTGAAGTTATACTTGCAATTATAGTTATTAGACTTATCCAAGTGGGAGACTGTTGGATTAGGTGTCTAAGCCCATAACTATAATTGTTATGTACTTGAATTGATAGTAGCAATGTCCTTTTGGGTTGCCTTCAAACCTGACAATTGAATAGGATAATTGTTCGAGAGAGAAGAATGATTTATTAATTTATTGCTTGGTTAATAAATTAATAATCAAGATAAATGATTTATTAATGTATTATGGATATAATATATTAATTAGAAATCATATTGTTTAATTAATATTTAATCAGAAATTAATTTGGAATTAATTTTGGGATTAAAGGAATTAATTGAAACTGCAGGGACTAAAGGTGACAATGTTCAAAAGTTGTGCATTGAGCATTCTAGAACCTCCCTTAGAGGTGGGGAACGAAATCTAGAGTGTCCTAGGGTTTTCTTGGGCTCTAAGGGTGCCTTGGAAGCCTTAGGGAGGAAGTTAAGGGATTAGGGTTATCTAAGATACACCTGCCTTATCCTAAACCTTCCTTATCACCTATATAAACCCCTATAGGGTTGGATTTCGTCCAAGGCACTCCAAGAAAGTCTAAGGGCTGAAATTCTACTCTACTTCTCTCTCTCCGTAGTAATCCTTGGTTGCTAGGTTTGTTTGTGAGCCATTAGAGGCGCGACACTTGTGGCGCTTGCTACCAAAGTTCAAGATCTTCAAGGATTTGATTGTTATTACAATATAACAATCAAGGTATGTATCCTAAACCCAATTATATGTTAATTTCGAAAATTACATGTGTCTCCTAGGGTTTCTAGTTTTTATGTTCAATGCTTGTATGTCTAATAGTGAAAACATAGATCCTCACCTTAGGGTTGCATGCACACATATGATTGTTTGTTATGTACAAAACACAACACCAAAACTGTCTGAAACACTGATCTGCCTGAAAACATTGAACTGCCTGAACACTGAATTGCCTAAAACACTGAACTGCCTGAACACTGAACTGCCCGAAACACTGAACTGCCTGAAACACTGAACTGCCTGAACACTGAACTGCCCGAAACACTGAATTGCCTGAACACTGAACTGCCTGAAACACTGAACTGCCTGAACACTGAACTGCCCGAAACACTGAACTGCCTGAACACTGAACTGCCTGAAACAGCATGCTGCTACATGGCTATTTTCCAACATCTATCGAGACCTTCCTGGTATCAATTCATTCGTCAGTCATCTGAAATACCGGGTTCCCGCCCGACTGCGGAGCCCCAAGGACTCCCTACTTAGTCGCCTCACACAACTTCTGAACGAAATCCTTCTCTGAAACTAACAACTACTAGTTATCTTGTCACTGTGGCCGTAGCGACATTCTGATCTAACTGATCGATTCCACACGTCGAATCCTGAGGTTACTAACCCACAGCTAAACGCGATTGCTACATGACCAATTGTAGCCTTATATAACAAGTAACCTGAAGCAATCCATTGCTTCCTCGATCTCAAAACTGCAGTGGCATTCCTACAGTCTTATCATTGGCTCAACTAGGTCTAATCCATCCAGACAATTCCGAAATCCACTTCGTGGATTTCCACATCCTTACTGCTACGCCCGAACTGGGGGGCTAATGTTCCTTCCGCGTCCTAACAACGCGCTCATGCTGTCTACCAGCCAATTGTATTCCACGGCTACGCCTGCAGTCTCACAACACTCTAGCACTACCTAACTGCTAGTGAATGTTATGGCTACACCCGCAGACTTACAACACTCTGACACTATCTGGCTGCTAGGGAACGCTACGGCTACACCTGCAGACTTACAACACTCTAACACTATCTGGTTGCTAGTGAATGTTACGGCTACACCCGCAGACTTACAACACTCTAACACTATCTGGCTGCTAGTGAATGCTACGGCTACACCCGCAGACTTACAACACTCTAACACTATCTCATTCGTTGGTTACTGATCCGAACACATCCGACGACGAGTATACATACGACCTATCATTCAAGACTGAACCCATGTCCTGACTGGAATCCCCAACCTGATTCCCTAAGGCTTGCTGGCAAACATTAAGGGAATGCGATCTCCTTACTGGCAAGTTTTTCCAAACTTCCATCTCACACTATCCTCAAACCACACATTTGTCTGGACTGTCTTCCTTTCTGATAAGGATGTGAAACTTATCCCAGTTTCAAAACTGCTCCTACTTCTGAATCCTTGGATGATTCTCCCCCACTTTGATTCAACTAACGTCTGACAGCACACAATGCTGGAAGGATCCTCAATCCTTCTTACCATTCTATGCCCAGTCTGCTGAAAACCATGTTTACCATTGCTAGTGTGTCACTACTAACCAATCCAAAAGATCACACCATTTCCAAGAATCTGAATACATTTCCGGTGATAACCCGCTAGACCCAGGAAGCTCCGAATCTCAATTGGAGACCTCGGAAACTCCCATTGTATCACGACCTCTACCTTAGCCAGAACAACTAGAATACCCTTCTGATTGAAAAGGTACCCAAGAAATTGCACCTCGCACAACCAGAACTCACATTTGGAGTACCTTGCAAAAAGTTTCTCCCTTCTCAAAGTCTCTAGCACCTCCCTCAGGTGCTCCTCGTACTGGAATATAACCGATCTATACCCGAACTACACCTTCCCAAAGGTAGTGAGATACTACTGAGTCTTACTCGTACTTGCTACAGTTACTGCATCCGAAGTAACCTGCTCTACAAGGGACGTCCTCAACTATCATTCTAGAATCCAAGGTATGCAATTGGCATGTGACATCTCTTGGGAGTATATTTCAAACACAGATAGAGGATCACCCAGAGTCACACTTACTCAAACCCTTGGAATGAAAGGCTCCCTTGTGCAGTTTCCCGCAAGTGTTGTACTGAATCTAACCCTGCTGGTTTCTCAAAGGCTGATCCAAATTCCAAGGTCTCCTCCCGAGACCCCTCAACATAAGCAACTGATCTAATTCCCTCTTACCAATGTGCTCCAAGTCCATATCTCGTTCTCAAGCTCAATAAGTCATATCATTCAGGGTCTTGCGCCTCGATATACTCATGATCTCCCTGCTATCATTCTACAGTATGTTCTGATAACTTACCTTCTTCATTTCCTCATCTGTTGCATACTGCGGTACCATATAAGCTCTTTCTCGAGACTTGGTAGTGATCTCTGCCACAGTCTCAGTCGTCTGGTGGAGATCTAACAACTCTTGCGCCAACTGCTGCGCCTCACTCGCCTAGGCACACTCTGCCCAAAATCTAGTCAAAAAAAATTATCCAATGACATAGCGTCAACTGCTTCATCACTCCACTCACTACCAACCTCTTCCTATTAATCTCGTGCTCTGTCCCTCAGGAAACAGGAAGCAAGTCGGATCTTGTCTCCTTTCGAGACGTTTGGTACGAAAAATGTTGGCGACATATGCCACTCATCTGCTGCTAAAAATGGGGTCCCTAACCCCCATGACAATCTGAAGCTTCACGAACTCTGAATTTCCGAAACATCAACATACGGGTCCCTATCATGTCTGCAACCTCAGTGCAGAAAGCGCTCGGCCTTTCATCACAAATCTCTATAATGACCTCCTTGATCATACTGAGGATCATAGGAGTCTAGTCGATGATAATGCACATAATCTCATATGGAATGAACTCCCTCATTGGATCATCGAGCTACCCGGCTACTGAGTCCGAGCCTGATCCCTCGTCGACACCAGAACTACCATCTGGTCTACCACATAGCATCACTACACTTGGCAATATACCATCACTAACATCACAATACTCATCCAAACTCGAGGGATTTCACACACTACAAGTTCCCTGGTTTCATCTCAGCCTTCCTTGATTCGAGTACAGATCCTCTGCTTTCAGTAGTACGGGCCCATACTACCTTCCACATCTATCCGTACTTTCCTCAAGAACTGCCTTGACTCCACCAAGTCCCTTCTACTACCACTGCTGTTCTCATGCTAATCTCATCCTAGGCTTGCCCTAGGGAAATCTCTGACTCTACGCAAACCAGTCCTCAGCTGCTGAAGGCCTCCTTGTAATGCCAATTAGTCATCACCTGAATACCATCACATGTGACGAGGCTCAGATAATCCTTTGAGTAAAAGACTCGTCCCTACAACGGTTAGAATCAAACGAGAGCTGCGCAATAGGGCCAAATCCAGCACTCTGAGATTATTCAACCCTGATCACATGTGACGTGACGTATTTACCTAATGGTTAACTCCCATCACTCAGAGTCCCACAAAGCACAAAGCAAGCAGCATTCAGACACAGGAAACTACTCAAGCAATTCTATCCTCATAACAAGAAATTGCACTAGCATACAATGCTAAGCTCATACTATCAGGCATAACCTAAACATGCTATCCTACTGCTGTCTACTCAATACTAGCATGCAATTTTCATAAAGCTGAAACACATATAGCAGGCACATAAGGCATCCTCCTAGATCCTTAGTCCTATTCTAGCATGTTGTACTACTGAAACTGGAACTGATAATCATAACATAATCTTGTATGGGTAATTTGGGAGTACTTACTTGAGCTCGGCTAATCGCATGCACCACACCATTTTCTCTTTTTCAAAAACTCTTTTCTTTCTAAGTTTTCTTTTTCATAAATTCTTTCAAAAACATTTTTCTTTTGAAAATCTTTTTACCATTTCCTTAGTTTGAGTCCAGTCACACCCGAGAGTGTGCCTGAATCCCTCAAACCAAGGTTCTGATACCAACTTGTAACATCCCAAAATACGACCCGAAATTTTTTTTGTTTTAATATTACTAAAAATCACATCATCGAATGTCATATGTACTAAGAACCATAAAATGAGTAACTCAGAAGTCAAAGTAACTGTGTCAAAACAAACACTGTATCAATCATATCAAAATATCTGAATAAAACTCCCAAGATAAAACTGAAGTTGTGGTGTATGCGATGCCATCATCTCGAGCTCTTCCCTTTGCTAACGGAAGTACCTGAAACCAAAACTGAAACTGTAAGCACGAAGCTTAGTGAGCTCCCCCAAACTACCACATTCCATACAATAACATATAAATCAACTACTGGGCCTTGCCCACTGCATCAGACCGAAGTCCGGAAACTGCATCGGACCGAAGTCCGGAACTGACCAGGACCTTGCCCTCTGCATCGAACCGAAGTCCGGAAACTGCATCAGACCGAAGTCCGGAACTAACCAGGGCCTTGCCCTCTGCATCGGACCGAAGTCCGGAACTAACCAGGGCCTTGCCCTCTGCATCGGACCGAAGTCCGGAACTGACTAAACATAGCATAGCATAATCATAACTATTAGCATAAGCACATATATTGCATACTGCATCGGACCGAAGTCCGGAACACATAACACATAACCATGCCTGAATCACACCATTTTCTCTTTTTCAAAAACTCTTTTCTTTCTAAGTTTTCTTTTTCATAAATTCTTTCAACAACATTTTTCTTTTGAAAATCTTTTTACCATTTCCTTAGTTTGAGTCCAGTCACACCCGAGAGTGTGCCTGAATCCCTCAAACCAAGGTTCTGATACCAACTTGTAACATCCCAAAATACGACCCGAAAATTTTTTTGTTTTAATATTACTAAAAATCACATCATCGAATGTCATATGTACTAAGAACCATAAAATGAGTAACTCAGAAGTCAAAGTAACTGTGTCAAAACAAACACTGTATCAATCATATCAAAATATCTAAATAAAACTCCCAAGATAAAACTGAAGTTGTGGTGTATGCGATGCCATCATCCCGAGCTCTTCCCTTTGCTAACGGAAGTACCTGAAACCAAAACTGAAACTGTAAGCACGAAGCTTAGTGAGCTCCCCCAAACTACCACATTCCATACAATAACATATAAATCAACTACTGGGCCTTGCCCACTGCATCGGACCGAAGTCCGGAAACTGCATCGGACCGAAGTCCGGAACTGACCAGGACCTTGCCCTCTGCATCGAACCGGAGTCCGAAAACTGCATCGGACCGAAGTCCGGAACTAACCAGGGCCTTGCCCTCTACATCGGACCGAAGTCTGGAACTAACCAGGGCCTTGCCCTCTGCATCGGACCGAAGTCCGGAACTGACTAAACATAGCATAGCATAATCATAACTACTAGCATAAGCACATATATTGCATACTGCATCGGACCGAAGTCCGGAACACATAACACATAACCATGCCTGAATCACAAAGACATCAAGCATACTGAACTACTGCATCGGACCGAAGTCCGGAACTACTGCTAACTAAACGGGTCGGCATTGTGGTCGTAGACCCGTTCCTACTGGAAGGAAACTCACCTCGTAATGATGGCTGTTGAGATGCTAAATCTGAAACTGTCTGACTGCTGCTCCGGAACTCCCCGGCTACAAATCCCATAAGCACTAAATCAGATACTGATAACTACTCTCAGGGTAAAATGACTATTTTACCCCTGGTCAAAGTCAACATCCTGGTCAAAATCAACTTTCAGTTGACCGGACTCGCCGAGTTGGACCGCCAACTCGCCGAGTCCCTTTCATCCTTTCTAATTCTCTACCCGCTTCTACTCGTCGAGTTTGGCAAAGGCTCGACGAGTTCTTCTTCGATACTAACATTTAGTTCATCTTCATCTGACTCGCCGAGTTGTATGAACAACTCGTCGATTCCTCCTTCATCCTATGAATTAGATCAGTCCTTGACTCGCCGAGTTGTATGAACAACTCGTCAAGTCTGTCCACTACTAGATCTGAGCCTTAACTCACCGAGTCCATTACCTACTCACTGATTCCACCTTAAACTCTCAGATGGGGAAAATCAGGGACTCACGACTCGACTCGTCGAGTCTGAAGAACAACTCGCCGAGTCCCATGCATGCCATTACTAAACAGTCGATTTTGCTCGAATCCAGTGCATTCCATTCATAGATCTGGGTTCATAGGGTTGGTTTTTCATGTAAAGTTTCTAACTTTACGTGCATGCATGCTAAAATGAAGCTCAAATACCCAAAATAGGCTAAAGGAAGAGATCTAAGCTTGGCTCAATAAAGGTGGCAACCTTGAGCTTAAGAGGCTCTGGAAAGCTTAGATTTGAAGTCCATTCATCATATTAACTCTTAGTTCGGCCTTAAAGTCTAGAAAGGGCTCAAAATCAGCAAGAGCAAACTTCTCAAGAGATCTAATTGATAATAAGCAAAGATTCGAGCTTGATACCTCAAAGGGGACTGAAATGCAACCAGAAGTCCGGATCTACTTGCTCCCCTTGAATACTTCTCTTCTCTCTTCTTCCCCAAATCCCCAAGATGCACTAAAACCTTCACAAGTGAGAAAATGCTCCAAAAATGCTTTAAGAACGGCTAGGGTTTCGTATGGGACTCTTTGTGGGTGAGGGAGGCTGGTCTTGGGGCACATAAGATGTTTAAATAGGGTGCAAACCCTTGGAATTAGGGTTTCATCCAGACTGGCTGACTCGCCAAGTCCGGGAATATGGACTCGCCGAGTCGCCAACTTAAATTGCGTGCAAATCCCGCCTCTACTCGACGAGTCGGGCTACTGACTCGTCGAGTACCCCTTGAGAAATGAAAATTACTTTATTTAAATCACATACCAGAAATGGGGCGTTACATCATGTGTATTTATATGCTAATTTAATGTAAACTTAATATTTATTTTGTATGTGGAAGATTAATGATCCATGATACACTTATTTGCACTAATATATCCAACCAAGTTTAAATGAAAATAAACTTAATGTAACGGCTAGATATCTATGAAAAAAACTACTATTGTGGCATCTCTAAACAAATTGTCAATCATAAGCATCAATATGATGGAAAATGTTCATGAAACTCACCAAATCGAACAATGAATTTGGTTCGAATTTAAGTGGATAATTATAATACACCAAATTAGAAATGGTTGTCATATTGAAATAAGTAGAAATAAAAACATGATTCCACCCGTTTTTATTGTTCAATTCGTTATAAACCTTGTTTCACAAAAGCACTTGGGAAATAAGATACAAAACAAAAAAAAACATTCTAGTTAGAGTTTAGACAATAAGTTGAATGCAAATACAACCATTTCCCGTCAAAATTCTGCATAGACATTGAGTTGAATGCAAATGCAACCATTTCCTGTCAAAATTTTGCATAGGCAATTGATCCTAAGCTATCATCCAAGTAAGGATATTATATGTTTGATAGGTTACACTTGTTCTCACATGTTTGATTATCAATTGTATCCAAAGTATTAAAAACAGGATACCATATATCGGAATAAAGCCATAAAAAAGTGAGATGTATCTATTGATTTTCAATTGTACAGTTGTAACATCCTAAACTTTAGATAAATGATTATATGATTTATATCCACCAAGACTCTAACCAATATCTAAATGTTACGAAGGATAGAATCCGGCTTCCGGTTAGATACAATAACTAAGGGATGCCCTATGAACCTAAATAAACAGTTTGCAAAAATTCCTAATTAGTTTAAATCGAAATAAATGCCAAAATGATTAAAAAAATCATGAAATATATTTGTTGTCTTTGATAAGGGTATTTGTTTGTTAAAAAAAATTGAAAAAGATACATTAATTTTTATTTTTAATTAATAAGGAATTAAAAGAAACAGAAAATGGAAATGGAAAATAATATACACAGGTTGTTTGTGGGGGCCAATATAAGCAAATACATCCTGTCACACCCCCAAACCGGAACGGCGGAAACGTTTGGGGGCGGAGGACTTCATGTACAGTATCATAACAATGCACAATAGTAAAACAAGCAAAAACATCAATTGCATTAATAGAATAGTTAATACATGTGTGTTGTGTGAATAGTTGTATGACACCAAAAATGTATAACAAAAATAAAAGACGAGTCTTGAACATGCTCCGTCTTCTCAAAATCTGATCCAGTATACCTGTCTATTGGTTCCCTGAGAATACAAGTTATTTTGAAAGAGAGTATCAACATTTAAGTTGGTGACTTCATAAGTATTTTTGTGTCAAGTGTTTGCATTTGTTTCATGAAAATGTTTGTATTTGTTTAGTGAAAATATTTGTATCTGTCTAGTGAAAATGTTTGTATCTGTCTAGTGAAAATATTTGTATACTTCCCAGAAAATCCTATATTTTCTGCTTAAATGAAAAGTAGTTGTCTACCCAAGACCAAACTGTTTGTATGTTCTGCTCTCTTGAAAATAGTGTAAAATGTATGTTTGTACTTGAAATAGTATAAATTGCATGTTTTCCATATTTGTAAAACTATCTTTACTAGACAAATAGTATGCATTTCTCATGTGAGAATATCACTGTATGAATGTAATGGAAAATGAAGGTTTATAGTAATATTGTATAAAATACACTATTGATGCATTAACTACCTTGAAACCAAACTGGTTAATTAAGGTTAAAATGTGATTAGGTTATAACCATGCTTGATTGACTATTATAAAACAAGACATTCTTCAGATGTCGAAAATGATATGACATTTGTCAACCATAGACCTGCAGCTCCCACTGTAGCTAGCAACAAGGTGTGGGATGGTCAATCCCGTATAGATCTATACACAAACTCACGTTCCCCCTCTAGGAGACTATGGTTACAAAACGTGACATAGCAAGAATATTACTATGCCAAGAAATAGTATCTCACATTTTAGTTATCTTGTTCTTGTTATAGTATGTAAGTTCCTTCTTGTTCTTGTAAATGAATAGTATACTTTGTAATGAATAGTAATAGTATATATGTATTGATTCATGTATGTTTCTCTGTTCTAGTAAATAGTATGTATTGATCCTCTAAACTATACCTATTATAGTTTACTAGTATGTTTATTTGAACTGTTACTGATTTGGAGAAAAGACTCAATTGCCCAACATATGCAACTGAGTTAAGTATCTTCTTTGAAAATGGGGTTTAATATTCATGCATATATTTAGCAAGTATAACTATGATTTAACTGACAGTCGGACTAGTGATCCTACCCTAAGCCCACAACCAAACAAGGAACATGAGTTACGGTATTTAGCAATAGTCCTAAGTCTTTTAAAGCATACTTATACATAAATGTGTACACAAATATGATTTTGATATAAACAAAAATCTAAAAATAGATTAAAAGAGTTTTAAAGTGATTTTAACAACATTTAAGCATAAGAAATCCTTTTGTTTGTTTGTTTCCACATGTAATTGATAAACACAATTATATTGTGTTCTACTTGTATTCCCCCCCCCCCCCCAAAAAAAAGCATTTAAAAAGTTAAATTGTAGGGATATGAACTCACCTTAAGTGAGTGTTTCGATTGAATGTTCGATATAGGATGATTGTTTCCACTAGTGAAGTCCTGAGGCAAAACAAGTCCTAAAAATGCATTTTATGTAATATAATGTATGCAATTAGTGAATATAAACATAAGAATGATAAGGAATTGGACCAATCTGTAAGTTTAACTTACAAATAAGAGTGTTAGAAGCAAAATGGAAGGTTGCTAGGTGTTTACGGCCAGCCCCAAGAGCTCACGGCCCAAGGAGATCTTGGTGTTCTTGAGTTTATGGTTGATGTTCTTGAAGAAATGAAGGAGATTCAAGGGTTTACGGTTGAGTGTTCTTGAGGAAATGAAGAACACTTGAAGATCCAAGCAAGATCCTAAGAAGATTCAAAGGATTGAAGGATGATAGTTGAGAGAGAAAAGGTGTTTACGGTTGGTCTTCTTGAGAGAGAAGGGATGTGTTTCCATCTGGAAATGAAGAAGTGAGGAGGAGTTCACGGTTCAGCCGCTATATAGGGTCAGAACTAATAGGACACCTTCGTTGGTTACCACACCGAATTGATAAGTCCGAGATATCTCAGCTGTGAGCCGAGGGTTTACGGATACGAACCCTTTCCGGTCCGAGGGTTTACTGCCCAAGCAAGGGTCTGCGGCTCGGACAAGGTTCTCGGTTCCAAATGTTTTCCTCCTTAAACACACAACACCTTTGAATACAAGGTCTATACACCTAAAACTCATTAATTTAACCATATTAAGATAATTAAAGAAATAAGTTTGACCTTTATTTGATGTGTTTGACTTTTGTTGACCAAGATTGAGTTTTAAAAGATTTGAAATTATGGGTTGCCACATCATCCCCCCCGTTAGAGGGAATTTCGTCCCGAAATTAAGTCTAAGAGATACACATGGACTAAGGGAAAAGATGAGGATACTTATGTTTCATTTGATCCTTCCGTTCCCAAGTGAATTCAGGTCCTCGCTTTGCGTTCCAGCGAACCTTCACTATCGGGATACAACTTTGTTTGGTTTGCTTGACTTCCCTATCCATGATCTCTACCGGTTCTTCCACGAAGTTGAGACTCTCATTGATCTCGATTTCATCGAGTGGGATAACAAGAGTCTCATAAGATAGACACTTCTTTAGGTTGGACACGTGGAAGGTAGGGTGTACGTTGCTAAGTTCTTGAGGTAGTCGGAGTTTGTAAGATGCAGGGCCAATTCTAGCGAGAATCTCAAAATGCCCAATGTACCTTGGATTTAGTTTGCCACGCTTTCCGAAGCTTATCAAGCCCTTCCAGGGTGAGACCTTCAATAGAACAAGGTCACCAACCTGAAATTCCAAAGGTTTCCGTCTTTTGTCAGCGTAGCTTTTCTGTCTGTCTGTAGAGGCTTTCAATCATTCACGAATCTGAACAATCTTTTCTGTCGTTTACCGGATGATTTCCGGACCAGTGAGAGTGCTGTCAGGAACTTGTCCTTTAGCTAGTTGCGTGTCACCCACTTCAGCACAGCACAGAGGGGATCTGCACTTCCGGACATAGAGGACTTCAAATGGAGCAACTTTGATACTAGTATGGTAGCTGTTGTTGTATGAAAACTCAAACAATGGTAAATGGATATCCCATGCTTTACCAAAGTCTATCACACAAGCTCTCAGCATATCTTCCAACGTCTGTATCATCCTCTTACTCTGTCCATTAGTTCGTGGGTGGTAAGCTGTACTCATGTCCAACCTAGTTCCCAGGGATTTTTGTAGCGACTGCCAGAATGTTGAGGTGAATCTACTATCTCTATCGGAGATAATAGATATGGGAACACCATGCAGTCGTATGATCTCCCTAATGTATGTTCTTGTTAGTTTCTCCATCTTGTCGGTTTCTTTGATTGGTAGGAAGTGTGCGGACTTAGTTAACCTGTCAACGATCACCCAAATGGTATCGAGACCACCCGTTTTCTTGGGCAACTTGGTTATAAAATCCATTGTAATCCACTCCCACTTCCACTCAGGTATCTCCGGTTGTTGTAGTAAACCTGAGGGCTTTTCGTATTCGACCTTAACCTTGGCGCAAGTAAGACACTTGCCCACGAAGGTAGCAATATCTGCTTTCATGTTAGGCCACCAATATAACTTTTTGAGATTTAGATACATCTTGTATGAACCTGGATGAACGAAATATCGAGTATTGTGTGCTTCGTTCATGACAACGTCTCTGAAACCACCGAGTTTTGGTGTCCAGATCCGATCCATGTGGTATAAGGCTCTGTCACCCTTGACTTCTAAGTTCTTATCCATCCCTCTCAGGGTTTCACATGCCACATTTTCAGGTTACAAGGCTTCCTGCTGAGCCTCGTTAATTTGTGTGGACAGATGTGAATGGATTGTCATAGTCAATGCCTTAACTCTACGACCTGAGTATTCTTTCCGACTTAGGGCGTCAGCTACTACATTGACTGTACCGGGATGATAATGAATTTCGCATTCGTAGTAATTTAGTAGCTCGACCCACCATCGTTGTCTCATGTTGAGCTCCTTCTGGTCGAATATATGTTGGAGGCTTTTGTGGTCTGTAAAGATAGTGTTTTTTGTACCATACAGGTAGTGTCTCCAGATCTTCAGAGCAAATACCACTGCTCCTAAATCAAGATCATGTGTAGTGTAGTTGAATTCGTGTGTCTTAAGCTGTCTTTAGGCATAGACAATGACCATTCCCCGTTGCATAAGAACACAGCCAAGTCCTTGGTTGGATGCATTGCAGTATACCACAAAGTCTTCTATCCCTTATGGGAGGGATAATATAGGTGCGCTGCATAAGGCTTGCTTCAGCGTGTGGAACACCTTTTCTTGTTTCTCTTCCCAGTCAAAGGTCACACCTTTCTGGGTAAATTTGGTAAGTGGTTTCGCGATCCTTGATTAGTTCTGAATGAATTTGCGATAGTAGCCGGCGAGGCCTAAGAATTGACGGATTTCCGTAGGTGTCCTTGGTGCCGACTAGTTCTCGATGACCATGATTTTGAAAGGGTCCACGTGATTCCTTCTTCGCTAACCACGTGACCCAAGAATTCGACTCTTCGAATCCAAAATTCGCATTTAGAGAACTTCGCATAAAGCTTCTCTGCTCGAAGTGTTTCCAAAATCTGTCGTAAGTGTTGACTATGTTCCTCCTTACTGCTTGAATAGATAAGTATGTCATCGATGAATACTATCATGAACTTGTCTAAGTAAGGACAGCACACCCGATTCATTAAGTCCATGAACACCGCGGGTGCATTGGTTAATCCGAAAGGCATCACTACAAACTTGTAGTGACCATAACGAGTTCGGAAGGCTGTTTTGGGAACATCTTCCTCTAAACTCGTAACTGGTGATACCCGGACCTTAAGTCAATCTTTGAAAAGTAGTTTGCTCCTTGAAGTTGGTCGAACAAGTCGTCTATACGTGGTAGAGGGTATCGGTTCTTAATGGTAAGTTTGTTTAACTCGCGATAGTCGATGCACATACGGAACAATCCATATTTCTTCTTTACGAACAAGACCGGTGCTCCCCAAGGTGAGAAGCTTGGTCTAATAAATCCCTTGCTGAGAAGTTCGTTCAGTTGACTGGATAGTTCCTGCATCTCAGCTGGTGCTAGTCGGTAAGGCGATTTGGCTACAGGGATACGTCCTGGAATTAAGTCGATTCTGAACTCGACGTGACGTTGTGGTGGTAATCCTGGAAGATCTTCAGGAAAGTCGTGGACTTCTGAGATGTTCTTTATGTCATTCACCTTTTGGTTCACATCAACCACATGAGCAAGGAACGCATCATATTCCTTTCGTATCTGGGCTTGAATACTTGAGATGATTCGAAGGTTCGTGCTTGGTTTGTCGCCATAGATAACTAGGGTTTCACTATTAGGTAAATTAAGACGAACGGCTTTCTCAAAACACATGATGTCAGCACGATGAAGACTCAACCAATCCATGCCGATAATGACGTCAAAACTTTTAATTAAGACAGTGTAACACCCATAAAATCATGTCAAATTTAAACTTTTTCAAAACACTTAAAACCATTTATCATTACAAAGTTTGTTTTCAAAATGTAACATATCAGAGTTTTCCCAGAAACATAAACAAAATAGGAGGAGCTGTACGATCACACCTTCGCCTTGCCGCGATCCCCTGATGTACCTGAAACAATAAACTGAAACGGTAAGCCCGAAAGCTTAGTGAGTTCCCCCAAAATACCCATACCCACAACAATACGCATATAATCATAAACAGCATACTATGGGTCTAGTCAACCATCGGGTTGGAATACCCCAGTCCTGTCACACCCCCGGACCAGACGGCGGAAACGTCCGGAGGCGGGTGACTTCATTGAGTAGTATCATAACAATTGAATATAAATGAAACAGAGCAATCCAAACATCATACATTGAGATAACAAACTTACATTGTTTACATATTGTATTTTTTCTTCGAGTTACACAAAAGAGACATAAGTAGAAAATTCCAAGCTACAGCTAAATAGTCCTGCATCCGCGTCCCTTGTTACCTGCTTACTAGATCTCTGAGAAAACAAGTCGTTTTGAAAAGCGTCAACTAAAAAGTTGGTGAGTTCATAAGCATTTTTTTATAAAATCGTTTACACTTGTTTAGAATCGTTCTTATTGTACTTTCAGAAAATCCGATATTTTCTATGAAATCGTTTGAAGTCTTGCCTTGAAAATCATGGATATATGTGTGCATGTCATTACTTTTATTCATCCTTATAAGGAGTGATTTTGAAAAGTAGTGTGATTTGTAAAAGCGAGTTGTGTACGAGAATAGTTCTTTTGAATAGTAATAGTCAACCGTTTCCAAAAAAATCCCTTATTTTCAAAAAGTGAATATGGTTGAAAATCTTTTTCTTCTTATCGAGTAAAATTGAGTGTGCGTTCTAGTTTATCGTTATCGAAATCGTAGAAAATCGTTTTCTCCAGAAAATCCTATATTTTCTGCTATAAAATATTCGTAAGTTCTAGTTCCAACTATGTATATGTGTGGGTTAGTTTATCGTTTTCAAAATCGTTTACAAACGTTTTCCATAGGGTCGTACGCTTTTTAATTTGTAAAATAGCAGTATTACGACTCTATACTGGTTAGGAGAAAGAATCAATATGGCAATTGTGGACGTTCTACGCTATGAAAAAGCATAGTCAACGCAACAAATGCGTACCATCACTTATCATGTATAGGACGGTCGACACAACGTGCCAAAATTTATTTATGAGGTTTTCCTTACATAAATTTCTAGTTAATATAACATATTCTAGTGAGTCGTTATAATCATACTAATCTGACGGAGTGCCTGTTTTGGCGTTTCTCAGGCGCCCTCGGTTTGGAAATGACATTTGTCAACCTAGACTGGCATGTCTAGCTGTAGCGAACAGCGAATGTGCGGGGTGTCAACCCCGTATAGATCTATACACAAATTCCCGCTCTCCCTCCAGGAGACTCTGACTATAACTCTTTACAGGACTTTAGACGTACACTAATATTTTTATATTTAGGTACTTTTGAGATTTGTCTAACTAGAATATTAACAACCTTTTGAGCAATCGTTAGAGATCCATTATTTGTTAGGTAAATAATGAAATTCGTACTCATTGAATAGAAATATCGTTCTCGTTCCATATCGTTAATTGTGCTCGTTAAGTGGGTGCTCGTGTTCATTCCTTTTCGTTTATTGAAAAATAAGTCATTTTAGTCAAGAGAAAAAGTGTCAAGTTATAATATGTATAAATTTATAACTGCCGGCTATTTTATGACATATAGAACATTACTTATGTTCTTTGAGGTTTTACGACAGCAGTTTATGAAATGCAAATATTTCTGTCATAAAGGCTCTATTGGTATATTTTCTTGACGCAAACTTTTATATCGAATATTTATAAAATACTCCCTGATAGTTTGCAAATAGTCACAAAGTTTCCATTTTTGAAAATTACTAGAAATAGTGTAAACTTATCAAGGTCCCTTTTTATAACTTTTATCTCTAGACATGAAAGCATGGATAAAGGGGTTAAGTTGGACACACCCAGTAGCTGGGAGGCGCTTTTGTACACAAAGTATCCTCTGTTCTTTATGAAGTTGTGAAATCTTACATTCATGAGAATATTACAAAAATAATAAATTAATAATATTTCACACACACATACAAACATACGTATACATGCAATTATTCAAGTATTTAGGCAAGATTTGACTTGTACTCTCCCCCAAAAACATTAAAACATTGAAAAAGGTGGGGTATGAAGCTTACCTTGAGGTGGTTGAGGAGTTATTTGGAGTTATGGAGTGAAAATCTCAAGCTTAAACTTTTGGCTGAGATGAGGAACTTCTCTGGGAAGAATGTTATCCTAAAGGTGATTTCTCATATATTATTATGAATAAAATAATATGGATTCATCTAGATATTTATATAAAATGTTAGATGAGTGGACAACTTACTTTAAAATTTCCAGGAAGAAGTTGAGAAATCTTGCTTTCAGCAAGATCCTTGATTTTTGCTCTTGGGAGGAGTAGGTGAGAGAATAGGAGAAAAGTGAGAGGGAAAGGTGAAGAGTCCTAATTTCCTTCTACTGTCGTGCTTAAGAGTAAGAAAAAGGGAGGGAATCTTTGGTGCATGAGGATCTGATGGTCCAAGCTTTGTTATTTGGTGGGTAAAGCATGGGATACTGTGATTTGCATGGGAAATGAGAATTTCATCAAATCACAAAGTCAACCTCTTTGTCCTTATCTTGATTTAGGATAGGATCTTCCTAAATCCTAAACTTTTATTTTATGGAAATATGATTTAAATAATTAAATTTGGCATAAAATAGAGGTTTTAGGGGTCTTAGTTAAGAAAAACACGAGTTTGGTGGGATTCCCGATGTCAAAATGCCTTAAAATGATGAAAAGGTCTAAAATAGTCCAAAATCCGGAGCTAAAAGGTGAATTTCGGAGTCATAGGGTGATTTCCGAAGCTCTAAATCAAAATTCCGGAGCCATTCAGCAAGATCCGATGTCAATATGAGACGTCCGGAGCACTTTCTCGGATTCCGAAGTCAGGAGGCGGATCCGGGGCGAAGTCAGTAGTTTCCGAACCGAAGCGGGGCGAGGCTAGATCTTCCGGAGCTGCGAACTAATCCGGATGAGAGGCTTCCGAGATGCAAGGTTCCGTAGCAAGATTTCACCATTCCGGAGCACGCTAGATCCGAAGCAAATAGGGGAGTTCCGAAGGTGACTAGGGTATTCCGACCAAGAGGGTTCCGGACCAAGAGGGTTCCGACCAAGAGGTTCCGGACCAAGAGGTTTCGGACCAAGAGGGTCCTTTTGGGTTTCCTCTTCCGGTTTTGAGCTGTTTTCGACTGAGGAAGGTACTTAGAGAGATTTGAGATATGTGGAGAGATTTGGGAGAGATTTCACATACTTGGAGAGATTTGGGAGAGATTTCACATACTTGGAGAGATTTGGGAGAGATTCGATATACATGGAGAGATTTCACATACTTGGAGAGATTTGGGAGAGATTTCACATACTTGAAGAGATTTGGGAGAGATTTCACATTCTTGGAGAGATTTTGGAGAGATTCGATATACTTGGAGAGATTTCACATACTTGGAGAGATTTGGGAGAGCTTTTACATACTTGAAGAGATTTGGGAGAGATTTCACATTCTTGGAGAGATTTTGGAGAGATTCGATATACTTGGCGAGATTTCACATACTTGGAGAGATTTGGGAGAGATTTGCATTCTAACTCTACATAGCTCATTAGATACTCGTATTGTACACTTAGAAGTGTTAGCACAAGTCTCACAATAGTCCTTGCTTACTTGAGGACGAAATTTCCTAGCCAAAAAGGCTAGTTGTGACATCATCCCCCCGTTAGAGGGAATTTCGTCCCAAAATTCTTTCGAAAGATAAGGTCATGAATGCGGAAATAGATGAGGGTACCTTTGAGTTATTTGATCTTTGCGTTCCCAAGTGAATACCAGCTCGCGCCTAGCGTGTAACATCCCCCATTTCACAGCCAGAAAAGACCGATTTGTTTATGCTTTGTTTTAATATCAGAGTACTTCTTTTATTAAAAGTGTTGCGGAATTTGTTCCCAGAAAACATGATAAGTACTTTATCAAATCATTTCCAAAGAAATGTATTTTATTGGTTTAAAACATTTGGGATGTCATCGTCAATATAGAAACATAAACAGAACTTACATTAATTTACACTAGTGATCTACATCTCCTTTAATCTCTCAGTGTAAAGTAGCTTTGTATCGATACCTGTGATACAAATAGACTGAGTGGGCCAGGTTGGGAAACCTAGTGAGTACATAAGGTTTTCAACCCACAATAATATAATTATTATGTTTAAACATCAACCAATCAACCCAATTATCCATCCCCATTATCTTATTTATCTATTAAGGATTTGCCCTAAGAATTATCTATCACTCATTCCTAAGGATTCATCCTAAGGAATAGGCACGAAGGCACATTATCGCCAGGGTTTATCTAATAGGCACGAAGTCACATCGTCGCCAAGGTTTATACAACAAGCACTAAGTCCATAGCTGCCAGGATTTATCTAATAGGCACGAAGTCACATCGTCGCCAAGGTTTATACAACAGACACTAAGTCCATAACTGCCAGGGTTTATCTAATAGGCACGAAGTCACATCGTCGCCAAGGTTTATACAACAGGCCCTAAGTCCATAGCTGCCAGCGTTTATTTAATAGGCACGAAGTCACATCGTCGCCAAGGTTTATACAACATGCACTAAGTCCATAGCTGCCAGGGTTTATCTAATAGGCACGAAGTCACATCGTCGCTAAGGTTTATACAACAGGCACTAAGTCCATAGCTGTCAGGGTTTATCTAATAGGCACGAAGTCACATCGTCGCCAAGGTTTATACAATAGGCACTAAGTCCATAGCTGCCAACGTTTATCTAATAGGCACTAAGTCCATAGCTTCCAGGGTTCTTAAATTACAACTGGTGAACACATAATTCAAAAATACCTAATCCATACTCCCAGATCTAAAACTAACCTCTCTACATGATCCATACTCCCACATCTGGTATGTATGATCCATACTCCCGGATCAATAACTAATAACGATGTCTATACCCTACTAGATGACTAGATCATCTTAAACATCGAGACCTCTCATCAATTTTTATTTCATCACAGATCATCTAATTCATCTACCCATATTTTACCCAACATATTTGTAGATATAAAATACATATACAATTTAAATCAATTAAAACATGTACAAAATCGATCATCCAACATAGACAGCAAGTATTCAGATAATATGCACACATAGCACGTAATTTTATATAAAATACTTCATATCTATGTGTAAGATGAAAATAATATGCACTCGCCTTAGTAGCATGAGTTGACAGAATCTAACTAAAAACGGTCAGCGGTTCGTGATCGCCAGGCTCGGGACACGAAACGCCTTCAGCAAACGAGGGTGAGAGAAAAGAAATGGTGTAAGGAATGAAAGGGATGAACTTGCTATTTATAGGCTATTCTGGGCCCATTCACGTCGTGAACATGATAGGTTCACGTCGTGAACTTTCATGAGTCATCCCGTAGCTTTAACATGTGTTTTCTAGCCCCGATTAGTGTCCCTGACACATTTCACGTCGTGAACTTCATGTTCACGTCGTGACTTAAGGCGGCTTGGGTTTCAGCCACGTGTCATGCTCTCAACAGCTGCATCTTCGGAAGGCCATAACTTTTGCATACGTGCTCCGTTTTTGACATTCTTTATATCCACGCGAAGGTGGAGACGTACTATACAACTTTCATTTAGAAACCTAAGGCTAAAAAGTATTCTATCATAAACTCACTTTTTACGATTCCCGGTGTCGTGCCGGTTTTGTTGCGAAACTTCGACAGGTCATAACTTCTTCGTTATAACTCGGATTTCAGCGTTCTTTATATGTACGGAAACCTTGTGACATATACTACAACTTAGTTAAGATTATTTATTCTAAAAAGTCCTCTATTAAAAAGTCATTTTTGACGTTTATCGTCTCTAAATTGACTAGCCCGAATCTGCGGGCGTTACAATTATCTCCCTCTTAGGATGATTACGTCCCAGAATCGTCAACAAAACAAGGCTTATATAATGACTCCATGCATTATCTCTTCATCTTAGGTAATAACCGTAACTTCTATGTTACTTTGAATGAGTATCTAACTCTTGGACTTCTTGACTGCAGGCGGTGCTCAATCTTGCACCCGCTCTCTATCTCGCGTTGGACTTTCAATCGTAACCTTCGAGTTAAAAAAATAAATCCTTATTGAAGACTCCTTATTCTTATTAAAAGACTTAAGATAAGTTCTTTCCTTTATTTATCGTAATAGACCAATGGGTCATGTTCTAACGACTTCTCTTCCTATGATGCAACGCTTAGACTCAGGTCTCTTAGAGTCAAATTCCAGAATGGAATATACCTTCCTTCATATTATAATATGATATAATCACTTTCTAGCATGTAGCACTTCTAGCTTTAAGTTTCTTACATTAACAGTGATCACAACACTTCTATTGATCGCTTCGATTATCTCTCACTTCAATCTTCTGGCTTAAGTCGGATGTTACATCGATCTTGGTTCTATGAACCATGTAACATACTCGTCTTTGTCGGACTCGATTTGATATGACCAGTAGGGTCGGAATATCAATAATCTTCTTAGTCATTACCGAAACGATGGTAACGACAGACTTGAACAAAACAGAATCAATTACTAGCTTCTTGGTAACCTTGTGACCTTCCCTGATCCAAGTATGAGTCTTGTGCTTCCGATAGTATATGCATCTACTACCTTTCACACCTACTCATACTCGTCCCAAGTATTGTCTCCCAGTCCCCAAGTTCTTATTTTCTAAAATCACAAAACAATTTAATACATACGAGTGTGTCCAAATAATCATAAAATTTTCCTAGACTCTACTAGGACTTCTTCCATGCGTATCTTCAATCGTCAATTCTGCTTCAACTCGGTTGGTGATGGAAATACTAGATGATAGCAAAACTTTATGTAACGCCCGTAGATCCGGGCTAGTCAATTTAGTGATAATAGGGGTCGAAAACGACTTTTCGAAAAAATATTATTTAGAATAAATAATCTTAACCAAGTTCTAGAATATGTCTGAAGGGTTCTGTACATATAAAGAATGCCAAAATCCGAGTTATAACGAAGAAGTTATGACCCGTCGAAGTTTCGCGACGGAACCGACACGACACCGGAGAGCGTAAATAGTGAATTTATGATAGAGCGACTTTTAGCCTTAGTGAACTAAACGAAAGTCGTAGAATACATTAAACCGAGAGCGTCCATAAAAAGAACGCCCAAATCTGACTTCGTATGAGGAAGTTATGATTTTTCGAAGTTTCGGCTTAGCAGTGTACAGTCCGAAGTTCGAATATTAGAACGAGCGGTTTTTAGCCGACACAACCTAAACGAGAATCGAAGATGTCGTTAATATTAGCGCATCGATAAAAAGACAGACGAAAACGGACGTCGGATGAAGAAGTTATGAATTTTTAACGGACCATTCCTGTCCCGGTCTGTTAAAAATATATAACTTTTAAAATAGATTCAAAATTAGCCAACGGAGTCTAAATGAAAGTTGTAGAGTACGTTCAAACCTACACATGGATATAAAGAACGTCGAAAACGGAGCTCGTATGCGAAAGATACGAATTTTTGAAGTCGGGATGAGAAATTGCGAAGTCTGTTGCAAGAACGATGACGTGGCAAGATCCCAGCCATCCATCGCTGATCTCAGAACTCGCTTCGGATTGCGACACATTGCTGCACTTTATGCCCCGCGTCCAAAACCAGGTACGCCCAGCGTACTTCGGCCTTGTGTGGTCCGAGAGAGAGTCGCGTAGCACCATCCGGAGTTCGCCACCTGGAAGCCTTATCCGACGCTACGCCCAGCGTAGCCTTTCCGAACGCCCAACGTTCCGAGTTCTGAGGGCCTATAAAAGGCAGCGAAGGCTGCCGAGTTCCATGCACCATTTCCTCTTCTCTCTCTAGTTTCTTTCTCTCTCTAAGGGCCCTAACCCCCTCCTAAGCCTAGGTAAACCCCCTAGCACCCGAAGGAAGCCCCGAGGCTCCCGGAGTCCCGAGAAAAAGGGTTTTTCGGTTCGGAAACGCTGCTCCAAGCGAAGCCCGATTTTCTTTAAAATCCGCTGTAAGTAAGCTACGCCTAGGAAATTTTTAATATAGCTTTTAAATAATTATAGTAATGTTATTAGGTCCTTAAAATAATTATTTGGGCTATTATTATGAGTTATATAGAGTGTTGTTTAACGCTTATATAATAATAATAATACCTAGACTATTAATTAGTCTCGGTTAACGTTAGACTAAACCCTAGTGGTAATGATACTAGGTTTTGTCCGAAGAATATTGTGTTGAGAGTAACGAAGTGCTGTTCGAGTGCCGAGTCACCACCTTAACAAGTGAGTGCATAGTTACTTTCATCTTACACATAGATATGAAGTATTTTATATAAATTACGTGCTATGTGTGTATACTGTCTGAATACTTGTTGTCTATGTTGGATGAAACATTTTATACATGTTTTAAATGATCTAAACTGTATATGTATTTTATATCTACAAAATGTGTTGGGTAAAATATGGGTAGATTAGAGGTGAGATAAATGATGAGCGATGAAAGATGAGATAAATGATGAGCGATGAAAGATGAGATGAACGATGAGCGATGATATATGAGTGATAAAATATGGTGCGAAGCGATGACCTAAGCGATGAGCCAAAGCGATGAGCCAAAACGATGAGCCAAAGCGATGCGCCAAATCGATGACCCAAGCGATGGCCCCGTCATCTAGCAGAGTATGGATGACAACCACAGACTATTCTAGACAGTCTAGTGGCACATTAGCAGGCTCGCAACCTGTAGGTGTTGTGAATGCTGTGTTCACCTGGTGTACTCTAAAAACTCATTGACAGGTATTACGAGTGGACTCTCGAAAATGATACTGTTAATAAACGAGATAAACCTTGGCGACTATGCAGACTTAGTGCCGATTCCTTAGGATACTCCTTAGGAATGAATGATCGAGGAATAGCTGAATCTTAGGGTAGACCCTTAAGAGTAAAGAAGATAATGGGGATGGGTAATTGGGTTGATTGTTTGATGTTTAAACATAATCATTATATTATTGTGGGTTGAAAACCCTATGTACTCACCAGGTTTCCCAACCTGACCCACTCCAGATTATTTCTATCACAGGTGTCGATATGAAGCTACTTTACACTGAGAGATTTAAAAGAGATTTAGATCACTAGTGTAAATGAATGTAAGTTCTGTTTATGCTTATGTTTCTGTATTGACAATGACATCCCAAGGTTTTGAAAATGAATAAAAATATATTTCTTCGGAAATGCTTTGATAACATATTTATCATGTTCTTCTGGGAACAAATTCCGCAACATTTTTATTAAAAGAGGTACTCTGATTTTTATAAAGCATAAACAAAATCGATCTTTTCTGGCCGTGAAAATAGGGATGTCACAGTTGGTATCAGAGCATTAGTTTAAGCGAACTAGGAATAAGGATTTATTTCTAGACTTAAACTTAGAATGCTAATTAATGATCGTGAGGAGTGTGTCTAATAAATTTAGGTAATACACGTGAATAGACACGAGCACTAGCTTATTTAGGTAAAAAATGCCTAACATGCTTATATGTGCTAAATGATTTATGATATGCATATTATATGATCGGATCTATGGTCTATTGCCGACCGGATCTGGAAACTTTATGTGTTCAGGTTTCTAAACGTTTAATTACGGTATTAGAACTGACATATAACTTTTGGGAGAGATAAGGGGATTTATACGTCAATCATAGATAAAATATTTCCTATCTTAATTCTCGTCATTACACACCGACTGTCTGCATTGGTGTCTAGATCGAAATGCCAAGAACCTGCAGTGGAGCCGGGAACGCGAATAGGAACAGGAATCAACCACCAGTGATTGAGCAAATACCTGTTGTGGTAGCCGCTCCTGAGCCAATCACGATGGTCGGAGTACAAGCGATGATCCAAATGATGTTGGATCGTCAAATGGAGGAAACAAGGCATTTACTTCAACAAAATCGAGAAGAACTTACGATGCCTATTGAATAGCCCGAGCTGAATGATGGGCAGTCAGAAGGAGGGAACTACAGTGGGACGGTTGGTCAAGCCAACCCACCGATAGTTAGACGAAACAATCAGGATGGAGGAAATGATGGACGTGGATGCAAATACAAGGATTTCATGGCATCCAAACCCCCGAGTCTTTCTGAAGCCCGTCATCGGTGGAAGTTATGGACTGGATCTCCGAGATGGAGATAATGTTTGAGAGTTGTGAGTGTAGCAACAAACAGAAGACCGCCCTTGCGGTTCCTTTGTTAAAGTCTGGAGTACTGAGCTGGTGGAAGCTACTAGCTAACACGATGCCCAAGGGAGAAGCAAGCAAGATGTCTTGGGAAGATTTCCTAGTGCAATTGAAGATGCAGTATTGCTCTGAGCAGGATATTCTAGAGATCAACAATGAATTCCAGAATCTAAAGAAGGGGAGGATGAGTGTCACCGAGTATGCTGCAAGTTTTACGGAGAAGATGAAGCTCGTTCCTTATCTAGTTCCAACTGAGCTCTCCAAGGTCAGCAAGTTTGCCCACGGATTATCAGCGGACGTTGGTCCAATGGTCAATCAAGCAACCACTATGAAAGCCTCCATCTGGGCTGCTAAGAATATGGAGACCCAGATAAGAGAGAAGGGTTTGGAGAAAGCTGAAGTTGGCGAGAAAAGGAAGCATGAAGAATCTTCAAGGTCCAACAAGGAGAGAAAATTCCCGAAGTCTGGAGGAGGGGGAAGTGAAGCAAGATGGTGTGATAAATGCAAGAAGAAACACTTAGGAAAATGTGGCGAAGAGGTGATATGTTTCAAGTGTGGAAAGTCTGGCCATTATGCCAACGAGTGCACATTCAACAAGAAGGTATGTTTCGGATGTAACAAAGAAGGGCATATTTCTAGAGACTGCCTAAAGAAAAACAAAGCAGCAAGGCCAAATGCACCGCCAAAGCCAAGGGCATTTCACAACGCGAGGAATCAAGGATGAGGACTTCATATCCGAAGATCGAGTTATGTAGTAGCCATAGTATCGTATGATGTAGCCTGTTAAAGGCATAGTCCAAGGTGAACTTGAACACCTATGTAATCGTTTCAAGGAATAATATAAAACCTTCATTTTGCTATCTGATGTGTTAAGTTGTTATGTGATTTTCTTGTATGGTGACTTGGAGAAATGCGAGACAATACTTGGGACGAGTATGAGTAGGTGTGAATGGTAGTAGAGGCCTATACTACCGGAAGCACAGGACTCGCACTTGGATCAAGGAAAGTCACAAGGTTACCAAGGCGCTAGTAATTGATATCGTTTTATTCAAGTATGTCGTTACCATTGTTTCGGTAATGACTAAGAAGATGATTGTTATTCTGACCCTAGTGGTCATATCAAATTGAGTCCGACTACGATGAGTATGTTACGTGGTTCAGAGAACCAAGTTCGATGTAGCACCTGACTTATGCCGGAAGAATTAATCAAAGCGATCAATAGAGGTATCGCGACAGTTGCTTGTAGCCAGAAATGCTACCTTTTAAGATGAGATTAGAACAAGAAGGAAAGTATAGTCTGTTCTAGAAGACTCTAAGAGACCTGAGTCTAAGCGTTGCAACATATGATGATAGGTCATTAGAATATGACACATCGTTCCATTGTAGTAATAAAAGAACTTATCTTAAGTTTGTTAAGAAGAAGAAGGAGTCTCCAATAAGGATCGGGAGTATGAATCAAAGGTCATGATTAAAGGTCTAACATGAGACAGAGAGCGGGAGCGAGATCGTGCGCCGCCGGCAGTCAAGGAGTCCAAGAGTTAGATACTCATTCGAAGGAACAAAGAAGTTACGATTATTACCTAGGATGAAGATATAACGTAAGGAGTCATTATACAACCCTGTTTTATTGATGATTCCGGGACGTAATCATCCTAAGGGGGAGATAATTGTAACGCCCGTAGATCCAGGCTAGTCAATTTAGAGATAATAGGGGTCGAAAACGACTTTTCGACAAAAGATTATTTAGAATAAATAATCTTAACCAAGTTGTAGAATATGTCTCAAGGGTTCCGTACATATAAAGAACGCCAAAATCCGAGTTATAACGAAGAAGCTATGACCCGTCGAAGTTTCGCGACGGAACCGGCACAGCACCGGGAAGCGTAAATAGTGAATTTACGATAGAGCGACTTTTAGCCTTATCGAACTAAATGAAAGTCATAGAATACATTAAACCGAGAGCATCCATAAAAAGAACGCCCAAATCTGACTTCGTATGAGCAAGTTATGATTTTTCGAAGTTTCGGCTTAACAGTGTACAACCCGAAGTTCGAATATTAGAACGAGCGGTTTTTAGCCGACACAACCTAAACGAGAATCGAAGATCTCGTTAATAGGAGCGCATCGATAAAAAGACAGACGAAAACGGACGTCGGATGAAGAAGTTATGAATTTTTAACGGACCATTCCTGTCCCGGTCTGTTAAAAATATATAACTTTTAAAATAGATTCAAAATTAGCCAACGGAGTCTAAATGAAAGTTGTAGAGTACGTTCCCACCTATGCATGGATATAAAGAACGTCGAAAACGGAGCTCGTATGCGAAAGATACGAATTTTTGAAGTCGGGATGAGAAATTGTGAAGTCTGTTGCAAGAACGATGACGTGGCAAGATCCCAGCCATCCATCGCTGATCTCAGAACTCGCTTCGGATTGCGACACGTTGCTTCACTTTATGCCCCGCGTCCAAAACCAGGTACGCCCAGCGTACTTCGGCATTGTGTGGTCCGAGAGAGAGCCGCGTAGCACCATCCGGAGTTCGCCACCTGGAAGCCTTATCTGACGCTACGCCCAGCGTAGCCTTTCCGAACGCCCAACGTTCCGAGTTCTGAGGGCCTATAAAAGGCAGCGAAGGCTGTCGAGTTCCATGCACCATTTCCTCTTCTCTCTCTAGTTTCTTTCTCTCTCTAAGGGCCCTAACCCCCTCCTAAGCCTAGGTAAACCCCCTAGCACCCGAAGGAAGCCCCGAGGCTCCCGGAGTCCCGAGAAAAAGGGTTTTTCGGTTCGGAAACGCTGCTCCAAGCGAAGCCCGATTTTCTTTAAAATCCGCTGTAAGTAAGCTACGCCTAGGAAATTTTTAATACAGCTTTTAAATAATTATAGTAATGTTATTAGGTCCTTAAAATAATTATTTGGGCTATTATTATGAGTTATATAGAGTGTTGTTTAACGCTTATATAATAATAATAATACCTAGACTATTAATTAGTCTCGGTTAACGTTAGACTAAACCCTAGTGGTAATGATACTAGGTTTTGTCCGAAGAATATTGTGTTGAGAGTAACGAAGTGCTGTTCGAGTGCCGAGTCACCACCTTAACAAGTGAGTGCATAGTTACTTTCATCTTACACATAGATATGAAGTATTTTATATAAATTACGTGCTATGTGTATATACTGTCTGAATACTTGTTGTCTATGCTGGATGAAACATTTTATACATGTTTTAAATGATCTAAACTGTATATGTATTTTATATCTACAAAATGTGTTGGGTAAAACATGGGTAGATTAGAGGTGAGATAAATGATGAGCGTTGAAAGATGAGATAAATGATGAGCGATGAAAGATGAGATGAACGATGAGCGATGATATATGAGTGATAAAATATGGTACGAAGCGATGACCTAAGAGATGAGCCAAAGCGATGAGCCAAATCGATGAGCCAAACGATGACCCAAGCGATGGCCCCGTCATCTAGCAGAGTATGGATGACAACCACAGACTATTCTAGACAGTCTAGTGGCACACTAGCAGGCTCGCAACCTGTAGGTGTTGTGAACGATGTGTTCACCTGGTGTACTCTAAAAACCCATTGACAGGTATTACGAGTGGACTCTCGAAAATGATACTGTTAATAAACGAGATAAACCCTGGCGACTATGCAGACTTAGTGTCGATTCCTTAGGATACTCCTTAGGAATGAATGATCGAGAAATAGCTGAATCTTAGGGTAGACCCTTAAGAGTAAAGAAGATAATGGGGATGGGTAATTGGGTTGATTATTTGATGTTTAAACATAATAATTATACTATTGTGGGTTGAAAACCCTATGTACTCACCAGGTTTCCCAACCTGACCCACTCCAGCTTATTTCTATCACAGGTTTCGATATGAAGCTACTTTACACTGAGAGATTTAAAAGAGACGTAGATCACTAGTGTAAATGAATGTAAGTTCTGTTTATGCTTATGTTTCTATATTGACAATGACATCCCAAGGTTTTGAAAATGAATAAAAATACATTTCTTCGGAAATGCTTTGATAACATATTTATCATGTTCTTCTGGGAACAAATTCTGCAACATTTTTATTAAAAGAGGTACTCTGATTTTTATAAAGCATAAACAAAATCGGTCTTTTCTGGCTGTGAAAATGGGGATGTCACACTTTAGGAATTACACCAATCGTTCTATCATCCCGCCAATCAAATGTGTACATTCAGATGTACCGTACTCCTCTAGACGTACTTTTATTTTATCAAACGCATTCTAAAGGCAATATACCTCTCTTACGATATCTTCTGATAGGTATCATTCACTATCGTCAGCCTTATTATTTCCTCTATTCTTTCAGTCTGTCATGGTTCGCGTCACTTCCTGAACTTCTGCCATTGTGATAGGTTCAGATGCAGGCGCAACGACCGATGCATGACCCATCACATTCTTCGGCTCAAGTTGTCGTCTTCCTCGGATATTTCCTAGTCTGTATTCACCATGACGTTTTGTACACCCAAGCAGACGTTCGGTGTACCGAGGCAAGAATTTAAGATAGGAAAGATTTTATTTACGATAGACGTATAAATCTCCCTATTACTCCGAAAAGTTACATGCCAGTTCTAATATCGTAATTAAACATTTAGAAATATGAACACATAAAATTTCCAGATCCGGTCGGCAATAGACCATATATCCGAACAAATAATAGCATATAAGGCATCTTTATATCTATAACATAAAACATTTAGCACATAAAAGCAATTTAGGCATCTAATCCTAAAGTAAGCTAGTGCTTGTGTCAATTTAGATGTACTACCTAAAATATATTCGACACTCATCTCACAATCATCGCTTAGCATTCTAAGTTTAAGTCTAGAAATTTCCTACAAATTCCTAGTTCGCTTAAACTAATGCTCTGATACCAACTGTGACATCCCCCATTTCACGGCCAGAAAAGACCGATTTGTTTATGCTTTGTTTTAAAATCAGAGTACTTCTTTTATTAAAAGTGTTGCGGAATTTGTTCCCAGAAAACATGATAAGTACTTTATCAAAGCATTTCCAAAGAAATGCATTTTATTCGTTTTAAAACATTTGGGATGTCATCGTCAATCCAGAAACATAAGCATAAACAGAACTTACATTCATTTACACTAGTGATCTACATCTCCTTTAATCTCTCAGTGTAAAGTAGCTTCGTATCGATACATGTGATACAAATAGACTGAGTGGGTCAGGTTGGGAAACCTGGTGAGCACATAAGGTTTTCAACCCACAATAATATAATTATTATGTTTAAACATCAAACAATCAACCCAATTATCCATCCCCATTATCTTCTTTATCTCTTAAGGATTTGCCCTAAGAATTATCCATCACTCATTCCTAAGGATTCATCCTAAGGAATAGGCACGAAGTCACATCGTCGCCAGGGTTTATCTAATAGGCACGAAGTCACATCGTCGCCAAGGTTTATACAACAGGCACTAAGGCCATAGCTGTCAGGGTTTATCTAATAGGCACGAAGTCACATCGTCGCTAAGGTTTATACAACATGCACTAAGTCCATAGTTGCCAGGGTTTATCTAATAGGCACGAAGTCACATCGTCGCCAAGGTTTATACAACAGGCACTAAGTCCATAGATGTCAGGGTTTATCTAATAGGCACGAAGTCACATTGTCGCCAAGGTTTATACAATATGCACTAAGTCCATAGCTGCCAACGTTTATCTAATAGGCACTAAGTCCATAGCTGCCAGGGTTCTTAAATTACAACTGGTGAACACATAATTCAAAAAGACCTAATCCATACTCCCAGATCTAAAACTAACCTCTCTACCTGATCCATACTCCCGGATCTGGTATGTATGATCCATACTCCCGGATCAATAACTAATAACGATGTCTATACCTTGTTAGATGACTAGATCATCTTAAACATCGAGACCTCTCATCAATTTTTATTTCATCACAGATCATCTAATTCATCTACCCATATTTTACCCAACATATTTGTAGATATAAAACACATATACAGTTTAAATCAATTAAAACATGTATAAAATCGATCATCCAGCATAGACAACAAGTATTCAGATAATATGCACACATAGCACATAATTTTATATAAAATACTTCATATCTATGTGTAAGATGAAAATAATATGCACTCACCTTAGTAGCATGAGTTGACAGAATCTAAATAAAAACGGTCAGTGGTTCGTGAGATCTAGGCTCGGGATGCGAAATGCCTTCAACAAACGAGGGAGAGAGAAAAGAAATGGTGTAAGGAATGAAAGGGCTGAACTTGCTATTTATAGGCTGTTCTAGGCCCATTCACGTCGTGAACATGATAGGTTCACATCGTGAACTTTCATGAGTCATCCCGTAGCTTTACCACGTGGTTTCTAGCCCCGATTAGTGTCCCTGACACATTTTATGTCGTGAACTTCATGTTCACGTCGTGACTTAAGGCGGCTAGGGTTTCAGCCACGTGTCATGCTCTCAACAGTTGCATCTTCGGAACGCCATAACTTCTGCATACGAGCTCCCTTTTCGATGTTCTTTATATCCACGCGAAGGTGGAGACGTAATCTACAACTTTCATTTATAAACCTAAGGCTAGAAAGTACTCTATCATAAACTCACTTTTTACGATTCCTAGTGTCGTGCCGGTTTTTTCACGAAACCTCGACAGGTCATAACTTCTTCGTTATAACTCGGATTTCAACGTTCTTTATATGTACGGAAACCTTGTGACATATACTAAAACTTAGTTAAGATTATTTATTCTAAATAATCCTCTATTAAAAAGTCATTTTTGACGCTTATCGTCTCTAAATTGACTAGCCCGAATCTGCGGGCGTTACATAGTGTTCTCTCGAACCTTCATAATCGGGATGCGGCTTTGTTTTGTGTACTTAACCTTCCCGTTCATTGACTTGATAGGCTGATCAAAGATTAGTGGGTTCTAGTTCCCTTTGGTCTTGTTTAATGGAACCGGAAGGGTTGTCCGATAGACACTTTCTAGGTTCGATACATGGAATACAGGGTGTGCGTTACTAAACTCGGAGGGTAATTGGAGTTTGTAGGCTACCGGGCCGATCCGTGCAAGGATCTCGAAGGGCCTGGTGCATCGGGAATTCAGTTTACTTTTCCATTTGACTCGAGTCACTCTTCCCTGAGGGGAGTTCTTAAATAATACCTCGATCTCCTATTTGGGATTTCAAGGTTTTAAGATGCTATCTGCATAGTTCCTTTGTCGGTGTTACGATGTTTGGGGTCGTGTTTGGGTTTGGACTTTCCTTTCCGTGCTTTCTCGAATAATCTCGGGTCTTGTGAGTATGCTATTGGGCTTTTGTCATCTTGTCGGCTGGGTATCTCCCATCTCAGCCTAACAGAGGATGACCTGCACCTCTGGCCACACAGGACCTCGAGGGGTGCAACTCCTATGCTCGAGTGGTAGTTGTTGTTATGTGAATACTCGATTAGAAGCAAGTGGGTATCCCAAACTTTGTCAATGTACACTACACATGCTTCTCTTCGGGATGTGGGTTCGTGTCTATCTCGACCTCGACAGGTGGAATTTCTGACACTTATGAGCGCTGAGCACATGGAAGGAGAAATGTCCAAAACTAGTTCCTTATGTTAATAGGAGACTATGGGTTATCGGGCCCTCTCTTGGCGAGGCCTGTTGAATGGTCTTCTAGGTATCGGGATCTTGGTGTCCTAGAAATAGGGTTTCTGCGCCCTAAGGGTTGGGACTATGGTCACCACGGTTGAGTTTGTGTGATGTAGTTGAACTTATGAGTCTTAGATTATCTTGGGAGTTTTCTTCCTATAGTTTTCCCAAGCTAATGGTAGGTCGGCCTCTGCTAGTCCTCGTTGTTGGTTGAACATGTCTCCGATTCGGGGGTAGGGAGTATCTATCCTTGAGGATAGGTTTGTTTGGCTTATTCGTAGTCGATGGTGCCTATGGTAGTTTCGTCTTTCTTCCTTATTAGCTAGATAGGTGCTTCCTGCGGTCAGGGACTGGGTCTAATGTTTCCTTTCTCTACTATGCCGATCTCATGGTCAGACACTATATGTTCATGTGACCGTGCTAAGTGGTATCGAATGTTTGGTTGTCAGAGTGGTTCCAGGAGTAGGGGTGATTCTATCTCTGCTTAGCACATGGTTGGGGTTTCCAAAGGGATTTTTGGGGATCTTTGGAGGAAGGTTGGAAGCCTTTCGGATTCCCTTGATGCCTTTTGCTCCTTGATTTTTAAATCTTTATTGGGGCTAGGGAAAAGTGTGTGGTATTTCTTACACTAGGACTTAGGTGTCTGGTTACTAGGGATTCGTCGTTGCTGGCTGGAAGAGTTTAGCTATCTAATTGAGTAAGACGAAACTCTGTTTGCAGAGCTCGAGGTTTGTAAGGTGAGGATCAAGTCTTTCCGTGCCAATTGATGGCATTGGACTCCTTGTTGTTACATTGATTTGAGGAGTATTGGTTTCCAGGAACGACAGGGTGTTCTATGTTCATGGTCTTATCGTTGCTAGTTTTGTTTTCGTTGTTACTATTAGGTCTATCTTATTTCTGCTTGTTAGGCGTTCCAATGTTCGTGTTCTTATCGTTGCTAGTTTCGTTTTCGTTGTTACCATTGGGTCTATCTTGTTTCTGCTTGTTAGGTGTTCTAGTGTTTGTGTTCTTATCGTTGCTAGTTTTGTTTTCATTGTTACCATTGGGTCTATCTTGTTTCTGCTTGTTAGGTGTTATAGTGTTCGTGTTATTATCGTTGCTAGTTTCATTTTCGTTGTTACCATTGGGTCTATCTTGTTTCTGCTTGTTAGGTGTTCTAGTGTTCGTGTTCTTATCATTGCTATTTTTCGTTTTTGTTGTTACCATTGGGTCTATCTTGTTTCTGCTTGTTAGGTGTTCTAGTGTTCGTGTTCTTATTGTTGCTAGTTTTCGTTTTCGTTGTTACCATTGGGTCTATCTTGTTTCTGCTTGTTAGGTATTCTGGCGACACGAGGGTGCTGCTATAAGGCAATGGAATTCGTAATCCGAATTATGCCAGGTCCTTCAACTATAGATGGATGTGACCTAACCGTACATACTTAGGATCTTTAGAGATGGTTGACTGTGGGGTTCTGTCCTAATCGATATTCAGCCCAGGGACAGAAAGTACGGCGGAATCGCACGTTCTTAGTTTGTGGAATCCTAACCATATGTGATACTAACGTTCATATGAGACCATCATGGTCCATTCGTAAGGATCCCTAGCTTCCCGTAATTTACAGGATTTTCTCTAACGAGACAATAGTTTTTTTTTTGGGTTATGTTTTTAATTGACAAAAACTTTTTGTGATAATTCGATGCTTAAGTTTATCGTGGAACGTACCGAAAGTTGCGATAGGGTTCATTGTCGTCAACTCCTGTCTAGTCGTCGACCCCTTCGTTAGTCATCTCTGTTGGACAATCTCTCTTGAGATGTCCAGTTGCACCGCACTTGTGGCAAACTGAACTTACTTCTGGGTTGCAGGTTGGGGTGACGTATGGGGTCGGGGCCCTACAGTAGCGGGAGGTGTTCCCCATCTTGTTGCACCTCTTGCAACAAAATGTATGGCAGGCTCCCCAATGATGGTATTTTCACTTGTTGCAGGGTGGATTGTTCCCAAGGTATGATTGTCTCGATGGGGGAGGAGTAGGGTTAGTGGGGGTAAGGACTGATTCCACTTGTTGTCTTTTAGTAGGCCTCTGAGTCGAACTGCCTCCTTTTTCATTTCCAAACTTTCGTTTCTTGAGCTTAGGTTTAGGTTTTAGGGTGCATTGGCGAGTCGTCCTTCGCTGGTTTTCCTGGTTATTGTTAGGATTGAATTTACCGGTACTGTTTCTATTTTCGGTCGTGCTGTTGGCATTGAAGTATGCCATGACAGCTTCCACGGCAGCTGTTACAATGGCTTGGAATGTGGTGGAGTCTATTAGTAGGACCGGTGCATCGTCAGGGTACTGGTTATCTCCATGGTAAGACATGACCCTGTTTCACACGAAAAGTGAGCTCGTAAGTACTTGTAGCTAGTTTCAAGGGAGTTTACTCGTATAATCGTGTCAACCTACATCCCCATGATGCCGTTATGATAGAGAGTGGAAACATATATTGCATGACGTTAAGTCTGTCAAAATAACACATAGTTAGCAATATCATTAACGGACTTGGTTGTATGGATTCTTGGAGGGCGTATTCCGCGTGGTTTACTACTACTGATTGTGATTAAAGGCCTTATGAACCTAAGGCGAGTGGCGTGGCGATTCTCTTTTATCGCCATGGCGCACAAGGTGCTTGGCCATTTCGCTTATATTATGAGTGCCCTTTTTGTGTTCCTTACGCTGCTAAGGCTGTCCTAGCCATGATTACAATGAGTTGTGGTCTCTAGATGACCACCTCCTCTTTCAAGGAGTGTAGATGGTCTGCATAGTTTTCTGGTTCTACTTGTGGGTTTCCCAATACATTTGGAATGGTGTTCTTGCTACTTGTGGGGGATCGGATTTACATTGTCGCACACTGGGCCTTGCTTACGGTCTCAATTACTCCATGACAGAGAGTTGGAAACCAGGAGTCAATTCGGGTTACTCGTGGCCCAAACGGAGGTGATGCTTGATTCGTGAGGGTGTTGGCTATCGGAGTTCGGTACACGTCGATTGTGGATCGGGGTGTCTTTCGTGAAGGTGTGCGCTAAATTAGATAGGAGCCAATTTCTCAACTTGTTCTTGCGTGGGTATCGTTTTGTTTCTAGGTATGTCTATTCCAGGAGTACCTATATGGGGTGTTTATGTATCTGGGAAAAGAAAAGTGAAAGGGTCTCTGGTCTACTACCAATTGGGTAGAGCTCGTCAAGGGTTTCCTTGGCGCTTTTATCCTTGCTGGGTTCTTAGTCGGAATCCTTCCTTTCACAATGTTGTTTGTGACAGGGTAGTAGAAGTATTGGCGAGGAATTTCAACTATGTTGTTTGTGCGAGAATCGAGGTACGAGATATGCGGGGAAAGTCTAGGTATGGGAGGGGTTTATAGTATCCTTAAATACTCCTATAGTATTTTAAACTTGATGTTCGATTCTAGTATTCTCTTGTATTCATAGTTGGTAGGTTTTAGGTTTGTTGCAACACCACCATCACTCCCAAGCACATGTTGGTCATATCTCAAATAAATATAGTTGATCAGGCTATATTTATCCCATATATGATTACATAACTGCCCAGGTTTGACTGTAGAGTTCAACCTGTAGTTACTTTCGTTTTCTTCTCGTTATGATATTGTGTTAGTAGATATGTATACTTTTATAAAATACTTATCTTTTTAAAGTATACTTTTAAGCAGAGTGTGTTTTAGTCCTATTGTATTTATAGTTGTATATCTTGTATGGCTAGATATACCGGTTCACTATAAACAATGCTCTGATACCAATCTGTCACACCCCCGGACCAGACGGCGGAAACGTCCGGATGCGGGTGACTTCATTGAGCAGTATCATAACAATTGAATATAAATGAAACAGAGCAATCCACACGTCATACATTGAGATAACAAACTGACATTGTTTACATATTGTATTTGTTCTTCGAGTTACACAAAAGAGACATAAGTAGAAAATTCCAAGCTACAGCTAAATAGTCCTGCATCCGCGTCCCTTGTTACCTGCTTACTAGATCCCTGAGAATACAAGTCGTTTTGAAAATCGTCAACTAAAAAGTTGGTGAGTTCATAAGCATTTTTGTATAAAATCGTTTACACTTTCAGAAAATCCGATATTTTCTATGAAATCGTTTGAAGTCTTGCCTTGAAAATCATGGATATATGTGTGCATGTCATTACTTTTATTCATCCTTATAAGGAGTGATTTTGAAAAGTAGTGTGATTTGTAAAAGCGAGCTGTGTACGAGAATAGTTCTTTTGAATAGTAATAGTCAACCGTTTCCAAAAAAATCCCTTATTTTCAAAAAGAGAATATGATTGAAAATCTTGTTCTTCTTATCGAGTAAAAATGAGTGTGCGTTCTAGTTTATCGTTATCGAAATCGTAGAAAATCCTATATTTTCTGCTGTAAAATATTCGTAAGTTCTAGTTCCAACTATGTATATGTGTGGGTTAGTTTATCGTTTTCAAAATCGTTTACAAACGTTTTCCATAGGGTCCTACGCTTTTTAATTTGTAAAATAGCAGTATTACGACTCTATACTGGTTAGGAGAAAGAATCAACATGACAATTGTGGACGTTCTACGCTATGAAAAAGGACAGTCAACGCAACAAATGCGGATGATCACTTATCATGTATAGGACGGTGGACACAACGTCCCAAAATTTATTTATGAGGTATTCCTTACATAAATTTCTATTTAATATAACATATTCTAGTGAGTCGTTATAACCATACTAATCTGACGGAGTGCCTGTTTTGGCATTTCTCAAGCGCCCTCGGTTTGGAAAAGACATTTGTCACCCTAGACTGGCATGTGTAGCTGTAGCGAACAGCGAAGGTGGGGGGTGTCAACCCCGTATAGATCTATACACAAATTCCCGCTCTCCCTCCAGGAGACTCTGTCTATAACTCTTTACAGGACTTTTGACGTACACTAATATTTTTATATTTAGGTACTTTTGAGATTTGTCTGACTAGAATATTAACAACCTTTTGAGCAATCGTTAGAGATCCTTTATTTGTTAGGTAAATAATGAAATTCGTACTCATTGAATAGAAATATCGTTCTCGTTCCATATAGTTAATTGTGCTCGTTAACTGGGTGCTCGTGTTCATGCCTTTTCGTTTATTGAAAAATAAGTCATTTTAGTCAAGAGAAAAAGTGTCAAGTTATAATTTGTATACATTTATAACTGTCGGTTATGACACGCATTTTCTGTTTTATGACATATAGAACATTACTTATATTCTTGGAGGTTTTACGACAGCAGTTTATGACTTGCAAATATTTCTGTCATAAAGGCTCTATTGGTATATTTTCTTGACGCAAACTTTTATATCGAATATTTATAAAATACTCCCTGATAGTTTGCAAATAGTCACAAAGTTTCCATTTTTGAAAATTACTAGAAATAGTGTAAACTTATCAAGGTCCCTTTTTATAACTTTTATCTCTAGACATGAAAGCATGGATAAAGGGGTTAAGTTGGACACACCCAATAGTTGGGAGGCTCTTTTGTACACAAAGTATCCTTTGTTCTTTATGAAGTTGTGAAATCTTACGTTCATGAGAATATTACTAAAATAATAATTTAATAATATTTCACACACACATACGAACGTACGTATACATGCAATTATTCAAGTATTTAGGCAAGATTTGACTTGTACTCTCCCCCAAAAACATTAAAACATTGAAAAAGGTGGGGTATGAAGCTCACCTTGAGTTGGTTGAGGAGTTGTTTGGAGTTATGGAGTGAAAATCTCAAGCTTAAACTTTTGGCTGAGATGAGGAACTTCTCTGGGAAGAATGTTATCCTAAAGGTGATTTCTCATATATTATTATGAATAAAATAATATGGATTCATCTAGAAATTTATATAAAATGTTAGATGAGTGGAGAACTTACTTTAAAATTTCCAGGAAGAAGTTGAGAAATCTTGCTTTCAGCAAGATCCTTGATTTTTGCTCTTGGGAGGAGTAGGTGAGAGAATAGGAGAAAAGTGAGAGGGAAATGTGAAGAGTCCTAATTTCCTTCTACTGTCGTGCTTAAGAGTAACAAAAAGGAAGGGAATCTTCGGTGCATGGGGATCTGATGGTCCAAGATTTGTTATTTGGTGGGTAAAGCATGGGATACTGTGATTTGCATGGGAAATGAGAATTTCATCAAATCACAAAGTCAACCTCTTTGTCCTTATCCTGATTTAGGATAGGATCTTCCTAAATCCTAAACTTTTATTTTATGGAAATATGATTTAAATAATTAAATTTGGCATAAAATAGAGGTTTTAGGGGTCTTAGTTAAGAAAAAGACGAGTTTGGTGGGATTCCCGACGTCAAAATGCCTTAAAATGATGAAAAGGTCCGAAATAGTCCAAAATTCGGAGCTAAAAGGTGAATTCTGGAGTCCTAGGGTGATTTCCGAAGCTCTAAATCAAATTCCGGAGGGGATGGGAGGGTCTACGAGGTTCCGAAGTGCATAGGAGGAGTTCCGGAGCCATTCAGCAAGATTCGGAGTCAATATGAGAGGTTCGGAGCACTTTCTCGGATTCCGAAGTCAGGAGGCGGATCACGGGCGAAGTCAGTAGTCCGGACCGACCAGGTGTTTCCGAACCGAAGCGGGGCGAGGCTAGATCTTCCGGAGCTGCGAACTTATCCGGATGAGAGGTTTCCGAGATGCAAGGTTCCGTAGCAAGATTTCACCATTCCGGAGCAGGCTAGATCCGAAGCAAATAGGGGAGTTCCGAAGGTGACTAGGGTATTCCGGCCAAGAGGGTTCCGGACCAAGAGGGTTCCGGACAAGAGGTTCCGGACCAAGAGGGTTCCGGACCAAGAGGGTTCCGCCCAAGAGGTTCCGGACCAAGAGGGTTCCGGACCCAGAGGTTCAGGACCCAGAGGTTTCGGACCAAGAGGGTTCCGGACCAAGAGGGTCCTTTTGGGTTTCCTCTTCCGGTTTTGAGGTATTTTCGACTGAGGAAGGTACTTAGAGAGATTTGAGATACGTGGAGAGATTTGCGAGAGATTTCACATACTTGGAGAGATTTGGGAGAGATTTCACATACTTGGAGAGATTTGGGAAAGATTCGATATACGTGGAGAGATTTCACATACTTGGAGAGATTTGGGACAGATTTCACATACTTGAAGAGATTTGGGAGAGATTTCAAATTATTGGAGAGATTTTGGAGAGATTCGATATATTTGGAGAGATTTCACATACTTGGAGAGATTTGGGAGAGATTTCACATACTTGAAGAGATTTGGGAGAGATTTCACATTCTTGGAGAGATTTTGGAGAAATTAGATATACTTGAAGAGATTTCACATACTTGGAGAGATTTGGGAGAGATTTGCATTCTAACTCTACATGCCTCATTAGGAAATCGTATTGTACACTTAGAAGTGTTAGCATAAGTCTCACAATAGTCCTTGCTTAATTGAGGACGAAATTTCCTAGCCAAAAAGGCTAGTTGTGAAAAGTCCCTCAACCATCAGGTTGGAATGCCCCAGGCCCACAACCAACAGGATGGAATGCCCACATACTTATGAGTCCAATCATCCTCGGGATTGAATACTCACGGCCCACAACCAACAGGTTGGAATGCCCAGGTCTATTGGCCTCCGCACAAAGCAGATAAGCCTCAACCGCCAAACGACATGTGCACATATAATAGATAATCAGATAATAGTCTATATACAAACAAACCGATCTAATAGATCATACTACATAAAACATAATACCATCCTATCTACCATGATACCGATCTAACAGATCATACCACATACCACATGATACCATCATATCTATCAGGATACCGATCTAACATATCATACTAGCATAACATATCCAGATCCCAATCCAAAGGGCCGGCCTTGGTGCGTTAGACCCTTGAGTATAGTGAGGATAACTCACCTCACAACTGACGTGCTGAAGTGATAAGCTCAACTCTCGGATCACCGTCACAAACTCCACCACCTATATTCATCATAGAACCATAACCATAAATTTCTTATTTCCCAAAATGCCCCCAGAAATCAACTAATCAACCCTTTGTCCAAGTCAAATTCAACGGTCATGGTCAACAGTCCATGTTGACCTCAACTCGTCGAGTACAACCAGCCACTCGCCGAGTTCCTTGCATAACTCGTCAACTCGTCGAGTCACTTAAGTGACTCGTCGAGTTCCTAATGTTTGCGGTCGTAAACTCCTTGGCCAACTCGTCGAGTTTCCCTTGCAACTCGCCAAGTTCATTCGTGTCCAAAGGTTGGGAAAACCCTAGCTGACTCAGCGAGTCACTCTACTGACTCGTCGAGCCCACAACAATCTTCATCGGACTCGCCGAGTTAACCATGCAACTCGCCGAGCCCCTTCAGTCCATCATCCAAACAGATGCTTTTTAATCCATGATAAGGTTCCATATTGCAGATCCAACTTCCCAAGGCATGTTTATCACGTAAAGTTGCAAACTTTACGTGCATGCAAGGCTCTAAAGTCTTAAAATGACAAAACCAAGCTTGAAATGGAGTTTTACACCTAAGGAGAGTCTCATACTCACAAAAGCTGGAAGCTTTATGGATTTAGAGACCCAAGAGAGCTCAGATCTGAAGTTGCAACTTCAGATCTTAGCTCATACACAAGAAAAGCTTCCTAATATGCTAGAAAATCCCTAAACTTCACCCAAATGAGATTTAGAAGGAAAAGAGGCCAAGATAACCACTTGATACCTTCAATAGATGATAATTGGGGTAGATTTCTGATCCCCACTCGTTCCTTGCTTCTAGTTACTTTTTCTCCAAGCTCTTCTCACCAAGAATCCTCTTCCAAAGCTTAAAACACACAAATGGAGCACACACACTCGAATTAGGGTTTTGTTGAGCTCTCAAGGGACTGCAGGGAGGCCAAATAAGGAAAATGATCCCTTAAATAGGGTGCAAAACCCCAGAAATTAGGGTTTCATCCTCCAGCTCCTACTCGTCGAATCCCCTCTTGGACTCGACGAGTAGGTCACTTAAACACGTGGACCAACCCGCTGCTACTCGACGAGTCAGGGCAACCAACTCGTCGAGTAGACCTGAGAATCATGAAAATCTATAACAAAAAAAACTACCTGAGAATCGGGGAGTTATAGACGGGCATGAGGTCGATTTGAAATGAATAGTTATCTAGGGAGAGGGTGCATCCTATGTATATATCGTTAGTGCTCTTAATCTTCCCGTTAGTCATTTATACGGTGAACGTTTCTTTTAGTTCTTGTGGTTGTTGTTTAAGTAAGTGTTTAATTATTGATTCATGAAACTCCTTTCCGCTACATTATCAAATAGTATGCATGCATAAGAGTTATCAAGGAGAAACGTACCTGTGACCACCGTAGGGTCTGCCACGGCTTCCTCATGGCCAATAGCCAAAACTCGCCCTACTCCGCCAGTATTCCCCGCCTTTGGACAGTCCTGTTTGTAGTGCCCAACTTCACTGCACCCGTAGAAGGCCTGGCCTGCTCCAGTACTAGGGACCTAGGAGATTGGTCTTGTTGGTGCCTTACAGAAACGGGCAATGTGCCATTTCCTGTTGCAGTTCGCACGCTGCATCTCTCGGAAAGGTCCGTTATGACGGAAGTTGCACTTGTTGCATTTCGGCAGACTTCCAGCGTATTGTTTCGCTGGTGCAGGGATAGCAGGGGTTGTTCCAGCATGAACAGCCACAATCTGCTGTTTCTTGGCAGAGTTCTGTGCTGATTGGTTCTTCTTTTTGTCCAAAAACTTTCTCTTGTTGTTGATCGTTTTGGCTGGTTCTGGGACAGCAGGTGTTGTTGCTTGTGGACGGACTCAGTGGTCGATGAGTCTCTGTGCCAATCGCTTGGCACTGTCGAATGTAGAGGGGTTCAAAGACAATACGTTCCCCTGAAATGGAGGTACCAGTCCCCAGATGTACCTCTCGATCCTCTTGCTATCCGTGGGGACCATCCCTGGACATAGAGCCACCAAATCACTAAACCTAGTCGTGTAGGCTACTATGTCAGAACCTTTCATAGTAACGCTCCAAAGTTCTTGTTCGAGCTTCTGAACTTCGCCCCTCAGGCAGTATTCCCCTATCATTAGATCCTTCAGTTTCTCCCAGCCCATCGCGTTAGCCACTGTGAGAGTAAGTGTAACGCCCGCAGATCCGGGCTAGTCAAATAAGAGACAATGAGCATCAAAAATGAGTTTTTGATGGAAGATTATTTATAAGAATCAATCTTAACCAAGTTGTAGTATATGTTACAAGGGTTCTGTACATATAAAGAATGCCGAAATCCGAGTTATAACGAAGAAGTTATGGCTCGTCGAAGTTTTGCGGCAAAACCGGCACGGCACCGGGAGACGTAAATAGTGAATTTACGATAGAGGACTTTTTAGACTTAGTGATCTAAACAAAAGTTGTAGTATACGTTAAACCGAGAACATACAAAAAAAGAATGCCCAAATATGACTTCGTATGAGGAAGTTATGAATTTTCTAAGATTTGGCATAGTAGTGCACGGCCCAAAACTCAAATTTTAGTTCGAGCGGTTTTTGGCCTACGCGACCTAAATGAGAGTTGAAGATCTCATTAATAGGAACTCAACAATAAAAAGACAGACGAAAACGGATTCTGTATGTAGAAGTTATGAATATTACGCGGACATTTAACAGTATAATCTCCTCTTACTGTTAAATTTAAGATCAGTCGAGAATTAGCCGACGGAGTCTATGATGGGTTTGAGCCAAAAAAACATCCTATGTGCTCATGCAAACCCTAATGCTTGGATCTAGGTTTCTCTATTGTACATGCATTCATCCAAGTCTTGCAAACCCTAGATCTAGTGTGTATAATTCGAAATTAACATAACAAAAGCAAATCTAGATGATTACCTCTTCTTGGAAGCTTGAATCTTTTGTCCTTGGAGCTTAGAGTCACAAATGTCACTCCTCTAATGGCTTACAAACACCAATAGCAAGAGGATGCTCTTGGAGAGAGGTTGGAGGCTCTAGAATTCGGCTCTAGTACTCTTAGGAATCGGGTTAGCCGATTTCTGAAGCCTAAGGGGTCTATTTATACTTGTGCTGCTAGGGTTTCAGTAAAAACCCTAATTAGATAGCTTAGGCCTTAAGCAGTCCACAGAACCTTCCAGAATAAAGGCCATGTACGAAATCTAGATGGGCTCCCACTCTAATTTTGTCCACCCCTTAATTCCATAAGAATTCTCAGCCCAAATCAACTATCACACAATTGACAGTTCTCGTCCCCTTTATTTAATTAATATCTTTTAGTCACAGAATTAATTCCTAATTAATTATTGTCTAATATCAAGGTTGTAAAGATCTTTCGGCGGTAGCTCAGCGGTCGACTGACGATAAGCGATTAATCAGACTTGGCGGGGATTAATCGGCGATTAATCGGGGACCCTAAATTATTAATAAAATTATTTAGAAAATTAATATTTCCTAAAAAATTAAGTATTTGGAAATTTTAAATTTTAAAATTTTGAAATATTTAAAATTTTGGTATAATATTTTAAAATTTGAAAGCTTAAAAATTTAAAATTTTAAAATTTTGGTATAATATTTGAAATTTTTTTTTTTAATTTTTTAAATATTTCCCGCCTATGACCGCCGAGGCCCGCCAAGGACCGTCAAGCCCGAGTTTGACCGATTTTGACTAATTTCCGCCAAACACTCTAATCGTAATCGGTTCGAGGCCACCAAACGATTAATCACCGATTAATCGGCCGGCAAGGCCGATTTCTGCAACACTGTCTAATATTAATTAAACAATATGATTTCTCTTTTAATATATTATTCATATAACATATTAATAAATCATAATAACCTCTTTATTCATAAATCATCCTATCATGTTGCTTTGGTGAAGGCAACCCAAAAGGACCATGCACAACCGGGTCAAATATACTTACCAAATATAGTTACGGGCTTAGACACTAATCCAACAGTATCCCACTTGGATAAGTCTAGTAACTACAAATGTAAATATAATCCGATTAGCAATCATAGCTCTCAAAGACGTTGTCGAACTCTGATCTTATCAGTAACCTGTCCTTCAGATAAGGGATCGTATAATCCTCTGTTCTAGATATCATGCGGACAATTACATGGAACAAAGTCATACTTATTGTCCAACAGTTTGTTTCTCGATCTCAGATTCGTTTGACATAGAACTTAATTGAACACATCAATTCAGTCCTGATCGAGCCCGACACATAAGTCAAACCAAATCATCGAGGGGCCCTGATATCGCTTTTATCCTCTTAGGATATAAGGAACAGATAAACTTCGACTTATATGCATTTACTATCCACTAATCAAATCATACACAACAATGTGTTTTATAACATCAAGTTACTGATGCGTTTACGCATTATCAATCCATAACCAATTAGCAAACAACAAACCATATTTCTAGGTTTTAAGACCATATGATATTATCGTCTTGCGATCACTCGTGATAAATTCCATGAAGTGATTCCAGCAAGCGTGGGTTTATTCCAATGCTCAAATCAAGTTCATAAGCACTCATGAACGTTGTAGCAAACTTTTGCTATGTCTAATACATTTTAGACAATCTACACACCAATTCATGACAGTCTTCATTCATACCTACTTCCAACATATGAACGACTGTGGACCATTCGAATAATTATTATTATTCAGAAAGTCAAAACACGCAAAATGAAACAATAGTTAAACAATTAACATAAGACAGTAACATTACTAATAAATAATACTCTTTTATTTAATCATCAAATGTTAATTACAATTTATCTATTACACGTTTCTAAACTATCTAATCTAAACTAATATCATCCTTCACCCCGATGCTCCTAGCGTGCTGCAAGTGTTTAACCCTGCTCAGTCCCTTCATAAGCGGATGTGCTGGGTTATTTTCTGACGATACCCTCTTCATTACGAGGAGTCCTTCCACCCGATGTCGAATAAAGTGATATTTTCTGTCGATATGTCGAGATCTGCCGTGATCCCTCGGTTCCTTGGTTAAGGCAACCGCTCCTTCATTATCACAGAAAGTTTCCATAGGCTCCTGTATGGCCGGCACAACTCCAAGGTCTCCAATGAAGTTCTTCAACCATATTGCCTCCTTTGACGCTTCGCTCGCTGCAATGTACTCTGATTCGCATGTTAAATCAACTACGGTCTCTTGCTTGGAACTTTTCCACGTCACTGCTCCTCCAATTAGGGTAAAGACCCAACCCGACTGCGAACGGTAGTTGTCCCTGTCGGTCTAAAAATTGGCGTCAATGTACCCTCGCACCATTAAGTCATCTCTCCCACCGAGGACTAGAAACCATTCTTTGGTCCTCCGAAGGTACTTAAGAATATTCTTGACTGTGGTCCAATGTGTTTTGCCAGGGTTCCCTTGATATCTGCTGACCATGCTCAAAGCAAAGGCCACATCAGGGCGAGTACAAGTCATATCATACATAATCGAGCCAAATACAGAAGCATAAGGTACTCTGCTCATTTCTGCTATCTCGACTTCGGTACTCGGGCTTTGAGTCGTACTAAATTTGGCATTACTTTGGATTGGTAACTCTCCATTCTTTGAATTATCCATACTAAAACATTTTAGTACTTTGTCCAAGTAAGTGTTCTGACTAAGTCCTATTATTCTCTTACTTCTGTTTCTCACTATCCTTATTCCCAGAATATAGGTAGCCTCTCCGAGGTCCTTCATAGTGAAGCACTTCCCGAGCCAGGATTTGATTTCCTGCAGCGTCGGGATGTCGTTTCCTATGAGTAGTATGTCATCGACATACAATACACATGATTCATCTTTGCTTCGTAGAAAACCAAAATCTTTAACTTTCTCATCGAAATAAAGATTCCATCTACGAGACGCTTGTTTCGATCCAGAAATGGACTTCTCGAGCTTGCACACTCTATCAGGATGCTTTGCATTGAAAAAACCCTCTGGCTGAGCCATGTAAACATCCTCAGCCAACTTTCCACTTAGGAAAGCGGTTTTGACATCCATCTGCCATATTTTATAGTCATGAAATGCAGCAATCGCCAGCATCACCCTAATAGACTTTATCTTTGCAACTGGTGAGAAGGTTTCATCATAGTCAACTCCGGGAGTTTGAGTGAAACTCTTTGCGACCAATCGCGCCTTATAGGTGTGCACATTCCCATCCATGTCGGTCCTCTTCTTGAAAATCCATTTGCACCCGACCGTCTTACGACCTGGTACATTGTCAACCAAATTCCAAACTTGGTTGCCATACATGGACTGAATCTCGCTGTCTATCGCCTCTTTCCACTTCGCAGACTCTGGGCCTGCCATGGATTCCTTATAGCTGTTAGGTTCATCCAAATTCCCTAGTGTACAATCACTAATGAATGTATCCCCTTCTGTAGTAATATGAAAACCATAAAACTGGGGTTGAACCCTAACCCTTTCGGAACGTCTAAGAGGTAAGGACTCGTCAATCGGTTCAACCGAAGTTTCCTCCTCGGGTTGAGTGCCAGCCTTAGAGGTTCCTTCATCGCTCGACTCTTGAATCTCTTCAAGATCGATTAGCCTCCCACTGTCCCCTTGCTTTATGAGTTCTCATTCTCGGAAAACCCCTCTCCTCGCAACGAAGACAACATTGTCACTCAGTCTATAGAAGAGATATCCAAAATACTTATGCGGGTAGCCGATGAAAATACATCGCTCACTACGAGGTTCGAGCTTATCGTGAGTCTCTCGTCTTACGAAAGCCTCGCAACCCCAAACCTTGACATGTGCCAACGAGGGAGCTTTCCTTGTCCACATCTCATGAGGTGTTTTGGCAACCTTCTTTGTAGGGACTAAGTTAAGGATATGGGCGACAATCTCTAAGGCATACCCCCAGAATGAGATAGGTAGTGAAGCACGACTCATCATGGAACGAACCATTTGTAGCAAGGTTTGATTACGCCTCTCAGCCACACCATTCAACTGTGGTGTCCTAGGTGGCGTCAATTGCGAAACGATTCCGCATTCCTTGAGGTAGTCGTGGAATTCAAGACTTAGGTACTCTCCTCCTCGATCGGATCGAAGCATCTTGATTTTCCTGCCCAACTGATTCTCCACTTCTTGTTTAAGCTCTTTGAACTTTTCAAAGGTTTCTGATTTGTGCTTGATTAAGTAGATATACCCATATCTGCTATAATCATCGGTGAAAGTTACATACAAGCGGTTCGTGTCTCTTGTGGTAGATCTAAAGGGCCCACACACATCGGTGTGTATGAGATCCATGCGACATCCCCAAATTCACGGCCAGAAAAGACCGATTTCGTTTATGCTTTTTAAAATAAAATCAAAGTAAACCCTTTTAAAAGATGTTGCGGAATTTGTTCCCAAAACAAAACATGATAAAAGTTTATCAAAACCTTTCTTTAAGATATATATAATTTCCTTTTATATCAAAACCTCAGGATGTCATGTTCCGATATAGATCAAAAGCATAAACAAGACATTATAAGCCTTACAACAATTATTTACAACTAGTGGCCTATAATCCATAAATCACTCATCATCATCCGACTATGCTCGGGATCCACTACCTGTAATATAAAAATCTGAGTGGGTCAGGCTTGGGAGCCTGGTGAGCATACAGGGTTTTCAACCCACAATAAATAAATTAATTATGCTTAAACATCAAACAATCAACCCAATTACCCAATCCCCATTATCTTATTTATTTCTTAAGGATTTACCCTAAGAATCAACTATCACTCATTCCTAAGGATTCATCCTAAGGAATAGGCACGAAGTCCATCGCTGCCCAAGGTTTATACTACAAGCACTAACAACGTCGATCCCCACATACTGATCCTATACAGTGATCTTACTAGATCTAGCCTAAAGGATCGATATGAACAACCAACTAACGAAACTGCTTCGGAAATTCCCTAGCAGCAAACGAGGATCGAATAAGACATCAAATGAATGGAATAAGTTTAACCACGAACCTTCATTCGTAAAAGAAAGAACCACAAGACAATTAAGTCAGGGGTAGTTATCAATGCCTAGGTTGTGGTCTGAATATCGTGAGGTATGTAACCCCCAGACGCGTCCTATCCGGCAATGGAAACGTTGACTAATGCCTAGGCTGTGGTCTGAATATCGTGAGGTATATAACCTCCAGACGCGTCCTATCAGGCATCGAGAATGGAAACACTGACTAATGCCTAGGATGTGGTCTGAATATCGAGAGGTATATAACCTCCAGACGCGTCTTATCAGGCATCGAGAATGGAAACACTGACTAATGCCTAGGATGTGGTCTGAATATCGTGAGGTATATAACCTCCAGACGCGTCCTATCCGGCATCGAAAATGGAAACACTGACTAATGCCTAGGTTGTGGTCTGAATATCGTGCGGTATATAACCTCCAGACACGTCCTATCCGGCATCAAGAATAGAAACACTGACTAATGCCTAGGCTGTGGTCTGAATATCGTGAGGTATATAACCTCCAAACGCGTCCTATCCGTCATCGAGAATGGAAACACCGACTAATGCCTAGGTTGTTGTCTGAATATCGTGACGTATATAACTTCCAGACGCGTCCTATCCGACATCGAGAATGGAAACACTAACTCATGAAGCTCGTCCGATCACTTCATAAAAGAAACGAAGACTCCAAAGCTCTTCAAAATAAAAGTATAGGGAAAATACTAATAAAGTACTCCCGTATGCTCCCGTACCTCGACACATAATAGTGTCAAAAAGAAGAACTATCGAATGAACACATAGTTCAAAAACACCTAATGAACATATAGTTCGAGAACACCTTATGAACATATAGCTCAAAAATACCTACCGATTACGAGTCTGCTAACGTTCCACTGGACTATCTAAAATAGTATGTGGTCGTTGCCTATACTCTGCTAGATGACTAGATCATCTTAAACATCGATACCTCTCATCACTTTTTATTTTTTCATCACATATCATCTAATTCGTCTACCCATGTTTTACCCAACATATTTGTAGATAAAAATACATATACAGTTTAAAACTTATAAAAAAACATCTATTCAACAATCACTTTAATTAAACAATTAATATAATTACACATAGCATGCATTTTAAAGAAAATACATCATATATATGTGTAAGGTGAAAGTGACTATACACTCACTTGATTTAACGATAACCGGGCAACACTTCGTTGCCTAAAACGACCGTTTCTAATAAAACCGGGAGTTTTATTGAGAAACCGGGCTCTGCGAGGGTCGGGCTTCGAAACCGAAAAGATAAATTTTCCGGATTTCTCGGGCACTTCGTGGCGTATTCCGGGGGGTTATAATTGATATCGGGGCCTTGGGGGAAGTTGGAATGGAAGAAATATGGGTTTAGGGGCTAAAAGTTACAATTTTCCAAAATATACTCGGGAGGTCTCGCACCCTCCTATTTATAGGCTGTGAGACTCCTGATCCAAGGGCGGAGAGGCTTCCAGGTGGCATCAGATGCGAGAAGGGGTCATGTGGGCTGCGCATGCGAGGGGGTGGGCTGCTGACTTCTGATTGGACCGAAATGTAGGTCCGAGGTTCGGACCCGAAGCAAGAGGAAAGGGAGACAGCTGGTGTGAAGGTCGGACACGCGGCAGGCTTTGCGAGGTTCGGACTAGGCTGCACACGCGTCACTCCTCGGATGCACCACAACCTCGGATGACTCAGCAGATTTCGGACACGTGGCACACATGCAGCGAAGGTGACGTGGCCGAAGTCCACCTATGCGAAATTTCTCGATTTTGGCAATTTTTCTCGATTTTCACGCCAAAACTTCTAAAATCCATAACTTTCGCATACGAGCTCCATTTTTTACGTTCTTTATATGCACGTGTAGGTAAAATTACGCTCTACATCTTTCGTTTAGACTTCGTCGGCTAATTTTGACTTTAATTTTTATATTATTATTTTTAACAGACCAGGACAGGAAATCCGTTAAAAATTCATAACTTCTTCATCCGACGTTCGTTTTCGTCTGTCTTTTTACCGTTGTGCTACTATTGACGAGACCTTTGATTCTCGTTTAGGTCGTGTCGGCTAAAAATCACTCGATCTAAAATTCGAGTTTTTAGCTGTCTACTGCTAAGCTTAAACTTCGAAAAATCATAACTTCCTCATACGAAGTCAGATTTGGGCGTTCTTTTTATACCTACTCTCGGTTTAACGAACACTACCACTTTTGTTTAGATCACCAAGGCCAAAAAGTGGTTTATCAAAAAACTCACTTTTTACGACATTCGGCATAGTGCTGGTTTGTCGCGAAACTTCGACATGTCATAACTTCTTCCTTATAACTCGGATTTCGGCATTCTTTATATATCCGTAATCCTTGTCACGACCACTACAACTTTATTAATTGATATCGGCTTTATCTAATATTTATTTTTTACGCTCATTTTCATTCTTAATTAATTAAACCCTAATAATTAAGCATAAAACACATAATATTCACATAATTCCTTTTCATTTCTTCAAAATTAGTTACAAAGGTTAACCTAGACTATCACATCAATATTAATGCCTAGGCTAGAAACACGGGCATTACAATTCTCTCCCCCTTAGGATGATTCCGTCCCCGGAATCACACATCAACAAACAACTGCGGGTACGACTCATCATGTCACTCTCCGTTTCCCAGGTGAGATTTGGCGCATTCGTATGTTTCCAGCTCACAAGCACTAAATCGACCATCTTGCATCGCAACTTCTTAGTCTTACGGTCAACGATTGCCTCAGGTTCTTCAATCAACCTCTTGTTTTCATCCAACCTTAATTCAGAAATGGGAATTATGTCGGGCACATTTCCCGTGAACTTTCTCAAATAACACACATGAAAGGTGTTATGAATACCCTCCTGTTCTTCCGGTAATTCTAGCTTGTAGGTTTGATTCCCGATCCTCTGAAGAACTTTAAATGGTCCAATAAACCTTGGACTCAATTTTCCCCTTTTACCAAATTTTATAAGTCCCTTCCACGGCGAGACTTTAAGTAAAACCGAATCTCCAACTTCGAAGGATATCGGTTGTCTTTTCTTTTCAGCATAACTCTTTTGTCGATCTTGAGCAGCTAACATCCTCTCCCTAATTATTTTCAACTTTTTAGCAGTCTGATGGACTATTTCAGGTCCCATAAACTGCTTTTCCCCAGCTTCCAGCCAACATGACGGCGTTCGACACTTTTCTCCATACAAAGCGTGATAAGGTGCCGTCTTGATGCTTGAGTGGAAACTATTATTATAGGAAGATTCTACTAGAGGTAAGTGTTCATCCCAGTTACCTTGGAATTCTAGGGTACATGCTCTCAGCATATCCTCCAATGCTTGAATTATTCGTTCGCTTTGACCATCAGTTTGCGGATGGTAAGTTGTACTCAAACACAACTTGGTATCCTATTACTCTTATAGACTCCTCCAAAACCTTGAGGTAAAACGGCTGTCACGATCTAATACAATCGTTAACGGAACACCGTGAAGCCTCACAATTTCCTTCACGTAAGAATTCGCAAGTTTATACATAGAGCATTTCTCGTTGGCTGCTATGAAATGCGCACTCTTAGTGAAGCGATCAACGACCACACAAATCATGTCGTGACCGTTCCTTGTTCTGTGCAGTTTAGTCATAAAATCCATAGTGATACCTTCCCATTTACCCATGGGTACAGGTAAAGGTTCTAAACTCCCATACGGTTTCTGATGTTGTGCCTTAACCCTAGCACAAGTTACACACTCGGCCATATACTTAGCAACATCGAACTTCATCGTCGGCTACCAGTAATAGGGTTTTAGATCCCTATACATTTTTATACTGTCGGGATGAATCGAGTACATGGTCTTGTGAGCTTCTTCCATCAGAAGACCTCTTACTCCTCCCATCTTAGTTACACATATCCTATCTTTGAATACCATCAGTCTTTGACCGTTTGTATCAAACACCAACGTTTTACCCAAACGTTCTTCCTTTCGGTCATTTTTCTCTAAAGCTTCCTCCTGAGCTTTCTTTATACTTTCCACAAACGTCGAGACAACTTCAATTCTCAACGCTCTTGGCCTTTTCTTCTCAAGATTTACCTTCCGACTGAGACCATCAGCAACAACATTTGCTTTACCAGGGTGGTAAAGTATCGCACAGTCGTAGTCCTTGAGTAACTCTAGCCAGCGTCGTTGCCTCATGTTCAATTCCTTCTGATTAAATAGATATTGAAGACTCTTATGATCAGTGAAAAGTTTGCATTTAGTACCATAAGGATAGTGCCTCCCTATCTTTAAGGCGAATACTACCACTGCCAACTCCAGATCATTAGTGGGGTAGTTCTTTTCATGCTCCTTCAACTGCCTCAATGCATACGCTATCACTTTATCCCTTTGGGTCAGAACACAACCTAACCCAACTTCTTTAACAACGAACGCGATACTTCTATTGATCGCTTTGATCATCCTTTACTTCAATTCGGCTTAAGTCAACTGCTACATCGAACTTGGTTCTCTGAACCACGTAAAAAACTCATCGTAGTCGGACCCAATTTGATATGACCACTAGGGTCGGAATAACAATCATCTTCTTAGTCATTACCGAAACGATGGTAACGACAGACTAGAATAAGACGGAATCAATTACTAGTTCCTTGGTAACCTTGTGACTTTCCCTGATCCAAGTGTGAGTCCTGTGCTTCCAGTAGTATAGATCTCTACTACTATTCACACCTACTCATACTCGGCCCAAGTACTGTCTCGCAGTCCCCAAGTCCTAAAATCACAAAACAATTTAACACATACGAATGTGTCCAATTAATCATAAAATTTTCCTAGACTCTACTAGGACTTCTTCCATGCATATCTTCAATCATCAATTCTACTTCAACTTGGTTGGTGATGGAAATTCCAGACGATGGGACAACTTCAAGAATTACACCAATCATTCCATCATCCTGCCAATCAAAGGTGTACTTCAGACGTACCGTACCCCTCTAAATGTTTCGTTATTTTATCAAACATATTCTAAAGGCAAGATACCACTCTTACGATCTCTTCTGATAGGTATCATTCACTATCATAAGCTTTTCATTTCCTCCATCTACTCAATTCTCTACGAGTCTTCACCATAATGTTTTGTACACCCAAACAAACGTTCGGTGTACCGGGCGAGAATTTAAGATAGGAAAGCTTTATTTACGATAGACATATAAATCTCCTTATCACTTCGAAACGTTTACATGTTAGTTCTAATCTCGTAATCATACGCTTAGAATCCTACACACATAAGGTTTCCAGATCCGTTCGGCAACAGACCATAGATCCGAACATATAATAGCATCATTATAGCTATAACACAAAACATTTAGCAGATAAAAGCATTTTAGGCATCCTTCCTAAAATAAACTAGTGTTCGTGTCTAAAATATGGTAGACACTCATCTCATAATCATCACTTAGCATTCTAAGTTTAAGTCTAGAAATCCTACAATTTCTTAGTTCGCTTAAACTAATGCTCTAATACCAACTGTGACATCCCCAAATTCACGGCCAGAAAAGACCGATTTCGTTTATGCTTTTTAAAATAAAATCAGAGTAAACCCTTTTAAAAGATGTTGCGGAATTTGTTCCCAAAACAAAACATGATAAAAGTTTATCAAAACTTTTCTTTAAGATTTATATAATTTCCTTTTATATCAAAACCTCGGGATGTCATGTTTCGATACAGATCAAAAGCATAAACAAGACATTATAAGCCTTACAACAGTTAATTACAACTACTGGCTTATAATCCATAAATCACTCATCATCATCCGACTATGCTCGGGATCCATTACCTGTAATATAAAAAGCTGAGTGGGTCAGGCTTGGGAGCCTGGTGAGCATATAGGGTTTTCAACCCACAATAAATAAATTTATTATGCTTAAACATCAAACAATCAACCCAATTACCCAATCCCCATTATCTTATTTATTTCTTAAGGATTTACCCTAAGAATCAACTATCACTCATTCCTAAGGATTCATCCTAAGGAATAGGCACAAAGTCCATCGCTGCCCAAGTTTTATACTACAAGCACTAACAACGTCGATCCCCACATACTGATCCTATACAGTGATCTTACTAGATCTAGCCTAAAGGATCGATATGAACAACCAACTAACAAAACTGCTTCGGAAATTCCCTAGCAGCAAACGAGGATCGAATAAGACATCAAATGAATGGAATAAGTTTAACCACGAACCTTCATTCGTAAAAGAAAGAACCACAAGACAATTAAGTCAGGGGTAGTTATCAATGCCTAGGTTGTGGTCTGAATATCGTGAGGTATGTAACCCCCAGACGCGTCCTATCCGGCAATGGAAATGTTGACTAATGCCTAGGCTGTGGTCTGAATATCGTGAGGTATATAACGTCCAGACACGTCCTATCCGGCATCGAGAATGGAAACACTGACTAATGCCTAGGCTGTGGTCTGAATATCGTGAGGTATATAACCTCCAGACGCGTCCTATCCGGCATCGAGAATGGAAACACTGACTAATGCCTAGGCTGTGGTCTGAATATCGTGAGGTATATAACCTCCAGACGCGTCCTATCCGGCATCGAGAATGGAAACACTGACTAATGCCAAGGCTGTGGTCTGAATATCGTGAGGTATATAACCTCCAGACGCATCCTATCCGGCATCGAGAATGGAAACACTGACTCATGAAGCTCGTCCGATCACTTCATAAAAATAACGAAGACTCCAAATCTCTTCAAAATAAAAGTATAGGGAAAATACTAATAAAGTACTCCCGTACGCTCCCGTACCCCGACACATAATAGTGTCAAAAAGAAGAACTATCGGATGAACACATAGTTCAAAAACACCTAATGAACATATAGTTCGAGAACACCTTATGAACATATAGTTCAAAAATACCTACCGATTACGAGTCTGCTAACGTTCCACTGGACTATCTAAAATAGTCTGTGGCCGTTGTCTATACCCTGCTAGATGACTAGATCATCATAAACATCGATACCTCTCATCACTTTTTATTTCATCACATATCATCTAATTCATCTACCCATGTTTTACCCAACATATTTGTAGATAAAAATACATATACAGTTTAATACTTATAAAAAAACATCTATTCAACAGTCACTTTAATTAAACAATTAATATAATTACACATAGCACGTATTTTAAAGAAAATACTTCATATATATGTGTAAGGTGAAAGTGACTATACACTCACTTGATTTAACGATAACCGGGCAGCACTTCGTTGCCTAAAACGATTAGTTTCTAATAAAACCGGGAGTTTTATTGAGAAACCGGGCTCTGCGAGGGTCGGGCTTCGAAACCGAAAAGATAAATTCTCCGGGATTCTCGGGCACTTTGTGGCGTATTCCGGGGGTTATAATTGATACCGGGGCTTTGGGCGAAGTTGGAATGAAAGAAATATGGGTTTAGGGGCTAAAAGTGACAATTTTCCAAAATATACCTGGGAGGTCTCGCACCCTCCTATTTATAGGCTGCGAGACTCCTGATCCAAGTGCTGAGAGGCTTCCAGGTGGCATCAGATGCGAGAAGGGGTCACGTGGGCTGCGCATGCGAGGGGGTGGGCTGCTGACTTCTGATTGGACCGAAATGTAGGTCCGAGGTTCGGACCCGAAGCAAGAGGAAAGGGAGACAGCTGGTGCGAAGGTCGGACACGCGGCAGGCTTTGCGAGGTTCGGACTAGGCTGCACACGCGTCACTCCTCGGATGCGCCACAGCTTCGGATGACTCAGCAGATTTCAGACACGTGGCACACATGCAGCGAAGGTGACGTGGCCGAAGTCCACCTATGCGAAATTCCTCGGTTTTGGCAATTTTTCTCGATTTTCGCGCCAAAACTTCTAAAATCCATAACTTTCGCATACGAGCTCCGTTTTTTACGTTCTTTATATGCACGCGTAGGTAAAATTACGCTCTACAACTTTCGTTTAGACTTCGTCGGCTAATTTTGACATTAATTTTTATATTATTATTTTTAACAGACCGGGACAGGAAATCCGTTAAAATTTCATAACTTCTTCATCCGACGTCCGTTTTCGTCTGTCTTTTTACCGTTGTGCTACTATTGACGAGACCTTCGATTCTCGTTTAGGTTGTGTCGGCTAAAAATCACTCGATCTAAAATTCGAGTTTTTAGCTGTCTACTGTTAAGCTGAAACTTCGAAAAATCATAACTTCCTCATACGAAGTCAGATTTGGGCTTTCTTTTTATACCTACTCTCGGTTTAACGAACACTACGAATTTCATTTAGATCACTAAGGCGAAAAAGTTGTTTATCAAAAAAATCACTTTTTACGACATTCGGCACCGTGCCGGTTTGTCGCGAAACTTCGACAGGTCATAACTTCTTCATTATAACTCGGATTTCGGCATTCTTTATATATCCGTAATCCTTGTCACGACCACTACAACTTTCTTAATAGATATCGGCTTTATCTAATATTTATTTTTGACGCTCATTTTTATTCTTAATTAATTAAACCCTAATAATTAAGCATAAAACACATAATATTCACATAATTCCTTTTTATTTCTTCAAAATGAGTTACAAAGGTTAACCTAGACTATCACATAAATATTAATGCCTAGGCTAGAAACACGGGCATTACAATCTAATAAACCCTCACCCCTTTAAGTGCCAGTAAAGGGTGACTTGGTCATCTTTCCAAGTAAACAAGACTCGCACACATCATCGTCCCTAAGGTCGAATGACTCCAAAACTCCATCCTTTTGGAGTTGGGCTATGAGTTTCTTGTTGACATGTCCAAGAGGACAATGCCACAAGCATGCTTTATCCATACTATTGGAAGAATCAACACACAATACATCATTTTCTAAGTTATCTACAACCATCACAGTCTCATATATTCCATTACAAGGCTATGCTTCAAAATATAAAACACTATTAAGATAAGCATAAATAGAACCTTTATCATTATCAAATGAATATCTAAATCCTTGTCTATATAAACCATGAAATGAAATGATGTTTCTTGCCAGATCTGGCGAATAGCAACAATTGTTTAAATCTAAACCTAATCCATTACTAAGCACTAAGGAATATACTCCAATCTTGGTGACAGGCGACGATCTTCTATTTCCCATGATTAGATTTATCTTCCCACGCTCCACATCCCTATTTCTTCTTAGTCCCTGTAAATCAGAACATATGTGAAAACCACATCCTGTATCAAGAACCCAAGAAATAGCATGCGATGAATCATTAGATTTAATAGTGTAAATACCTGCGAAGGACGGCTTGATCTTCCCATCCTTGATAACTTGTAGATATTCTGGGCAACTTCTCTTCCAATGCCCTATCTTATGGCAGTGATGGCACTCTGCCTCCTTCGGGTTAGAGTTGGGTTTAGCAGAACCAACTTTGGTTCCACTAGAAGAGGTACCATCTTGGGACTTTCCCTTGTGGTGGCTTTTTGAGGGAGCCTTCCTCTTCTTACCCTTCCCTTGCCCTATTGCCAAGACAGGGGCAGCAGCGGGAGTTGGAGTTGATAAAACAAACTTATCTTTGAGATTGCTCTCAGCAGTCCTTAGCAAGCCTTGAAGCTTACTCAAAGTGACCTATTCCTTATTCATATGGTAGGTCATGCGGAACTGGTTGTAGCAGGGAGGCAAGGAGTGAAGGATGATGTCGATTGCTAGCTCTTCATCAAAGTTAACATTTAACTTTAGCAGGCGATCAACATATCTCTGCATCTTTTGTAGATGAGCGGTAAGGGACTCTCCATTACCCATTCGGGTAGTGATCATCGAAGTGATGATCTCATACCTTTCTTGCCTCGCACTTTGGTAGTACCGGTCCAGCAAGTCTTGATGCATTTCATAGGGATACATGTCCTCATAGGACTTCTGGAGTTCTGCAGTCCTGGTTGCTAGCATGATGCAATGGACTTTCGTGGCATCACGCTCATGGGCCTCAAAGGCGGCGATCTCTTCAGCAGAGGCGGTGTTGATGCTGATTTCCTTCAGCTTCTCATCGAGGACATACTCTTTGTCCTCGTAACGAGTGACCATTCGGATGTTGCGGATCCAATCATTGAAATTGGACCCGTCAAAAATCACTCTCCCACACAAGTTCATGAGTGAGAACGAGCCAGAGGAATTCGAGCCGGAAGCATTGTTGTTGTTCGACATCTGAAAAAAGAAAAAGAACAAAGTTTGATTAGAAATGAATCCCCAATTAAACACCTAAATGAGAAATTAGGGCTAGGATCCAACAACATTATTAACAAATTAGAAAAGGGATGTCGTAATCTAACAAGTAAATAATTTGAAGGTAAGTGAATGACGATTCACTAATTCTCCACCATGAAAAAACAAAAAGAGATTAAGTTTTAAATGTATTGAAAACTCCTAGATCTTTTGAGATTCATTGAACTTTTCAATGGCATGTTTAAATCTCGATATGCCCCTCTAGTGTGTGACTGGGATGCCGAGGATCAGAAAGCGGGTGTGAATAACCATGCAAATATACATGGTGACCTCATTGTTACAGTCATCTATTCGATGTGTCGGTTAACCATACACGCTCCATCTAACTATGACAAACAATGAGTCACCCTTTGCCACCTTTGCTTAGAACCCAATTAGTGTGTCGGTTAACCACACACGCTCCACTAACGTCTTAGCAAGGGTACAAAGTGTAATTTCATGGAATTGCATCAATTCACTTTTGCCTAAAGTAACTAAGATTGGGAATTTTGTAAAAACATTTAGTTACTTTTATAATTCATTATACTTATTAATGAGGAAAGGGTTGCCATATCCTACCCGTTCGGCTAACGACCCTCCACCAATCAAGGAAGCGGTGGGTGAGAGTGGACACCCATTAAACGGCCATTTTATAGGCCATAACCTTATACCCCCCTTATAGATCGGCTTCTTGAATGAGGCTTACTAACGGTAAGACTAGCGTTTAAGTTATATATATATATATATATATATATATATATATATATATATATATATATATATATATATATATATATATATATACATATATATATATATATATATATGTATATATATATTAATCTTATAATATTATAAAGTATAAGGTTGAATTTTAAACTTGTAAAATTCTAGGATTTGAAATTTAAGTAATTCAAATTAAACATTTAATAATAAAATTTAAATTTCAAAACTTGAGGACAAGTTTTCAACTTTTCAAAACATAAAGGATCAAATAGCAAATAATTTTAAATTAAACAATTAATTTAATGATTATCTATGTTTGACCTAATCAATTTTATTCACAAGATAATTCAACAATTAATTCAAATAATCAAATATTATCAAATAAGGAATTTATTATTCAAACAATTGGTAATTATCTTTTGATTTGGTAAGGATAATCATAAAACAATAATAATATTCAGATTTTATTAGTCAAAAACGATTTAGGTAATTATCCTTAAGCAAAACAGCAAGAAATCCAAAAAAATCCCTCTGTCTGACGCTCCGACTCGCCGAGTCCTCTTATGGACTCGTCGAGTTCGTCCTACCCGTCGAGTCCACATTGGGACTCGCCGAGTTCTTCAGGCAAAGAACACAAAAATCAATTTTCAAGAGAGGATGAACAAGCAAGGCATCAATGCAATAGAAACCAAACAAAGCTCTGATACCACTGATGGGTTTGAGCCAAGAAAACATCCTATGTGCTCATGCAAACCTAATGCTTGGATCTAGGTTTCTCTATTATACATGCATTCATCCAAGTCTTGTAAACCCTAGATCTAGTGTGTATAATTAGAAATTAACATAACAAAAGCAGATCTAGATGATTACCTCTTCTTGGAAGCTTGAATCTTTTGTCCTTGGAGCTTAGAGTCACAAATATCACTCCTCTAATGGCTTACAAACACCAATAGCAAGTGGATGATCTTGGAGAGAGGTTGGAGGCTCTAGAATTCGGCTCTAGTACTCTTAGGAATCGGGTTAGCCGATTTCTGAAGCCTAAGGGGTCTATTTATACTTGTGCTGTTAGGGTTTCAGTCAAAACCCTAATTGGATAGCTTAGGCCTTAAGCGGTCCACAGAACCTTCCAGAATAAAGGCCCTGGACGAAATCCAGATGGGCTCCCACTCTAATTTCGTCCACCCCTTAATTCCATAAGAATTCTCAGCCCAAATCAACTATCACACAATTGACAGTTCCCGTCCCCTTTATTTAATTAATCTCTTTTAGTCACATAATTAATTCCTAATTAATTCTTGTCTAATATTAATTAAACAATATGATTTCTCTTTTAATATATTATTCATATAAAATATTTACAAATCATAATAACCTCTTTATTCATAAATCATCCTATCATGTTGCTTTGGTGAAGCCAACCCAAAAGGACCATGCACAACCGGGTCAAATACTTACCAAATATAGTTACGGGCTTAGACACTAATCCAACAGTCTAAATGAAAGTTGTAGATCTTGTTTTTACCTACGCGTGGATCTAAAGAATGTCGAAAACGGAGCTCGTATGCGAGACTTATGATTTTTCTAAGTCGGGAGGGTGTTGTGCGAGTTTGGGTGACGTGGCGCGATCACAACCATTGCTTTCTCCCTAAGAAAAGCCATCAGATGATGATACATGGCACTGAATCGGTGAGTCAGTGACCCAATTTTGCGAGTCCAGCTGCCTGGCAGCCTATAAATAGAAGTGTCGGGTTCCCTCATTCTTCACACCATTCCAACTTCACTTTCTCTCTCTAGAACCTCTCTCTAGCTCCCCTTAAGCCCCCTAAAGTCTAGGTAAACCCCCTAGCACCCGAAGGAAGCCCCGAGGCTCCCGGAGTCCAGAGAAAAGGAGCCTTTCGGCTCGGGAATGCTGCTCCAGCGAAGCCCGGTTTTGCGAAAAACCCGCTGTAAGTGAGCTACGCATACCCTATCGTTAGTGTATCTTATGTTTCAATATATTAATGTTATTACGACCTTATAGTAAGTATTTGGGCTATTATTATGAGTTATATAAGTGTCGTTATAATCTCTTTTTAACCACTCGTGGTATGGGGAATCTGGTTTAAAGGGCCGCATAGGGTTCTTGGATTTCAGAAGTGCTATATGTCAAAATGGTCCTGCCCTCCGGTATTTTATCTCTGGCCCCTGTCTGTATATATTGATTGAGAAATATTGTTTCGTTCTTATATAATAGTAATAATAGCAAGACTATTAATTAGTCTCAGTGAATACTAAACTAAACTCTAGTAGTAATGATACTAGGTTTTGTCAAAGGAAAATTGTGTTAAGAGTAACGAAGTGTTGTCCGAGTGCCGAGTCACCACCTTTTCAAGTGATTGCATAGTTACTTTCATATTACACATAGATATGAAGTATTTTATATAAATTATGTGTTATGTGTGCATATTATCTGTATACTTGTTGTCTATGTTGGATGAATGATTTTATACACGTTTTAAATGATTTAAACTGTATATGTATTTTATATCTACAAAATATGTTGGTTAAAACATGGATAGATGAATGATGAGAGATGAAAGCTGATATAGAAGAACATAGACAGTATGAACATAATTCCCTATAGGTAAACATTGGCAGCAATGGACTTAGTACCCTATAGACGAACATTGGCATTCTTTATATGTACAGAACCCTTGTACCATATACTACATTCTAAATGAAATTTGTAGCTCTTGTTTTTACCTACGCGTGGATATAAAGAACATCGAAAACGGAGCTCGTATGTGAGAGTTATAACTTTTCTAAGTCGGGAGGGTGTTGTGCGAGTTTGGGTGACGTGGCGCGATCACATCCATTGCTTTCTCCCCAAGAAAAGCCATCAGATGATAACACATGGCACTGACTCGGCGAGTCAGTGACCCCATTTTGCGAGTCCAGCTGCCTGGCAGCCTATAAATAGAAGTGTCGGGTTCCCTCATTCTTCACACCATTCCAACTTCACTTTCTCTCTCTAGAACCTCTCTCTAGCTCCCCTTAAGCCCCCTAAAGTCTAGGTAAACCCCCTAACACCCGAAGGAATCCCCGAGGCTCCCGGAGTCCCGAGAAAAGGAGCCTTTCGGCTCGGGAATGCTGCTCCAGCGAAGCCCGGTTTTGCGAAAAACCCACTGTAAGTTAGCTACGCCTACCCTATCGTTAGTGTATCTTATGTTTCAATATAGTAATGTTATTAGGACCTTATAGTAAGTATTTGGGCTATTATTATGAGTTATATAAGTGTCGTTATAATCTCTTTTTAACCACTCGTGGTATGGGGAATCTGGTTTAAAGGGCCGCATAGGGTTGTTGGATTTCAGAAGTGCTATATGTCAAAATGGTCCTGCCCTCCGGTGTTTTATCTCTGTCCCCTGTCTGTATATATTGATTGAGAAATATTGTTTCGTTCTTATATAATAGTAATAATAGCAAGACTATTAATTAGTCTCAGTGAATATTAAACTAAACTCTAGTGGTAATGATACTAGGTTTTGTCAAAGGAAAATTGTGTTAAGAGTAACGAAGTGTTGTCCGAGTGCCGAGTCACCACCTTTTCAAGTGATTGCATAGTTACTTTCATATTACACATAGATATGAAGTATTTTATATAAATTATGTGCTATGTGTGCATATTATCTGTATACTTGTTGTCTCTGTTGGATGAATGATTTTATACACGTTTTAAATGATTTAAACTGTATATGTATTTTATATCTACAAAATATGTTGGTTAAAACATGGATAGATGAATGATGAGAGATGAAAGATGATATAGAAGAACATAGACAGTATGAACATAATTCCCTATAGGTAAACATTGGCAGCAATGGACTTAGTACCCTATAGACGAGCATTGGCGGCTGTGCCACAACCTTTAGATATTTTTGATCTACGATGTATTCTAAACATCGTAGCAGCTGCGCTCTAAGGATAGTATCGGCAGTTGCGCCTAATAGAGAACATTATAACCATGACAGTAGCGTTTAAAGGAAAATACCGGCAAAAGCGCCTCATAGATAATGTCACAATTCTGGCAGTTGCGCCTAAGTGATAATATTAGCAGCTGTGCTTGACAACTGTGTCGTTGGCAACGATGGACTTCGTGTTGTTTCCATAGGATGATCCTTAGGAATGAATGAACGAGGAGTAGCTGATTCTTAGGGTAAATTCTTAAGAAGATAATGGGGATGGGTAATTGGGTTGATTGTTTGATGTTTAAACATAATAATCATATTATTGTGGGTTGAAAACCCTATGTACTCACTAGGTTTCCCAACCTCACCCACTCAGTTTATTTATATCACAGGTGTTGATATGAAGTAACATTACACTGAGAGATTTAGGAGATATAAATCACTAGTGATAATGAATGTAAGTTCTGTTTATGCTTATGTTTTTGCATTGACGAGGACATCCCAAATGTTTTAGAATGAATAAAAATACTTTTCTTCGGAAATGTTTTGATAACATATTTATCATTTTTTACTGGGAACAAATTTCGCAACACTTTTATTTAAAATGTTACTCTGATTGTCAATTAAAGCTTAAACAAAATCGGTCTTTTCTGGCCGTTAAAATGGGGATGTCACAGTAAGTGACTTGACATGGCCATTCCACCATGTGAGGGCTCTGTCTGAGACGGTGCAGGCAGCAAATTTTACTTTGGCTCCTTCTGGGCAGGAGCAGATCTCAAAGATAGACTCCGTTTTCTCAAACCATTGCGACAGAGCAATGATTCCCCCAGTCCTATTAAAGGCTTTTGGTTTGCAGTTAGTGAAGTCCTTGTATGAACACTCCCTAGGGTGTCCATGACTATCACCTTGGGTAGAGTTAATACCCGTTCTACCCCCACTAGTACCTCTAGCGTTGATCTGAGTTAAGGATGCCTTTACAGCCGCGATGACTATAGCTTGAAAAACCACAGGATCGAATTGAGGTGGAGGTGGTGGTTGAGTTGGAGTTATTGGCGGATTGTGCCTGTTTTATTTACAAGGAGGCATCTTTCAACTATAAGTTTACAAAGATGAAGATAATTGTAAGTATTCAATAGTGAGTATAATGAGAGTGTTCCTTGAACTATATCACCCTAGTTCAACATCTAATTGTTTGCAATAGAGATCTACCACTCGAAAGATGAAAGAATTTGGATAGGGATTTTCCAAGAGAATTAGATGTCTGTCAAGATCATTGGTATTATAGATGTATAGAGTTCGGGAAAATTGACCTTGTAATAGGTCTACAACATACCAATATAGAGAAAACTTTGACATCATAAAGACCTAACGAAACTTGAAAGTTCAAGGTCTATACATAAGTAGGAAAACAATACTAGTGTAAAAGTAGACTTAATCTATATCCAAAAGAGAGAGTAGAGTATGCTCTACTCACGAGAAGTGTTGTTCTGGTTAGTACTAGATTTTGCCCTAGATTCAGCCAGCTGGTGTTCTGTTTCCCACACACGCCTTTCCAATGCAACTTGGCTCTGTCGAAGTTCTCTAACTTCGGTTCAGTTGGCATTCAGTTCCATCTGTAGTACGTCAGTGTAAATCCTTGTTAACTCCTGGTCATCGGTCAGATGGCGGAGGCGAACTGTGTTGACTCGTGAGTTAGCACAAATTTCCATGACTTGGTCGATGGTTGCTCTTCCTTGTTCAGCATTGCGAGCAACACGACAAACCAAGATAGGGAGGATTCTGTCAGTTGAGCCTCCCTCGCTCAAGTTGTAGAAACTCCGGTATCCGTTATAAGGAGGTGGTTGTCCCTCTTTGTGGCTCCACCTTCCCAAGTTTACTGCCCACAGATGCGTCGGGCCTTGAAAATCCTGTCGAGGGTTAGGATTTTGGGCAACTTGAGGTGGATTATAGACCTCTAGTTCTAACTCAGAATCTTCTTGCAATTCATCTTCGTTCTCTTCCTCAGAACTCTGCTCTGGGTCTTCTTCTACTGGGACTACCGGTTTATCTTCTTCTTGTTCAGCTTCAAGCCATCCACCGTTCCCTTGATCGAGAAAGTACGGGTCTCCCGGCAAATGAAATCCGGCCGTGATATCTAAGCGAGAATAGGGGTGTAAGAAACATATAATAGATGTATTGCTAAAGATATTTATTGGATGATCCTTAGCAGTTACTTCAATACTTACGTAGTGCATACCAGTTATATAAAACATAAGATAGAATAGACCTTTGAATAAGTGATCCAACTCTAAGACCACAACCAAACAAGGACCAGGAAGTAAAGTGAAGATCACAAATTCTAAGTCTATAACATCTTGGTCATATATAACTTAAGCTTATCCTCTCAATAGACCTACCAGTAGGGGTCGTTTTTAGTTTTCACATAAGTAATTTTAGTACAACAAAATACTCCTATAGTATTTTAAGTTTAGGTTATGTTCTAGTGTTTCTTGGTAGTATAGTTGGTAAGTTTTTAGACTTGTTGCAACACCACAACCATTCCTAGGCATATGCTAATCACTTCTCGGATAGATATAGTTGATCAGGCTATATTAATCCCAGACCTGATTATATATCCCCAAGGTTACTTGTGTTGTTCAACAATCACAATACTTTTGTTCTGTTCTAGTATGACACTATTCTAGTTTGTACGCATGCATGTATACTTTAGTAATATATTTTATATTTAAAAAGTATAACTCTTGGTCAGAGTGTTTTAATCCCGTTGTGTTTATAGTTGTATATCTTTTATGGGTTGATATACTTAGTTTAGTATAAACAATGCTCTGATAACAATCTATCAAACCCCCAAACTGGAACAGTGGAAACGTTCGGGGGCGGAGGACGTCATGTACAATATCATAACAATGCACAATAGAAAAACAAGCAACAACATCCATTGCATTAATAGAATATTTACTACATGTGTGTTCTGTGAATAGTTGTATGACACCAAAAATGTATAACAAAAATAAAAGACGATTCTTGAACATGCTCCGTCTTCTCAAAATATGATCCAGTGTACCTGTCTACTGGTTCCCTGAGAATACAAGTTATTTTGAAAGAGAGTATCAACATTTAAGTTGGTGAGTTCATAAGTATTTTTGTGTCAAGTGTTTGCATTTGTTTCATGAAAATGTTTGTATCTGTCTAGTGAAAATGTTTGTATATTTCCCAGAAAATCCTATATTTTCTGCTTAAATGAAAAGTAGTCTTTTACTCAAGACCAAACTGTTTGTATGTTCTGCTCTTTTGAAAATAGTGTAAAATGTATGTTTGTACTTGAAATAGTATAAAATGTATGTTTTCCATATTTGTAAAACTATCTTTACTAGAAAAATAGTATACATTTCTCATGTGAGAATATTACTGCATGAATGTAATGGAAAATGTAGGTTTATAGTAATATTGTGTAAAATACACTACTGATGCATTAACTACCTTTAAACCAAACTGGTTAATTAAGGTTAAAATGTGATTATGTTATAACTGTCACACCCCCGAACCAGACGGCGGAAACGTCCGGGGGCTTGTGCGTGACTTCATCTTGAAATATCATCACAATGAATATTAATGAAACATAACATCATCATCACCATTCATAATATAATACAACTCCTATTGTTTACATCAAGTACAATATTTTAAATTACATGACCAAAACATTCAATGTATGATGTTTAACAGTACACAAAACAAGATCCCATTTTCTTGTTGATTCTTCTGCTTAACGAGTTCCTGAGAATACAAGTTATTTTGAAAATGGTCAACATAACAATATTGGTGAGTTCACAAGTGTTTTTGAATGAAAAGTTTTGTATCGTTAGTAAAACACCAGAAAATCCGATATTTTCTGCAAAAGAGTTTGAAAATGATGTACCAAATCAAGTATTAATGCATGTGTGGTTTCCATTGTAGAAATTATGTAAAAATAAATGACCTAAAAATATATCTGTTGTAAGTTGAAGGTAGTATATAAATGTATTTTCCCCAGAAAATCCGATATTTTCTGATTATAAAAGTAGTGTGGTCTCAAAACCCTAAGACCATGTATGCGTGTGTGTATGTTTTGTATCGTCACTAGAGTATTAGTATGCTGTAATGTACTGATAGTATTGATCTCTATGTGAGTCGTTACAACCATGCTTAATAATGACTAATTCTCCTGTTATGGCGTCTATCGGACGCCAGTTCGTCGAAGGTAAGGTTTGTCGCCCTAGACTGGCCTAGTCTAGCTGTAGCGAACAGCTGAGGCGTGGGGTGTCACCCCGTATAGATCTATACACAAACTCCCGCTCTCCCTCCAGGAGACTCTGGTTATAACTACAGGCTATGATCATACACTCAAAGGTGTCAACCGACAAGTCACTAGATCCTTAACTTGTTCACGAGTAATGTATTACACCAAATATAATGTTTACGTGTATGCTTTAAGTTTTTAAATCCAAAAGTATGTCAATGAATGTACGAGACCCAACAGACATGTAGAAGGACCACTAAGGTCCAATAAACATGAAATGTTTAGTTTAGGTCCAATAAACATGTATACGGGCCACTAAGGCTCAATAAGCATGTAATGAATAATTCAGGCCCAACAAGCATGTAAATGAGTCACAAAGGCCCAATAAACATGTAATGAACATATTAGGCCCAATAAACATGTAATGAACATATTAGGCCCAATAAACATGTAATTAGGTCACAAAGGCCCAAATAGACATGTAATGAATATATTAGGCCCAATATCACGAAGTTACATTTTTGGCCCACTAGACCGAAAATATACAAGTTAATCTCATCTTTGGAAAACTTGACACTTCAGGTCCCTTAAGGCTAAAAGTTTTCATTTTATGGGCATAATTCTAATAAAATGACTTTTGTGACCCATTTTGGTTAAAACTTCATTTTTTTGCCCAAAATCATAAATATTAACATCTTTGGCCCAAATATATTTTAAATATATTTAAACTGCTGTTTTCGGCCCCTTTATTATGAGAATTTACATTTACAGCCCATTTTTGATAAAAATGACAATTTCGACCCAATTTTTATAAAATTAACATTTTTTGCCCAAATTCGAGGAAAGTGACATATTCAGCCCCTATGTCCGCAAATTCACATTTTTGACTCAAATTTGTATGGTATGACATTTTAGTCCACAAAAACCAAATGTTTACACTTTAAGCCCAAGAAAACCGTAAGGCCCATTTTATGGCCCATTATGCGAAAAATTTCACTTTTAGCCGCTTGAAAACTAGGAATATTATAACAAACCCATTTTTATGTAAATGAGACCATTTTGGTCCTTGTAAAACCGTATATGGCATAGAAGTTTCAACTTTTTGTTTATTTATCAATAATGGCCCTTTTTTTAAGGTTTTGTTTAGTTTCTTATGAATCTTCACATGTTTAACTCATTTTTGTTCATAGTAAGTTGTGTGAAGTGTTTTAGCTTTCAAATATCAAATTTTTGGTTAGAGTTTTCGAGATCTATAGTGTTTCATCACATGATCACAAACTTAACTCAAGAAAACACACATAAACATGCACAAATACATAGATCTAGCACATATCAACTTGTATCCTCCCCCAAAACATAGTAAAACCGAAAATCAATGGGTATAAACTCACTTTGGGGTTTGGATTCGGTTTCATGAAGAGATTGAAGAAGATCTCGGCTTTAGCAAGCCTCTTGAAGAGGTTTTCGAACTTGGATGGTTCTAAGAAACATGATCCATAAAAATATGGGTGTAAGAGGAGTGATTTAAGTGTAAAAATATGGTAGTTCAACTTAAGTTTGTAAGATCTTACCTAGGATGATGATCTTGATGAAAAATCCTCTTGAAGACACCCATAAACTTGCGAAAATATGGAGGAGAGGGAGGAGTTCTTAGAGAGAGTTTGAAGTAGTTTGAAATGAGAAATGGAGGTGGGGTGGAGGGAGTCTGGGCCGAGAGTAATAAGAGAAGAGAGAAGAAAGATAGTTTGAGGTGATGTTTGCATGGATACCCACCATGCAAACATGAGGTGTCTTATGCACATAAATCCTCATTTTTTTCTTTTTTTTGTCTAACAAGCACATTGGGCCGAGAATTTGGGCTAGGAAAACAAAAATGATTTGGTTTGGGCCCATGCTTGGTCTTGTTCGAATTTATGAAGCCCAAAAACTATTTTTCGGCACATTGGGCCCTTAAGAAGGTTCACGGCTCAAAATGGTAAAAGGAATGGGTTTATGGCCCATTAAGGTTAATTAAATCATTTATGATCCTTCATGCCCCATTGGAGGTAGAATGAATCATTCTAGGCCCAAATGGCCCAAAATGTTATAGATTGATGAATTGATGATTTATTGGTCCCTTAAGCCCAATAAGAGAATCCTAGTCCATAATGAACTTGGACCGGGATTTCTAGGGTTTCCAACCCTTATGTGGACATATCAGATGTATTTGAATGAGCACAGAGTATGATATTTATTTAGAGTACAATTTATTACACTAGATGAATGTTTACATGAGAATAGAATTTCCTAGCTAAAATGCTAGTTGTGACATCATCCCCCCGTTAGAGGGAATTTTGTCCCGAAATTCTTTTAAATGATGGGCTCAAGAACGAGAGAATAGATGAGGGTACTTCTGCTTCATCTGGTCTTCGCGTTCCCATGTGAATTCCGGTCCACGCTTAGCGTTCCATCGAACTTTCACAATCGGAATGCGGCTCTGATTCGTACGCTTCACTTCCCTATCCATTATCTCGACTGGTTCTTCGACGAACATGAGATTCTCGTTTATTTCGAACTCTTCTAAAGGAATAACAAGGGTTTCATTTGACAAGCACTTTTTCAAATTCGAGATGTGGAACATGGGGTGTACATTGCTGAGCTCCAAAGGTAGCTGCAACTTATAAGCCACTGGACCAATTCGGGCAAGAATCTCGAACGGTCCAATATATCGTGGGTTTAGATTACCTAGTTTCCGAAAACGGATCATCCCCTTCCAGGGAGAGACTTTCAATAGCACCCGATCTCCGACTTGAAATTCCAGAGGCTTTCGCCGTTTGTCAGCATAACTCTTATGTCGGTCTCGTGATGCTTGAAGTCGGGCTTTGATTTGGATTATCTTTTCGGTCGTTTCCCGAATGATCTATGGCCCTGTGAGAGTGTTGTCTGATGATTTTCCTTCAGCTAGTTGGGTGTCACCCACCTCAGCCCGACATAGAGGCGATCTTCATTTACGACCATAAACAGTCTCAAAAGAAGCAACCATGATGCTCGTGTGATAACTGTTGTTGTATGATAATTCCACCAAGGGCAAGTGGGTATCCCATAACTTTTCGAAATCAATCACACAAGCTCGGAGCATGTCTTCGAGTGTTTGGATGGTCCGTTCGCTTTGGCCATCGGTTTGAGGGTGGTAAGTTGTGCTCATGTCAAGCTGCGTTCCCATTGCTTTCTGAACAGATTGCCAAAATCTTGAGGTAAATCTGCTATCTCGATCCGAGATAATCGACACTGGAACCCCATGAAGTCTTACAATGTCTTTGATGTAGATTCGGGTCAACCTTTCCATCTTGTAAGATTCTTTTATTGGCAGGAAATGAGCGGATTTGGTTAACCTATCGACGATTACCTAGATACCATCCAATCCGTCTGATGTCTTTGGTAATTTGGTCACGAAGTCCATAGTAATCCTTTCCCATTTCCACTCGGGTATCGATGGTTGTTGCAATAGTCCCGATGGCTTTTGGTATTCCACTTTCACCTTGGCGCAAGTGAGACACTTGCCCATGTTTTTTTTGAAACAGCATATCTAACATCTAACCTACTCCTAAACTACACCTTAAATCCACCTATGTCCACGACGGGACTTGAACCCTCAACCTCAAGGAGGGAGGGCAACACCGAATACCGTTGGGCTAGAAGCCCTTTTAGACACTTGCCCACGTAAGTGGCAATCTCTGCCTTCATATTTGGCCACCAGTAATGCTGCTTTATGTCTAGGTACATCTTATCTGAACCCGGATGGATGGAATATCGTGTCTTGTGGGACTCATTCATGATCATTCCTCTGAATCCCCCAAGTTTAGGGACCCAGATTCTGTTCATGAGATAGTAAGCTCCGTCCTCCTTGACTTCAATGTTATTGTCCATCCCACGCAGCGTTTCATTTGCGACGTTCTCCGGCTTCAATGCATCTATTTGGGCTTCCTTGATTTGCGAGGTTAGGTGGGATTGGATTATTATTGATAGGGGTTTCACCCGGCGACCTGAGTATTCTTTTCTGCTCAGGGAATCGGCTACTACGTTAGCCTTTCCTGGGTGGTACTTGATCTCACATTCGTAATCATTTAGCAGCTCAACCCATCTTCGCTGCCTCATGTTTAACTCTTTTTGGTTTAGAATGTGCTGGAGGCTTTTGTGATCTGTGAAGATGGTGCACTTTGTATCGTAGAGGTACTGCCTCCATATTTTTAGGGCGAAGACCATAGCTCCCAGCTCGAGATCATGTGTGGTGTAATTTACTTCATGTGACTTTAGTTGCCTGGATGCATAAGCTATCACCTTTCCACAATGCATGAAGACACAGCCTAAGCCTTGATTCGAAGCATCATAGTAGACTACGAAATCTTCGGTTCCCTCCGGTAAGGATAGCACTGGTGCACTATAGGGGGTCTGCTTCAAGGTTTGGAAAGCGGCTTCTTTCTTTTTTGTCCAGTTGAAAGACACACCCTTTTGTGTCAACGTGGTAAGGGGTTTGGCTATCTTAGAGAAATTCTGGATAAACCTCCAGTAGTAGCCTGTGAGACCCAAGAAATGATGGATTTCTGTTGGGGTTCTCGGGATAGCCCAGCCTTCAGTGGCCTTTATCTTGGCAGGATCTACGTGAATCCCTTCCTTGCTGACTACATGACCCAAAAAGTTTACACTGCGGATCCAAAATTCGCATTTGGAAAGATTCGCATAAAGTTTCACAGCTCTTAGGGTTTCTAAGATTTGACGAAGATGTTGACCATGCTCTTCTTTGCTTCGAGAGTAAATATGAATATCGTCGATGAAGACAATCACGAAATTATCAAGGAATGGGCGACAAACTCGGTTCATGAGGTCCATAAATGCAGCGGGGGTATTTGTTAGACCGAAGGGAATCACGACAAATTCATAATGACCGTATCGTGTTTGAAAAGCAGTTTTGGGAATATCCTATTCCCGAACTCAAAGTTGATGATAACCGGATCTCAGATCTATTTTTGAGAAATAACTAGCTCCTTGAAGCTGCTCAAATAGATCGTCGATTCATGGAAGTGGGTAACGATTTGTGATGGTGAGCTTGTTTAATTCTCTATAATCGATGCACATCCTGAAGGATCCGTCCTTTTTCTTGACAAATAAGACCTGAGCTCCCCAGGGTGAGAAGCTTGGTCGGATGAATCCTTTGCTCAGCAGCTCGCTTAGTTGGCTGGATAACTCCTGCATTTCGGCGGGAGCGAACCTGTAAGGTGATTTGGCAATTGGTGTGGCTCCTGGGATTAGGTCGATTCGGAATTCGACCTGTCTTTCTGGAGGTATTCCCGGAAGGTCTTCTGGAAACACATCCGGGAAGTCGCATTCCACTGGAATGTCTTGAATGTTCACTTCTTCTTTGGTCTTATCCACCACATGAGCGAGGAACGCGCAATTATTCTTGTTTAGGCACTTTTGTGCCTTGATGCACGAGATAAGGCGAAGGTTGGCGCCAGGTTTATCACCATAGATTATTAGGGTTTCGTGATTGGGGAGATGAAGGCGAACGGCCTTCTCGCAACACATAATATCAGCATGGTGGGGGCTTAACCAATCCATGCCGATTATCACATCAAAACTCCTAATATTTACTGGCATCAAATCTATTTGAAAGGAGTGACTGTTTAGTGTTAATGTGCATCCTACATAGACGTCTTTGGTTGTTTCGGTTTTCCCATTAGCCATTTCAACCGTGAAGGCTTCGTTGAGCTTCTGGGGTTGTTGATTTAGTAAGTGTTTGAATTTATTACTAACGAAACTTCGCTCCACCCCAGTATCAAATAAGATGCATGCGTACAAGTTGTTAAGTAGGAACGTACCAGTAGCAACTGTTGGAGCATGCACTGCTTCTCCCTGACCCATTGTCAACACTCTTCCTGCTGCTCCTACCCCTGATTGTTTGCTTTGGGGAAGTTGCACCGGAAATGGCCGGTTTCTCCACACCCATAGCAGGTGTAACTGGCCCCAGCATTACTGTTGTTGTTGTTGTTGTTGTTGTTGTTTCGGTTGTGGTTGTTGTTGTTGTTGTTGTTGTTGTTGTTGTTGTTGTTTGAATGTTGGTTTTGTTGCGGATATGTTCTGAAGTACCTTGCAGTGTGACCCTTTCGGTTGCAGCTTGTGCAGTGCATCTCTCTACATTCTCCCTGATGGTGAAAATTGCATTTGTTGCACTTAGGTAGGGTCCCTGAGTATTGCTTGGGATTATTTGGTGTGGATGACGCTGGAGCATGTGGTGTGGTGGTAGCTTGAGTAGCAGCATGGACAGTCACATTTTGTTGTTTCTTTGATGATTCAGAATTTTGCTTTCCCTTCCGCTTGTTGTTTTTCCCCTTCTTGTTCTCACCTTCTTTCTTAGCTTCTGCTTCTCCTGTTTTGGCACCCTTTTTGTTTCCATGGTCGTACAATTTCTTGGCCAGCCTCTTTGCACTATCATACGTCTCAAGGTTTGCTGCAATTACATTCCCTTGGATTGGTGCGGTTAATCCCCAGATGAATCTCTTGATCTTCTTCCCTTCAGATGTGATCATTCCGGGACAGAAGAGAGACAGCTCACTAAACCTTGATATGTATGCATCGATGTCGGAGTTTTGAACCATGAGGTTCCACAGCTCTTGTTCCATTTTCTGGATTTCTCCCCTTGGACAGTATTCAGCCAGCAGCATTTCTTTAAGCTCCTACCACAGCATCGCGTTTGCCATCGGGAGTGTCATGGCCTCTACGTGACCATTCCACCAGGAGGGAGTTTCATCAACGAATGTGCAGGCCGCAAACTTGACCCTGCACCCTTCCGAACATCCGCAGATTTCAAACACTAATTCCACCTTCTCAATCCATCGTTTCAGGGTTATTACACCTCCCGTCCCGTTGAAGATTCGAGGTTTGGCGTTGCTGAAGTCCTTGTAGGTGCAGGTTCTTGTGGTTCCGTGGTTTGTTCCTTAATTTGTGCTTCCGGTTCCCTGTCCGTTGCCTTTTCCATTGTTTCCGTTGCGAATCTGCGCAAATGCTGCAGTGACCGCAGCGGACACTGCTGCTTGTAATGCAACTGAGTTTATTTATGGTGGGGTCGGTGTTGTGTTGTTTCCATGTTTTGGTCTTTGAGGCATCTTTCTGTCAAAGAACGGAAAGATGTTGAGTACATATCGCATTCCGAGTTTAGAATGTCACAGACTCGGCGATTCGATTTGTGCATCTAAGTGATTCCATGTATTAACATAAAACAAGGAAATAAAACACATAGCAGATTGTTGGATTAGATGTCTAAGCCCAAATTATTATTGGTATGTATTCGACCCGACTTGGCATGGTCCATTTGGGTTGAATGGCATCGGAACAATTTGGATAGACTTTTATGAGAAAAGGATATTAATGATTTGTTAATATATTATAAGTTCTAATATATTAATATGAAATCATATTATTTAATTAGTATTGATCAAGAATTAATTTGGAATTAACTTTGCGATCAAAAGGAGACTAATTAAATATATGGGGATTGATTGTGTAAATCATTCATTCTTATATGTGTGGGCTTATGATCCATAGTTCTTCATGTTGGGCTAAACCCATGGAGTAACCTATGGATACTCCATGGAGGTTTTAACCCATGGAGCATGAAGAATATGGAAATACATGAGTTACATAGTGTAACCCTAATAGCCACAATATATAAGGATCCCATGGCTCAAGAAATTGGCAGTAGTGTGTGTACACATGAGGGCTAGCCGATTTGAGCATAGGAACCTTTTCTCTCAAGTTATTCCAAGATGTTGGTGATGTTGTGTGAACCATTTGAGGTGTCACATTTGAGGCACTAGGCTCTTAAGCTCCATGGAATCAAGCTACAACAAAGAGGTATGTAATTCTACTAGAATTTATATTATATGTACTTCATATTATGCTACTTAGAACAATACCTTGGAAAATTGATATTTGCATGTATAATAGAGAAAACATAGATCCAAGGTATTTAGGTTTGCATGTACACCTTAGGAGTGTTAGAATGCTCAAAACCCTTTAGTGGTATCAGAGCCATGTTTGTTTTCAATTATACTTGATGCAAATTGCTGAAAAAAGCTGAAAAATCGATTTTCTGGCTGTCTGGGCTGTGGACTCGCCGAGTCGACTGATGGACTCGCCAAGTCCACTGATGGACTCGCCGAGTCCATGAAGAAATTCATCCTACTCGTCGAGTTGGTTCATACACTCGACGAGAAGGAGCCCCTGACAGCATATTTTCGACTTTTAAGGCTAGAATTGGTCTAGAATCATTACCATAAACAGTTTTGGACTTATAAAACCTGTTTTTGATGTGGTAATGATTATGGTAAACCAATTTCAAGGTTATTATCAATAATTTCCTGTTTTATATGTTTTTATGTAATTCTTGAAATTGTTGATATGATTGTTCATACACTTATGAGTTTTGGTAGATCATAGGAATTATTTGCAAATTGTTGTTAGTTAATTCTTGATCTAAGTGTGTTTTAATGGAGTCCATAATTTGTCCTCAAGTTATGAATTACCAAAAGTCATTTCTTTTAAAGATCCATTAAAAACCATAGGTTACATAATTGAAGAGTCTTTTTCTCATAAATAGCTTTATGGACTCCATAACTTGTCCTCAAGTTATGGATGTTCAAGAGTCTCTTCATTAAAGTTGTTAAAACCTTAATTAAACTCATAAGTTATGAAAATCCAAAAGTTTTTGAATAGTTCAAAACTTGCCCTCAAGTTTTCGAATTTGTAAAGTCTCACACACACTTTAATTCCAAACCCTAGAGTTTTAAAAGTTAAAATTCAACCCTTATACTTTATAGTATTATAAGTTAATAATATATATATATATATATATATATATATATATATATATATATATATATATATATATATATATATATAAGATCAAGCCAGTCTTACCGTTAGTAGGCCTCATTCACAAAGTCGGTCTATAAGGGGGGTATAAGGTTGCTGCCTATAAAATGGCAGCTTAATGGGTGTCCACTCTCACCCACCGCTTCCTTGACTGGTGGAGGGTCGTTAGTCGAACGGGTAGGACAAGGACTATAGTTCTCCATTCATTATAAGTATAATGATAAATATAAAGTAACTAAACCTTTTATAAATTCCCAATCTTAGTTACTTTAGGAAAATGTGAATTTGGTGCTAACCCATTAAATTACACTTTGCACTTTGCTTAAGTCGGTTAGTGGAGCGCGTGTGGTTAACCGGCACATCGATTGAGTGATAAATATTAAGGGTACCAAGTATATTTGCATGGTTATTCACACCTTGTTTTGTGATCCTTGGCATCCCAGTCACAAAATTTGAGAGGGCACAATCGAGATTGAAACATGCCATTGAAAAGTTCAATGAATCTCAAAAGATCTAGGAGTTTCAAATCCAATTAAAACCTAATAAATTATTTCATGTTTCATGGTGGAAATTGGTGAATCGTCATTCGCCTACCTTCAAATATTTTATAGCTTGGATTACAGAATCCCTCTTCCAAGTTATGAAATATTGTGTTGGGTCCTAGCCTTAATATTTCATATTGGGTGTTATATTATGGACTTAAATCAACTGACTTGAATATCTCCCATATGAGATGTCTGGTTCAGACATCTATGATCATCCCAAATCTCTTGGAACAAGCTTTCCTAATGAAGATGATGTCCTGGAAATCATACTTCACTTCCTCCACCTCCTCCATTTATTCTCCCTAACCCACAAGTTCTTGAATAGTTCAAGGTCACTCAAGCCCTATTGGCAAGCAAGGTCTATGTGTGCTCACATCTTGGAGATGAAGTCACATATTGACAAGCCGGGAGAGTTGGGTGTCAAAGTCTTGAGAAAGTTGGTTGTTCAAACACTTTCTAATTCACATAGTGAGTTCTTTATGGACTACTATGTAACAGACTATGACATGACCCTTAATGATCTTATCTATTTTCTTGGTGCTGCTGAATCAGCAATGATTTGGAGCATTGGTAAAGCAAATTTGATTAGAAGATCAACTTCCCAAACTACCATGGACATTGTCAATGGTAACATTGGATATCCAGAAAAGCTTTCTCTTCCCAATGGAAAGGGATTGGCCATAGTCAACTCGGTTGACCAAATGGTAAAGAGAAAGGCAAGTCTGAGATAGTCCAGTGTTCTATTCCCAAAGGGTCCATATGTTTCTATTGCTAAAGGAAGGGGCATTGGTTGTGAAGCTGCCCTAACTACCTTAAAGATCTGAGAGAAGGTCAAGTCAAAAAGTTTGACTCTGCTTCAGGTAAGTCCACTATCTAACTCTCTTAAGTTCCTATTTGAAGATTATTAATACATTTTGATGTATGGTAGGATCAAGCAAATGGAAGGAAGCTTAAAAGAAGAGTATGCTGAATCTGATCGCGAAGATCGATTTCAATCGCATGGTTCGAAGATCGAATTCTCGAGCTACTACTTAGGAGTTATGATAGATTGCTAAGAAATATGAAATAACATAGTTTTCATTTAAAGTTGCATTGTAAGGAAAAAGTTTTTTCCGCATTTGATAAATAAATAAAATTTTGGTAGATTTTATTGTATCTCCTTGCAATGGCATTTATGAAAAATTGATGTTTGTATGTTTCTAGCAATAATGGAAATGTGAATTTGATTCTTTCATTTGTGGTAGTGTCTAAATTTACCAAATAAGGTAAGATTCTCATCACCCAAGTTTCAATTGGACCGAAACTTGGAATCATGCAAGTTGTATAGTATGATGAATGAAAATCTTCATCTTTGGAAAATTAAGACTAATTCCTTGTTCACATGTATATGTGAGTCAAGTGAAGGACTAAACGGATCGATACACATTCTTGTGCACTGGTCAAGTCCACCACAAAAGATCGATAAGACTATTCGTCATGATTTACTAAAGTGAAACACTCATAAAAATTGCACCAATTTAAAACATTTTAATTCATTCAAAAGCCATTAAGTTATTACAACATGTTTTCAAAAGAGGTTAAACATCAGAGTATCCCCAGAACCAAATCACAAAATCATGAAGTATGAGGAGCGGTACGATCACGCCTTCGCCTTGCCACGATCTCCTGAAGCACCTGAAACAAAACACTGAAACTGTAAGCCCGAAAGCTTAGTGAGTTACCCCCAAAATACCAACCACATATAACCATACTCATATCATATCACAATACAGAACAGCCATGTATATCGAGTCTACAGTGTGATTGGTCCGCCCGCACCGGGCCTTCAGTCCACCTGGTCCACTCTCCGAGTCTAGCCATGTATATCGAGTCCATAATGTGATTGGTCCGCCCGCACCGGGCCTTCAATCCACCTGGTCCACTCTCTGAGTCTACAATATGACTGGTCCGCCCGCACCAGGCCTTCAGCCGGCCTGGTCCACTCTCCGAGCCTCGGCACGTCTGGACCGCCCTCTTGGGGCCTTCAGCCTATCCGGACCGCTAGCTGGGCCTTCGGTCTATCCGGTCCGCCCTGGGTATGTTGGCCTACAGCACAAAGCAGGACCCGCCTCAACCCAACCCCAGTCAAACAACCATGTGCACATAAAACAGTTAATCACATAGCAATCCTCAGCCAAACAAACGAATCTATCAGATCATGCAGCATAACAACATCCTAACCAGGATACCGACCTAACCGATTACTAACATAACATTACCCTATATACCAGGGTACCGACCTAAACCAGGTCACTAACATACTTTACCCTATATACCAGGATACAGATCTAGCAATTCAATAACATATCAAACAAATACCCGGTTTCCCATCCGATAAAGGGCCGGCCTTGGTGCCGTAGACCCTGTTGATATAGTGAGGATAACTCACCTTGCACTGCCGAACCGAATCACGAAAGCATAAACCCGAAGCACTGCCTCCAACTCCAACACCTATAATCACCAATGATCCAATGACATAAATATCCAAAAATTACCATAATACCCCTGAAGGTCAAACTAGTCAAAGTCCACCTTCCTGATTGACCCTACTCGCCGAGTCAACCCATTGACCCGCCGAGTTCCTAAACTCAGGATACTCTCATAACATGACTCAACTCGCCGAGTCACCCCATGACTCGTCGAGTCTAACAATCTCTGAGTCCAATCCTGTCCAACTCACTGAGTCACCACTCAACTCACTGATCTGAATCTAACCAGAAGAGGTTGGGGGTTTTTCACTCTGACTCGCCGAGTCCAAGAACATACTCGTCGGGTCCACGGCAATCTTCATCAGACTCTCTGAGTTGTTCTTCCACTCGTCGAGTCCAAGCTCATCATCATATGACTCGCCGAGTTCACCCATGCGACTCGCCGAGTCACTACGCGACTCAATGCCTGAAGCCCTAGCCCAACTCGCCGAGTCATCTCCCAAACTCGCTGAGCTGATACGGGTATTCCCATAATCGAAATATACAGATCTACTCCTTTGCTCTAAACAATAGATCTGGGTCCCTAGAGTGCCTTAGCAACATAAAGTTTCAACCTTTACGTGCTTCATGTCCCATAATTCCAAAAACCAAGCTAGAAAGGAACTTAACTCATGGGGAATGGCTTTTGCATAGCAATTAGAAGGGCTTTCTGCATATTTAATCCAAATAGAACTCAGATCTGGAGTTTCAGCTCCAGATCTAACTCATGCACCAAGATCTCATCATATTATCTCCAAACAAACCCTAAAACTCCATGAAATATGGATCTAGAAAGGAGAAGGCCAAGGATAACGATTCATTACCTCCAAAACGACCTCCCACTGAAGAATAAGCCGAATCTCCACAAATCTCCTTGATCCAAGCTCCTAGATCTTCAAGATCTCTTCACAAAATCACTTATCTAAGCTCCAAATTGCTTCCAAGGACTCTCACTCACGCTTTTAGGGTTTCTGGATCTCAAAGGGTAGTAAGGGGGCTGAGGGGAGGACATTAAGTCCTTTAAATAGGGTGAAAACCCTAAGATTAGGGTTTTCCTCTTCCAGCACTGACTCGTCGAGTCCAGCCGCCGACTCGGCGAGTCAGGCCACTTATCACGTTCTCTTCACACGCTCCGACTCGACGAGTCATAGCTCCAACTCGCCGAGTCCATCCTTCTAATAACAATTTACATCCCTGAACTCTTGCTTCTGAACTTGAGGTGTTACAATTCTCCCCCACTTAAATTAGGCTTCGTCCTCGAAGCCTGCTGCAGCACACAATTCCGGATGATACTCCCACAATGCATCCACTGATCCGACACCGGCCCAGATTCCTTCAAACCCTACTATCGAATCCTTATAAAATCCATCTCTTCCCCTGCAGGGTCCTGACAACTGTTTCAAGCCGGCCACCGACTTCTTTTCTCTGATGACAACACTCATCAACTAAGTACCACCTGATGATACTACCATATTCCCGACTTGCACCCACTTCCGCAGCTTGCGAAAACCGAATACCATAATAAACCACCGGACTCTACCACAGCTCTAAGCTATCATCCTTTTGTCAAAACTGACGACAACCCAGGTGCGCGCAATATTGAAACTCATCCAGTTTTCCTCCCGAAACTAATCCCATCTCTGTGTTAAGATAACACATCCTTCAGCGTCCAAACAACTCTCATGGACAACCAGCTAAATCATATAAACACCCATACCTGGCCCAAACTGCCTCGGGCTGGAATTCCAGGTACATCTACAACGGGTCCAGCCATCCCTCGGATGGAACACCATCACACATAACTCATGACTACAACCATACTTGGATCCCAAGGATCTACCCTTGCATCACTTCCGAACTCCTCTGATTCGACATCAGCGCTAATCATTTCACAACCTCAACGGACACCCAACCCGGATTTGCTTCCTTACAACTGGTATAATCTCAGTGCTCACTATCAATAACTGAAATACTTTCGATCATCCATTTACACTACTGCTTTCCCTTCAGATGACCAACACTCCTTCCCGGAGCCACATACCTTTCCCTTCCATTCTTCAAGGAAGTCTACTCAACGACCTTTATCACATCAACAAGTGCCATGGTGCTAAAACTCCACTTTACACCACCCATGTAGAGCAACTGCTACTCCCTAACTCCCATATACTCCGAATCTGATCACACAGCTAACAAAGCCCATACACGGCCTTTAGCTAACTCCATCATCATGATCAATACTTGGGGCCAGACCTTATCGATTGCTATTTCACGGCGACATACTCACTCATTCTCCGCATATAGGTCTACTAACACATACAGAGTCTTCAGCATGACTGGACCGCCTTACCAGACCTTCAGCCTATCTGAACCACTCTCAGAACCTTCAGCATGTCTGGAGCGCCCTTCTGGGCCTTCAGCCTGTCTAGACCGTTCTTCGAGCCTTCGGCCTGACTGGTACGCCCACCGGCCTTTAGTCTATCCAGACCGCTCAAAAACTGTTTTACATCACCCTGAACCATTCTTTCCGGGAATCTCTCCCATGCAGTCTGTTCTAGCCCTCTAGGGGTTCCGAACTCCAGATCCGTTCTATGAATTTTTACCCCGGCCTAATCCCAGGTCTCACGTCAATCAACTACCTTACTTGAAACCATGGACTGTTCCCTGCCCCATGTGTCCATCACCTGCTCTAACCATATCACATTCTCGGCTAAAGATACTGCTGAGTCCAAACAGTTAACCATCCCTGGATGCTTGCTGATTCACCTGAAAATTTTCCAATTCTCCCCACTTGTTGCACCAACTACTAATTACCAATGGCAAAACCGGCATGACTCGATCGACCCCACTTGGTATCGACCCCTTCTCCATGAATTGATTCCTTCTAGAGTGAGCAACCTCCACAGAACAACTCTCCCGTCATCGCACATCCCGAACTCTAAGGAAGTTCGAATCTCAACTGAACACTTCTCACATCGTAATTGCTATTCCTAGCAGCGAGATCATATATCTTATCTTCCGACCATGAATCCTCCTGGACGCTAACCAACTACAACTCCAAACTACTAAGGTCCTCAATCATACTACGAATCATGCGGAAAAAGGCATACATGTTTACAAGACCACACAAATAACAAGATAACAAGATAACAAGATGGAAACATACCCGTAGCTGCATCTGGATCTGCCCGGACCTCCTCTGCTATAAGCTGGAAAACGCGTCCCTGAGCCCTCGGAGGCTCCGCTCCACCCTGACCCCTGCTCGTAAACCTCAAATTGGCCGGTGCTGGAGCTTGCACCGGTTTTGCAACAAGCTGGGGACAGTCGGCCCTCAAGTGCCCAACCTGATGGCAATGATAACAAATCCTCATATCCTGAGACGGGGCCGACTAATGGCAATCCCTTGCATAATGCCCCTCTCTCCCGCACTTGCGACACGCACCACCGGATCTGCAAACTCTGGCATGACCCTTCCCACACTTCTCACAAGTGTGGCTGCTCTGACCCCCAATCCTAGAATCAACGGTTTTGGACCGTTTCGGCGCCGGCTGTGACTGCACCGGGGCCTGCCTCTGCTCTCGCAACTGCAACTCAATCTCCAACTCACGCCGCCTGGCGGCCTCCTGCAAATCTAACAAGGTATCACATCTCTGCGTGGACACAAACTGCTGGATATCCCTCTTGAGCATACTCAGATAACGGGACATCTGAGCCTGCTCTGAAGCAAACTCCGGGCAAAACATCGCCCTCTCAGCGAACATCCTGGTGATCTCCGTCACCGACTCTGAATCCTGCTTTAGCTCCAAGAACTCCTGAGCCAACCTCTCTCTCTCAACGCGCGGAACATAACGAGTACTGAACATTTCCCAGAACTGATCCCACGTAACCACAGCCCGCTGCGCATCAGAATAAGATCCTGTAGTCAACCTCCACCAATCCTTCGCTCCGAGCCTCAAAAGGTTCAGAGCACACCTCACCCTCTGATCCGCAGGGCATGAACACGTGAAGAAACAGCCCTCCACGTCTGACAACCATCTCATAGCAATGATAGGATCCTGAACTCCATCAAAGGTAGGGGCTTCGTATTATCGAAGTCCCGATACTGAAACCTCGACCGGTTCCTCCCCTTGTCGCTGCTACAGCCACTGTAGCTGTCGCGGCAGCCATCTCCGCAAGAGCTGCATAGCGCTCATCAAATTACTCAACCATGGCGGTCTTGATCGACCCAAACATCTCTGGCAATTCAGCCCGGAACATGGTAGCAACCTCATCATGCAGGATCTCACAAATCCTGGCATCCAACTCATCCGTACTCATCTGACCAATGACCTCGGGTGGTACTGGTCCATCCTGACCACCCTCTCCTGATCCCAATCCCGAACCGGATCCTGCCCCGAAACGTCTCGTAATCTCCATACTGCAATACACCAACAAGACCCTTACACACATCACATACCCCCCCCCCCCCCCCCCCCCCGAGGAACTATCTCATAACCGATACCCTAGAAAGTTGTGACTTCCTTGATACGCGTATGGGTCCTGTGCTTTCAGTAGTACGGGCCCATACTACCTTCCACACCTACCCATATTTGTCTCAAGTATCACCACAACACTCTAACCATATACACACACACGGCGAGCGCTCAATCCTCACTCCTAGAGGAAAGCTGAATATCTCATATAAGGAAAATCCTAGGCTAGTAGGCATCACATAATCAGGCAATTCTATCATGCAATTCCTGAAATTCCCTAGCCTAGTACTAGCATGTTGTTCTAACATATCACATAATCAAATAACTTGTATGGTATTTTGGGGTCTACTTACTGGCTCTGGCTGATCGTACCCTCTGCATCCTCCTTTATTATTTCGAAAACCTTTTGAAAACCATTTTAAAAATCCCTCCTTGATTTGAGACTGGATTCACACGAATGTTCCTCCAATTCACTCAAACCAAGGCTCTGATACCAACTTGTAACACTCATAAAAATTGCACCAATTTAAAACATTTTAATTCATTCAAAAGCCATTAAGTTATTACAACTTGTTTTCAAAAGAGGTTAAACATCAGAGTATCCCCAGAACCAAATCACAAAATCATGAAGTATGAGGAGCGGTACGATCACGCCTTCGCCTTGCCACGATCTCCTGAAGCACCTGAAACAAAACACTGAAACTGTAAGCCCGAAAGCTTAGTGAGTTACCCCCAAAATACCAACCACATATAACCATACTCATATCATATCACAATACAGAACAACCATGCATATCGAGTCTACAGTGTGATTGGTCCGCCCGCACCGGGCCTTCATTCCACCTGGTCCACTCTCCGAGTCTAGCCATGTATATCGAGTCTATAGTGTGATTGGTCCGCCCGCACCGGGCCTTCAATCCACCTGTTCCACTCTCTGAGTCTACAGTATGACTGGTCCGCCCACACCGGGCCTTCAGCCGGCCTGGTCCACTCTCCGAGCCTCGGCACGTCTGGACCGCCCTCTTGGGGCCTTCAGCCTATCCGGACCGCTCGCTGGGCCTTCGGTCTATCCGGTCCGCTCTGGGTATGTTGGCCTACAGCACAAAGCAGGACCCGCCTCAACCCAACCCCAGTCAAACAACCATATGCACAAAAAATAGTTAATCACATAACAATCCTCAGCCAAACAAACGAATCTATCAGATCATGCAGCATAACAACATCCTAATCAGGATACCGACCTAACCGGTTACTAAAATAACATTACCCTATATACCAGGGTACCGACCTAAACCAGGTAACTAACATACTTTACCCTATATACCAGGATACAGATCTAGCAATTCAATAACATATCAAACAAATACCCGGATTCCCATCCGATAAAGGGCCGGCCTTGGTGCCGTAGACCCTGTTGATATAGTGAGGATAACTCACCTTGCACTGCCGAACCGAATCACGAAAGCACAAACCCGAAGCACTGCCTCCAACTCCGACGCTTATAATCATTAATGATCCAATGACATAAATATCCAAAAATTACCATAATACCCCTGAAGGTCAAACTAGTCAAAGTCCACCTTCCTGATTGACCCTACTCGTCGAGTGAACCCATTGACCCGCCGAGTTCCTAAACTCAGGATACTCTCATAACATGACTCAACTCGCCGAGTCACCCCATGACTCGTCGAGTCCAACAATCTCCGAGTCCTATCCTGTGCAACTCACTGAGTCACCACTCAACTCACTGATCTGAATCTAACCAGAAGAGGTTGGGGGTTTTTCACTCTGACTCGCCGAGTCCAAGAACAGACTCGCCGGGTCCACGACAATCTTCATCAGACTCTCCGAGTTGGTCTTCCACTCGTCGAGTCCAAGCTCATCATCATATGACTCGCCGAGTTCACCCATGCGACTCGCCGAGTCACTACGCGACTCAATGCCTGAAGCCCTAGCCCAACTCACCGAGTCATCTCCCAGACTCGCCGAGTTGATACGGGTATTCCCATAATCGAAAGATACAGATCTAGTCCTTTGCTCCAAACAATAGATATGGGTCCCTAGAGTGCCTTAGCAACATAAAGTTGCTACCTTTACGTGCTTCATGTCCCATAATTCCAAAAACCAAGCTAGAAAGGAACTTAACTCATGTGGAATGGCTTTTGCATAGCAATTAGAAGGGCTTTCTGCATATTTGATCCAAATAGAACTCAGATCTGGAGTTTCAGCTCCAGATCTAACTCATGCACCAAGATCTCATCATATTATCTCCAAACAAACCCTAAAACTCCATGAAAGATTGATCTAGAAAGGAGAAGGCCAAGGTTAACGATTCATTACCTCCAAAACGACCTCCCACTGAAGAATAAGCCGAATCTCCACAAATCTCCTTGATCCAAGCTCCTTGATCTTCAAGATCTCTTCACAAAATCACTTATCTAAGCTCCAAATTGCTTCCAAGGACTCTCACTCACGCTTTTAGGGTTTCTGGGTCTCAAAGGGTAGTAAGGGGGCTGAGGGGAGGACATTAAGTCCTTTAAATATGGTGCAAACCCTAAGATTAGGGTTTTCCTCTTCCAGCACTGACTCGTCGAGTCCAGCCGCCGACTCGGCAAGTCAGGCCACTTATCACGTGCTCTTCACACGCTCCGACTCGACGAGTCATAGCTCCAACTCGCCGAGTCCATCCTTCTAATAACACTTTACATCCCTGAACTCTTGCTTCTGAACTTGGGGTCTTACATAAAGCTTAGTAAATATGGTTATACTTACAAGTTTAAGTGTAATTCTGAAACATTGGAAAAGTTTCGATGTATGGCAGAACGAATGAGAAAAATCAAATTTGGCAGAAAGATAAAAGTTTCTCAAATCTGAAAAGATGGGAGAGTACTTTAGTATCATGTTTTATGATCATCTTAATGATTGTGAGACCATATCAAAATTCCTCATCTAGGGACATCTTAGTGCATTCTTATGGCTAAGAAGAGGAGTCATGAATTATTGAAATGGTTAAATCAAGAAGGTGATACATACTTCGTTCCAAAACAAGCCTTAGAGTCATACTCCAATATTGTAATTTGAGCGACATATCTTAAAGAAGGTTTATTAACACTTGTCAAATGTAAGAGTAAAATGTGTCCTACTCTTGTACATTTGAAATTGGTAAGTTGTGATGTTTTGGATAAAACAGAGACCAACTTAGGCCAATTGTGTGAAGTGTTTTTCTTGATAAGAATCCGCACTATCTCTTGAATATTTGTTTGTTAAGGAATGGGTCTTGGCAAGAGAGTCTAATATATCAAGAGGACATTGGGAGTCTAAAAGATCCTGAAAGAATTTCAAGATCTAATCAAGAATAAAACCTGTATTTTATCACTAGCTCACGACTTGAGGTTTATAACCTATCGTGTTGACATATTCCTATTTTTGTGCCCATTCCAGTTAAAGTTGGCTTTGCATATGAGTTCTGAGAGTTCTCAATTGGTTGCATTACAACTTGCAAGCAATGCCAGGCCCTTGTGCTGCCAATGGGCAAGAATTTAAGACTGCACAAGTTCAATCCATATGAGTTTGGATTTGTCAGTAACCTTGTCTTGAGATTATGGTTTTGACAAATTCACATGGATAGGAACACATACTCCATAAAATCTGAGTGTCATAAGGTTTCTCTCCGATTCATGAAAATGATGGTGAGGAAACGCTTCCAATAAGTAGATTTTAAGTAGATAGAAATTGTGATATTTGCATTCTCAAAGTCGTTAGTGGAGCGTGTGTGGTTAACCGGCACACTAACATGGACTTGTGAGGAATGACAAAGGTCTAAACAATTGAGACTATGATTACGGAATCCCTTTTCATAGTTCTGAAATTGTTTAGACACACATGTGTGCCATCTAAGGAAAGGTGTATGATTTTGATAAAGTTTTATCAAAGCGTCATGTATCAGAAATCTGTACTTTGGTAAGAAAGTCAATAAAGTATTGATTTCTAGAAGTCCAGCTGATTTCTGGATACATGTCAAAGCTAGTGGGAGCATAAGTGTTATGCTAATAATCATCATGTTAGTGGGAGCATGATAATTATGATAAGTGTTGCAAGTTAGCAATGTTAATTATAGAAAAACAAAAGTTCAATTGGGAAAAGTTGTTTTGCTATAATTAAGGGAGAGGAAATTATACTTCATTTCAATTCTAAGAGCTTAGATTGAGGTTTTAATCATCTTTAGTCAAGGATATATATATATATATATATATATATATATATATATATATATATATATATATATATATATATATATGAATGTTATGTTGGAATGGTTCAACATAAGGAAATTCTATATATGGTAACATTATTTGCGTTCTAAAATTCTATTATGATTACGGCATCCCTTTTCATAATCTGAATTATGAGAACTTGGCAAATAGAAAGAGAAATATTATAGCAAAAAGACTGGTCTAGTATCATGTCTTTATGTGAGACATCATGAATCGTGTCTCATATGCTTCGGATATAGCATCGATTGCATGTGTTATAATATTCATCCTTACCAAATTTTCCAAATGCTCAGGGCATTAAGAGGGGAAAAGTCTAGAACTGGATATGACTAAAATGATTAAGCAATTGTCGAGGACAATCTAAGCTTTACCAAAGATTGGTTGCTCATGGACAGTTGGAAGTATAGTGTTAATTTTGGAAGGGCATTGACGTATTCTGAAAGGAGACAACTCTTGTTCAGAAGTGAAAGTCAAAATGGGAATATCGAAACGTTCCCATAGCTGGAAGTTATTCATTAAATCTGTGTAAGATTAGGAAACTTATTTCAAGAAGGATGTTCAAAGCAATGTACTTTGAATTTGAGACTTCGTTTCCATGGAATGATCTCCATTGGAATACTCTGTAATGACTGTTGACAAGTCTTTGTGACTTTGTGCATAATCATTACAAGTTGATCAGTGCATATAAGTTTAAACTCTAACAAGATTTCGGTAAATGGCAGGAGTTTGGAATTCTTGCATTTGCGGTAAGGTTTTGGGACTGTGAAATGAAAATTATTGGAATTATGTTCAATCAATCTATTTCACAATGTAAAGATCATAGACAAACTTAGTGTGCATACTTGGTGTATGGCATAACTAATGTTTAGACAAACATAGTGTGCATACTTGGTGTATGGCATGACTAGTGTTTAGAAAATATAGTGTACATGCTTGGAGCATGGGACGACTATTGTTTTAATTCAAGTATAAAGTTGATAATTTGAAACAGTATGCAATGAATAATGTGTAATCAATATGGTGATAAATAAAATGTGTTCTATTTATATTCATAAGTGCTGAGACCATATTGGATTCGATTATTCTTGTGTTTCACTTTGCATGTTTTGACTTCCAGAATAACTAGGTCGTTCTTTCTGAATGACTAAGTTATTCAAACCATCCACAGTCGATAATACGTTGGAAGTAGGTATTAAGGCAAGACTGTCATGAAGCTGGTTTGTAGATGTCCAAGGTATTGGACATAGCAAGAGTTGCTACAACATTCATGAGTGCTCATAAGTTCTGAGTATTGGATTAAACCCATGCTCATTTGACTCACTTCATGGATTTTATCACGAGTGATCATGAGACGATAATATCTTATATTATTCAAACCTAGAGATATGAGTTGTTGACTATGAGATGGTTATACATTGATTGTACGAAAACGCATTGGTAACTCGATGTTATAAAATGTGCCTTTGTGTATGATTCAACAAGTAGTAGAACAAGCATATGAGTCGAAGTTTATCCATTCCTTTTACCCTTGGAGGGATAAAAGCGATATTTGTGGGCCCTCGATGATTTAGTGATGACACCCCGAAGTGCTTGGCCAAGCCTTGACTGATTTGACTTGTTCAATTAGTCGGTCGTCATACATCAGAAATCGGGAAACAACAAATGGACAGAGAGAATGATTATAATCCATGTATCAGTCTGTATGATATCTAGAATGGAGGAATATATGATCCCTTATCTAATGGACGCGTCATTGATTTGTTCAGAGTTCGACAGCAGCTTTTAAGAGATACGATTGCTAGTCGGGTTTTGGAATCATACGCAATAATAGTTTTAGACTTATCCAAGTGGGAGACTGTTGGATTAGATGTCTAAGCCCAAATTATTATTGGTATGTATTCGACCCGACTTGGCATGGTCCATTTGGGTTGCATGGCATCGGAACAATTTGGATAGACTTTTGTGAGAAAATGATATTAATGATTTGTTAATATATTATAAGCTCTAATATATTAATATGAAATCATATTATTTAATTAGTATTGATCAAGAATTAATTTGGAATTAACTTTGTGATCAAAAGGAGACTAATTAAATATATGGGGATTGATTGTGTAAATCATTCATTCTTATATATGTGGGCTTATGATCCATAGTTCTTCATGTTGGGCTAAACCCATGGAGTAACCCATGGATACTCCATGGAGGTTTTAACCCATGGAGCATGAAGAATATGGACAGACATGAGTTACATGGTGTAACCCTAATAGCCACAATATATAAGGACGCCATGGCTCAAGAAATTGGCAGTAGTGTGTGTACACATGAGGGCTAGCCGATTTGAACATAGGAACCTTTTCTCTCAAGTTATTCCAAGATGTTGGTGATGTTGTGTGAACCATTTGAGGTGTTACATTTGAGGCACTAGGCTCTTAAGCTCCATGGAATCAAGCTACAACAAAGAGGTATGTAATTCTACTAGAATTTATATTATATGTACTTCATATTATGCTAGTTAGAATAATATCTTGGAAAATTGATATTTGCATGTATAATAGAGAAAACATAGATCCAAGGTATTTAGGGTTGCATGTACACCTTAGGAGTGTTACAATGCTCAAAACCCTTCACAGATAACAACGTCACGATAAAGCATAGAGCATTTCCATTAATAATAATTGTTTTTAATACATGAAAATTTGCCAAAAGGCATACAGTACATGGGGAAACATATGAGCCGACAGCATGACGACCCTATGAGTAGTGTAATCACTTAAACATACGGTCTATGGTACATAGAATAGTACATATATGGAAATCATAATGATAGTACATGAACGGGTACTAGCTAAAATGAGATGGGTCTGTCAACGATATCATATGCCGAAATGACGTGCGACAAGATCAGCCATCTCGACCATCTCCCTGACTACCTCGTCTCTCTCGTGCTCAGCCTGAACAGCTCGGGCCTCTGTCGCTAGAAGTTGTTGCCGAAGAGTGGCAACATCCTCCTCTAGGGAGTGAGTCCTATCTACGGGATCCCGTGGCGCTGTGGAGTGATCTTGTACTATCTCGGAAGTGGGAGGTTCACTAGGTACTTCATTAGTATCTCCACCCTCCTCTGTGACCTCATCGGATACCTTAAACTCATTAGTATCTCCACCACGGGGTCTTCCTCAATTACTCTGTGGGCCACTAGGTTCTGGTAGAAAAGAACGCCTTGATGTGCTCCATCCATGGCGACTACGCGAGAAGCTGGGAGTGAGAAGTGTGTAAAGGGAGTGTGTATATAAAATTTCAAAATACTCCTATAGTATTTTAATTACTTGTTTTTGAATTCCTGGGAAGTTTTGGATACGAGGTATGTTTCTAGGTCAATTTCCCGCCATGATTACCCCCAAACACATGTTGGTCATATTTTGAATAAATATAGTTGATCACGCTATATTTATCCCCAATATAACTACATAACTGCCCGGGTTTAATCACAGTATTCCATTTCCTCCAGAGACTTTTAGTGTAATAGTTATAATGTATACCTATGTATGCATTTTATTCAGAGTGTTTTAGTCCCAATGTATTTATAGTTGCATATCAAGTATGATTAGATATGCCAGTTCACTATAAACAATGCTCTGATACCAATCTGTCACACCCCCGAACCAGAAGGCGGAAACGTCCGGGGGCTTGTGCGTGACTTCATCTTGAAATATCATCACAATGAATATAAATGAAACATAACATCATCATCACCAAGCATAATATAATACAACTGCCATTGTTTACATCAAGTACAATATTTTAAATTACATGACCAAAACATTCAATGTATGATGTTTAACAGTACACAAACAAGATCTCATATTATTGTTGATTCTTCCGCTTAACAAGTTCCTGAGAATACAAGTTATTTTGAAAACAGTCAACATAAAAATGTTGGTGAGTTCACAAGTGTTTTTGAATGAAAACTTTTGTATCGTTAGTAAAACACCATAAAATCCGATATTTTCTGCAAAAGAGTTTGAAAATGATGTACCAAATCAAGTATTAATGCATGTGTGGTTTCCATTGTAGAAATTATGTAAAAATAAATGACCCAAAAAAAATATCCTGTATGTTTCTGTTGTAAGTTGAAGGTAGTATATAAATGTATTTTCCCCAGAAAATCCGATATTTTCTGATTATAAAAGTAGCGTGGTCTCAAAACGCTAAGACCATGTAGGCGTGTGTGTATGTTTTGTATCGTCACGAGAATATTAGTATACTGTAATGTATTGATCTCTATGTGAGTCGTTACAACCATGCTTAATAATGACTAATTCGCCTGTCATGGCGTCTGTCGGACGCCGGTTCGTCGAAGGTATGGTTTGTCGTCCTAGACTGGCCTAGTCTAGCTGTAGCGAACAGCTGAGGCGTGGGGTGTCACCCGTATAGATCTATACACAAACTCTCGCTCTCCCTCCAGGAGACTCTAGTTATAACTACAGGGTACGATCATACACTCAAAGGTGTCAACCGACAAGTCTCACTAGATCCTTAAATTGTTCACGAGTAATGTATTACACCAAATATAATGTTTACGTGTATGCTTTAAGTTTTTAAATCCAAAAGTATGTCAATGAATGTACGAGACCCAACAGACATGTAGAAGGACCACTAAGGTCCAATAAACATGAAATGTTTAGTTTAGGTCCAATAAACATGTATACGGGCCACTAAGGCCCAATAAGCATGTAATGAATAATTCAGGCCCAATAAGCATGTAATGAATAATTCAGGCCCAATAAGCATGTAATGAATAATTCAGGCCCAATAAGCATGTAAATGAGTCACAAAGGCCCAATAAACATGTAATGAACATATTAGGCCCAATAAGCATGTAATGAACATATTACGCCCAATAAACATGTAATTAGGCCACAAACGCCCAAATAGACATGTAATGAATATATTAGGCCCAATATTACGAAGTTACATTTTTGGTCCACTAGACCGAAAATATACAAGTTAATCACATCTTTGGAAAACTTGACACTTTAGGTCCCTTAAGGCTAAAAGTTTTCATTTTATGGGCTTAATTCTAATAAAATGACTTTTGTGACCCATTTTGGTTAAAACTTCATTTTTTTGCCCAAAATCATAAATATTAACATCTTTGGCCCAAATATATTTAAATTGCTGTTTTCGGCCCCTTTATTATGAGAATTTACATTTCAGCCCATTTTTGATAAAAATGACAATTTCGGCCCAATTTTTATAAAATTAACATTTTTGGCCCAAATTCGAGGAAAGTGACATTTTCAGCCCCTATGTCTGTAAATTCACATTTTTGACTCAAATTTGTATGGCATGACATTTTAGTCCACAAAAACCAAATGTTTACACTTTAAGCCCAAGAAAACCGTAAGGCCCATTTTATGGCCCATTATGCGAAAAATTTCACTTTTAGCCGCTTGAAAACTAGGAATATTATAACAAACCCATTTTTATGTAAATGAGACCATTTTGGTCCTTGTAAAACCGTATATGGCATAGAAGTTTCAACTTTTTGTTTATTTGTCAAAAATGGCCCTTTTTTTAAGGTTTTGTTTAGTTTCTTATGAATCTTCACATGTTTAACTCATTTTTGTTCATAGTAAGTTGTGTGAAGTGTTTTAGCTTTCAAATATCAAATTTTTGGTTAGAGTTTTCGAGATCTATAGTGTTTCATCACATGATCACAAACTTAACTCAAGAAAACACACATAAACATGCACAAATACATAGATCTAGCACATATCAACTTGTATCCTCCCCCAAAACATAGTAAAACCGAAAATCAATGGGTATGAACTCACTTTGGGGTTTGGATTCGGTTTCATGAAGAGATTGAAGAAGATCTCGGCTTTAGCAAGCCTCTTGAAGAGGTTTTCGAACTTGGATGGTTCTAAGAAACATGATCCACACAAATATAGGTGTAAGAGGAGTGATTTAAGTGTAAAGATGTGGTAATTCAACTTAAGTTTGTAATATCTTACCTAGGATGATGATCTTGATGAAAAATCCTCTTGAAGACACCCACAAACTTGCGAAAATATGGAGGAGAGGGAGGAGTTCTTAGAGAGAGTTTGAAGTAGTTTGAAATAAGACATGGAGGTAGGGTGGAGGGAGTCTCGGCCGAGAGTAATAAGAGAAAAGAGAAGAAATATAGTTTGAGGTGATGTTTGCATGGATACCCACCATGCAAACATGAGGTGTCTTATGCACATAAATCCTCATATTTTTCTTTTTTTTGTCTAACAAGCACATTGGGCCGAGAATTTGGGCTAGGAAAACAAAATTGATTTGGTTTGGGCCCATTCTTGGTCTTGTTCGAATTTATGAAGCCCAAAAACTATTTTTCGGCCCATTGGGCCCTTAAGAAGGCTCACGACCCAAAATGGTAAAAGGAATGGGTTTATGGCCCATTAGGGTTAATTAAATCATTTATGACCCTTCATGGCCCATTGGAGGTAGAATGAATCATTCTAGGCCCAAACGGCCCAAAATGTTATAGATTGATGAATTGATGATTTATTGGTCCCTTAGGCCCAACAAGAGAATCCTAGTCCATAATGAACTTGAACCGGGATTTCTAGGGTTTCTAACCCTTATTTGGACATATGAGATGTATTTGAATGAGCACAGAGTATGATATTCATTTAGAGTACAAGTTATTACACTAGATGAATGTTTACATGAGAATAGAATTTCCTAGCTAAAATGCTAGTTGTGACAATAACCATGCTTGATTGACTAGTATAAAACATGACGTTCTTCAGGCGTCGAAAATGATATGACATTTGTCACCCGTAGACCTGCAGGTCCCATTGTATCTAGCAGTAAGGTGTGGGATGGTCAATCACGTATAGATCTATACACAAACTCACTCTCTCCCTCCAGGAGACTCTGGTTACAAAACGTCACATAGCAAGAATATTACTATGCCAAGAAATAGTATCTCACATTTTAGTTATCTTGTTCTTGTTATAGTATGTAAGTTCTTTCTTGTTCTTGTAAATGAATAGTATACTTTGTAATGAATAGTAATAGTATGTATGTATTGAGTCACGTATGTTTCTCTGTTCTAGTAAATAGTATGTATTGATCCTCTAAACTATACCTATTATAGTTTACTAGTATGTTTGTTTGAACTGTTACTGATTTGGAGAAAATACTCAATTGCCCAACATATGCAACTAGTGAAATACCGAGGCAAAACAAGTCCTAAAAATGCATTTTATGTAATATAATGTATACAATTAGTGTATATAAACATAAGAATGATAAGGAATTGGACCAATTTGTAAGTTTAACTTACAAATAAGAGTGTTAGAATCAAAATGGAAGGTTGCTAGGTGTTTACGGCCAGCCCCAAGAGTTAACGGCCCAAGGAGATATTGGTGTTCTTGAGTTTACGGTTGATGTTCTTGAAGAAATCAAGGAGATTCAAGGGTTTACGGTTGAGTGTTATTGAGGAAGTGAAGAACACTTGAAGATCCAAGCAAGATCCTAAGAAGATTCAAAGGATTGAAGGATGATAGTTGAGAGAGAAAAGGTGTTTACGGTTGGTGTTCTTGAGAGAGAAGGGATGTGTTTTCGGCTGGAAATGAAGAAGTAAGGAGGAGTTCACGGTTCAGCCCCTATATAGGGTCAAAACTAATGAGACACCTTCGTTGGTTACCACACCGAATGGATAAGACCGAGGGTTCTCGGCTGTGAACCGAGGGTTTGCGGCTGCGAACCCTTTGCGGTCCGAGGGTTTACCGCCCAAGCGAGGGTTTGCGGTTCGGACAAGGTTCTCTGTAACACCCAAAAATTTCGAACCAATTTAAACTTTTAAAACATGTCAAGTTCATGAAAACATTACAACTTTGTTTTCAAAATATTATTTATCAGAGTATTCCCAGAAACATAAATATAATATGAGGAGCTGTACGATCATGCCTTCGTCTTGCCGCGATCCCCTGATGTACCTGAAACAATAAACTGAAACTGTAAGCCCGGAAGCTTAGTGAGTTACCCCTAAAATACCAACCTCATATAACCATACTCATATCATACAGGCAAATACAAAACAACATGCATAATGAGCCTTCAGCCTGAATGGACCGCCTCGCAGGCCTTCAGTCTATCTGGACCGCTCTCCGAGCCTTCGGCACGTCTGGACCGCCTCGTCGGGCCTTCAGCCTATCCGGACCGCTTGTCGGGCCTTCGGTCTGACTATCATACCCTCCTGGGTCTGTAGTCTATCCGGACCGCCCTGGGTATGTTGGCCTTCAGCACAAAGCAGGACCGCCTCAACCCAAACCCCCAATCAAACAAACATGTGCACATACATATCATACGCTAGCATATATAACAGTCAACCGATCTAACAGATCAAATAACATAGCAACATCCTATAACCAGGATATCGACCTAACCGATCACTAACATAGCATCATCCTATATACCAGGATACCGACCTAACCAGGTCACTAAGAATAACACCATCCTAACTACCAGGATGTAAATCAATAAGCATATCATGCAATAAACCCGGATACCAATCTAATCAGGGCCGGCATTGGTGCCTTAGACCCTGTTGATATAGTGAGGAGAACTCACCTTGCAATGCCGAACTGAAGAGGTAAGATCAAATCCCCCGATCACAGCCACGAACTCCACCACCTAACACTTTGATGAAACCATATCTGTAAGTGCCCAAATTACCAGAATACCCTTGGAAGTCAAACTGGTCAACTCTTGGTCAAAGTCAAAGTCCTGGTCAAAGTCAGCCTTCCCGGTTGACCCTACTCGCCGAGTCAGCCCATTGACTCGCCGAGTTCCTAAACTCAGAAAATCCTCATATCACGACTCAACTCGCCGAGTCACCCCATGACTCGTCGAGTTCATCAATCCCCGAGTCCTAGCCTGTCCAACTCACTGAGTCACCACTCAACCCACTGATCCTTGTAATAACCAGATGGGTTAGGGTTTGCGACCCGACTCGTCGAGTGCAAGAACAGACTCGCCGAGTCTACTTAAGTCATCCTATTCAGACGATTTCAGACTATCTCACTGCTTCCAACTCATAGATCTGGACTCCTAGGGCTAGTTTCACACGTAAAGTTTCCAACTTTACGTGCATGCAAGGCAATATAGGCTCAACACAAGCTAGAAAGAAGGTTTAAGATAAGAATGCTCTTATACATGCACAAAGGCTGATGCTTTATGCTTCCATGGACCAGAACCAGCCTAGATCTGAAGTTGCAACCTCAGATCTAGTCCTTACACCCAAAATGGCTCCCAATCAAGCTAAAAAGCCCCCAAAACCTTAACCATGAATAGATTTATAAGGGAAAAGCTCAAGGTAACATCTTGTTACCTCAGAAACGTGCCCAAAATGAAGTAGATTCCGGATCTACAAGGATTCTTTGATGCTAGCCTCTTGATCTACAAGTTTCCTTCTCTATATTCCTCCTCCAAAGCTCAAATCTCTTCAACAATGGAATCTCACACGATTTTAGGGTTTACTGACTCTCAAGGGTAACAAGGAGGCTGAGGGGAGGAATTAAGGTCCTTTAAATAGGGTGCAAACCCTAAAATTTAGGGTTTTCTCTTCCCAGCACTGACTCGTCGAGTCCCGCCGCCGACTCGGCGAGTTGGTCACTTAACACGTAGCCAAAACCCGCTCTGACTCGACGAGTTAAGATACCTACTCGTTGAGTCTACTCCTTTATTTACACATAGCACCCCAAACTTATATTCCTGAATTTGGGATGTTACATTCGGTTCCAAATGTTTTCCTCCTTAAATACACAACACCTTTCAATACAAGGTCTATACACCTAAAACTCATTAATCTAACCATATTAAGATAATTAAAGAAATAAGTTTGACCTTTATTTGATATGTTTGAATTTTGTTGACCATGATTCTTTTTGGGTTTTCTTCGTATTTAAGCCCCTCTAAGCCACTTCTAGGGTTCATTACCAGCATCCAACACCCTTATAACTCAGAGAAACCTAGCTCTCATTCCCTTGGTGATTTGTGGCGACTGGGAATTTCGCATATTATCGATTGTATGAGGGCCACAACATGGCCAAGGACGGCCACGACGTGACGGTTAACTGACCTTAACGTTGGATGTTGGCTTTTGACGTTGACTTTTGACCTGAGTTGATTTTTGGTCTTGATGGATGGTTTTAGTGTGTAGACTAAGGTTGGAACTTGTATGATGTGGTAGGAGTGTTGTAGCAATGGTTGCAACGCTTTGAATTGTGGTTTAGCTGATATGTGAGTCAGGTGAGTCTCTTCACTATACACGTGGGTCGAAGGTACCAATGTCGGCCCATTATGATGTGTTATGTAGGATTCTAGCTATCTTTGTGACGCTTGCATTGTATGTTGGGTTGGGACCCATGGCAAGCATATAGGGTTGGGCCTATTTGTGTGAGTGGTCTAGGCCCATTGAATATTGGGCTAGGCCCATTTTATGATGGACTAGGCCCATTGATTTGGAAGGTCTAGGCCCATTATTTTTGTATGGGCCTAATGTTAGGGCTAGGACTAATCATATGTATGGTATGTGGTATTTTGGGCAACGCACTAAGCTTTGTGCTTATGTTTATATGTTTGTGGTTTCAAGTAATTCTGGTTGCAAAGGGAAGGGCCCGGCATGAATGGACAACATCCCCCAGTGTTTTCGGCATTGGCTATTTATGACTTTTACTCTGATTTTTAAATAATATAATCACTTTATTTGTTTTGGAACAACTCATTTGTATAGTTTAAGGTTTTTAAAATGAAAATTTTACTATGAATTTTTGGGACGTTACAAATTGGTATTAGAGCCTTGGTTTGAGGGATTCGGGCACACTCTCGGTTTTGTCTGAACTCAAACTGAGGAATTGGTAATCTTTTTTAAAGAAAATGACTTTTCTAAAAGAATTTTGATAACTACGTAAAGTTGGCAACTTTACGTAGTATTTCAGTCCTAAGGGACCAGATCTATAGTTTGGGGCTTTGGATTCGCGAAGAAGGGGCTGAATATGTTAAGACTGGGAAAACTCGACGAGTTGCCCTGACAACTCGACGAGTTGGCTGGGGTTTTCCCGCTTTCTGGATGCTGAAGGAACTCGACGAGTTGTCCCGCTAACTCGGTGAGTTGACTCGGACTTTCCCGGTTTTCTGAGAACGGAAGAAACTCAACGAGTTGATAGTTGCACTCGACGAGTTGGGTCAACATGGACTGTTGACCTTGACTATTGACTTTGAATTTGACCATGGTAGACCAAGTTTGACTTCTGAGGGCATTTTAGGTATTTCGGGATTTTGATGGTGCTAGTTGTATGGTGGTTGTAGGCAGTTGAGTTCGGAGTTGTGATTCGGGAGTTAGATCATGTCAGTTAGTGCAGCTTATGAGGTGAGTTCTCCTAACTATACTTAGGGTCTACGACACCAAGTCAGGCCCATTAGATTTGATATCCTAGTAGTTGTTGATATGTTGAGTATGAATTAGATATGCATGCTAGTTTGATATGATAGTTTGGTAGATCTATAGGACTACCTGTGATACTATCTGATTATCTGTATGTGTATTTATCTGTTACATGTCGACATGTTGTGTGGGTTGGGTTGAGGTTGTACTGCTCCGTGCGGTAGCCAACAAACCCTGGAGTATGTCAGATATGAGCTAAGGGCCAGGAAGGGCATACTAGACTCATACTGAGGAATCATAAGCATTCCAGATACGAGCTGAGGGCCGGACAGGGCATGTCAGACTCGTACTGAGGGCTAATCAATTGTATTCGAGTCAACATGTTGTGTGGGTTGGGTTGAGGTTGTACTACTCTTTGCGGTAGATAACAAACCCTGGAGTATCCCAGATATGAGCTGAGGGCCAAGGAAGGCATGCCAGACTTATACTGAGGACTCATAAGCATTCTAGATATGAGCTGAGAGTTGGACAGGGCAAGACAGACTCGTATTGAGGGCTAATTATTAGTATTCCAGTCCGAGGGCTGAAGGAGCAAGCCAACCATAAGCTGTGGGGCCGGGAAGGCAAGCCAGACTTATGTTGTGGACTCGAGAGCAAGCCAGATATGAGCTGTGGACCGGGAAGGCAAGCCATACTCATGTTGTGGGCTCAAGGGGTAATCCAGTCTGTAAAGCTGTGGACCCATTACATGTTGTTATTATATATGTGTATTGCTTGTTGTGTGTATAGGTATATTGGGGGAAACTCACTAAGCTATGTGCTTACAGTTTTGGTTTGTGGTTTCAGGTACTTTAGTAGATTTGGCAAGATGAAGGCGTGACCGTACACATCCTCATGTTTTGGTCTTATTATTTCTGGGAAACTCTGATAATGTGAATGTTTTGAAAACTATGTTGAAAGAGATTCTGATTTTTAAATAATGTTTTGGGAACAATGGTTTTTCTAAACACTTCTATAGAAAAGGGGTTGTTTTGAAAAGTTTAAATTTTATGAAATTGTATGGGTGTGACACATCGTGTGTCGTGCATTAGCATTTGGATCGACATCATGTAACATCTTGATTCAGGTAATTTATAATTTTGACCCTTAATATGGTATTGTTTGAAATATTGGTCCCAATGAGCCTTAAGTAAGAATTGCGTCTTTGCCTAGTACGTTGGGCGTACATGGCCGAAGGCCAAACCCTAATTTTTAGGGTTTGGACCCTATTTAAGCATCATTTACTCCCCAAGACTCCTTCCCTCATCAACTTCCAACCCCATTTCATATCTTCCAAACCCTAATTCACCTTTGTGAGCATTTTGAGCCTTAGAATGTGTTGTTAGTCTTCTTGAAGGAGGAAGAAGGAAGTAGATTCACCTTAGAAGTTCAAGACCTCTTTGGATCGAGGTGCGTCTTTCCCTCAAGCTTCATTTAGAGGTATAAAGCTCTGAACTTGTTGGTTATTTCATTAGATCTTGCTAGTTGTGGAGTTTTGTGCTTTTTAGCCCCATAATCTTGGTCCATTTGAGTATGAGATACTCTAGACCATATGAGTTGTCGTTTTGGCCGTTTTAAAGTGTCTAGAGTGATAAAAAATGTGATCTTGTGCCTTTTAGTCCTTCCATGCAAAGGTTATGATGTCTTATTAGGTTAAGAAGTTATGGTTTTAAGGTTTGGGCAATTAATAGCCATGCAAGTCATAAAGTTTGAAACTTTATGGTTTTGAACACTATTTGGGACTAGATCTGGGTTTTGGATGAAAGAACTTATTAGATTAAGTTCTTATTAGAAGGAAAGGTTGGCAGCGGAGTACGTTGGGCATACTTCTATGTACGCTGCACGTACTCCCTTAAGCCCCCATATCTGGTTTGTGTGTGCGCCAAGCGTACATGTTGACTATGTTGGGTGTACTCAGCATGAGTCAACTCAGTTGACTTTTTGACCTTTAATCTTGACCAGGATATATATATATATATATATATATATATATATATATATATATATATATATATATATATATATATATATAAAATAAGATTAAAATAAAAAATAAAAAAGAATTAAAAACCGATTTTATATAGTCGTTCGAATTTTATAACGTCGTCCGAATTATAAAATTTTGTTCGGAATTTATAATAATAATAATAATATTATTATTATTAATATTAAAATATAATAATATAAATAATAATAATATAAATTAAAAATGAATTAAAAACAAAAAAAAAACAAAATAGGAAAAAATAAAAAACAACAACAACAACAACAAAAAAAATCAAATAAAAAAGAGGGTACTTATACAAAACCACCCCTTAGGAGATTAGGTGATTTACTTAGAATTTTGTTAAAATTATAATTAAGGGTCTTCAATCTTGATATCTAGAGTCAATTAATACACATCTCTCGCCTGCTTCAAAGCAATTGTTTATTGACTGTATTTATATTTAAGATGCCCAAAATCTTTCATGTGACAAACATTGAAATCATGGAAATGATTCGAAGTCCCTCTCTTCTAATTATTCTATCATAGCGTGACTTTCAACCATTTAGAAAATGGAAAAACGTAAACGTGGTCTGTGGCTTTAGTGGACATTTAAAGGGTTTGATGTTTTCACCTCTTCTTCGTAATTGGTAACTTTTACAAAATTATTGCTAACTATGTTTTCTTTATTTTTCATTGTAGCCGACCCCTGTATATATAAAACGTAAAATATATTGAGTTTTAGAAAACTATACAGAAACAAAAATGTATTTCCGTAATTACCCTACATGCAAAGCACATATACCACGCAATTTGAATCTTTAGTAGATATATATAAGACAAAAAAAGATTTGAACAACAGACATATAAGATAATATATATACCCTGTTAAAGATTAATCCATTGGAAAACATATATATTTTTTATTTGCAATTACTATAATGCTTCTGGTTTTGTTAAAAAGAAGGACTCTCAAGGCTTTGATGTGCATGGGTTGGTGGCAGCAAAAACTATGACATGCTAATTTGACTCAATTAATAAATGGAATATATTTAAACAAAAAATATGACTCCGCAGAGACCTATATAATGCTCCATTATACCCTCACTCTATCACATTCATTATTTACCATAATTGACAAAGTTTTCATAACCGATTTGGGCATGGCATCGAAACGTCCGACATACCAGAACCCAACCTCAATCCAAATCAAAAACCAAACCCAAACCCAAGCAGCAACCCCAACCCCAATCCCTACTCCAACCCGAACCCGAACCCCAATCCCCACCCCAACCCCATCCCTAACACTAACCAAAACCCCAACCCCAACACCAACACGAACCACACCCCCAACCCCAATCCCAACTCTAACCCGAACACAGTACCAAACACAAACCCAAATACAGAAACCTGCCCTAGAGACGCCTTGAAACTGGGGGTTTGTGCTAATCTTCTAGGGGGATTGGTCAAAGTTGAGTTAGGTTCACCACCGGTTAAGCCATGTTGCTCTCTTATCCAAGGACTTGCCGACCTTGAGGCTGCCGTCTGTTTGTGCACTGCAATCAAAGCCAACGTCCTAGGGATCAATCTTAATGTACCAGTATCTCTTAGCTTGCTCGTTAATGTCTGTGGCGGTGAAGTCCCAAATGGTTTTGTATGTTCCTAGTTTGATTTAATTTATACAATATGAATCCATGTGTTGCTAAATTAAGTGTACCATCTGTGAAGTCAATACTTCGTGGGTAACAATTCAGTCCTTTCTTTTGCAATAAAATGTTTGTCTTATATCATGTATATTTATATGCTACTTTAATGCAAGCTTAATATTTATTTTGTAAGTGGAAGATAAATGATCCACGATACATTTATTTGTACTAATCTATCCAACCAAGTTTAAATGAAACTAAACTTAATGTAATGGCTAGAAATCTATGAAAAAGAAACCACTATTGTGGCATCTCTAAACAAATTGTCAATCACAAGCATCAATATGATGAAAATGTTCATGAAAATACTAAATCAAACGATGAATTTGGTTCGAATTTAAGTGGATAATTATTATCCTCAAAAAAAGGGTTGCGGCACAGTTTTTTACTTGTTTACTCGCTAGGTCTATATGTAAAAAATAAAAAAGAAATAAAAAAAGAAAAAAAAAACTTTTTAAAAATGGACATAATATTCAAATCTTCCTATCTAATAAAAGACACTTTGTTTTTTGCCACATGGCTTCTCTAAAATGCTTCTAACCCCTAAAGTTAAATGATCAATTTACCCTTAATTGATTTGGAATCCTTGGTCCGCCCAAATAGAAATACTGAAATAGCTTCTAATCCGGAAATAATTTAATGACGCTTTGAAATTACAAATCATCATTTAGTCAATCGATAATCTTCTCCCTCAATTTCGCCTTTCTGTTTTTGGGAACCAAATCCCTTCTATCTTCCCCCCTCTCTACAAGAAACGCTACAACAACGTGGTTTATATAAATTAATCACCACCATTGTGTCGTTGTTGATGGTTCTGCCTATGTATTGATCGATGGTTCTTCTTAGATGGTGAAGAATCTAACAGTTCTAAGGCCTAATTTCTAGGCTTGTCTTTGATTTTCTTAAGTTTTGTTTTTTTTTTTCTACTTTGACCCCGTTGCTAAATCAGTTATTTTTATAGGTTTTTTTTTTGTTGTTCGACTTCATTCATGGATTTTCTTCCAGAATTTGATTGTTTATTCTTGCGAATGTGAAATTAGTAATAATAGTCTCCTCTGTCGATTAATAACAGTATAATTTTGATTCTGGTTTTATCTGGTGTTACAACGGTTGAAGGAGATGCAAGCACCATTGTTTCATCTGCCACATTTTTTTGTTTCTTCTTCTTCTCTTTTTCTTTTTTTATTTTCTATGGTTATGTGGAATATTTATAAATTTTTGTGTTAACTTTAGTTCCAGAATGTAGATCTTATATGTTGTGAGCAAGCAGTTCTAGGGTTAAAACCATCGAAATCTTGATTTCAGGTGATGATGAGATTAATTAGAAAACATAGATTCAGAAGGCTTTATAAATCTGTTGTTCTAATTCAGATGTTTATGCAAGGTATTTTCTTCGTTTGAACTGTAGATTCAACTAAAAGTTTTGTTTAGTTAGGCCGTGTGGTATACATACAACGACCAAGCTCGTGGTTGAGCTGGCCACGAACAAAAACGGCCGTGCACACCACCCCGTTGTTTCGTGGTCGGCCGTTCTCGTGGTCTTTCGTGTTGGCCATAACGGATTTAAACGTCCAATGAAATCGAAGCACATTTTGACCAATTTCTATAGCCGTTCAACGGCTACTTTGTTTAAAAAAAATAAATAAATAACTAATTTATTTACCTATAAATACAACACTTTTACTCCTTATTTTTTACACCAATCTTTTCTTTCTCTATACATAAACTACACACTACATCTTCACAACCAAAAAACCATGGATCCCAACCAAAATACCCCTCCAAACTACAGAAATCGCAAACCCGATAACACTTTTGCGTTAGATACAACCCCTCGCCAATTCCCGACTATGGAGTCACCTCAAGGCGGTTTTGTCAATTTGCTTCAAACCGGTTCCCCTATCCAACAAACACCACTTTTCCAACAACAATTTCAACCTTTCCGTCTTTTCAACAACAACAATACCAACAATTTCAACAATTCCAACAACTACAACAAGCGTCACAACAACAACAACCACCACTTTCGCCGGATTTTGTTGCGGAAACGCAACCTTCACCACCACCTCAACCAAAAAAGGAAAAAGGAAAAATATCGGCCCGGCCCACTACCACCCAAGAAAGGGTCCCATGGACAAAATACGAAGAAGAAAAGTTAGCGGAGGCATGGGTGTCGGCTTCCCAAGATCCAATTGTAGGAGATAGTCAACCTTACGGAAGTTTTTGGGAGAAAGTCTAAGCCATTTTCTACGAGGTAATGGAAAGTGAAACTCAAAATGCCGATCAAATTACAGCGAAATAGCGAGATATTCGACTAAAATGCACCGAGTTTGGAGGAATCTACAACAACCTCCTAAACATACGCAAAAGCGGCTCGAACGATTTTAATGTTTTCAAGGCGGCCATGGAGCAATTTGAAAAAACAACTACAACACGCAATGATTTTCCGTATATAAAACTGAGGCTAAAATTGAAAGACGCTCCAAAATGGAAAGAGCAAACGGAAGGAACTTCGCAATCTTCCGGTTCAAAGCGTTCGAGAAACCCCGATGGAACTTCCCAGCAATCGGACGGCCGAACACACATCAACATCAACGGCGATCCGCTAGATCTTGAAAACGAGCAACCTCTTTGTCGGCCCGTTGGAAGAAATAAAGCAAAAAAAGCGGCTTCAACATCTTCGAGCTCTAGTGTTATGGATATGTTTGGCGATAAATTTGATCGATATGTGCAACTTCAAGAAACGAAAGCCGAGGATATGATTCGGATGGAGCAAAAAATGATTGAAGCACAAACATCATTTCAAGAGGCACATGCGACGATCCAAACAAAAACCGATATGGAAATCTTCAAAATGAAAGCGGACGACATCGAAGGCGAAGACTTGGAATTTTTCCTCGCGATGAAAGAGTCGGTTCGAGCCCGACGTAGGCGTATGGGGTAGTTTATTTTATTTATGGTTGGTTTTAGTTTTTTTTAATGTTTTTTTTTATTTTTTTTATTTTAAGTAATGTCATTTTTATTTTTATTGTTATTTTTTTTTTCAATTAATGTTGTTTTTATTTAAAGTAATTTGGTCTTTTAATTTAATGGAAAACAAGAATTAAAAAATGATTTTATTGTATTTTTTAATTAAATTTAAATAATAAAAAGTGGTGGAGTGGTGTGTTAGTGGTATGTAACCCATGTTAGTGGTCGGGGAATGTGGTGTTGATGTGGCACCCACCACATATGTGGTATGTGGTGGATATAACGGATGGTCGTATAGATTTCAATGTTTGTCATGGTTTGGGAGATGGTTCTTATTTTCTTGGGAAAATAATAAACGCATGAAGAAAATTAAAGTTATGAAAATTATAGTTGTGATGCATTGATACTCTCTTTTATACACATTGAGTAATACGAGAGACGGAGAAGTACAGAGAAACAAGAGAGACTGAACACATACTATGTTTACATCAATCTCTACACCCCTTTACGACAGACTATCATTTGGATCGTGTAAATTGTTTTTTATTATCTTCTAACTAGGTTATAACCCGTGAAATCTACGGTTGACAAAGTAAAATAAGATATAGTGTATAAAAATAATAATTATTAATCCTAGATTTGCATATATTTATTTTTATAAAAAATATCCATATGTTAATCATAACTATATCATTGTTATTTTAAATTAATATAATAATGTTGTATAAAGAAATATAAAATTAAATAAATTGATAAAAAAATAAAGACAATCAATCATAAAAATAACATTGTTTTATCTAAAATTAATATAATCATGTTGTATAAAAAATTACAAAATTAAACAAATTGAAAAATAACATTGTTTTATTTAAAATTGGAAAGTTCATCAGGTTAATTAAAAGGTAGATAGTTCGTCAGGTTATCACTGATATTGAATCGACATTAATATGTTTGACGATATTATATAAAATATAGGTAACATATCTATTTAACTAAACACTTAGATAATATAACTTAAACTTTAAACTTCTTTTATAAATGAAAACAAAAATTATGTTGGAACTTTGAAACTCTAACCTAACAAAAATAAGAATCATTTGTATAATACTGCTCCTAAGACAAAGTTCGATCACGTCTACAAGCAATAATCTGAATACTAAAAGATAATAAATGTAATTAAACACATCTTCACAAAATGGAAAAAGACAAATTTAAGTTATATTTAGAAAAAGAATTATAATACTTACTTTGTTTGTTTGTTTTTTTTTTTTTTTACAAAAATCCCCCTATCATTCCAATCTTATTAGAGCTTGAAACAAACAATATCTAAAAAATTAGTATGCACGAAACATAACAAAAAGTTAGAAACAAAACTTAGAACCTAAACTCATTCATTTATATAACTTGATCCAAAGATTATAAATAAAAAGTATACTACCGACTATATGACAACTTAATTTTGGGAACAAAATTAAAATGACATGGCATAAAAACTTCAGAAAAAATAGGAAGTACGTAGCTACTTCTAATGAGTGTGAAAAATAGGAATTATCTATGCATTTAAAGCTTAGTTAACAACATCTAGATACAAAATAATTGAAGTACATTATTATTTCTAGATAGGGACCTTTTCAGGAATCTTTGCAATCCAATGAGTCAGACAAACCTTGTAGTTGAAAAACTTTTGTGTAAAGCTGCCACTATCCACCAAAATAGATCCTAGACTCATATCTTTATGATTTTCTTATCATTTTAACTATAGAGAAGTTCGTATAATCATTTATTAATTAAATACTTCAATTACTTAAGTTCCAAAAAGTACATATGATTTATATATTTATCAAATTTACAGGTAATATAAACTTTAGCTTATATGCAAGATAAAGCTTTTCCCTTCTTAACACCTTTATCATGTTATGTAACTTGAGTGACTACATACCTGCATCACATTTAGACAAAATATGTTCAGAATTAACATATACTTTACTCATTCAAAAAAACTCACAAAATTAAGAGAAAAAACAATAAAATTAACAATGTCGAAATCAAGATAAGGCAGAAGGAACATCACTTATATCAAATGCAAGAGCTCCAAAATCTTCTTTGATTTTAGGTCCACAGGATTGATACTTAATATAAAAACAATTAGCTAAATAATTAGGTATTTTCCTTGTTTAAAATAACATGTTTGCATTGTTCTTTGTCTTAAAGTCTTTAGCTTTTTGGTTTTTTTTTTGCTATTAGACCATTCCTTGTTTATCTTCTGCTTTTTCAACTTAAGAAGCAGATGTCATCCCTTAGTTATTTTAGCCATTTCTTCAAACTACATGAAGATTCGCAAGCTTTAATCTCTTAAGAAAACTACCCCAGATATGTTCATTAACTCATAAGTAGGATTAATCATTGAGTAGTTATAATATAACAATCGACAAAATCACATTCACAAGCAAAAGAGATGGTTGAAGAAATGGTTGTTATTTTAGCAAAAGATATGACAATTTTACCATTTATTCAGCCATTTATTTGTTAAAAAAACAATCTCACATATTCATGACATTCATATCCTTCTTAGGCATTTCATCAAACACTTTGTAGGCATCATAAAAAATAAGATTCGGGTGGTTCCCTAAAGAAGAAAATCATAATGTAATTCAGTAAAAGAATATACATATGGGTAAAATTAAACAATAGTACTAATATCATCAAGACAATTATTAACAGACTTCAAAAAACCAATTCAATATCAAGAGGAAAACAAAAACTTTCAGTGAATCACATTCATCCAAGACAACTATTAACTAAATTCGAAAAACCAATTCAAAATCAAGGGCATCAAATCCATGGACTTACCTGAGATATTAAAGTTGTACGGACATGAAAGTTGGTATTTTGCAACTGAGTGAGTCGATTGGAGTGAAAAAATGGAGGTTTGAAAGGGAAATGGTAAATAAAACTATAGCTTAGGGTTAAAGCCCTTCGAATAGCAGCAACAATCTGTTAGATTAGGTGTCTAAGCCCATAACTATTTTGGTATGTATTTGACTCGATTATGAGCATGGTCCTTTTGGGTTGCCTTCACCTTATCAACTGATAGGATGAATTATGGAGAAAGAGGATTAATTGTGATTTATTATTATTATGTGAATAATATATTAAAAGAGAAATCATATGGTTTAATTAATATTGATCGAGAATTAATTTAGAATTAGTTTTGTGGTCAAAAGAGATTAATTAGATCAAGGGGACTGATACTGTAATTACAACATAGTTACAAAGTTGGGCTTAGGATCCATAAGGAAGCAATGGACGAATTCTAGGTCGGAGTCCATATAGAAATCGTCCAAAGAGCCTTCTAGAATGATCCTTTGGGTTGCTTAAGGACTAAGCAACTGGATTAGGGTTTTGACTAAAACCCTAATTGCTCAGCTATATAAGGAACCCTTGGGCATGCCAAAATCGACCACTAGAAACCCTAGAAGGATTCCATAGCCGATTTTGAGCCTCTCCTCTCTCTCTCTTGTTCTTCCTTGTTGCTAGTGGTATTTGTGACTCCATTAGAGGTGCAGCATTTGAGGCACTAAGGTTTCAAAGGTCAAGGATATTCAAGGTGAACTTGTTATTGCTACATAAAAAGTGATGAGGTAAGATTTAAACCCTAGTATATATGTCCTTTTGATTGTTATATGTTAGATTAGGGTTTATTGCTTTGGTATTCAATGTTGTATGTTCAAATTAGAAAAACCTAGATCAAAGCAATTAGGGTTGCATGTACACCATAGGAATGATGTTATGCTCATAACCCAACAGTGGTATCAGAGCCTATGTCGTTTTTCTAGTTGAATAGACGCAAATGTGAACTGCCAAAGATCATAAAATCAAAATTTTTGTTGTTTGACTGGCTGACTCTCCGAGTCCATGTATGAACTCGACGAGTTCCATAGTGGACTCGATGAGTCCAGGGCTCTGGTGCCAGGATTTTCGATTTTCTGGCCAGATTTTGATGAAAATAACTACCAAAACTCGTTTTTCTTGCCTAAAATCGATTTTTTATTATTGGTATGGTTATCCTTATCAAAATTAATGGATTTGGTTAAATATGGATAATATAGGATTATTATGATTCAAATATTTAACCTAGTAAGTTTGAAAAGTTTCAATTTACACCCTTTAGGTTTATAGTTTAAATTTGAACTTAAAAGTTTTAGTTTTGAAATTTAAATAGTTAAACCCTAATATTTTGAAAAGTTGCAAAATTTGTCCTCAAGTTTTGGAATTTAAAATTTAATTAAAAGGTATTAATTTTTAAATATTGAATTCTAGAACCCTAGTTTTTTGAAAAGTTCAAATTACACCCTTATGGTTTTATTAAATTAATTAAGTGTTTAATTAAAAGAGATAATTAATAAATCCATAATTATATGGTTTATGGTTAATCAAATTAAAAGTCTAATTTATTAATAGATTAAACCACTTAGTATTTTAAAAGCATAAAATACACCCGTATACTATACAAGATTAAAAGTTTAACATATTATATATGTATAAGTAAATGTCAGTCTTACCGTTAGTAGGCCTTATTCACGAAGCTAGTCTATAAGGGGTGTTTAAGGAAGCGACATGTAAAATGATCGTCATTGGGTATCCACTCTTACCCACCGCACCCTTGACCAGTGGAGGGTCGTTAGTCGAACGGGTATGATATGACACAGACCTTCCATTTTAAGTATAATGAAATACGAAGTAACTAAACACTTTTATAAAATCCAAAATCTTAGTTACTTTAGAAAAAAATGTGGAGTTGGTGCTAATCCATGAAATTACACATTGCACCTTGTTGGTCGTTAGTGGAGCGTGTGTGGTTAACCGGCACACTAATATGGGACCAATGAAGGGTGGAAATGGGTAGCTCGTAGACTATCATAGATCAATGGAGCGTGTGTGGTTAACCGGCACATTGATTAAGTGATGGACATCTTCGAGAGTACCAAGCTAATTTGCATGGTTATCCACACCTTGTTTGTGATCTTCGGCATCCCAGTCACAAACATAAAGGGTACTATCGAGATTAAACATGCCACTGAAAAGTTCAATGAATCTCAATCACTACTAGAAAAACAGCCTTTTACGACGCGCAATGTGTGTCGTAAAACGCTCAGACGACGCGCAAATGCGTGTCAAGGAAGGCCCTGTCATAACGAGAGACAACACGCTTTTGCGCGTCGTCTATAGACGACGCACATTTACGACGCACATTTATGACACGCAATGTGTATCATTAAAGCCGCTGTCAAGAAAGGCCATGTCATAAATGAAGATGACACACATTTTTGCGTATCGTAATTTTAAATTTTTTTAAACAAAAATTATTTATAGATTTACTAATTTTCAAATTAAATTTGCATTTCATGTCTCATAATAGAAAATAAAATACCATATACAAAAAATACAATCCATTGCACAAAAGTTAATGTCATACAAATAATCATTCCAATAGTAGACAAATGTAATACATCAAATGTGAAAGAGATGAAAGTCATCAACAAATAATAGTTGAACTACAAGAACTTGTTGCCCACCTTCCCAACATCCGAGCTACTTTGCTTGACACTATGCACATCAACAAGACCTACAAATTTGAATAATGCAACCATTAAATTCACATAAACAACCAAATCCCAATATGTAAAAATAAGCCAAAAAAAACAAAAATAACATTAAGAATGGGGTAATGAGGTAAAATATGAGGTTGAAAGTACCTGACAACCAAATTTTAACATACTAGTTCCTGTACAATCACCCTTCAAAGAACCAAAAAAATATGAGATAATTATGATAAGTATCATTTTAAATAAAAAAAATTACAAATTAATATCAGCGGTAACAGTGTCAGGCTGCAAAACATTAAAAAAATGATTCTATAATCTATATATACATGACTTTATGGGAAGTACCATTAAAGAGATATTCATGGGAAATTTTAAGGGGTGAATGACATCTTCGCCCCTGCTGCTGCCACCAACACCACGTGGATATAGAAGATTTCAAATGAGTTATAAAAAAAAGTTCAGTACTTTATTCATGAATGTTGTACAAAAATCTGGAAAGAAAAAAACAAATAACCATTAAACTTATGTAGGACATTAGTAGCATGGTATATATATATATATATATATATATATATATATATATATATATATATATATATATATAATTGTACTTATTGAAAGATGAAGGACCTGTTTGTAATTACTGAGAGTTAATTAGTTTGACTCTCTTTCCTCTTGTATATAAACTATCTCTAACGGGTCTAATTGCACCTGATGAAAAGCCAAGGGAAAAAGAGTCTTTAAAGCAAAGACTTCATGAGGGGTACTAAGTAGCACGGGCAAAAGGGTCTTTAATCCAATTACTTCATGCCATCATTATGGAACCAAAGCAGCAAGACAACAACATTATCAACGACCAAGGAAAACACTCATTAGCACAAACTGTTTAAAACTTCAACTTGTAATGGGCAATCACAGCTGGGCAAAAAAACCAGCCAAGACCAATATGAAATTTTCACCAAGTGGATTTTGGGGTAATAACGAGACCATCTGATCAACTATTCCAATTATAAACTTCTACAACTAGATATAAATTCCTTCCATAACAAAATAGCATGTAACTGAGTCGACCATAATTGGACATAAACAAACCCAAAAATATGCTGTAACTTCAAACCTCACACAGACCATACATGTAGGTTATGGATTTTTACCACTTATACACACAAAAAGAGTTGAACCTACACAAGGACCCAACCCCAGCCTAACGGGACACAAAATAATAAAAAAGTGAAAAGAAAAGGGATCTATATTTCTCAAAATTCCCATACGAAGCCAACCCCCAGGACGAAATGGAACACACACATGAGAAATAGAGAATCTCAAACACCTAAGTAACCGAAAAGATTTTGATGACGAAGAAACATATATTTGATGATGTATAGACGAAAGCTTAACTGCTTAAAACTCCAGAAAGTATGAATGAACAAAGTAAAAAAAAAGATATAAATTGTCTGTTCTGTGAGTTCTAGCCAATTCCAAAAGAAAGAAAACATGGGTGTGATAAAAAAAGGAAAGCACGAACTAATTTCCAGAAAGTATTAAAATACGTTTTTTATTTAAACGGAGGGCATACTTGTCAATTAACCAGAAAATTATGTGGATGAATAAAAATAAGTTGTGGAACAATCAGCACCCATCTGTAACCTTTCATTTCAATTTGAGAAGTTCATTTTATTCATTCAAAGTGTAATATTTAATCGAACATATATAATTCTACATACAAAATGGCAGTAAAACCAACATGAAATAATAGAATATAATAACATTTAAGCTCTTCTTAGGTTAACTAAAGAAAGTTGTTTCTGATTTAAAGACCTATGGTTTCCAACATCTTTCGTGTGACCCTAAAATCAAAATTAATGATCAAGCCCAATCCAAATAATATATGTAAACCATACTCAGAAAAGGAAAATGGAAACTGGTAGAAGGGAACGAAGTAGTACCTGAAGCTATAAACCCCCAATACGAAAATATCTTTTTTTTCAACATATTCCACAAATCCATCTTCAGGTAACATAAAAATAACATAAGCTTATTCATGTTTCTTCCTTTTGCTTCTACACACAACACCTCTACAACAAAAAATAAATAATAAGAATAATAAGAGAGAACAGAACATAGCAAGGCTTGAGAATCTGCTTGAGTGCTTTTTTTTGTCAATCGTTCTTCTTTCAGATGCTGCAAAACATTTAAAATTTCACCAATCAAAGTTAAAATGAAAATCCTAAATAACAAATTGATTAACCAAAACTTCAGAAAAAACCAGTTGGGGAATTTCATCAAACACATGGAGGGCCATATCAGCTACTTAACACAGGTCCTTTCACATACTCAGATAAACACATTCCAGATTAGAAGGTGAAAAAAACCGAAAGCCCTTTCCTTTGAACTGGATTTGATTTCACCCCAATATTACTCTCAATGAACAAAATGGAGATTACAAATTACGAATCTTTACCTGGTTAGTGGCCAAACGATCAATTGAATTACCGCAATAACTCAATAGTGTTTCAGAGATTATTAGGGAGGAGTAGTTGAATGATATACATACAGTTGAGCTTAAGGGACTGAAACGAAATGGATCGCCCTAAAATTACTTCAACTTCCTCAAGTTTCTATGTGTTTCCTATCACAAATGTTACCAGAGGTAACTTCACCAAACCACTCCCCGCCACCAACTGCGTCGCCAACATTTTCTTGCTCTTTTACTCCTCTATTTAATGATAGAACATATACATGTATAGGGGAGAATATGTAGCTTTAGTAGCCAAAGATGGTTACCGGAGTAGGAAATTGGCGACAACACTTCAGGGGATCGAGAAATGAAGGAGAAGAAAATGTAGAGAGAGAAAAAAAGTCCGAGAACCATTTAAAGAAGTTAACGAATTCAGATGAGAAATTAGGGCTCGTAAAGGCTTGTGGCACCCAACTCGGATTTAGGGAAAAAATCCCTTGTCGATTTTGTTAGATGAAGATGAAAGATCGAAAAAAGGTTGAGGAAAAACAAGCGGGTTTTCCAAATTTTGGGGTTTTTTTAATTTTTGGGCAATTTCTTTTTCCTGCTACGTATTAAAGACGCGTTACCTAATTTTTTTTATAAAACGACAACTATTTTGAAGGCACGCAAAAATGTGTGTCGTAGATCCATCAAATTTTGTAAGAGATGACATTTTTTTTACGGCACCCACTTTTGTGTATCATAAATCCGCGCGTGTCGTAAATTGTGTGTCATTAAAGGCCTGTCTAGGAGTTTCAATTCATTTAAAACCTAATTTTAAATTTTCGTTTTTCATGATGGAAATTGGTAAATCGTCATTTACCTACCTTCAAATATTTTTCAATTGGATTACGGCATCCCTCTTCCGAATTGCAGAGTATTGTGTTGGATCCTAGCCTTGATATTTCATTTGGGTGTTGTATTAAGGACTTTAATCAAGTAACTTGGATTTCTCCCGTTTTGTAGATGTCAAATTCTAACAACTATGGTCTTCCTGAATCCTTTGGAAAAAAATTTCCACATGAAGATGATGTTCCACGATTAGATTGTGGAAATGGAAATCATGTTTCACTTCCTCCACCTCTTCCAATAATTCTCCCTGACCCACGTGTTCGAAGACTTGAAAAGTTCAAGGTCACTCGAGCCCTATTGGCAAAAAACACGAAGATGGAAAGTCTGTATGTGCTCATGTCTTGGATATGAATTTGCATATTGATAGGTTGAGAATGTTGGGTGTCAATGTCTCAAGGAAGCTGGCTGTTGACATGGTTCTTCAATCACTTCCCAAACCATATAGTGAGTTTGTTAAAAATTACTATATGATGGACCACGAATGATTTGGCGCACTGGTAAAGCAGACTTGACTGGTAGATCAACCTCTCAAACTTCCATGGACATTGATGATGGCAACATTGGATTTCCAGAAAAGTCTTCTCTTCCCAATGCAAAGGGATCGGCCAAGGTCAAACCGTTTGACCGGATGGCAAAGAGAAAGGTTGAATATGAAATTGTCTCATGTGCTATTCCCAAAGAGTCAAATTGTTTCTACTGCCAAGAGAAGGGGCATTGGTTACGAAGCTGTCACATCTACCTGAGGGAATGCAAGGATGGGAGAGTCAAGATGTATGACTCTGCTTCAGGTAAATCCATTATCTAACTTTATTAAGTTCCTATTTGTAGATTCTTAATACATGATGCGATAAGATCGCATTTTGATGTTTTGTAGGATTGAAGAAAAGAAAGGAAGCTTAAAGGAAGAGTGAGTTGAGTCTGATCACGAAGAAATGGATTTCGATCGCATGGTTCGAAGATTGGATTTTTGAGCTGCTGTTTAAAGAGATTAGAATAGATTGCTTATAAATATTTAGTAACATAATTTTCATTTATAATTGCGTTTTAAGGACATGTTTTTCCGTATTTTTTATAAATAAAATAAATTGTTGATTTTTTTGTCTTATTTATATATGTCCTTGCAATGACTTTTGTGAAAATTTATGTTTGTATGCTTCTATTGTTAGCAATATTGAAATGGATGTGATTCTTTATTATGTTGTTTGTGGTTGTGTCAAAAAAATTTACCAAATAAGGAATGATTCTCATCACCCAAGTTTCAATTGAACAGAAACTTGGAATCATACAACTTGTTTTGTGTGATGAATGAAAACCTTCGTATTTGGGAAATTTAGACTATTTCCTTGTTCACATAAGTATGTGAGCCAAGTGAAGGACTAGAGGATCTAGTACGCATTGTTGTGCACTAGGCCAAGTCTACCACAAAGAACGATAAGAATATTCGTCATGATTTGCTAAAAGTTTAGTAAATATGGTTATGCTTACAAGATTAAGTATAATTCTGAATCGTTGAAAAAGGTTTCAATGTGAAGCAGAACGAATAGGAAGAATCAATTAGGCAGAAAGATAAAAGTTTCTCCAATCTGAAAAGAAGGGAGTGTACTTAAGTATCGTGTTTTATGATTAACTTAATGATTATGAATCTGTGTCACAATTGATCCTCTAAGGATACCTTAGTGCACTAGTATGGCTAAGAAGAGGAATCGGAAATTGTTGAAATGGTTAAATCAAAAGGTGAATCATACTTCGTTCCAAAATCAATTCTTAGAGTCATACTCCAAGATTGTGACTTGAGCGGCATCATCTTAAGAACGTTCATAACACACTCATCAAATGTGGAGTAGAAAATTTCTTCTTACTCCTTCACATTTGAAATTGGTAAGTTGTGATGTCTTGGACAAGACAAAGACCAACTAAGACCAATTGTGTGAAGTATTTGTCTTGATAAGAATTTGCACTAACTCTTGAATATTTGTTTGTCAATGAATATTTTTTGAAAAGAGAATCTTATATGTCAAGAAGTCAGTGGGAGTCTAAATGATCTTGAAAAGTTTCAAGAACTAATCAAGAGTAAACCTATTGTTAATCACTGGCACACGAGTTGAGGTTTATAACCCATCGTGTTGATATATTCTTGTTTCTGTGCCATTCCAGTTAAGTTAGCTACGCATCTGAGTTCTATGAGTTTTCATTTGACTGCATATAGGACAAAGCACCTTGATCAATGAAAGTACATTGATCGGTATGGGTGAGCTGCTAAACAACTTGGAAGCAATGCTAGGCCCTTGTGCTGACAGGTGCAAGAAATTAAGATTGAACAAGTTCTGTCCATATGAGTTTAGATTTGTCACAACCTTGTCTTATGATTATGGTTAAGAAAAATTCACATGGATAGGACACACATACACCATAAAATCTAAGTAATAAGGTTTCTCTCCATTTCATGAAAATGATTGTGAGGAAACGCTTTCACTAGGAAGATTTTAAGGGGATAGTGATTGTGTAAATTGCATACTCAAATTCGATTATGATTACGGCATCCCTCTTCATAGTTTGAATTGTGAGTTTTGGCAATTAGTCTGAACATTTAGAACTTATTGATATAAGTTCTGAAATAGTTTAGACACACATATGAGCTTTCTAATAAAAAGTGTATGAGCTTAGATAAAGTCTTATCGAAGCATCTTGTATCAGAAATATGAACTTTGGCTAAGGAAGTCAATAAGTATTGATTTCTAGAAGTACAACTGATTTCTGAATATATGTCAAAGCTAGTGGGGGCATAAGTGTTATGCTGGTAAGGAAATAATTATCATGTTAGTGGGAGCATGATTATTATGTTAAGTGTTGCAAGCTAGCAATATTAATTATAGAAAACAAAAGTTTCAATTCGCAAAGTTGCAGAGGTTGAAAAGTTGTTTTGCTATAATTAAGGGAGAGAATATTATACTTCATTTCAAATCTAAAAGCTTAGATCGAGAAATTTTAATCAAATTTAGTCGAAGGATATATATGAATGTTATGTTGAAAAGGTTCGACATAAGGGAATTCTATATATGGAAATATTATAGCAAGAGATTGGGAAAGTACCATGTCTTTATGTGAGATATTATGTATCGTATCCCATACACTTTGGGTATAGGATCGATTGCATATGTTGTAATATTTAACCGTTCTGTTTATTCCAAATGCCTAGGGCATTAATAGGGAAAGGGACCAGAACCAGATATCACTAGGCCATTAATAGGGAAAGGGACCAGAACCAGATATGACTAAATTAGTTAAACAACGGTCAAGGACGGTCTAAGTTCGCCAAGGATTGGTCACTTGTGGGAGGTTGGAAGTATAGTAATGGATGGCACATATCGACATTATTATGAATAGATATGATTCTATTTAAAATGAGTTGTCATATGGAAAATATAGAAATGTTTCCATAACGGGAGTTGGGTATTAAGAATCTATGAGTAGGTTAGAAACTTTCATGCAAGAAGGATGTTCAAAGTAATGTACTTTGAATGTGAGACTTCATATCTATGGAGTTGTCTTGTAACAATCTCCAATAGAGCACTTTGTAATTTCATTGGTAAAGTCTTGGTGACTTTGGTGTTATGACATTGCAAAAGGATCATTGCATAAAATGTTAGAATCTAACATATTCTAATAGTGGCAAGAATTTGGTATTCTTACACTTGTAAGAAGAAATGGGAATTGTGAAATGAGCATCATTGGAAATGTGTTCAATTGATCTATTTCACAAAGTAAGGACCATAGGTAAATATAGTGTGCATGCTTGGAGCATGGGATAACTATTTTTATAATTCAAATATTAAGTTGATTATCCGAAACATTATACAATGAATAATGTGTAATCGATATGGTGATTAAATAAAAGGTGTTTTATTTATACTCAAAAGTTTTGAGGCCATATTGGATTCGATCATTCTTGTGTTTCACTTCACATGTTTTGACTTCCCGAATAACTAGGTTATTCAAACATCCACAGTCAATCATACTTTGGAAGTAGGTAATGAGGTAAGACTATCATGAATCCGATGGTAGATTGTCTAAGTGTTTAGGCATAGCAAAAGTCTGTTGCAGTGTTCATGAGTGCTCCAGAAATAAGATTTGAGTATTGGATAAAACCCACGCGCACGTGAATCACTTCATGGATTTTATCACGAGTGATTGTGAGACGATAATATCTTATACTCTTGAAACGGAGACATGTGAGTTGTAGTTTGCAAGTCGGTTGCACATTGACATATGTAAACGCACCAGTAACTTGGTGTTATAAAACATATTGTTGTGTGTGATTTGATGAGTAAGTACAAGCAAGCATTTGAGTCGAAGTTTATCCGTTCCTTTTACCCTAATAGGGATAAAAGCGATATTTGTGGGCCCCTCGATGATTTAGTGATGACACCCTAAGCGCTTGGCCAAACCTGGACTAAGTTGATGTGTTCAACTGAAGTCGATTGTCAGTCGTCTTAAATCGGAAATCGGGAAACAATACATAGACAGAGAGAATGATTATAATACATGTCTCATGTCTATATGATATCTAGAATCGATGAATATATATGATCCCTTATATAAAGGACACGTTGCTGATAAGAACAGAGTTCGGCAGCGGCTTTTGAAAGCTACGATTGCTAATCATGTTCTGAAGTCGTACTTGCAAAATAGTTATTAGACTTATCCAAGTGGGAGACTGTTGGATTAGGTGTCTAAGCCCATAACTATTTTGGTATGTACTTGACCCGATTTGAGCATGGTCCTTTTGGGTTGCCTTCACCTTAGCAACTGGTAGGATGAATTATGGAGAAAGAGGATTAATTGTGATTTATTAATATATTATGTGAATAATATATTAAGAAAAATCATATGGTTTCATTAATATTGATCAAGAATTAATTTAGAATTAGTTTTGTGGTCAAAAGAGATTAATTAAATCAAGGGGACTGATACTGTAATTACAAGATAGTTACAAAGTTTGGCTTAGGATCCATAAGGAAGCAACAGACGAATTCTAGGTGGGAGTCCATATAGAAATCGTCCAAAGGGCATTCTGGAAGGATCCTTTGGGTTGCTTAAGGACTATGTATAACAACACTCCTCAATTTTTGTAGTCGAGAAGCCAGGTGTAACATGGGCCCATGGCAAACCGGTTATGCATATAAGATCATGTCTTCTTGCTTGATTCCATAATATTTTTAAACAATTGTAAACAACCTCTATGTCATAGTATGTATTGGTAGCAAATTGAGCTCACTCTTTCTTTCTGCATATAAACTAATGCCAATAAAATAATCAAAGCACTCGGTTTGTATCCAAATGTGTAAAATACCCTTCACAGTAACATATAGGAAGAAAAACCAAAACGAAATGCATCTTGAATCTTGGGTTAGCTTGCCAGTGGAGGCTCCATATTCCGAATAATCATAACTACGATATAAGCATTAACACAAAATGTTGTTATATAATTAAAAATACTAGCAATTACACATACAAATAGCAAACATAAAGTTGTCCAAAGAAAAAAAAACCATAGTTTTTTTGGTCTTATTTTTGAAGTAATTAATCATTGGAATTTTTGTAAATTGACTAATATTTGTAATTATGGAGCAAATCTAAAGTGCCTAATTAACTTGTGGTCCATTAATCTTATTTAGCTTAATTTTTTTTAATGTCTGCGTTATTTTTACTTTTTGCAACATATGTTTATATTCCCATAACCAACAAGATAAAATATGGATTATATTTGGACATTAAGTTTCTTAGTCAATTTTTCGATTCAGCAAGTATTCACCAAATATGGAAGGTAAATTAGTAAAATCAAATTCTTATTTATTTGAAATGTATCAAAACAATACCTTGAACCAAAATCGCCTAATATTTAGCAATTTCGAATCCCAAAATTTCAAGTTATAGTTGCTGAAAAATTTAAAAGTACCTAATAATTTCTTTCATAACCGCTCTTAGCAATATTTTGTCTTTCTACTTCATGTGGCTATCATCATCGAAGGGATAATTCCTGCAGATTCAACATGTAAGTTATTATATGTAAATTTCTATAAAGATATTAAAATAATGAATAAAGAGGATCAGTTTCTGGAGTAATTTGTTGAATCTTACAGCCGTTAGACCCAAATCACTTTCAATCTCTAAAGTTTCGTCCTGATTTGTAATCAACTGTGCAAAAGGTGCTTAGTGAATGTATTTCAAATATAATTCTTTGATTTCTCTGCTTCTGATATTTTATCGACTGATGCGGAGATTGGGTTTGCTTTGAAAAATAGAGAAAGAATAAGGGTTGGGGTGGTGCCCGAGAAGTAAATTGGCCATAGGGTTAGGGCAACAAATTGGGTTGTATGAGTAATGTACGTGTTCGTGTGTTACAGTGTAGGCAGAAGGTGTGTGTTTGGTGGGTGGAGGGATTAATGTATGTATTAGACTTAAACTTATTATTATTTTATTTTATATACTAGTTTATAACCCGTGGGAACCACGGTTATAAAATTAATTAAACTTTTATAGTAAAAACTCAAAATTATTAGTCAGTTATTTTAAATAAATTATTAATTTAAAAGATATTTTTATTAGTTATGTGAAATTATAATCGTTGATTCAAATAAATATGTAAAAATAATTTTTAATATATATTAGACATTTTTTATTTATGAATTAATGAAAACAATAATATAAAATTTAAATTTTAAAATAGAGAATAAATACATTGACAAATAGTATCACATTAATGAGAAGGTTTAATAAATTTAAAATTGAGAACTAATAGATTGACAAGTGGCAACACATTAATTAAGAGGTCTAATATGGTGACACGTGGCAAAAGAACTACTTTTTTATTAGTATACAAGGAGATTTAACTTTTAGTACCATTAATATATAAATGAATTAATATTTGGTATATGTCAATATTGATTTTTTAACGATCAGAAATATTTTATATGAATTATAGGAGCTTCCAATCGTCTCTAATCCTACATTGAAATTATTAATTTTATTGTTAACTTTACTTTATTATTTTTTATTATTTATTAAAGAAGAACATGGATGCCACGAACGCTAATGATAGACTAACAAATAAAACATCTTATGTTGTGTATAAAGAAGTTTTTAAAAATTTATAAAAACTTTGTATAATTTTATTATTTATATCAATTTTTGTTTATATCTTATTTAAATTTTGATTCAATTCTACAAAAAATCATATTTTTCTAATATATCTACAAATACAAATTGTCGATCCGATATTCAAACCACTATGCTTTTGTAATTTTGACGAATCATTATATCATAATGAAATTACTGATAAACTTCTATATTTATTACTTATTAAAATTTTATTATCATCGTCCAATTATTAAGTATCACTTTAAATAAAATTATTTTTAATTTTCTAATCCGTGGTGTCCACGGGTTATAACCTAGTTGTGAAAATATTGAATTATAAAATCTAAAGTGATTTTTTCTTTTTTAAATTTAGACAAATAATTTAAATAAATAAATAAAGAAAATTAATGAATCTTTAATTTAGTAATTTTGAAATTAAAAAGAAAGTTCATTAATGAAATAGATATGCATTTATTATTGCATTTAAATATATATAGAATTTAATAAAATGAAAAAACTATAAAATGACATGTGGAATAAAAATTAATTTAGAATAACCACAAAATTACATGTGACAAAATAAATGAGAATGTGATATGTGTCAAAAAGATCTTTATTTATTAGGGAGGATTTTTAGAAATGAGATTTTTTTTTAATTTGGATTATTTAAATTACATTTCCATAATGCCCCTGGTGTTGGATCTTATTTAGGGGTACCTCTTTGGAAATGTGGAAAATATTTTTTTTCATTATACAAGGTAAATGATATGAAGTGTTAATTGATGAGATGGTATTGTCATTTTAGTTTATTTAACATCCATGAGACCAAAACAAAAACACACTTTTAAATATATAACTCAATATGTGTCATCCCGACATCCCTCTCCCTGTTTGCTGATATGGTCATAAAATAGACTAAAATTTTAAGGATTTGTTTCACCATGATTAGACTTAAAACTAAATTCCTTACCTAGAAAATTCTAATTAATTTGGCCTTCTCATTCTCCAATTTTTCTTCTATGTGAAATTTTATTTCTAGATGGCGATGGCAAATCCAATCTACAGCGAAAGTACATTGCTATGGTGCATTTTTTTCACTTCACCAGTTTAGTCAGCTCACAAACTATGCACTTTACTTGAATTTTTCACGAATTTGGAAATCAAAGCTACCTAGATTGAGATGCAATGAAGGCAGAGGAGGTGATGGTTGAAAGTAATACCTTTTTTGGCAAAAGGAAAAAAAAACTTTTTTATGTGATTTTATTCAATTTCTCATGTGCTTTTTGTTTGTTGGTGAACTTGACACATTGGCTCATCAACATACATGAAAATTCATAATATATGATCAATTCAATAGAGACATAGGTGGATTTTGGTTACACTTCAAGACATTTGGAACATGAAAAAAAATCAAGTTTTAATGTAACTTTTGACTTTTAGTTCATTTTAGTATCTTGATTTCATGTGTTTTTTGTTGAATTGTTTATTACAAGCTTTCAATTGATGTAGCTGTTGTTGTTTTTTTTTTAAAGTTTATCTTTCTCTTGCAATGTGATCACACATACCTTATAATTTTATTGAGTGCTTGATTATTTTCTTGTGGGTAAAGATTTATATCATGCCCCATTAAATAAAGGCAATTTCTGTAGAAACAAAAAGGACAATAAAAATTGCAATCTAGGTAAATATTTTTTTCGTGGTAAAGCTTCATTTACATTTTGAAAAGTATGCGGCCTATTTAAAAAGGAAAATTAGGTTTCCAACTATCCAATGCTCTCTTTTCATGTTTAGAAAAGGAAAATAATTACTGGAATATAGATCTCGAGGGAAGAGTGTGAATAATATTTAGAGACGATAAAAGTTAATGAAAACACGCTTACATACACCACTGAAGGTTAATTCTCAAGTTAAATTAGTTTCATAATCTCTTATGAATTACCCATTTAAGTTTTGTTAGCATTTTTTCTTAAATGTACATGGCCATTTGATAAAATATACTCCCTCCGTCCCAAAATTATAGTCAATCTTTCCTTTTTGGTTTGTCCCAAAAAAATAGTCCACTTCTAAAAATAAATAACATTTTTACCAAAATACCCCTCATTATTATTTAACCAATTAAGCATTTAATGGAACATTAAATGCAAAGTAAGGACAAAACTGTCATTTTATTAAATAAAGTTAGTGGTAATTAATGTTTTTCTTAATATGTGTGTTTTTTATCTGTAGACAATAATATTGGGACGGAGGGAGTATTATTTAATGGTGCTGAAAATCTTTGACTTACCTGACAAACCACCAACACTTTCTTTTTTTTTTTTCTTTTTTTTCATTTCCATTGATGTAACAAATAAACATTGCTGGAAAACTTTGACAAATTTATAACATTTTTTATCAAAGTTTAATCGGTTTACTTTTTGGTCATTATTTTTAACTCGCAAACATGATAAACAACCAACACTTCCATTTTCTACGAATTATGCTCTAAATAGCAATGTAATTTCCATGACTATTCAAAAATAACAATGTACTTTGTGTTACTACTAGAAATTGCAAAGTAATTTCGGTAATTATTTTAAATCATTTTTACAGCTCAATCAAGTCTAACATAAATATCATGCACATGTTTTTAATAATACAAATTTAAGAATGAATTAACTTTGTCTTAATTATGATTTTAGTATGTATTATTTTTGCTAATTTCAATTGCCAACTCGTGTAAAACACGGGTTTTAACCTAGTAAGTAGGAATAAAACATAATTCCACCCATTTTTATTGTTCAATCGATTATAAACCTTGTTTCACAAAAGCAGTTGGGAAATATGGTTAAAAAAACATTCTAGGCACAATTCAAACAATGAGTTGAATGCAAATATAACCATTTCCTGTCAAAATTATGCGTAGGCAACTGATCCTCAGCTATCATCCAAGAAAGAATAGTATGTTTGATTGGTTACACTTGTTCCCACATGTGTGATTATCCATTGTAACAAAAGTATTAAAATCAAGTTATCATCAATATAAAGCCATAAACAAATAAAGATGTATCTGTCGATTTAAATTGTACAGCTGTAACCAGTGTTGCAAATATCTACCTAGGCGGCCGTTTAATCGGTGCCTAGGCGAATGGCGGTCCTCCAACGATGACATTTATAGCTAATCAGCTTCTATAATCGGACATGGTCAAGTCGGGGATAATCAGGTCTAGGCGCTCAAATCGGTCAACTCAAGTCAATGTAAATTAAAAAAATAATAAAAAAAACTTTTAAGGGCAAAACTATCAAAATGTATGTAACGCCCGGTTCCTGGTATGTATTTTAATAAGAAATATTCATATTTGCAAAGGGACTCGACGAGTTGGAGGCCCCAAACTCGTCGAGTAGGAATGGGATATTTATGGACGCGGGACTTGAAGTCTACTCGACGGGTAGGTCTGCCAGGGTGAAACCCTAATTTTTAGGGTTTGCACCCTATTTAAACACTTTATATGGCCTCAACTACAACCTCCATCACCTCCAAACATCAGTCACGAAACCCTAGCCCATTTTGAGTGTTCTTGAGCCATTGTTGTGTGTTTTTGGTGGTTTTGAAGCTTGAGAAGGAAGAGGAAGCTTGGGGGTTCTAGAGGAAGCAAGTAGATCCAAAGTTTGTGCAGCATTACCGACTCATTTGAGGTATAAAGTCTATACCTTGTCTATTCCACTACTAGATCTCTTCATGGAGTAATTTAGGGCTTTAAGAAACCATTTTTGAAACCATTCATGGATGCAAGCATGTTTTGGGGTAATAACTTTAGATCCAGAGTCTTTGAGGGACTCCATGGCATAAAGGTGCCAACTTTATGGCCATGGGAGTCCCATGCATCCTATGAACCACTTTCTAGGGTTTTTTGAGCTAAATAGCCCATGCATGAACGTAAAGTTTGTAACTTTACGTGTTATATCGACCCTAGAAGGCCAGATCTATGTTTTTGATGCATTAAGCCCGGCAAAAATTGGCTGTATGGAATTAGACTTTAGGGGACTCGATGAGTCGTTCTTAGGACTCAGCGAGTTGGGTCGTGGTTCCCCAACCTTTTATGTTACTGAGCAAACTTGTTGAGTCTAGAAGATGACTTAGCGAGTTGGACGTGTTTATGGACTTGAAGATCAAAGAACTCGACGAGTCCAAGGATGAACTCGGCGAGTTGATAGAAAATGCCCCGACTTGTATGAAGGAGAACTCGACGAGTCCAAGGAAGGACTCAACGAGTTCAAATGGAAAGTCCCGATTCTATCATAAGGAGAAACTCGGCGAGTTAGAAGGTAACTCTACGAGTTAGATCGTGAGTTTGAGATTCTCTGAATCATGGAACTCGACGAGTTGACGGATCAACTCGGCGAGTTGAGTCAACCAGAATGTTGACTTGGATCAAAAGGTTGACTTTGACCAGAGTGTTGACCTTTGACTTGACCATTGACCAGAGTTGACCCTTTAAGGGGTTATGAGTATGAAGGGGTAAATAAAAGAGATGTTATGTGTAGGAGTTTGAGGAAAGCTAATCCCAGAGCCGAGGACAGTTCAGCTACTTCACGACATTGAGGTGAGTTACCTTCCAGTAGAAGTGGGTCTAAGACCACAATGCCGACCCACTAGTAGGAGTTGTTTGTTAGAAGATTGTCTTTGTGATAATTATCTGGTATGCCACTATCTGTATGCTTTATATGCTAATATAATATGTTATTATGTGGTAGTGGTAGGGGTGAAATAGTCCCCAGTTACCGGTTGAAAGATACCGAAGGGGAGGCCAACACCCAAATATGCTAGGCAGTTACCGATTGAAAGATACCGAAGGCAGTTACCAGTTGAAAGATATCGAGGGGGAGGCCAGCACCCAAATATGCTTGGCATCATGTTATTGTATGGTATGTGGTATGATGGGGGAACTCACTAAGCTTTGTGCTTACGGTTTTCAGTTTTTGTTTCAGGTCCTTCTTCTTCGAAGGGAAAGGAGCCGGCACGGTAGTAGCGCATCACACACATGATTTTCCGCACATGATGATATGGTTTTGAGACACGTGATCTATGGTTTTTATGAAATAAACTACTTGATGATTATAAATTGTTTTATGAATCGCTATATTAAAAATGAAATTTTTGGTCTTAAATTTTGGGATGTTACAATGTAACAATTGCTCCTTGGGTTCCTTTATTCCATCGTATTCAGTCTATTTCTTTTTTGAAACTCTCTCTCTCTCTCTCTCTCTCTCTCTCTCTCTTTCTCTCTCAAGGTACAAATGAAAGAATGAACTGAACGCCGTCATCTTCTTCTTCCTTTCACGACGTCGACATCTTCTTCTTCCATTCACGTCGTTGCAATTCCCTTCCAAGCACATCCATCTTGTCCTTGAAGCATGCTGGTCATCGTCTTCTAAAGCTTCTCGACTCCAAAGTCTGATCCTCTTCTAACATCAGCTGCACCTCCTCCGATGTCGTGTGTTCCTCCGGAATCTCATCGACACGAGTGTCGTTGTGTTGTCATCTGCAAAGGTTAGTCTCCACTTCTCTTTATTTTATTTACTGATTATATGGAGGGTTAAGTTGATTTTTTTTAGCATTTGATTCAAATTGGTTATTGATAGATTTTGTAATTCATGATAGCCCTTCTATTTTGAAACGTATCGATGGTGTCCTTTTTTTGTTATGTTTTGTATCCAACAATCAAACATAGAGACCGAAGAACATAATAATTGACATTTTTTATATAGGTTATAGTGGGTTTACTTGTATTCAAACCAAACACGGTAGAAAGCGGTGTAGCGTAAAACTTTGATGTTCTATTACATGCCCAATAAGTTTGATACAAACTAAACATCATATTAGGCATAGCAGTTCTACTGATATGTTGAGCGTTTGTAAGTTGTTTGGTTGATTGATAACCATTTTGTCAAGCATTTATATTTTATATTTTAAGGTATTAATTTGTTTTAAGTGTGATAATGTGATGATTACGATAACAGTTGACAATAATCAATGACTTCTAATGCTTCGACTACACCGGGAACGAGGGAACTTTCCGATGAAGATTTTGAGTCCAAGAGTGAGGAGCAAGTGTTAGAAGAAGACGAGTATGAAGCTTCAAATGATGAAAGTATGCATAGAAGATTAGAAGAAAATATATTTTATTTTTATGCTATTTAAACTTATTATGGATTTGTTGGATGATGATTTGGTGTGCTTGTTAAATTTATTATTAACATTTTATGTTTATTTTGGATGATAATTAGTTGTGTTTCTTAAACTTGTTATTAAACTTTTATGATTATTTACTTATATTATTTTGATTAATGCTGGATTTATTAATTTTTGAACATTTTTCTTAATAATTAATGGTCTCTGATTAATCTCCGCCTAGCCGATTAATCCCTTGACCTCAGTCCACCGTTGAGCTATCGCCAAGCATTTTTTACAACCTTGGTTGTAACATCCTAAAATTTAGATAAATGATTATATTATTTATATCCACAAGACTAACGAATATTAAAATTGTAACATCTGGAAAATTCATGAAAAAATTAAACTTTTTAAAACACCCCAAAAGCATCATTTATTACAAATTGTTTTCAAAATAGTTTAACATCAGAGAAATCCCAAAAATCACAAGATGAAAAACGATGAGTTGAACGATCAATCCTTCACCTTCCCGCGATCATCCGAAGTACCTGAAACAAAATCCACAACTGTAAGCCCTAAAGCTTAGTGAGTTTCCCCCAAAATACCCCTACAACAACAACACGCATATAATAACAGCATACTATGGGTCCAATCAACCATCGGGTTGGAATGCCCCAGGCCCTCTCCAGTCAACCTTCGGGTTGGAATACCCCATGCCCTCAACCATTGGGTTGGAATGCCAACATACTATGGGTCCAATCATCCTTGGGATGGAATACTCTTGGCCCTCAACCATCGGGTTGGAATGCCCCGGCCTGTTGGCTTACGCACAAAGTAGAAAAGCCTCAACCACCAATCAAACAGGTGCACATATATCAGATAATCACATAACAGTCTACATATAGTCATCAGATCTACAAATCACTAAGCATAGCAACATCCTATCTACCAGGATACCGATCTAACAGATCATAACAACATAGCAACATCCTATCTAACAGGATACCGATCTAACAGATCATAACAGTACTCAATCAAAAGATAAACCAGGATAAAAATACAAAGGGCCGGTCTGGTGCCTTAGACCCTTGAGTACAGTAAGGAAAACTCACTTCACAAGCTTCACAGACTGACAAGATCCAACTCCCGAATCACAGCTCCGAACTTAACTGCCTACAACCACCATGCGACTAACACCATTAGAATCCTGAAATACCCAAGATACTCTTAAAGTCAAACTTGGTCAACCATGGTCAATTCAAAGTCAACAGTCAAGGTCAATAGTCCAAGTTGAACCAACTCGTCGAGTGCATCTACCGACTCGTCGAGTTTCTTCAGTTCTCAGAAAACCGGGAAACCCTAGTCAACTCGTGGAGTTATCAAAGCAACTCGTCGAGTTCGCACAGTATCCAGAAGATCAAGGAAACCCCGATCCAACTCATCGAGATGGCAAGGCAACTCGTCGAGTTCCCCCCCCCCCCCCCCGATTGCATACATTCAGATGATCCTTCGATTCCAGGGACTCTAATGCTCAGATCTGAACTTCAAATGTGTTTAAAAGGATAAAGTTTCCAACTTTATCCTTTGGGACCATCCCAAATGCTTAAAAGTTCTAATCCAAAGCTTGAAAACCAAAAAGGCTTAATCATTAAGCCTAAAACCCTAGAATTCTGGAACCCATCCTTTCTAGAATAGGTTTTAACCTCAAAAACGTCCCAAAGATAGATGCTTTATAGACATGCATGTCCAATGCATGTCTTGAAGCCAAAATGGGCAAAAAAGAAGAAATATGCCCTAAAATCCATGCATGGCATCAAAGCTCGATGAAAAGTCAGATCTAACCCACTATGAGGCCCTCTTGCCCTGGAGACTCATAAAGTTGCAAGCTTTATGAAGTCAATGCATGCAACAACTAAGAATAAGGAGGGAAAAGGGACAAAACTCAAGATCTATCTATACATATACATATACATATATATATATATATATATATATATATATATATATATATATATATATATATATATATATATATATATATATATATATATATATATATATATATCGGGTTTTGGATACTCACAACAGTCCACAATAGTGCCAAACTGAAAATCAAAGGATTGCTTGCTAGATCCTTGCCTCCTTCTCACCAACTTCTTCTTCTTTTGCTCCAAAGTGCCACACTAGCTCACAATATGAGAGGAAATGAAGATTAGGGCTCACAAGGTCGATATTAAGGTTTGGAGGCTGATAAGGGTCAGTCACAAAGGCATAAGGAGATTATATAGGGTGTAAACCCTAAAATTTAGGGTTTCATGTTCAGCCACCAACTCGTCGAGTTGGGGCCTCCAACTCGTCGAGTAGGTTTTATGGAATACGCGTCCTTCTTGATTTCTGCACGATGAGTTGGGGCCTCCCAAATCGTCGAGTAGGACTTGTAAAATGCATAAAATTCGTAAGATTTCATACCTGGGAATCGGGATGTTACAACACTCCCCCACTTGAACTAGGCTTCGTCCTCGAAGCCTGCTGCAGTGAACAAATCCGGATAATGCTCCCGCATCTTAGCCTCCGGCTCCCAGGTCCACTCGGATCCCCTCCGATGCTGCCATTGTAACTTTACCAAAGGTATCTCCTTGTTGCGCAAATCCTTTACCTTTCTATCCAAAACAGCCACCGGCCTCTCAACATAATTCTAGCGTTCATCAACCTAAATGTCGTCCAATGATACTACCGCGTCCTCGTCCAATACGCACTTCCGCAACTGCGAAACGTGGAAGGTGCTATGAATATGACTGAACTCCTCCAGAAGATCCAATCTATACGCCACTTTGCCAACCATGGCAATGATTCGGAATGGCCCAATATATCGAGGACCCAACTTTCCCCTCTTCCTAAAGCGAATCACACCATTCCAGGGTGAGACCTTCAGTAGCACCATGTCACCGACCTGAAACTCCAACTCAGATCGGTTCCGGTCAGCGTAACTCTTCTGCCGACTCTAGGCAGTCTACAATCGTTGCCTGATGTGCTGAATCATCTCGGTAGTCTGTAGAACCACCTCGGTCCGCCCCATGACCCAGTGACCAACCTCGCCCCAACAGACTGGGGTACGACATCTCCGTACATACAACAGCTCAAAAGGTGGAGCACCAATGTTGCAATGAAAGTTGTTGTTGTAGGAGAACTCTGCAAGGGGTAGGTAGGAGTCCCAACTCCCACCAAAAACAATGACGCAGGCCTGCAACATATCGTCGAAGGTCTTAATGGTCCACTAGCTCTGACCGTCGGTCTGCAGATGATAAGCGGTGCTGAAATGCAGTCTCGATCCCATAAAAAAACATAAGGATGTAACCTTATGTGTGGGAATTATCCAATACATATGCAAGTAATAATGTTCAGATGTGTACAAACAAATAAAAAATATAAGGATGTAAATATGAATATATGTGTTCAAAATACCATTTTTAATTAAAAGTATTATAACATAATAATTCAAACCACAAATGAAAAATACAATTCATAAAAATTGAAATACTTCAACTAGCAAAAAAAACATTCATAATTAACTACAAGCATATTGAACATACTAAAAAAACTAAATGTTCATTCCATAAGACCTCAATCCCACAAAAAATAATGAAAGACAAACAAAGCTTCTTCTAAGCACTCCCTAAAGAACGAACTTGTCACCTATTGATTCCACCAAATGCCCGTTTCTAAAAAAACTTCATCATTTCTTCCTATAATAACAAAAAATAAGACAAGTTAAGTATAACATGTATTTGTTCATCTTAAATGAAAGAAGTAGCATAGTAATTTATTTGTTTCTAGCAATTAACGCATAAAAATAACTAGAGAAAAAAATAAGTAAAAGAAATTGATACATACTTTGCTTATTTCTTGCATTTCTTTATAGATAAAAGCAATATACTTACAATTCCATTACCGTTCTTGCAACATTCTTATATTTCTTTACCAATAGTATTGTATATCAATACATAATATGATGTAAGCAATTTACATGCATCACCTATGTTCCAGATTAGTTAAGCTAACCTTTATCATGAACCGAAGATAAAGTTTTGGGGGAAACCTTGTGTCATGACATGGTGCAAGGATGCCCACGACATGGCACTGATCATATGGATCGTGTGTCTTAGTAGACCACCATGGCATGGCCAAGGATGGCCACAGAATGGCAGTTGTTCTAGCTCGAGCCCATGATTCTTTTTGGGGTTGCTTCGTATTTAAGCCCCTCTAAGACACTTCTAGGGTTCGTTACCAGCATCCAACACCCATATACCTCAGAGAAACCTAGCTCTCATTCCCTTGGTGATTTATGGCGACTGGAAATTTCCCATATTATCGATTATATGAGGGCCACGACTTATCCAAGGAAGGACACGATGTGGCGGTTGACCGAAGTTAACGTTGGATGTTGGCTTTGACGTTGACTTTTGACCTGGGTTGATTTTTTTGTCATGATGGTTGGTTTTATTTTGTAGACTAAGGGTGGACCTTGTATGATGTGATAGGAGTGTTGTAGAAACAGTTGCAAGGCTTTGAGTTGTGTTTTAGCTGATGTGTGAGTCAAGTGAGTCTCTTCACTATACCCATGGGTCGAAGGCACCAATGTCGGCCTACTATGATGTGTTATGTAGTATTCTAGTTGTCTTTGTGACGCTTGCATTGTATGTTGGGCTGGGGCCCATGACATGCATATAGGGTAGGGCCCATTTTCATGAGTGGGTTAGGCCCATTGAATATTAGGTTAGGTCCATTTTATGATGGCTAGGCCCATTTGTATGTTGGGTTGGGCCCATTGATTAGGAAGGGATAGGCCCATTATTATGGTGTGGGCCCAATGTCTGAGCTTGGACTAATGATATTTATGGTATGTGGTATTTTGAGGAACTCACTAAGCTTTGTGCTTACGTTTATATGTTTATGGTTTCAAGTACTTCCGGTTGCAAAGGGAAGGGCCCGACATAAACGGACATCTTCCCCCAGTGTTTTCTCCATTGGCTATTTATGACTTTTACTCTGATGTTTAAATGATATAATCACTTGATTGGTTTTGGAACAACTCATTTTTATGGTTTAAGGTTTTTAAATTGAAAATTTTACTATGAATTACAAGTTGAGATCATAGCCTTGTTTAAGGGATTCGGGAACACTTTTGGGTTTGTCTGAACTCAAACTGACGAATTGGTAATCGTTTTGAAAGAAAATGAATGAAATACGAGTCATTGGTCAACATGGTAGTTGCTTATGGTGTACCATGGATGAAATACGGGTCATTGGTCAACATAGTAGTTGCTTATGGTGTCCATGGTTGACATATGGATGACATATGGGTCATTGGTCAACATATATCATTTGTGTCGGTTGTATATTAAAATTTAAAATTTTCAAATACTTAATTTTGTAGGAAATATTAATTTTTTAAATAATTTTATTAATAATTTTGGGTCCCCGATTAATCCCCGCTGAGTTTGATTAATCGGTTATCGTCAGTTGACCGCCGAGCGACCGACGAGCGATTTTTACAACCTTGATTAAAATATGACTTTTTACAAAACTACCCTTACTAATTAAATACGAGTCATTGTATGTATTAGGACAATTTGGTCATTTTATAATGGAATATCTTCTAGGCGCCATAATGTTTTCCGACGAAACACGTTGTTTCAGTTCTTCACTCTTATTTCAGTCACTTGCAAACAACCCCAATTTCAAAATTCCGACAGTCAAAAAACCATAAAATCATTTTCGCATAATCGTTGTCTTAGTGAATGTTTATTATTATGGAAGCCAGTACTTCTTCTAAGAATCAATCAAGAAATCAAACGAAATCGCTAACAGACATGCCATTTGAAGTGGTGGAGAAAATAATAGTCGACTTGGCAAAAATTTCAGCAGTCGAGGCTTTCAGGATGAAGAGTGTGTAAGTTTTTCCGTTGATCATTCTATTTCACAAGTGTATTTGAGTTGTCTTTACATTATGGAGCGAATATTGTGTTTCGTTTGCAGTTGCAGATTCTTCAACGTGGCAGGAAAAACGGATGAAGCATATAAACATATGGAGTTAGATGGATTACGATTTCGTGTTTGGTCTGACCAGAAACATGCATGCAGTTGTCAATAAATGTATAGAGATGAGAAACCCAAATATTCTATTCAGAAATGGATTGGTACGTTGTTATATATATGCATAGTAGTAATTAATATGTTACTTGTTTTGCATAACTTTAACTAGAAATTATGTGTTTAATGTTTTTTTCAGATGAAGTTATTTTTCTTAAAAACTGAACATGAAGGGAAAACGATGCTTGAAGAAGCAACTGCATCGGGACATTTGGATTCAACATTTGTCCTGGGAATGATGCTGATGGCTGAAGGGAGACATAGGAAGCAGGAAGCTTTGGATACCGCAGAGCAAATGGTAAGTGGAATCTTAGAGCAACTTGTTCTAAGGTCCATCTACACTTAAATAGGGAGGGGAGGAAACATGTACACTTTCATAGCTTCCATAGATCTTGTGCATTGCATAAGTCTGTAGTTAGTGTGTCAGACGCTTTTGTGAATGGATACAAATGGGTGTTTATGTGTGAAATTTGTTTATGGGATGCTTGTTTCGTTAGGTTTTCTATGGAGTTTGGTATAATTTATGAGTAGTTTGTTGATATGTACTTTCATATTATGACAATTAATACTTTGTAGATTCTTTTGGTTTAATATACGAATATATAGTAATTTACTTGATAAGTAGTTATTTGATGTTGTTACTTGATTAGTAAATATGTTGTGTTGTTAATAAGAGAGTAAAAGAGTTAAAGTTTGGAATGATGTTTGAATGATGTTTAAATAATGTTTGAATAATGTATTTTGGACTTTTAATATTAGTGTTTATATTGTATTGTGATTATAGTTGTATATAGCAAATGTTTGTTCTTTCCTAGTATTAAATACATATAAAATACAATTGTAAAGGCATAAACAAACATGTATTTTATTTTAGACTTGGTAATTTGGTTTAATATCAACTAGTGGAGAACCCATGCTTTGCATAGGGTAAAATTGTAAAGGAATAAACATAGGGACTAAAAGTGGCAACAAAGAAAAAGTATTGTGGCTAAAATCAAAGTAAAAAAAGTTACTATAAACATAGGGACTAAAAGTGGCAACAAAAGAAAACTATTGTGTCTAAAATCTAAAGTAAATAAGTTTACTGTTAAAATCTTGTTCCACTTTTAATATTATATTACTACATGAATATATACTAGTAATTTGGTGAAATGTTAATATAAATGTATTACATTATGGATTATGATATATATGTTATTTTTGTCTTTTTCATTTCAACAATCAAAAGTCCAATGGTACCTAGCTATAAAAGGCTATAATATTTGAATATGTGTTTTGACACAAATACCCTTAGTATTCAAATATTTGGAATGATTTCAGGGGCAATTTGGTCTTTTTGCACTCTAAATTGTTAAGCCGCCATCATACCTCTAACGTCACGCCGGTGTTCCAGTTCTTCAACCATTTATAACATCTCAACTTTTCCGGACGATAAATCTGCATACAAACACTAAAACCCCTAAATCGTCGAAGGAAAATCGTTCTCAATAACGATTTTCTCCGATAATAGAGACTCCTGTACTCCTCTCGACCAGATCAGCATAAAGTAAGTTTTTTCCATACCCTGTTACACTGTCTTTCATAGTTACGCTTAATTTAAAAAAAAATTGAAATCAACTACTCCAATGTGTATTTTGTAAGTAGAATGTCGAATACTAGAAGTCGCCGTTCGTTAGATGATCTCCCACTAGAGCTTTTGAGTCGGATATTTGTAGTATTAGGGTCAGAATCTGCGAAAGACATCGTCTCTGCAAGACTTTGGTAATTCTCAATAAACATCAACTAATGAATGTATATTTGATGAAATAAAACTTTATTTGTTTGTTATTTACTGTGTATTTAAATTTTTGAAGTTCAAAGAAGATGTATGAAGCAGGGGGTGATCCTCAAGTGTACAGAACATCATGCATTGACATGTTTGAAGGAATGGGTCCCAAAAATCTGAAAGCTGATTTATTTATACGCACATGTGCATTGCATAATAACATTGAAGCCATGTTCAGACAAGGAATTGTATGTGTAGTTTCAGCAATTATATGTAATCTATACCATTTATTAATATTTAGTGTCATTGATGTTATATATTGATATTGTTATTCTGTCAACAGGATGAGTGCTTTTATTATGGCAATTTTGATTTAGGAATGACTTTGTTGAGACAAGCAGCAGATGAAGATCATCTTGAGGGAATTTATTTGCTTGGAATGATCTACATTTCAAGAGGGTCTCATCAATGTGATGAAGGTATGTATATATGGTATATATGTAAATTAAATTATATATATATAGTTAATTAAGGCATGTTTGTAGTTTGGGGTTAGTATTTAGTTGTGTTGTGTTGTATAATATGTACTGTTTTATTGAAAAGGGTACATTGGATTAATTGATGGATATTTTAATGTGTAGGTTTACAATTATTTGATGCCTGTTTTGGCTGGGCAGTTCCGGATGATGGGGAGTACACGGGTGTTGTTGATAGTGCCAAAGAGTTGTTGCGGGCTGTTGATGTTGTTCATAGACTTACAACGAATAACATCACATTCCAATGTGAAGACCCACGTCATTCTGTTAAAGGTGCATTGGCAATAGGCCATGAAGAGGATGAGGATCGACAAATATATTGTACGGTTTGTCGTTGGTATGTAGAGTATGGTAGGTTTTGTATATTTCTTAAAAATATTAATGGTTGATAATAGAATGGACATTGAATATTAGTGTACTTATTGTATTGTATATGAAGTTGTATAGTACTACTATAATTTTATTTTGGTTTTGTGTTTACATCGTTCTGTTAAAAGAGCATTTTAGTCATTTTTGCTTGCTATGTTGTTTGAGTAGGATGAAGTATACGTAAAACTCATGTTATTTTTGTGATGAAGTATAGTTAATGTAATTAAAAATAAGTTTGTAACGAATTCGTTATTAAGGAAAATAATCTACATAGATTATATATATACTTTAACATGCCCGGTTAATGTAATTAAAAATAACTTTGTAATGAATTTGTTGTTAATTATTCATTATATACTATGTTTTCAAGAAATTATACACAACTTGATTAGCACAATTGGCTTAACCGCGCCCTTTTCTAGCATAAGCTTAAGTTCGAGTCTGCTTGCCAGCAATATCTACTTTATCATTCATTTTTACATTTTTTAGCCATTAGTTTATGCCACATATTACCAATTCAAAAATATTTCATTCAAACCATATCTTACAAATTCCATTGATCATAATAATAATTCATCCATAGTATAAGAAGATTAATTAAGCATACAACATCCCAACAAATGCCATCACAAATTAGCTACGCGTTTTGTTCCATAGCAAAACAAGCAAACGAAATCATATTCCATAGCAGAATTCCCTAGCAAATACCTACGAATGGTACATCCGTATCAATTCAACTATGGAATTGGTTTCCGTCACAAACTCCGTTGCATAGTAACCACGATGATGAATTCCATAGCAGCAGTACAACGGAAAGTGATTTGGTAACAAATGTCGTTGGAAAATTGCTACGAATTTTTGTTCCATAGAACTATCGGTAGCATAATACCAACGGATATGGAGTCGGTAGCATTTTCCCTAGCAACTCCCACTCTCTCTACCAGAAATAAAATTCGTAGACAATGTGGTAGCAAGATTATTATGGAACGACATTCCATAGCACGATCCATTGCAGATTAACAACGAAAATACGTTCCATAGCGATCTTCCCTAGCAAAATCGCGTTTTTCTTGTAGTGAATCTTTCAACTAGCAAAAAAAACATTCATAATTGACTACAAGCATAATGAACATACTAAAAAAACTAAATGTTCATTCCATATGACTGCGATCCCACAAAAATAATGAAAGACAAATAAAGCTTCTTCCAAGCACTCCCTAAAGAACGAACTTGTCACTTGTTGATTCCACCAAATGCCCGTTTCTAAAAAACTTCATCATTTCTTCCTATAATAAGAAAAAATAAGACAAGTACAATATAACATGTATTTGTTCATCTTAAATGAAAGAAGTAGCAAAGTAATTTGTTTGTTTCTAGTAATTAACGCATAAAAATAACTAGGAGAAAAAAATAAGTGCAAGAAAGCAACATACTTTGCTTATTTCTTGCATTTCGTAATAGATAACAGCAACATACTTAAAGTTCCTTTACCGTGCTTGCAACATTCTTATATTTCTTTACCAATAGTGTAATGCCCGATTCCTGGTATGTATTTTAAATAAGATTTATTCATTTTTGTACAGGAACTCGATGAGTTGGAGGGCCCAAACTCGTCGAGTAGGAATGGAATTTGAACGCGGAACCTAAAGTCTACTCGACGAGTTTAGGGGCTCAACTCGACGAGTAGGACTTCCAGATTGAAACCCTAATTTTCAGAGTTTATCACCCTATTTAAACACCTTAACCTCCAAAGGTTGGCCTCATTTGCAGCCTCTATCGTCCCAAACCCTAGCCAAGAAACCCTAATACGTTTTTGGAGAGTTTTGAGCCATTTTGTGCATTCTTTGTGATTTTGAAGCTTGAGAAGGAAGGAGAAGCTTGGGGATTCAAGATGAAGCTAGTAGATCTGGAGTTTGAGCTGCATTTCTGACTCATTTGAGGTATAAATTTAATACCTTGACTTTCTATTACTCAGATCTTCATTTAGGGTAGTATGTTGTCACTTTTGGGCCATATTGAAGTAATATTCGGGATTTGAGTATATCATGAAGTTGTGACTTCAGATTTAGGCACTCATGAGCTTATGAAGCTTAAAGTTGCCAGCTTTATCAAGCCTTGGCCCTTCCCCATGCCCTAGATCTCTTATATAGCTTAGTTTTGGTGTTTCTAGCTTCATGACACCGCAAGGACGTAAAGTTAGCAACTTTACGTGGTAACTTAGTCCTAGGGGACCAGATTTATGGTTTGGAAGAACTGAACTCGATTGGAAACGACTAAATGGGTGTAGACTAAGGGAAATCGATGAGTTATTCATGAAACTCGGTGAGTTGTATCCTGATCCCCAACCTTTTCCGATTCCTGAGAAAACTCAGTGAGTCTAGGAGATGACTCAGCGAGTTGGTTAAGGTTTTCCGAATTTTGAAGATTAAAGAACTCGACGAGTTCAAGGAAGGACTCGACGAGTTGTAGTGAAAAGTCTCGATTCTATAAATAGGAGGATCTCGACGAGTTGTGAAAGAACTCGACGAGTTGGATCGCGATTCAGGGTTCCTAATTCTTGGAACTTGACGAGTTGGTGGACCAACTCGGCGAGTTGAGTCAACCAGGATGTTGACTTTGACCAGGATGTTGCCTTTGACTTTGACATTGACCAAAGTTGACGCTTAAAGGGGTTATGAGTATGAAAAGGGTAATTAAAGGAAATGCTTATGTGTAGGAGTCTGAGAGGGGTTGATTTCAGAGCAGGAGCCTATGCAGCTATTTCCCAGTTATCGAGGTGAGTTACCTTCCAGTAGGATTGGTTCGAAGGCACCAATGTCGGCCCACTAGTATTTGATTATAGTTGAGATAATTGTCTTTGTGATAATTGTCTGGTATGCCACTATATGTTATGTTTTATGTGCTAGTATGTTATGTTATTATGCGATAGTGGTAGGAAGGGTAGGATAGACCCTGTTATTGGTTGAAAGAGACCGAAGGCGAGACCAGCACCCAGATATGCTAGGTAGTATGTGATATATATGTATATGATAGAATATTATGTGGTAGTGGTAGGGGTGAAATAGTCCCCGATTACCGGTTGAAAGAGACCGAAGGGGTAGGCCAGCACCCAGATATGCAAGGCAGTTACCGGTTGAAAGGGACCGAAGGGGTAGGCTAACACCCATATATGCTAGGCAGTTACCGGTTGAAAGAGACCGAAGGGGTAGGCCAGCACCCAGATATGCTAGGCATTATGTGTATTATATGGTATGTGGTATGATGGGGGAACTCACTAAGCTTTGTGCTTACGGTTTTCAGTTTTGGTTTCAGATACTTAATCTTCGAAGGGAAAGGAGCCGACATGACTACAGCGCATCACACCAGGATTTCCGCACATCAGATCTATGGGATTTATACTCTGATATTATTTTGTCATGACATGATTTGATTATGGATACATTGGTTTTTGATATGAGTAGTTCTATGGTTGTTTTCATACAAACGGTTTTATAATTATTTATGTAAAAATGAAATTTTTGGTCTTAAATTTTGGGATGTTACAAATAGTATCAAATATCAATACATAACATGATGTAAGCAATTTACGTGTAACATCCGTGTTCCAGATTGGTTAAGTTAACCCTTATCATGTTAACCCTTATCATGAACCGAAGATAAAGTTTTGGAGGAAACCCTGTGTCACGATATGGTGCAAGGATGCCCACGACATGGCACTAATCATATGGATCGCATGTCTTACTGGACCACTATGGCATGGCTAAGGATGGCCACGGCATGGCAGCTGTTCTGGCCCAATCTGTAACATCGTGATTTTTCATCCAAAATTTTTCTATTTTTAAAACACTTATTTAACAGAATACATTGCGGAAGACTTATTATGATTGTTTCAGAAACATCACCAATGTTACTTTCATGTCAAAATAAACTCATCATAATATAAAGTTCACAAAAACATGATGATGAAAACCCAACATGTCCAAATGGTATCATAACTAAAGATACTAAATTATACTACCCAAAGATTCCCATCCTCACCAAGGCATCATGTCAAGCTACCTGTTCCATTCCACAGAAACCAACAAGCAAAGAACAAGTGTTAGCATAAGCTAAATGAGTCAATATAGTACAGTGTTAAGAGAACACTCATATCATAGATGGATTCACACAAAACATCCACACACAGTCAATGACTCACTAGCAAGACATTCAACATCACACCACATAACAAACACATGTTTAGCTCAATTTATTTTAGTTCTTCAGTTAGAGCTTGTTATATTAGTTACTCTCCTCAACGCCATTGTAACTAATTTAATCTCACCGCTTAAATATTAATATATAATATTTTGTTTCTCCGCTTTACATTAATAATCACTCACCGCTCATCGTTGTAATTATTAAAGTATTACCTCCTAGTTAGGGTCTATTTATTCACCGCAAAAACCTCCCCAAAGCTAGACCCCGTTCGCTACTAACGTGACCGACACGACCCAATGCACTAAGTGAGGCGCGACTCTCACCCGTAATCATTGCCCCCGGCGCGCTGCGTTCGCTACTCCGACGGTGCACATACGTATACATGCGTTGTCGTTCAGGATTGGTACGAGCGGTGCCAATACCAACAGATACACCTCCCAAATCCCACGTGATGTTTGCGCTGGTCCCACCGCTTGACCAACATCACTCCAGTCCCGGTATACCAAGGTGTACCAAGACCATGTCCCGAGTGGTTGTCTAGAAAAACCAGTCGGCGTCAAAGTTGGCTTAAGCGCTTTTTCCTATAGGTATCTTTCAACCCACTAGGCCATCATAATATCCGGATTGGGTATTTACCTATGTCTAGGTTTCTACCCTTCGCCCCGCTAGTGTGTTCCCCTTTTTAATTTAACAATGATTAATTAATTAAGGAGTTACACTTTACCCTTTCAAGTAACCATGTAATTATTATGAATATTCTTTTATTAACATATTACCTCTTTAAGGGTTATTTTCATGCAAACATGTAATTTCGTGAAGTTATTACATTTTACATCACACACTATTTCCATACACAATACACCAATGAAGTTGATACAACACTAGCATGCTTGTCCTAAAACATTTTAAACAAATATTCTCAAACAACAATTAACATGCTCACATCACATAATGTTCATTCACTTCACTCAATCTAGCATGACCCTAACTCAAATCTCACACCAAACAAGGAAGAGTCTAGCATGCAACACCCTAGATATCATTACACATAAAACATTTCAACAATATTTGCATAACAACCAATCATCAAAAGGGCACATGCATCCTAGATAACTAGGTTCATCCCAATCCATCTAAGATATGGGATACTCCTAACAATGTACTTTTAAAACCACAAGTTGACTCACCTTTGCCAAAAATATGACCAACTCACACTTCAAATATTGTATTGGTTGAAGTATCACCCTTGCCCCTATTACATTTCAAATAACAAGGTTATTGGAGTTCTACAATGCCAAAGATGACAAGTTTATAAGCCAAACACATAAATCAACTAGCAAGTAAAATTCCCAGTTTTGAACCCAAAACAGCCACCTGTTTAGAGCTAGTTTAGCAAACTTAGAACCTGTATAACTTTTGTTTTTATTTCATATTACAGAAGTTAAGACTTTTAGCTTTTCAGAATGTACTTTTGAAGGTCCAAACGATTTTTCTACAATTTTATATGATTTTTACAAATCTGCCTATCAATGCAGCTAAATTCTGACCAGCTGGTGAAAAAGGCGATTTTCACCTATGTTAGAAGCAACAACAGGTTCTGGAAAAATTCATGGATAAACTAGACTCAAAATGGAAACTTTGAGAGTTTACAGATCATTAATTCGATTCCTGATTATTTTTCTATAATTTTTCCAACACAGGGACAGATTGGTAATTCTTGCTGAATTTTCCAGCTTTGGGTTTCAAGGCTTTTTGACCACTTAACACATTAAGCCATCACTAAAAACACCTATAAGGGTAAAAATTAACTTCTTAACAGAAATAGCATGATTTAATCACAGAAACATATCCATTTGATTCATGGTGGAATTTAATATAAGTTTTAGAAATCAACAAGAAGAATTGTGACTCCAAAACTTTGATCAAAACATAAACTTGAGCAATAAACTTAATGAAGGTGTTCACAAGAAATTTTGACAGCAATTGAGCCATCATAAACACCCAATAAAAGTGAAATTGAACCATATGAACCTTCAAGGTTTCTAGGAAGAAGAAGATGAGATTGAAACCACCAATTAGAAAAAGAATTGACCACAACAATTATCAATTAACAAGGAATTGATAAATTAACACCACAAAGAGATTAGAATATGATTTTTACCAATTCTTGGCCAAAAACACAGCCCTCTTCCTCCCCTCTAGGATCGATCAAACAAGACCTCTTCTTCCTCCCTCCTTCCCCTTTGCTCACCAATCCTTCCTTCCTCCACAATTCGTTCGATTTGTTTTTTTTCTTCTTCTTCTTGCTGTCGATGTCGCACAAACACACAAAGGAGGTTCGGTTTTTTTTTATGTGTTCATATATGGAGAAGGGAAAAGAACGCACGGTTAGTTTTTCTTAACGTTACCCTAATTAATGAACATAAAGGCTTAACCCCAAGAAAGAAACGGACGAATTGCGCATTCAATGAAATCAGTTACATTCGTTTAATTGATTTTGATTGGATTTATAATTGCATTTACATCTTTGATCCCTATAATTTTCTTATAATTACTCTTTGAACCCCAAACGTAAAAACACCAATTCCTCCACTTTCAAGAATAACGATTCACCCCCTTGACTTTATTTGTTATATTAAAAGGATTTTATCTATCCCAATTATACCCACAATTTAATTAATTAACTTTTATACCTTTTAATTATTAGCTAATCTTTTACTTATTAATTAACGACCTTTTTATTTAATTTACACCATTTTACAATCTTAAAGTTGAAACAACTAATATTCGACTAACGAAAAACTAACTTCGTTAACGGACGGATTTTCGGGTCGTTACACAATCCCATGATTCTTTTTGGGTTTTCTTCGTATTTAAGCCCCTCTAAGCCAGTTCTAGGGTTCATTACCAGCATCCAACACCCTTATACCTCAAAGAACCCTAGCTCTCATTCCCTTGGTGACTTGTGGCGACTGGGAATTTCTCATCTTATCGATTGTATGAGGGCCACGACATGGCCAAGGACGGCCACGACGTGGCGGTTGACTGAAGTCAACGTTGGATGAGGTTTTGACGTTGACTTTTTGACCTGGGTTGATTTTTGGTCATGATGGCTGGTTTTAGTGTGTAGACTAAGGTTGGACCTTGTATGATGTGATAGGAGTTTTGTAGCAACGGTTGCAAGGCTTTGAGTTGTGGTTTAGCTGATGTGTGAGTTAGATGAGTCTCTTCACTATACCCCTGGGTTGAAGGCGCCAATGTCGGCCAACTATGATGTGTTATGTAGGATTCTAGCTGTCTTTGTGACGCTTGCATTGTATGTTGAGCTGGGCCCATGGCATGCATATAGGGTTGGGCCCATTTTCATGAGTAGACTAGGCCCATTTTATGACGGGCTAGGCCCCTTTGTATGTTAGGCTCGGCCCATTGATTAGGAAGGTCTAGGCCCATTATTATGGTATGGGCCCAATGTTTGGGCTAGGACTAATTATATATATGGTATGTGGTATTTTGCGGAACTCACTAAGCTTTGTGCTTATGTTTATATGTTTGTGGTTTCAAGTACTTCTGGTTGCAAAAGGAAGGGCCCGTCATTTTCGCCATTGGCTATTTATTACTTTTACTCTGATGTTTAAATGATATAATCACTTGATTGGTTTTGGAACAACTCATTTGTATAGTTTAAGGTTTTTAAAATAAAAATTTTACTATGAATTTTTTGGACGTTACAAGTTGGTATCAGAGCCTTGGTTTGAGGGATTCGGGCACACTCTCGGGTTTGTCTGAACTCAAACTGGGTAATTGGTAATCTTTTAGAAAGAAAGTGAATTTTCTAAAAGAATTTTGATAAATAAAAAGAGGGTGTGATGTGTGCAATCATCCAAGCTCAAGTAAGTGAATCTCAGAATGCATATACATGTTGACATGTTATATGATATGGAATGTTTGAATGCTAGGATAAGGTTATGGATACCTTCAGGAATTGCATGATTGATTGGCTTGATATTTGATGCCTTATAGCCTAGGTGGAATTAGATACTATGTTGGTATATATAGGATGTAACAAAAAGAAATAAAAGTAGGATGCCATAAAAGGAAATAAATGAAAGTATGTTGGTATATATAGGATGTAAACAATAATTTGAGTTCCTTATAGAAAGTAAAATACATAGACCTTTTGTTTTTGTACATGGTGTCAACTTCTTGGCTTCAAATAACTCCCTAACAATTGTAATTCCTTGATCTGTGTTAACCTCACAACCTCATCAAAAACTCATACAATAATTTGAGTTCCATGGAGAAAGTAGGATTATATAATACTATTGTTGTATGTTTATTTGCAGGTCTAAGAAAATATATCAAGATTCAAGAGAACATAAAAAGAAAAATAGTGGCATTGGCCTATCAAAGGAGAACAATGAGGAGCACATTCAGAGGAATTGGTATGCATATTCCACTTACACCCGCAGCTGAAATATTGAAATTCCAGATGGTATGTATAACAAATTTGTGTTATTTAGTTTTTTGATGTATATCGTGAATCTATTGGAGAGTTAATATGCAAAGCTTTATGTATATGTACTCAATGTTTTCATATACCTTGTGTCTAATTTTTTATAATGAATATTCAGTAGTGGTATTGATCTCACAAATGTTGGACAAATATGACCCTACTGGATTCCCCTGCATCAACATCTTGTAACAAAAAGGGCATCAATGGGCACTCATTAGGTGATGAAGTTCAAAAGAAATTGGAAATTCATGCATGTAAGCTTCTTTTTAAAAATATTTTCCCCTCTTTGGATTTCAATTCAAAAGATGGAAATTTGATGGGTGGTGTTTAATACAAGGTCTCATGAGGCATATCCAAGTTAAAGTTTTAATCTGTTTGACCACAAAACCTACATTTTGTTAGATATATTTACAGAATTTGTACTAAATGAAAGTTATGCAGGTTAATGGGGGAACAAAACACCCCTACTGTGTTACGCCAAGAAGACAAACACAAACTTGGGATGGTTTTGGATCTTTTTTTAAGGCTAAGGGTATTTTTTGCTAACCATGGCTATAGGTTAAATATGGAACTCTTTTTTACAATGTATTGAAATGTGATGATCCTGAATATGTTAAAAAAGTGGCGGAACAAACATGGGAAAAACAAAAGGATGTAAGTTGCTTTTTATATATGTCTTTAATCTTTTGTTGGTTTGTATTAAAATTTTCTAATTTTGTTTATGCTTATTTTTTATGTTGAATAAGTAGCATTTTAAGAGCTAGAAAAGAAAATTGGAGGAGAAGGTATCAAATATTTTTGTTCATTGTTTATTAGGGTTAAATTCAAGATATGAAAATCTACTTTCATAGTAGAAGTTATTGGGGCCATTTCATTGATGGTGCTTTAGGCAAGTACTTATGTGACAAATTGATGCATTTCCATTAACTTTCACTTTCAAGATACATAATCCGATGAATAAATTAAAATGTTTGTTTGTTTATCTCCATAACAGGAGATACAGTTAGGTCTTTTATATATGTCGCATGCAAGGTGATTAAGCAATGTATGCAGGTTTAAGGAATAGGAAATATTAGAGTTCATTTGTGATGAATTCTGATGTCAGTACGAGTATGTATCACTAGTACAAAAAAGACCTACGGTCACACTTTCCGAAAAACGGCCTGTGACACTTTTTATTAAAAGTGTGTCCAAAGGTCACTAAAAAAATTTAGAGATTGTTTTTGGATACATTTAAATTAGTTTGTGTGGCTATTATATAGATAATCAAAACTTTAACCACACTTAATTATACCAAATGTGACAAATATTAGTCACACTCGAACACTGAGGCCATAGGTCACAATCAGCCACAGGTATCGATTAAGATTTTCATATTTTTTTATGAGAGACAGTAGATAAATGTATTGTGACATGAGTCAGTTGTATGTGTGTCTATAACCTGGTGCCTTTTTAGCCACATAACAGAAAAAGTAGCTAAAAGGTGATACATATGGTCACACTAAATATTTGTGTGTCCATAGGGCGGTTATGTACTAGTTGTACTTAGTTAACGCAAGAAAAGAAAAAAGTTAGTATTGGTTATTTTTGGCCATGTACCTTTTATTATGTGTGTCAAGATATGATGATTTGACTTTGAGAAGAAACAAATATTGTGTGTGTAGGTAGCATTTAGTTATGATTACAACTATTATATGTGTCTATATGTAAATATAGTTATAAAATAACAATAATGTCTTATCGGTATAATTATGGGTCGTTCATTGAATATGTTACTATAATTATGTAATGTTCATTCTTGTTGTACTATTATATTGGTAACGTTAAAGAATAGTCATCGCCAAAATATCCTTTGTTGATTAGTCAACCATTTGACTTATATAGAGCCATTGAGTCCCACCCAAACTGCATAACGTATTATTAGACTTTGGGACAGTTTTTACAAAAAAATGTCATATTTTTCATTTGAAGACTGTTAGAATTTCCTACATCAAATGAGTTTTGGTCATATACCAGTTTGACTTTTAGGACCTATTTTGGTCATATAACAGTTGGAGTGATGTCAACATGTACAAAACAAATGGTTAAAGTTGCATCTGAAGGGATACTTTAAGTCCACCAAAATACCCTTTAGAAAGGGACATAAATCTTTACTAGGGTGTGTACAAATTTTTGGATCAGAACCCCAGAAAAAGTAAAAGACTATGTTTCCCTTTTGTAGTAAAACTATCCTATTTTTCTTATATTCCTTTTTTACCTGAAAATTCAAACCAAAAGAGTTTCCTATAGAGAATACCAATAATAACATTTAACTTTAAAGGGCATATTTTTGACTTCTGATCACACAATTCAAAGTAACAATGAAAAAATCAATGACTAGGTAGATAAATTGTATTAAATATGAATTGGTAGCAATGTGTTGGAAATAGTACACTTGGAACTTGTTCAATCTAATAACTACTACAAAATGAACCATTCTAATTGACAACTTTAAATCATATATTTGTTCGCTTGTTCATCACCTTGCACCAGTTGACATTAGCTACTCATACCCAATAGATTGATGGTTCAACACCCGTGTGTCTATGTTCAGTGTTCACCAATAAGCACACATTAAATAACAAAAGAAAAACATTTAGCACTTTAAACATCATGTTAGCAACATATTTATATTATTTTTACCCAAAATAGCAATGTCTTCTGCATACAAAGTAATATTGACTAACGGGAAGCTGGATTGGTACAAAAAGTTTGTACAGAAGAACTATAAAAAAAAATTTCTAACTATCAAGAGCCAACATAAACATAGCACAAAACACCGCCAATAGAAACACCTAGCTCTATTACACAAGTCAATAACCAGGAGAAAACATAAATAATAGAAAAGTAAATGTCTTTGAGGTCTTCACACAACATATATATGTAACAAAAAAAACTAAAGAACCATTACAGCACCAGAAAATATAAAATTTTAGAAAATCATCACTAGGGGCAAAATGGTCAATAAAGGGAAAAAATAGTGAAGATGCTATGACACGTCACTTTCCATGGAAAAAATCATCTCTGTTTGTACATGTATCCATATGTGTATCACAAGAACATGTATGTGAATTCACATAAGGTAAAAATTAAGAAATATGATCAATTGATAGTGAATTAACGTATAACATAAAAAACACGGGAATGAGATCTAATGAGTTGTAGACTTTGTAATTAAAACATACTCTAGTATGCTATTAGAGGTCATTAGAAAATAATCTATAATGTGAATGTATATAGAGGGAAAGATCAAATTCAAAGCTATTAATGTAAATGTAAATAATGAAAATTTTGTGTTACCTGTATCGGTGATCCACTCGTATCTACAAAAATATTCATCAACCACCTTCTAAAGCGTGCACACACCTATGCAATTATACCATGAATTCTCACCTTACTCTTGTTCACATCGCAATTGCAAAATACATTCGCTCATCTGCAATTCCGACCTAAAGACTCTAATCGAAGATGATATTTTAGATTTTGAGTTTTAGGGATTAGGTTTTGGCGGAATCCAAAATTTTGAGAATCTCGATCTAAATTTTTTTGGATACGAGGGAAAAAGTTATGATTTATTTTTTAAATTGAGGAGTCAATGAATTACAAATGATTTTTTTTAAATAAAGTTTTTAATAAACGTTTTGTAATTTATATCCATTAATATTATTATTTATCATTTTATTATTTTAAAATTAATATATATATGTTTTTATCGCTATTATGATATTTAAATCTTATATATAATTATTTATTAAAAAAATTCTATTTGTATGTATATGTATATGTGTGTAGGGTTGTATACGAACCGACTTAACGCGGATGAGGATTGTTCATGTTTGTTCATTTGAGTTAGCCAAACAAACGAACAAGATTTCGTGTTCATGTTTATTTATTTAACAAATTATATTGTTCATGTTCGTTTATTTTTGTTTGTGAATATGCTAAACGAACGAACATCAAGGAACAAACGTAAACAAACATATAATATAGTAATGCAATCAAACACAATTGAATATATATGAACATAAAATAAACTAAAGTGAAAGAACATAAATGATGTGTATGTGTGTATATATGCGTATGTGTATGGAAAAATGTATTTATGTGTGCAAGTGATGCGTGTGTGTGTGTCTATATATATATATATATATATATATATATATATATATATATATATATATATATATATATATATATATATATATATATATATATATATATATATAAGGCATAATCTATAAGCTCTAAACCCTAAGCCATAACATTTAATCGATAATCCCCAAGCCCTAAGCTATAATCCATAAGCTATATGGCATAAGCCATAAACCATAAGCCATAAGGCCTATGGTTTAGGGCTTGGAGCTTAAGGATTTATGACTCATGGATTATATAATTGGGCTTTGCTTTATGGATTAAGGCACTAGGCTTATGTATTAAGGCATTGATATTATGAATTAGGACCATTGGCTTAGGGCTTAAGTCGCAAGGCTTTGGGCTTACGAATTAGGTCTTATAGCTTGTGGCTTATTGTGTATAGGCTATTGCTTATATCTTTTGGTTTATGGCTTATAGCCTATGGCTTAAGGCATATAGCTTGGAGATTAAGGTGTATATCTTAGGGATTAAGGGTTATAGATTATGTATTATGTTTTAATGCTTATTTTCAAGGTATTATGGCATATATCATACGTCATAAGATTTAAGTCATAACCCATAAACCTTAAGACATAAGCCTTAATTTATAAGCTTCAAGCCTTAAGCCATAAACCATAAGCCATAAATCATAATCATAACCAATAAGCCATTAGCTATAAGCCATAAGCCTTAACCTTCAATCCACAAGCTTTAAACCCTAAGTATATACACACATACCTATTACCTAGGGGATTATGACTTATGATTTATAGTTTAAGGCGTTGGTGCTTATGGATTAAGGCATATGGCTTAGGCTTAGGCTTAAGGCTTATAACTTATGAATGATGGCTTAGAGCTTATAACATAGAGCTTAAAGCCCATTCCCACAAGCACACACATATGCCTACCCACCCACCTCTACACCCCACACCCTACACCCATCCACCTACCTAATTCTAACACGTTTATCCCACCACATCCCCGCTTCCACAACACACACCCTACTTTCACACCACCACAAAATATATAAGTTTTATTTTATATATAATTAAAAACTGAATATTGTGTTTTAAAAATATATAAATAAACATACCTTTTATAAATAAGAAGAATCACAATCATTTTATAATAATTATATTATTTTTTTATATAAGTTTAAAACAATTGCATCTATAAGTTATTTGATAAAAAATTATTAATATAAAAAATAACAATAAAAAATATTTTTATTCATTATTTTGAATATAAGTATAATTTAGACAATATTTTTATAACCATTTTAAAAGAGCCGCCCCAAATTTACTATCCCTCCAAAATATTTCACCATCTCCTACAATTAAAAAACCTAATACTCCTAAACCTAAAGCGGTCGTCTCCTGTTCCATTCATCATTATGCTTCTTCACTACTTCGACGCCGACCACCGCCCGGTGGTGTGCTTTCTATCCGCTACTTCGCTACTTCTTGTTTTTAACGCCATTTCAAATAAATAGTTCATTTACTGCGGGTTTGGAAGATGATCATTGCAACCATTTCTTATTGCTTTCCTCTGTTTTTCATCAATTTCTGCACCCAGATCGCAAACTCATCTCTTTCATTTATCTTAATTTCCTCCGGTTCCGGCCATTGCCTCCATCTACAGCCAAAAAATCATGTTTTTTTGAAAGCGTTGCTATGAAGCACGACGTGTTTGGAAGGTAGTATTGCCAACCATTAAACATATTTAGAAGAAATAGAAGGTCTTGTTGTCAAAGATGCATGTATTTGGAAGATTTGAAGTTAACATATGCATATCTCAGACAATTTTATTTATTTGGAAAAAATTCAAAGGTCTCGGTGTCAAAGATTCACAAATTGTGAATATTCTGAGCTAAACCTACACAGGTATGTATATGTTTGTATTTCTATTTGAAGTTTCAAATTCGTTCTGTTTTATTTCTAAGAGACAATTTGTGATCCCTTCTAATTTCTTCCATGTATATGGTTATATTTCTAATTGTGTATGTGATGTGTTTGATTAAATTCCTAAGAGAAGTTTTGTTACAAGAGACTACAATTTAGATAGATTGAATCTGTTTGATTAAAGATAAAGATTTTGCTTGATTTTTTATTATAAAATTGACTATTCAAATTTTCCATGGTTCGAATTTTGAAAATAGGCTTTGAATATAAACTTGATTTTTCAGTTTTGCCATGGTTGCACATTCAAATGTGATAATAGGAATAACGTCTTTGTTGTTTGAGACTTTGCTCTATATTATAAACACATTATAATTAGATTTTAATCAGTAGTATATACTAACTTTTAAAGTTTTCAATACTTTTAATTTATCTTTTATATTAAAATATAATTTTACATCTTAAATCTTTATATTAGGCAAATACAAAACCCACCAGAAAAGTTGTTGTGTCTAAGACTGCCACTATCTATCCTGACATACCAACAGTTTCACCAAATAAACCCCTTCACCAGGTGAGTGTTTTTTTACATGTTGAATATACATTTCTGTCTTTTTTTTCTGATTCTAATATTACTTGTCATTGTAGCCAATCAAGTGTAGTCTATCATATTCGTACGGAACATCGTTGCTCGTGGTACCGTTCACTTATCATCAAAAAGACAATTCATTCATGGAGTTCCTCTACAAGATGATTGCTATAAAGTTTCCATTGATGAAGTGGTAATAAAACATGCATTTCTGCCCCATAAAACTGGATAATTCACATTAGTTGAGGATGCATATAAAAGTTTTGTTCCATGGCCAAAATACATTGTGCAAACCGAGTCAAAGGTTTGTTTAATTATGTTCACTACTTTGTGCATTACACTTTATTTTTTTCATAAAGTAGTATGCTAAGTTTTTTATGAACTCATTTTTTTTGTTTCAGTGTTGTTATAGGTACCAGAAATTATATCATATCAAGAACATCAACATCAAAACTCAAAGAAAAGGAAACCAACTTACATATCATCTGATGCCCTTCTCAAGAAGACAAGGAGCAATACAAATAAGATGAATGCCTAGTTATGTTTAGGTTTTGGTTTATGATGTGTTTGATTTTTTTTTACCATTATTTGAATTCTTGAAATTAGGACAATTTTTTTTTTGGTATTTTAATTAGGAATTTAATGTATGAATTTGGATTTCAATTATTACTAATATCAAATTATGAATTTTGCTTTTGTTTCATATTGTTGGGTTTGGTTACTTTAATTTAAATTATTTTGATGTGTCTACAATGTAGAAAAAGTAACAATAAATATTAAATTAAAGTGGCTTTAATATAAATTTGGCTATGTTTTATAGGTTTTCAATGTCTCTAAAATTATACAATGGTTACTTTACATCATTTTTTTTAATGTGTGGCTAAATGGTTAACAATAGCCATAATATACAAGAATTATGAGTCTACAGTTGTTTTAAAAATGATGTTTATTCTAAAATGTTTGTGACTAAGTTAAACAATAACAACATGAAAAACAATTTATGTGGCAAATAAATACCATAATTGATTGTTGTTGTGACTAAATACTAGCAAATCGTCACTTACCTCATTAATTATATGTGCCCATTTACCGAACATGGACATGTTCATTGTAATTATATGTATCTAAAATATACCCAATAGTCTTAATATGATACCGAATATACCTGAATTATAACAAAATGTATGTCTTTATAATACTTATGATTGTATTTCACTTAATTGTGTGTCTCTATACGATAGGCTATAGTCACAAAAATTGATTGTTTTTGTGACTAATTATTAGCAATTCGCCACTTATGGAATTAATTACATGTGGCCATTTAGCAAACATGGTCATGCTCACCGTAATTACATGTTTACAAAAGATACACAATAGTCTTAATAAAATTTAAACTGTGTGGCAATATAAAAGAACACAACTACACTAAAACATCATGAATGTCGCAAGTTGGTGATATAAAGTCACCACATTTACTAAATAAATGTGTCTACTGACGGTTTAACGCTACAATATTGGATATTTAAGGAACAAAATTCCGTACACATTTGCCACACTTTTATAATACGGCCACATGTTTTCATATCATACGGACACTACATTTTAAGGTGACCATAAGACTCATACGATGGCGTCACCTTCCGTCACACTTTCAGTGAAAAACTAAAATGTCACTATACGCATATGGTCACACTTTTTTGGTGTGACTGTAAGTCGTTTTTCTTGTAGTGTATGGTTGTTACTATTTAAGAATGTTTCAATCCAACTGTTCAATATGGAAAGATCAAGAACCAAAGGGACTATATACATAAAACGGATCAGAATCATGAAGCATCTAAGACCCACTAAAACATAGAGTCGAGTGTAGGGTGTTGTAAGTTACTTGATGAATAACGAGTATAATGATATGATTGTATTGGTCCGTTTGTGTAGTGATATTATTTTTGTGAAACATAGAATGGAGTTAGAAGGATTGGGTGTATGTTGGTGTCATTTGTTGATAGGATTTGTAATTTACTCTTTTATTTAAATGCAAGCCTTTCAAATTGAATTTTTTATGTATATGTATTTTGTGTTTAAATCTTGGAGTTAAGATTATCCACTACTGAAGCTAAAATTGCTTACTTAAGATGTAAACATAATTACCCAGGCATGTTTAAATGTAGAGTTTCATAAAATATATTATATACAATCTATTACTTAAGATGTAAACTGAATGACTTAGATATGTTTAAATTTTGAGTTTCATAAAATAGATTATGTACAACCCAATGATTAATCAAATTTTATTTGTTTTACATGAGTTTAAAATTATTCAAATGGTGTTTTGTTGTCGATGAATCAACAAATTGCTTTTATGATAGTGTTGACCAAGGTTTTAAATGACGTTGAGGCGTGGTCGCAAGGTCAAGTCATGACTAGCCATGACGTTTTTCAAGACGTGATTATTTGATTGTTGGAACTGGAACAGGATACCGGTTACACCGGTTCTTTTAATTTTGGAACCGAAAATGGTTTCGGTATATGTTATCCGGTTTTATAACATATCTAAAGTGTAAAAGTAAAAAAATAATGTAGCATTTCTTAAGATGAGAATACTTATCGTAACGTTAAATCTGTGTTAACTAGGGATGAGATTTAAAACCGGAAAACCGGACCGGAACCGGAATCGGACCGGAACTGGAACCATTAGAACCGGAATATATAGAACCGGTTCCGGTTCCAGGTTTAAAAAATGGGTTTATCCGGGTTCCGGGTAATCCGGGTTTGGGTCCATCGGGTTCGGGCAAACCGGGTCTAAGAATCGGAACCGGTGTTAGGAACCGGAACCACTTTTAGGGGCCGGAACCGGTTTTTGTGAAACGTTTAAAACATGCATATCTCATTCGTTTCAAGTCGGATTGACATACGGTGTTTTCCAACGTGTATTTTAGAGTTTGTACATGATTTTAGACTATAAGTTTGTCATTTTTAGTTTTATATGCATTGACTTACAGTCCCCCAAAGTTGAGATACCAAAGCTGGAAGTTTTTAGTTTTTCAGCTTTTTTGTATTCTGTGAAAATTTTTAAAACATATCTAATTCGTTTGAAGTCGGATTGACTTGCGGTTTTTTCCAGTTTGTAGTTTAGAGTTTGTACTTAGACTATAATTTTGTCATTTTTGGTTTAATATTCAAGGACTTACACCCCCCCCCCCCCCCAAATAAAAAAATTTGGGATATCAAAGCTGAAAATTTTCAACTTTTCAGCTATTTATTTTTGTACTTTAAATTCTGTGAAAATGTTAACACATACATATCTCATTCGTTTCAAATCGGATTGACATGTGGTATTTTCCAGAGTATAGTTTAGAGTTTGTACATGATTTTAGACTATAGTTTTGTCAATTTTGGTTTCATATTCAATAACTTACAATCCCCCGAAGTCGGGATGTCAATATGAAAATTTTAAAGTTCAACCCACTAAGTAATAAGTAATTACCAAAAAATTCCGTGTTTTTCGGGTTTTCCGGTTCTAAACCCACTTTATCCGGTTCCAACCTACCCACTTTGATGTTTCCGGGTTTTCCGGTTCTAGACCCACTTTACCCGGTACCGTACCCGGAACCGAACCGGAACCGGTTCCTATATATCAGTCCGGTTTTCAGTTCTACAAAATCCCATTAACCGGTTCCGGGTTTTCCGGGTCCGGGTCCATCCGGTCCGGGTTTGGACCCACTTTCATCCCTAGTGTTAACTGTGGTAGTATGGTATTACCCACATTTTTAATATAAGTTGTCATAAATTTAGTGTACATATTTTGCAAGGCAAAAACATGATTTTTCCGGAAACATTCATACATTTTTATTTGTTTAAAATATACATATTAATGATGCATAGACATATCCTATCTATCGGCTGCTGTTATAACGAACAAATCAAAGAAATGAATGTACATTGCTCCCAATGCATTGTCTACAACAACTTTAAATGAATAATATAACTATAATCGGGTATATTTACCATAGTACAATGCTATAATATGAAAAAATGAAAGTATGATGCTATAAAAGAAAGTAAATCGATTAGTTGTTTTACATCGGTCAACCTGTCCATCGGACGAGTATAACACTAGTTGATTAGGGTTGTGTGTATAGATATAATATATAGTGTACATATATTACAAATGATCCCCTGTACCAAAGATAAATAGAGAACTATAAATTAACAATATAAACTGTGATATGCGAATAATTAATTTTATTTTAGTATATAATTTGTTTACTAACTGGTTTGTTACTGAATCTTTTTCCTTCACGCCACCAAAAGATAGAGAATGTATAACAATGATTAACTAATAGTTGATTCCCAACAAATCTCTTTGACATTTCAAAATGCTCATTACATATGGTATTAAACATTTACACTTTGTTCTGCTGCTATATTGCTAAATTAACAACATTTTCATATAATTAAATTTTAATTACCATCATAAGAATATGCCGCTGATCTAACAACAACTCTAGAATGTCGTGGTTAATAATTTCCATTTAGATTTAGTTTTATATGGAATTTACTTAGAATTTTGTTAACATTATAATTAAGGGTCTTCAATCTTAATATATATCTAGAGTCAATACACATATCCCTCGCCTGCTTCAAAGCAATTGTTTATTAATAATATTTATATTTAAGATGCCCAAAATCTTTCATGTGACAAACATTAAAATCATGGGAACTCTCTTCTAATTATTCTATGATAGGGTGACTTTCACCCATTTAGAAAATGGAAAAACGTAAACGTGGTATGTGGCTTTAGTCATTTAAAGGGCTGGATGTTTTTTTCACCTCTTCTTTGCAACTGGTAACTTCTAGAAAATTATTGCTTACTAGCTTTTTTTTTTTTTCATTGTAGCCGACCCTTTTATATAAAACATAAAATATATTCAGTTTTCGAAAACTATACAGAAGCAAAAATGTATTTCCAAAGTTACCCCACATGCAAAGCACATATACCACGCAATATATATATATATATATATATATATATATATATATATATATATATATATATATATATATATATATATATATATATATATATATATATAGGAGAGGGTTCATGCGAAAATGCAAATAATTTGCGAAAACGCGAAAACAAGAAAAACCTATGATATTGTGTCACCTCAACATTATATTTTGGAAAATAACTCATCCAAACTTTGAAATACATGATTATAATCGATGATAGATGACAAATTGTTTCATATTAGCAAAGTATGTTTTTTAACATTTTTATTATGAAAACATGAATTTAAAAATGATTAAGGACATGAAAAAAAAATTATTAAAACCGTCTTTAAATCTTTATTACCATAAAACCATCCAATGTAAACTTACTATCTTTAATATATTGCTAATAAATTTATTTTTTTTATAGTACATGTGTTTGATTTTTATAAGATAAAATTTGTTTTCGCGTTTTCGCAAGATATTTATGTTTTCGCATGAACCTAGTTATATATATATATATATATATATATATATATATATATATATATATATATATATATATATATATATATATATATATATATATATATATCGGTTGATAATTCATAGTTTCCCGAAAAACCGAGAACTAAAAGTGGAGCGTTAGATCAAAACTAATTCATTAAGGTCATAATCGTAATCATATCAATATCATTTAATGTTTAATTTTTTGTGTTATTGGAAACATTAATAAAAAGTTTTAAAAATTAACATAATACCTCAAATTTCGGATTTTTTTAAAAATAATTTTCGATTTTTGTTTTTTAAAAATGGAGATTTTTTAATTTTTTAAGAAAACATGAAATTTTTTAAAGAAATGAAAAAAATATTTAAAAAAAACTGGAACTTTTTCAAAAAACAATTGCATTTTAAAAAAAAACTGCATTTTTTTCAAAAAAAAAAAACTGCATTTCTTTTTATAAAAACAACATTTTTTTTTAAATCTACAAACTTTTAAAAAAAATAAGCTACATTTTTTAAAAACAAATAGTAATTTTTAAAAAATAAACGCATTTTTTTAAAAAAACTACAGTTTTTTCAAAAACCACATTTTTTTCAAAAAAGCTGCAATTTTTTCAAAAAAACACTATTTTTTTTTTTTAAAACTGCATTTTTTAGGTGCATATATGCATATTTTTGGTACATTTATGCATATTTTTACAAGTGCATGTATGCATATTTCATATATTATAATATTTGTAAAGGAATCATAAGAAAACTCATTTTATTTACTAATCTATAAACACAATACAATAAGTATTTTATTCGATACAATATAAAATATCATAAACAAAAAAATGCTACAAAATTTCAAAGCGTTTTCATGTCTTCTTGTCAATATTTCCATATTTTCTTCAATTTATCATTTTTCACATTTTCAATATTCACCATAATATCTTCCAAATCTACAAGAAAAATAAAAAGAAATTTATTGATGCAAAAACACTCACAAAAATACATATGTGATATACATGTGAATCACATGTAATTCATATGTGATTTACATTTGAATCACATGTAATTCATATATGAATTACATATGATTTATATGTGAATTACATGTAATTCATATATGAATTATATGTGATTCATATGTGAATAACATGTGATTTACATGTGAATAACATGTGATTTATGTGTGAATTACATGTGATTTAAATGTGAATCACATGTAATTCATATGTGATTCACTTGTGACATGTGATTCACATATAATTTATATATAATTCACTTGTGATTTACATGTGAATTATATGTGATTCATATGTGAATTAGATGTGATTTTCATGTGAATCACATGTAATTCATATGTGATTTTCTTGTGAATCACATGTGATTCATATGTGATTCACATGTAATTCATATGTGATTCACATGTGATTATAAGCATGCTTCATCATCGATACGCGATTGCATCTATGGTTGACAGGCTAATTGTTGTTTTTTTACAACTAATTCACAAGAACCAAAAACTATGGAAATGTAACTAAAAAAATAAAATAAAGTAAGGAGGAGGCTTCAGATTAATGTTGGCTGATATCTTTTGATGAGCATATTTCCTATAACACCGTCTCTATAATGTAAATAAATGTAGTTAGAAGATGAGAAAATATTGCATCTTTACTTGGAAGCAACTTTAGAAAATCAGTTTGGGACATGTCGAACTCATCACAATCAATGATGACAATTTTCACTTAGTGAACACCATGCATGGTTACTTTCACAGAAAAAGATATTTTATCCAAAAGCAATTAAAGTTTATATTTCCAAAGGATATCTAAATGCACTATAACTTATTTCCAAATTATAGAATGATGTGAAAGAACAATATTAATGCATAGACAACAGAGTGAAATAAATGTATGCATGCAGAGCAACTGCATAGTGTATTATTTCTATAGGTAGTGGTACTAAACGTCTAATATAGTTACCTAAATTCTCATAACTTCTTGCATGACTAGATTCTCTTTTGTATATTTATAGCACTTCAGAGGCTAAAACATGCGATGCCATTGATCCAAATACCAAATATGATGAATCTTTCTAACTTTTATCTTATTTAATTCAAGGATATGTAGTTTTTTAGTGTACAAATTCAATATTATTCAATCTAAAATAAATACCATGTACTCGGTAGATAGTATTTCCAAAAAATTGAGAACAATTACATATATTCATGTTTTTGTAATTTTCTGGAATGGTTTTGTTCTAATGGTGGGTATGTGGTCTTGCTACTCATCCCTTATATGAAGTTAGGAACTAGCTTGTCTGTTAAGTTGATCAAGATTTAACCAATATTTGTAAAATGAATTACCTATATTCACTAATGCACATGGATTAAGTACTACAACAACCTATAACTAATACACATGGATTACTATAGCGGACTAACAAACAATTGGATATTACAATGCCCGTCATTCTACTTTTCTTCAAGAAAAAGAGCTAGATTAGATCATTTTGCTTCCTAAAAAGTCTCTCAAGACCAAAAAGTTCAAACATTAGACTTGAAAGCACCAACCTATTTCAAAACAACTTTAATTTACGGAACAATGGGAGTAATATGTTATCTAAAACAAGTAAATCAGCATTAAGAGAAAACGTGGCATGTTAGGCCTAAATTTTGGCATAGAAACGTTTGATAATGCTTGACTCAATTGAGATCCAGGTCACACCTAAAACAATTAATAAACAAATAAGATGAATAGATTCTAGTACATAAAACACCTGCAATGAAGTATGATGAGAAACATTGAAATATACAGTGTTTCATACTAACGAACCTTATGTTCAAATCGATCGGCGATGGTGGATTCAAATTGATCGGCGAAGAGAGATTCAAATCGATCGGCAATGCAGTTGATTTTTAGGGAAAACGTCGTAAAAGATCTAAGTTCAGAGGAAATGATTTCTGAGTGGAAGCACCAAAAAAGGTCGTCACTGGCAGTCGTCGATCTACAGCTGCAATCGAAGATCAACACAAATGGCGTTGATCTCTTGGTTGGGGGATTCGGTGTCGATGATCTGAAGACTAAGAACATCATATTGGTAGTCGTCGTTGATGGAGGCGATCAATGCATATGTAAGAGAAATTAAGGATCTAGAGAGAGAACGAGAGATACAGAGAGAAAGTAAATTAGGGAATTTCTATAAACTGGTAATTTAAATTATATTAATATTTTGGAATGATATTATTTTATACCAGATTTACCCCCAAGGTGTATTGAGAAAAATCTAAATTGCCAATAAATTAAGTTATAATTACAAATATGCCACTTTTAATCTAAGCCATTAAAATTTTTGATCTAATGTTCCACCTTTAGTTTTCGGGTTCTCGGAAAACTATGAGTTCTCAAATGATCCTTCCTCTCTCTCTCTCTCTCTCTATATATATATATATATATATATATATATATATATATATATATATATATATATATATATACATACATATATATATATATATATATATATATATATATATATATATATATATATTGTTAGAAAATTTAGTATAAATATTTATATTTTCACTAACTTTGGACATATATAAATATATACATATGTTGTATATATAACTAACTCTAAGTGGGTTTGTGTTCTCCTCCACGAGGACTTCGAAATGATATATTATATGTCCAAAATGGAGTATATGTGAATGAGATATCGATACTCAAAGAAGGGTATTTGAGAATAAATTTAGCAAATAGGGATGAATGTGGGAATGAGTCCCACATTGGTAGAAAGACCAAAATCAACAAGGTTTATAAGCTTGAATGCATGAAAGGCTTACAAGCTTGTGTCTATGGTTTTACTACAATTCCTACCCGCACGCAGGGGGGTGCAAATATTGGATTTCGTAGACCAAAAACACCGAACTTGTGCATGGGCGCGACATGCGGACACGAATGCGGCTCTGAAAACTCGGGCTCGTGCTACCCTTGTTTGAGAACGTGGTGGCCAAGATGCAATGTGGCATTTTTGTAAATACATAGACAAAATAAGACACAGGGGTATGATTTTAAAATGAATCAGGGGCATTTTAGGAATAAAATAATTCTTTTAATTCCCCCGATTAAATATTTGATTTCTCTCTCTCACGTCGTCTTCTTCACCGAATCACCCTTCTTCCTTCGATCGACCTCAATCACCATCGGTTTCAATCATCGAGTCCGCCGATCTCCCATTAAAGCACCATCGTCTCCACCACATTGATCTTAGTTTTGTTCATACAGAAAATCGTAACCCTAAAATCATTTGGTTACATGATCCGCCATTAATGAAATCAAGAAGGTAGTAAAGGTGCCTTTCCAGATCCAAATTGAATCAACAAAATGTGTGTTGTGCATCTATGAACTAGCCATCCGCGAATCACTGAAACGAAATGGTTGATGTGCATCTATGAACTAACCATCGTTTAGAATATATGCTCCCCTCCGACAATCATCACCCCATCAGTTGATCGCCTTCCTCATCGCCTCCTTTCCATCTCCATCGGCTGAGCTTGTTTCCATTCAGATATGTAGGAGGAGATTAACAAAACGAACTGTAGTGGCCGACAATGGAACTCGTTTCAAAGTACCGATATTCGCATAATACATGTTCTGATTTTTCATTTTATTTTGTAATTGATCTCTATCGAGGCATATTCCTATGTAAAATTTCATACGATGTTATTTACTTTAATTTAATATATTTATAATGTCAATCCCTCTCACTTGTTTTACTGCTGAATTTCGTTCAACAAAACAAAATGTATTTCCATTTACATTTCGAGTAAAAACTTTCTTCTGAGCAAATGAGTTATTATTATTATAGATGAAAAAGGTTAGGTTTGATGAGGTGGAAAGCGAATAAATGATTTGTAATTATAAAGATGTTACATAACGCAGTGAACAAGTTTTGAGGTTGATGAAGAGATGTGTGGGGATGATGAGGATAGGGAGGCTTTGCAAGTGATCATTAACAATATGAAATTTGAATATGTTTTTGGATTGTTGTTGTTTTAGTGATGCTTTTGTGGTCAAAACTATAATCATTACTTTGCCTTTTTTTAGTCTTTGGAGCTTTTAAACGAAGCAAGTATAAGTGTGTAGTGATTCACATATGAATTACATGTGATTCACATATGAATTACATGTGATTCACATGTAATTTACATATGAATAACATGTAAATCACAAATGAATTACATATGAATTACATGTGATTTACATGTAAATCACATGTAATTCACATATGAATCATATGTAATTCACATGTAAATCACAATTAAATCACATATGATTCATATGTAAATCAGAAGTGAATCACATATGAATTACATGTGATTCACATATGAATCACATGTAATTCATATGCAAATCATATGTAATTCACATATGAATAGCATGTAAATTACAAATGTATTACATATGATTCACATGTAAATCAAATGTAATTCACATATTTACATTAGAATCAGATGTGATTCATATGTTAATCACAAATTAGTTACAGTTTAATAATATGTGAATCACATATTAATAATATGTGAATCAAATATAAATAGCATATAAATCAGAATGAATTATATTTACATGAGAATCAGGTCTGATTTATATATTTATTCAAAATATCAAATATTATTCACATATTGTAATTATTTGATAATTTTAAAAAATGTTACTTTTAAATCAAATTATTTAAAAGTAATATTATATATTTATTTATTGTCATTGTATGTAATTAAATGAAAATCACAAATGAATAAGTTTTGATTAAAATTTGATTTACATATAAACACATATTATTCATATGTGATTTACATATAAATCAAATATGATTCACATATAATTCATATGTGATTTTAAATACAAATCAAATATGAATAACATATGACTTATATATGATTCATATGTGATTTACATGCTATTTTCATATAAACAAAATGTGATTCACATATGATTGATATGTGATTTAAATGTGATTTTAATATAAATATCAAATAAGTAAATTTTAATACCATACGTTACGTATTAAGAAAATTATGAATCACTACCTTGGTAAAAAATTTGTTGTGCTTTGCAGATCTTCACTCATTCTTTCTAAATCCATTAAACTGCTAAAAAACTCCCAAATTACATTCAATAAAAAAACGTATTAGAAATCCAAATGTTGTTGTACTTAAATATGCAAATCAAAAGTAAAGTATTCGATAATTTGTTTTTTCCTTCATTGACATATTCGTAATGAATTATTCCTTTGTTTTTTTTAATTTAGTTTAGTTCATTGAACTTTTCGTAAAGAATATTGAATGCGTTCTAGTAATTTAAGGTAACTAAACATAAATCAATACAATCATAGATCAATCGAATGGATTTGAGAATGAATGATATGAAATTAAGATAAGATGATCACCTCGTAAGATTGATTTTGCTTTGAAATCAATGACGATTTTACGTTAACAACGACAACAATTCGATCGATGTGGAATTTCTATGATTATCGTCGTCGATTTGATAATTTTGAAGTCAGAAGATGATATTTTGGAAAGAAAATCGAAAAGGATTTTTTTTTTAATTAAATCATGTTATAGTCATGTAATTAAATTGATAAAAAGGTGTAAAAGACAATCTTACCCTTATGATCTTAAATCCAATCCAACGGTCCACTTTTAGTTCTCAGGTTCTCGGGAAACTATAAGTTCTCAACCGATCTCAACCTTTTATATATATATATATATATATATATATATATATATATATATATATATATATATATATATATATATATATATAAGACTAAAAAAATTTGAATAACAGATATATAAGATAATATATATACTTTGTTAAAGATTAATCTGTTAAAACACACATATATTTTTTACTAGGTTATAACCCGTGTACTACACGGGAGACATCATAGAACAATTTTAAAAATTAATAGACATTATAATTAATAATACATTTTCAAACAGTTGTTTTTTGAAAAACATAAAAGTTTTGCCCATATCTGTATAATTGTTATTTAGGAATTGTTCTTGAAAATTATAAACATATAAGGCATTGTACTTCTGAACGTAGTTCTATTTTTTCACTTACCCCATTAGTTTTCACATTGATGTTAGAAACAAATGTCAATTGAAGCTATCTGAGCGGTTGCAATAAACATCAGATAAATTATAGATGCCAATTGTCAATCCACAATAGTTATAACATACAAAGCATCACATAAAAAAAAGGAAACTACTTCACTGAAAATAAATTAACTTGTGGAAATGTACTTCTGATTCTTATTTCTTTGGTCATTAAACTTGAAAGATCATTACTAAAACCATTGTAATTTTCTAGATTGATTCATACATATTGAGAGCCTCCACCCCATTTAGGTTATTAACCCATTCATTAAGAAGACCTCATCATGTACCTATTAAAATAAATTAAGAAATGTGGCCCTTGAACAAAAAGGGCCCTTGTTTGGAGTAACACCAATTCCTAGTTTTGTTGTTGCTCCAAATATTTGTCATTTCATCAACCAGGATCATCTATGAAATTATCAAATCTCATTAAAGCAGTCAACTTTAAAAATAATTCATGATAACATCCAATTTAAGTAAACAAAATAATAAAAGTATGTTACGATTTCTTGCATTTAACCCGAAAAAGTGATATGGCATAAAATAGCAACATACTTTTATTTCTTTTTAAAACACCAACATACTTTTTTTTGCTATTTTTTGCATGAAACCACTATTGAAACTTCCAGTATCATCTAATTCAACTACAAACAAAACCAAGGAAAAGGTAAAATTGTCATTTTTATGACTTTAACATCAAAGTTGTTAACTTAAATGACAAAACTACTTTACAATAACAAAAATGCTATAAAACTTTTCTCAAATACCATATCCATTAAAATCAACAAAGCATAGGGCTAAATTGTCATTTACTCTAAAGATTTTAGATTTTAAGTGGATAGAAATTACCAGATTGTGTTGGAGAGTTCGCAAAGTCCTAAAGTTTCTCAGCTACAAATATCCCACAACTTAACAACATCTTCAGCAGCAGTCTGAAAAAAAAAAGTACTTAAAAGTTGTTAGCGGATATGAAGCTAAAAAATAGTGTCTGTGAGGCATTTCAATGAGTATTTTTTTTTCTTTTTTTCTTTTTTGTTGAAAAGGATACTGCTGTTATTACCCCAAAATGCTCATCAAACCTCTCAACATTTGTCAATAAAAAAAGGAAACCACCATAAGAGAATGAAAAATGATCACCGGGGGTAGATTTGGAATTACTTGACTCTTGACATCTTAGATTTTAACAATTAGGCCCATATATTTCAGTTTCGAGAATGAGACCATTGGGATGAAAATTCAAATAAAGGGTGGACAATTGAAAGTGTTGACAAAACAATAGTACATTGGCTGAAGAAGTGAGGATAAGGTTTTAAAATAAACAAAAAGGAATAGTTGAAAAAAAATCCTACAATGAGTCCGGCAAGCAATCCTTGAATGCGATGAGTTTAATCATTTTTCACATTTATTATCCACATGAACTTTCTGTTTGTATACATCAGCCCATACTAAAGCTATTCAATTTCAAAATATAACTTTTAGCCCTTGACATTAATTTTTAAATCTATGGACTTGAACAACAGGAAAAATAAAATACAAAAGCATACAAAGAAAGAAAAAAAATAATAAAGTTCATTGATTCAGAGAAGTATGGAAAGTACAACAAAAATGTCAAAAATCAAAAGCAGTAAATATAATACAAGAACAGGTTAATGAAGGAACCTGGACGAACAACTTATTGAAGAACATATAGAAACAACGAAATCGTGCCAATTGGAGGGATAAAAGCTACCACAGTAATCACCCGAAAAGTGATGACTTGAATCTCAAAATTGAAACCATTGAAATAAAATCGACATACCATTTGGGTTTTGTGTTGATGTCGGCAGCCTTTGTCTTTTGATATATGGAATTGTCGTTGTAATAGAAATTGAAACATTTGAAGCAGCAATATGCATTTATATTACGTCCTCTCTCTTTGTTTTACAATTGACTGTATCAATCTTCACCAACCAAATATCGATATAAGAAGGAAAAGAGATTGCGAGAGGAGTTGACGGAGAAGGAAGATATGAATGTGGGTAGATTCCTGATTAATCGATTTGATTGATATATTTGCCTGATTAATTTCTTCATATATTTCCTAATTTATAGCATTTGTAGTTGGAAAGTCTTTAAAGCATAATTTTAAATGCAATTCTTCCTAGAAATACCGGCTAAAAAACGCAAATGATAGTTTGAGCGGAAATTACAATTAGAAGATGGCTAGGAGCAGGACACGTGTCAAATAGGTGATTATAAAGATGTCATGTGGCAAAATTTGGTTTTATTTATTAGAATAGGTAGATTTGCAATTAGTATAATGCTTCTGGTTTTGTTAAAAAAAAGGTCTTTGAAGGCTTTAATGTTGGTGAAAACAAAAACTATAACATGCTAATTAATTTGACTCAATTACTTAATGGGAATACATTTAAACAAAAAATATCACTCCACGGACACCTATACAATGCTCCATTGTACCCTCAGGGCCTCACCACATTCATCCTTTACCATAATTCTCCCTTCACAATAATTGTCAAAGTTTTCAAAACCCATTTCGGCATGGCATCCAAGACTAATGTGTCGGTTGTTCTGGTCATAGCGTTTAATCTTTTATTCTTTGTCATGGTTAGTGGTTGTGAGACATCCAACATAACACCCAACTTCAATCCAAAACAAAAACCCAACCCCAATCCCTACTCCAACCCCAACCCAAACCCCAACCCCAATCCCTACTCCAACCCCAACCCCAACCCCAACCCCAACCCTAACACTAACCAAAACCCCAAACCTAACCCAAACACAATACCAAGCACAAACCGAAATACAGAAACCTGCCCTAGAGATGCCTTGAAACTGGGGGTTTGTGCTAATCTACTAGGGGGATTGGTCCAAGCTGAGTTAGGTTAACCATCGGTTAAGCCATGTTGCTCTCTCATCCAAGGACTTGCCGACCTTGAGGCCGCCGTTTGTCTATGCACTGCAATTAAAGCCAACGTCCTAGGGATCAATCTTAATATGCTTGTATCTCTAAGCTTGCTCGTTAATGTATGTGGGGGTAAAGTCCCAAGTGGTTTTGTGTGTTCCTAGTTTGATTTAACGTTTACAATATAAATCAATGTGTTGCTAAATTTAGTGTACGATCTGGGAAGTCAAAACTTCACTGGGCAATTACTCAGTTCTTTCTTTTGCAATAAAATGTTTTTCTTATATCATGTATATTAATATGCTATTTTAATGCAAGATTAATATTTATTTAGTAAGTGGAAGATAAATGTCCATGATACAATTATTTGCATTAATCTATCCAACCAAGTTCAAATGAAACTAAATTTAATGTAACGCCAGCTAGAAATCTATGAAAAAGAAACCACTAGCATCTCTAAACAAATTGTCAATCATAAACATCAATATGATTAAAAAGGTCATTACAAGCACCAAATCAAACAATGAATTTGGTTCGAATTTAGGTGGATAATTCTTTTCCACCAAATTAAAAATGGACATGAGATTGAAATAAATAGGAATAAAAACATGAATTCATCCCGGTTTTATTGTTCAATTGGTTATTGACCTTGTTTTACAAAAGAACTTGACAAATAGGGTACAAAACAAAAAAACATTCTAGTCACATTTCAGACAAAGATTTGAATGTAAATACAACCATCTCCTGTCAAAATTTCGAGTAGGCAACTGATCCTAAGCTATCATCCCAACAAGAATATTATGTTTGATTAGGTTAAACTTGTTCTGACATGTTTGATTATCCATTGTATCCAAAGTATTAAAACATAATTAGTATATATGGTTTTGAAAGTGTGTATGAGAAAAATAATGGAATAAGGGTTAGTTAACATTGTTAGCTAACCCATATGTTGTTAGCCCACATGTTTATGAGCCATTTAGCATTTAGCCCATTAGGATTTGGTCTTAGCTAGTATTTATTCTCCCTTTTTTTGCTTGTAGCTATTATGCTTTTCATCAAGAAGCTTGTAATTTCTATCTTTTAGTAACCATATGGCAATATTATCATGGTATTAGAGTGAATGTTTTATACATTGTTAGAAGGTTTTTCTATGGTTACTGTAGCCATTTCAATTGATACGCCTTCGCTGCTGATGTTCGTTTGCTTGTTGGTGTTCATTTGTTGTTGTTGTTTTATTTCTTGTTGTTCGATTGGTTGCTTCCACTCGTTTGTTGCTATTCTCATTCTATGTTTGCTTATCTATTATTCTGGTTATTTATCTATGCCAACATGATTGGAAATGATGGTTCCCTTCAGTCAATCAGTACTCGATTAGATGGAAAGAATTATATGTATTAGAGTTATGTTATGAAGCACTTCCTTCGTGGGAAGAATATGTGGGGCTATGTCGGTGGGACTAAAGCCAAACCTTTAGTGCCTCAAGCTGAGAATATCGATTTGTTGGTTGATGCTTAGGAGATTGATAACTCCAAGGTCATTACTTGGATTAACAATTTTGTTATACAGTCTATTGGTATGCAATTGGCTAAATATGACATAGCAAAGGAAGTTTAGAATTATTTGGAGAGATTGTATACTAGGTCCAACTTTGCTAAATACTATCAATTAGAATATGTTATTCGTGCCCCTCAACAAAATGATATGAGTATTCAAGATTCCTATGTTGCTATGTCTGATTTATGGGATCAATTGGCTCTTACTGAATCTAAAGAGTTAAAAGATTTTGAGCTTTATATTGCTAGAAGGGAAGAACAACATTTGGTCGAGTTTTTGATGGTGTTGTATTATGATTTTGAAGGCCTATGTGGAACGATTCTTCATCGCTCCCCCCTTTCCATTAGTGGATTTTTTTGTTCATGAGTTGATTTTTGAAGAGACTCGTATCAAGTCTCACGCGGATAATAGATTCAAATCAACTTCCATTCCTACTTCCACTCCTGAGGTGCTTGTTGTTTCCACTAATCGGTCTCGATAAACTCTTAGGGTTGCTTATGATGAGTGTGCATTCTACAAAAATAAAAATCATTGGAAAGCTCAATGTCCATTGTTAGTTAACAAGGGTAAATCTGGTCAATCTCAGTTGGGACAACAGAATAGGTCTAGTTAGCAGAAGTTTCAGTCACGTTCCTCTAGTACTCCTTTATGGACACCTCGTCCTCCATAGTTTGTTGTTGCTGCTACACCACCAGTTGACACATAATATATTGGAAACATGCCACCATCCACATTGGATCCCAAGGTTTTTAAGAGTTTCAGACAGTATTTGGCCTCTAATGGTTGTAAACTGGCAAAATTCTCTTCTTTAACTTTCAGTAATAGTGTTTCTTGTTCTACTGCTCCTTTTGATATTATCCATCCTGATGTGTGGGGTCCTATACCAGTATCCACAAAGGGTGGGTCGACCTATTATGTATACTTTATAGATGGTTATACTCGATATACATGGGTTTGTCTTATGAAACACATATATGATTTCCTTAGCATTTACAACAATTTTAGAGCTCTTGTTAAAACTCAACATTCGACTGTGATCAAGTGCTTCATGTATGACTTAAGGGGTGAATATACTTCTACTGATTTTACTTACTCACTTGCTTCTGATGGTACCATACACCAGTCATCATGTACTTGATGGGTTTTGTATACTACAACATCCTATGGTGCACATACAACCCTAAATACCTTGGATCTATGTTTTCACTAATTATACATGCAAAGGAGTTTCCAAGGCATTAAACCTATAACTAGCATGCAATTTGACATAAACAATACAAGATACTAGTTAGAGTAACATACCTTTTTATGTGGCTTGAAGTCTTGATGTATTTGGTGGTGCTAGAAAGACTTTGGCCTTTAAGAACTTAGTGCCCCAAGTGTTGCACCTCAAATGGAATCTCAACTCACCTAGGACAAAGGTGACTCTTGAGAGAGAATTCCATGCACCAAAACACCTCCATATTTCTCTAAGAAAAGAAGCACTACTAAAAGTGGCGTTTTTAGGTCATGAAGAATGTATTTATATGTTGGATTTTCAAGGGTCGTGGGTATAACCTAAATCCATACCCATGGGTTTTAAGATCCATGGTTCATGTGGCCCAACTCTTTATGTATCCATACATAAACTTGGTCCAACATGGATCATAAGCCCAACACATATAAATATAACTAATTACCATAATTAGTTCCCATAGATTTAATTAGTCTCTTTTGATCACTAAATTAATTCCAAATTAATTCTTGATCAATACTAATTAAAACATATGATTTCATATTAATATATTATAACTTATAATATATTAACAAATCATATATAACCTTCTCTCAAGAGTCCATCCTAACAAATTGTCCTGGTGTTATGCAACCCAAATAGACCATGCTAGTCTCGGGTTGAGTACATACCAATAATAGTTATGGGCTTAGACATTTAATCCAACAGTCTCCCACTTGGATAAGTCTAAAACAATTATTGCAAATATGACTCCAATATCCCGACTAGCAATCGTAGCTCTTAAAAGTTGCTTTCGAACTCTGACCTAGTCAATGATGTATCCTTAAGATAAGGGATCATATATTCCTCCATTCTAGATACCATATGGACTGAGACATAGATTATAATCATACTCTCTGTCCATCTGTTGTTTCCCGATTTCTGATTTATGACGACCGACTAATTTAACAAATCAAATCAGTCCAGGCCCGGCCGAGCACTTACGTTTGTCATCACCAAATCATCGAGGGGCCCACAGATATCGCTTTTATCCCTCCAGGGTAAAAGGAATAGATAAACTTTGACCCAAATGTTCGCTTGTACTTACTCATCAAATTACACACAACGATATGTTTTATAACAACCAAGTTACTGGTTGCGTTTTCATATTTCAATGTGCAACCGACGCACAACTACAACTCACACGTCTTCGTTTGAAGAATATAAGATATTATCGTCTCATGATCACTCGTGATAAAATCCATGAAGTGATTCAAATGAGCGTGGGTTTAATCCAATACTCGAATCTCATTCCAAGAGCACTCATGAATGCTACAACAACTTTTGCTATGTCTAAACACTTAAGACATCTACAAGCCCAATTCATGACAGTCTTGATTCATACCTACTTTCAACGTATGATTGACTATGGAGAGTTTGAATAACCTAGTTATTCAGGAAGTCAAAACATGCAAAGTGAAACACAAGAATAATCGAATCTAATATGGTCTCGGAACTTATGAATATAAATAAAACACCTTTTAGTTATCACCATATTGATTACACATTATTCATTGTATAATGTTTCGATTTATCAACCTAATACTTGAATTAAAACAATAGTCATGCCATGCTCCAATCATGCACACTATGTTTGTCCAAAACAATAGTTATGCCATACTCCAAGTATGCACACTATGTTTGTCTACGATCCTTACTTTGTGAAATAGATCAATTAAACATGATTCCAATTATGCTCATTTCATAATCCCAAATCCTTATCGCAAATGTAAGAATACAATATTCTTTGCTATTTACTGAAATCTGTTAGATTCTAAACTTATATGCAATGATCCTCTTGTAACGACTATGCACAAAAGTCACAAAGACTTGGCAACAGACATTACAAAGTATTCTAATAGAGAGCAATTACATGGAAAAGAAGTCTTAAATTCAAAGTACATTCCTTTGAACATGCTTCTTGCATTAAGTTTTCTAATCTTACACAAATTTAATGAATAACTTGTTGGATAAGGTGTCTAAGTCCATAACTTTATTTGGTATATAATTGACCCGACCCGGCATGATCCAATTGGGTTGCACTTCACCCGAACTATTTGTATGGTTAATCCTTTGAGAATTGTATGTTTATGATTTGTTAATATATTATAAGTTATAATATATTAATATGAAATCATATTATTTAATTAGTATTGATCATAAATTAATTTAGAATTAATTTGGTGATCAAAAAGGTGACTTATTAAATATGAGCTCTTGTATTTTATGTAGTGTGGGCTAATACTCATTTGGAATGGGCTTGGCATGCATGGGAGTCCATGGATAGTCCATGGAGCTTTTAACCCATGGATCCTTGGAAAGGAAGAGTCATGGGTATTAGGGTTTACATGGATGTAACCCTAATCCTCCACACTATATAAAGGAGCTTATGATGCTTGAAATGGCACTAAGTGTGTGTGTAAGAAGGTGGCCGATTTCTACAAGCAAACATACACTCTCATAGTTTTTCCAAAGTTTGTGGTGATTTGTGACTTCCATTTGAGGCATCCACATTATTGGTGCTTGGCTCTCAAACTCCAAGGAATCAACTCACTATTGAAAGGTATGTAATTCTTCTAGCTTTTATGTTTAAAGTTCCCCATGCCATGCTAGATAGGTTATGAACCTTGGAAAACAAATTTGCATGTATTCATAGTAAAACATAGATCCAAGGTTTCTAGGGTTGCATGTACACCATAGGAGTGTTAGGATGCTCAAAACCCATCAGTGATATCAGAGCCTAGGATTGTTTTCTTGAATACTTGAGGCAAACTGTTGAAAAAATCGAAAAATTGAGTTGTCTGGACAGTGGACTAGCCGAGTCCATGGGGGGACTCGACGAGTCCAAGTACAAATTCATCCTACTCATCGAGTAGGTTCCTGCACTCGACGAGTAGGAGGCTCTGACTGCAGTTTTTTGACTTTTGCTGCTGGAAATGGACTAGAAACATTACCCTAAACTATTTTGGTGTTTTAAAACTTGTTTTAGATGGTGTAATGGTTGTGCTAATGCATTTACAATGGCTTATATCAAAATTCCATGTTTTATATGTGTTCATATGATTCTTGAAATTTTGATATGATATTCATGTTCTTATGAGTTATTGTTAGATCATAGGAATTACTTGTTGAATTCTTTAATGATTAATTCTTGATTAATTATGTGTTTTAATGGAATCCATAATCTGTCATCAAGTTATGGATTTCCAAAGGTCACTTTCTTTAATGTCTATTTAAAACACATAAGTTACATAAAAATGAAGAGTCTTCATTTTTATGAACCATTAACTCATAAGTTATGAAATGAAAAGTTTTGAATAGTTTCAAAACTTGCCCTCAAGTTTTGGAATTTGTAAAGTCACACACACATTAAAATACTTTAATTCCAACCCTTAGGATTTTAAAAGTTAAAATTCAAACCTTATACTATTATAAGATTAATGGTTAATATTTATATATGTATAAGATCAAGTCGTTTTACCGTTAGTAGGCCTCATTCACGAAGCCGGTCTATAAGGGGGGTATAAGGTTGTTGCCTATAAAATGGCAGCTTAATGGGTGTCCACTCTCACCCACCGCTTCCTTGATCGGTGGAGGGTCGTTAGCCGAACGGGTAGGATAATGAATTTAATTCTCATTAAAAGTATAATGATTATTATAAAGTAACTAAATGTTTTTATAAATTCCCAATCTTAGTTACTTTAGGAAAATGTGAAAATGGTGCTAATCCATGAAATTCACACTTTGTACCTTACCAAGTCGTTGGTGGAGTGTGTGTGGTTAACCGGCACACTAACTTGGACTAGTAAGGATAACAAAGGGTGACTTAATGTTTATCATGGATCGGTGGAGCGTGTGTGGTTAACCGGCACATTGATTAGGTGATAATGTTAAGGGTACCAAGTGAATTTGCATGGTTATTCACACCTTTTTTTGTGATCCTCGGCATCCCAATCACAAAACTTGAAGGGCACAATCGAGATTGAAACATGCTATTGAAAAGTTCAATGAATCTCAAAAGAATCTAGGAATTTCAAAACCAATTAAAACCTAATAATTTATTTCGTTTTCATGGTGGAAATTGGTGAATCGTCATTCACCTACGTTCAAATATGTTATAGCTTAGACTACGGCATCCCTCTTCTAAGTTATAATATATTGTGTTGGGTCCTAGCCTTAATATTACATTTGGGTGTTTTATTAAGGACTCTATATATCTAATCTAAACTTGTCTTTCTTCTTTTTCAGATGTCTTCCAACAATGCTTCGGGCTCTAACCCTACCGGCTCCTTCTCTCTCATGAACCTTTGTGGGAGAGTCATCTTCGATGGTTCCAACTTTATGGATTGGATCCGGAACATCAGGATGGTCACTCGTTATAAGGACAAGGAATATGTCCTCGACAAGGAGCTTAAGGAACTCGATGAGTCTACTGCTACTCCTGAGGAGATCGCTGAATACAGGACACATGAGAGAGATGCCACCAAAGTGGCATGTATCATGATGGCCACGATGACAGACGAGCTCCAAAAGTGTTATGAGGACTATTACCCTTTTGAGATGCACCAGGATTTGATGGAAAGGTACCATTAGAGTGCTCGTCAAGAGCGGTATGACATAATCTCCTCCATGATAACAACCCGAATGAAGGATGGTGAACCCATCACGGGCCACATGCAGAAAATGCAAAGGTATGTGGACCGTTTGCAGAAATTGAATGTGAACTTTCCAGAGGAGTTGGCAATTCACATCATTTTGCACTCCTTACCCTCGTGTTATGATCAATTCTGCATGACATACCACATGAACAAGGAGGAAGTTACACTCAGCAAGCTTCAAGGACTTCTAAAGACCGCCGAAAGTGGTCTTAAAGGGAAGTCGGTTGTTACTCCTACTCCTACAGCAACCCCTGTTTTGGCTATTGTAACATACACGTTTTGAGATTGTGTTTTATATAAATAATATTATGAAATATTATGTGATATTGAGTATTGAGTTCTAACAGATAGTTTTTACTAGAAATAAGGTAAAACTATGTTTAGAATCACTCATAAATTATTGGAAGTCTTATGAGATTCCAATTAAAAGCTAAATAGTGAAATTTAGCGAAAATATAAAACTTGAAATAAGTAAAATTTTATTGTTGAAAGTTGTAGATAATCTCGTTAGAAACATATAGGCGAAAACCGCATCGAAATCCGAGTTATAACGAAGAAGTTATGACCAATCGAAGATCCGCGATAAAACCGGCACGGTGCCGAATGACGTAAAAAGTGAGTTTTTGATAAACTACTTTTTAGCCTTAGTGATCTAAATGAAAGTCGTAGTATTCGTTAAACCGAGAAGTTCGATAAAAAGAACGCCAAAATCTGACTTCGTAAAGTTATGATTTTTACAAGTTTCAGCTTAGCAGTAGACAGCTAAAAACTCGAATTTTAGATCGAGTGATTTTTAGCCGACACAACCTAAACGAGAATCAAAGGTCTCGTCATTAGTAGTACAACGGTAAAAAGTCTGACGAAAACGGACGTCGGATGAAGAAGTTATGAATTTTTAACGGATTTTCCAGTCCCGGTCTGTTAAAAATAATAATATAAAAATAAAGTCAAAATTCTCCGACGAAGTCTAAACGAAAGTTGTAGAGCATAATTTTCTCTACGCGTGCATATAAAGAACTTCAAAAACGGAGCTCGTATGAGAAAGTTATGGATTTTACAAGATTTGGCACAATTTTCGAGAAAAATCGCATGAATAGTGCTGCCACGTCATCCCTCGCATGCAGCCTCCACGTGTCACCTCCTGATAGGACCGAGGTTCGCTGTGTCGCCTTCTGATTGGACCAAGTTTGCGGTCCACTAAGCCCCGGACACCTTCCCAGGAGACACCCCGCGGACACTCCTCGGACCCTCGTGTCCCCCTCTCATTGGACCGACGCAGCCGACCCGATCCGAAGCCAGAAGCCGCATCATCCAACCAATGCGAAGAAAGCACCTGTCCATCCGAGCCTCGCCCTGCTGCCACCTGGTCCGAACCTCACAGCCGCGTGCCCTCACCCCCTCGCTTCGGATCCAAGGCTCGCACCTATATAAGGGGTGCGAGACCTCCCGGTTAAGAGTTTGAATTTTGGTCTTTTTCACCCCTTTTCAACATTTTCTTGCATTCTGACTTCCCCCGAAGCCCCGATACTTATTCCAAAGCCCGAAATGCGCCCCGAGATTCCCGAGAAGTCCGAAAAATTTATCTTTTCGGTTTCGAAGCTCTACCTTCGCAGAGCCCGGTTTTCAAGAAAACTCCCGGTTTTCAACGAAGAAAGTCATATTTAGAGCCGAAGTGCTGCCCGAATTACTATTTTGACCCCCGGTTATTTCTCGGTGAGTTTAATATATAGGAACAATTGTATGTTATGTGTTATATGTGCTATGTGCTTTTCCATGTTATCATCTCGAGTTGTTGTATTTGCTATTTTATAGCAAGGCTGTACCTCTGACTTGAAGTGTATGACATAAGGATCACTTGGGTATTGGTATGAACCGTTGACCATAAAGTGTATGACATAGGCATCACTTTGGCTTCGGTAGTATGCTAAGATAAGGCTGAAAGCCTAAATATTCTAGCAAAATGATATTCTTGAGTATTTACTGTGCAATTTGTGCTGAAACTTTATTGATTTTATATCAAGTATGGAATTTGTTATGTCTCATTGATTAATATGGAAAGCTTTTCGCATTATGCCTTTGTTGTTCCTTGTTCCTCTTTGCTTTTGGCATATTACAGTATATATATGACATAATTTTATATTGTATCTATTATTGAACTCACTAAGCGCCACCGCTTACCCCTCTCAATGTTTAACTAATTTGCAGGAGATAAGCATCCAGTATAGTTATATATTGGTAGCAGATTTTTGAATAGTTTGAAACTACTGTATTGATAGAAGATTTTCGAATAGTTTGAAACTATTGTATTTTGCACTCCCATATGTATAAATCTATAGAATCCTGGGAAGTTATGTAATATATAACACTATGAGATAGTGGGTTTGTATCCAGTAGTTTGTAACCGTTTTATCAATATAAAATATTGTTTTATGAATATGCATGTAGCATGTTTCGGAATAACAATTGTCAAATATGAAAGTTTGGGTCTTTCAAAAATATGAAAGTATAGAAAGGGGTTCTTTCAATCATGGTATCAGAGCAGTGGTTTAAGTGAACTAAATTCCACGGATTGGTATTTAGACTTAAACTATTGGAAGCTCAATATATGAACTTAATCATCGTAAGTATAGGGATACAAACCATAGGAAATATATATATAAAAGTATTAGGTAATAGTAAACCCTAATATTCTAAAATACAATATTACTCCCTATTGCAGAGCAATGGCTGAACAGGTTAGTAGCCATACCCCCGAGGTTGGTGAAGGTCCTCAACCTGAGGAAGTGAATACTCCAGTATCTCCTCGTGAGGAGCGACTCTTGGGTAAACTTACCGGTGTTATTCGACAGACTCTCGAAGAACACAAAAAGAGTGGTGATAAAGGAAAAGAGAAAGCCACTGGAGAATCTTCGAGAGGAGAGGTGAAGCGTCCCTCGTTTAAATATTTCCAGAGTAGCGGTGCTACAGAGTTTTCTGGTGTTCTTAATCCAATTTTTGTTCTTACTTGGATCCAGAACACAGAAAAAGTGTTTCGTATTTCTCATGTAGATGCTGAAGACAAGGCTAACTATACTTCCACAATGCTCATCGGAGAAGCCTTGGTCTGGTGGGAAGCAACCTATGAAGCTCTCAGCAAGTTTGACCAGGAGAATTTATCCTGGGAAATGTTCAAAACTCGTGTGCTAGAGAAGTACTGTCCTCTAGACATGAGGAGGAGGTTGGAGAAAGAATTCCTCGAGCTTAAACAGGGAGGAATGACTGTGAATGAGTATGAAACTCAGTTTAATCAAAGAGCAAGGTTTGCTACAAAGTATATCCCAACTGAAGACGAGAAAATTCAGTTGTTCATGGAGGGACTACTGCACGAAATCCACGATTTCGTTGCCAATCGGGAGGTTCTATCATTCGATAAATCCGTTGAGTATGCTCGAAGGCGTGAGCATGACTTAGAACTACGTGGTGCCACTCTTACTGTTCCGAAACATCCACGTACTGAAAGGACTGCTCCTGCTTCCCCTATTCCACCAACTCAATCCGTTCGATCTGAACCTAGCAAGCAAGTACAATCTCAGAGTGCTTTTTGTGGCCGCGGCAGGTCACAATCTTTTTCTCTTCAGTCGCCAGCTTGTCGAAATTGTGGAAAGAATCATCCGGGCGAATGCAGACTAGAGGAAAGAACCGTGCTCTATTTTGGATGTGGAGAAGTAGGACACAAGAGGACCGTGTGTCCAATGAAAGGTGTTACATGCTTTGCATGTGGTGTTACTGGCCACAGGAAGCGTTTTTGCCCCACTCTTACTAGTCAGATGACGGGAAGTCAAGCTTCCGTTCAACAACTGGCGAAAAGTCAAGCTTTCGTTAAACAACCGGCGAAAAGTCAAGCTCCTGTTCAACAATCAAGGGGTACTCCAACTAAAAAGGAGGAGGTTCCAAAAGCTAAGGGTCGTGCATTCCAGATCAACACAGAAGAGGCACGCGGGGACCCGAATGTTGTGACGGGTACATTTCTTGTTAACTCTAGACCTGCTCACATCTTATTTGATTCTGGTGCCTCAGATTCTTTTGTGTCTTATGAATTTGCGCATTCTTTTCAAATTGCTTGCTATGCACTCGCGCAACCCTTTCACGTAGAGACTGCTGGAAATATATCATTACTTGCCGATAAAGTCTATAGGAATTGTGTTATAGAAATTGAAGGCTACAATTTTCTTGCTAATCTAATTCCTATCTCCTTGCCCAACTTTGACATTATTCTCGGCATGGATTGGTTGTCAAAGAACCACGCAGACCTCTTGTGTTATGAAAAGATAGTACGTATTCCCATTGAAGGGGAGAATCCTATCTATGTCTATGGTGAACAAGGAACCTTAAAAATAATATCTTTCCTCAAAGCCCGTAAATTCATATCGAAAGGGTGTTCTATCTATCTGGCCTACACGGTCGATGTCTCGAAAGAAGATAAGAAAACGGTGAATGATGTTCCCATTGCTAAGGAATGTCCAGATGTTTTTCCCGAAGAATTGCCTGGACTTCCTCCGGACAGGCAAGTAGAATTCCGAATTGACCTTATGCCTGGTGCTGCTCCGATTGCTAAGACTCCTTATCGTCTTGCGCCAGCTGAGATGAAAGAAATGATGATCCAACTGCAGGAATTACTTGACAAAGGCTTTATCCGACCAAGTACCTCTCCCTGGGGTGCTCCGGTATTGTTTGTCAAGAAGAAGGACGGATCGATGCGAATGTGCATTGATTATCGTGAGCTGAATAAGGTGACTATCAAGAACAAGTATCCACTACCTCGCATCGACGATTTGTTCGATCAAATTCAGGGTGTTAGCTATTTCTCAAAGATTGAGCTAAGATCTGGCTATCATCAGTTGAAAGTTCACGAGCAGGATGTACCGAAGACTGCTTTTCGTACTCGATATGGGCATTACGAATTCCTTGTTATGCCGTTTGGTTTAACGAATGCTCCTGCTGTATTCATGGATATGATGAATCGGGTATGTCGCCCAATGCTCGATAAATCTGTCATCGTATTCATTGACGATATTCTAATCTATTCCAAGTCTGAAGCTGATCATGTCATTCATATTCGTACGGTATTAGAACTTCTTCGAAAGGAGAAACTATATGCTAAATTCTCGAAATGCGAATTTTGGCTTCGCCAAGTTCAATTTCTCGGCCATGTTATTTCTGGTGACGGTGTATCCGTAGATCCTACTAAAATTGAAGCTATTCAAAATTGGGAAGTGCCCCGTAATGCTTCCGAAATTCGTAGTTTCTTGGGTCTCGCGGGATATTACCGGAGATTTATTAAAGACTTTTCTCGTATAGCCGTACCTCTCACGAGTCTTACACGAAAGGAAGTGAAGTTCGAATGGGGTGAAGCCCAAGAAAAAGCTTTCTCGACTCTAAAAGTTCTTTTGACCCATGCTCCGATCTTATCACTTCCAGAAGGTGATGATGATTTCTCTGTATATAGCGATGCTTCAAGATTAGGACTCGGTTGTGTGTTGATGCAACGTGGTAAAGTGATAGCCTATGCCTCAAGACAACTGAAAGATTATGAAAAGAATTATCCCACTCATGATCTCGAACTCACTGCAGTGGTATTTGCCCTAAAACTTTGGAGACATTACCTCTTTGGTACAAAATGTCAATGGTATACCGACCACAAGAGTCTCAAGTATATATTCAGTCAGCAAACTCTGAATATGACACAACAACGAGCCATGGAGCTGATCAAAGACTATGACTGTGAAATCCTATATCATCCTGGAAAGGCTAATGTAGTTGCCGATGCACTTAGCAGAAAGGTTTATCGTAATAGTATGTGTTATGCTATTACTCACACCACAGCAAAGTTCACTATTTTAGATGAACTAGAGAAATAGCAAGTAGAAGCCCTAAAGCCAGAAAATGTGAAGAAAGAAGGAATGGTACATTACACCGATGTTTTACTTAATGATCCAAGAGGACTGAAGGTATTCAAGAATCGGCTATGGATTCCGAAGATTGATGGATTACGAAAGAAGATTTTAGATGAAGCCCATAAGTCTAAACTGTCAATACATCCTGGTACAAGTAAAATGTACTATGATGTAAGAGCTGATTATTGGTGGCCTGGATTAAAGGGAGAAATTGGAAGATATGTACAGGAATGCTTAGTATGTTTACAAGTCAAAACAGAGCACCAAAAGCCTTACGGAACCCCACAAAGCCTTAGTGTACCTGTATGGAAATGGGAAGAACTGTCCATGGATTTTATTACCAAATTGCCAAAGACTGCTAGACAGCATGATAACATTTGGGTAATCGTCGACCGCCTGACTAAAAGCGCTCATTTTCTTGCCATGCGTGAAACGGCTCCAATGGAGAAATACGCACAAGTATACTTGGATGAAATTGTTGCAAGACATGATGTGCCACTAAAGATCGTTTCCGATCGTGATACTCGCTTCACTTATCACTTTTGGGTGAGTATGCAACGTGAATTGGGATCTCGAGTTGCTCTCAGCACAGCCTATCATCCCCAGACAGATGGACAGACGGAGAGAACAATCCAAACAGTAGAAGATATGCTTCGTACATATGTCTTGGAGTTCGGTGGTAACTGGGATAAATACTTACCTCTTGTCGAATTCTCGTATAATAACAGTTACCACGCTTCAATCAAAATGCCACCATATGAGGCATTATATGGTCGCAAGTGTCGTACTCCATTATGTTGGCGTGACATAGGACAGAAGATCCTTGGAGGCCCTGAAATGATTCAAGACACCACCGACAAGATTCAAATTGTACGAGAAAGAATGAAAGCCGCCCAGGATCGACAAAAGTCCTATACGGAAAAGAGGAGGCGAACAATAGAATTCCAGGAGGGGGATTTTGTAATGTTGAAGGTATCCCCATGGAAAGGTCTTATGCGATTTGGAAAGAAAGGAAAACTAAGTCCTAGATTTGTTGGTCCTTTCAAAATCCTCCAGAGGATTGGTAAACAAGAATACCGCTTGGAATTGCCTGAAGATTTGGCAGGTATTCATGATGTCTTCCATGTGAGTTATCTGCGCAAATGCTTGAGCATCTATGATGAGGCAGTTCCATTATCTGAGGTGAAACTGGATAATAAGTTAACTTATGTAGAAGAGCCTGAAGAGATCGTAAACGAAAGAACGACTAAGCTGCGTAATAAAGAAGTAGAGTTGGTGCTTGTCAAGTGGAAACACCATCGAGGCCCGAACTATACTTGGGAAAATAAGAATGAGATAAGCGCGAAATACCCCCATTTATTTTAATCTATGTAATTTCGGGGACGAAATTCTCAAAAGGAGGAGGTATTTGTAACATACACGTTTTGAGATCGTGTTTTATATAAATAATATTATGAAATATTCTGTGATATTGAGTATTGAGTTCTAACAGATAGTTTTTACTAGAAATAAGGTAAAACTATGTTTAGAATCACTCATAAATTATTGGAAGTCTTATGAGATTCCAATTAAAAGCTAAATAGTGAAATTTAGCAAAAATATAAAACTTGAAATAAGTAAAATTTAATTGTTGAAAGATGTAGATAATCTCGTTAGAAACATATAGGCGAAGTCCGCGGTCCACTAAGCCCCGGACACCTTCGCATGAGACACCCCGCGGACACTCCTCAGACCCTCGTGTCCCCCTCCCATTGGACCGACGCAGCCGACCCGATCCGAAGCCAGAAGCCGCATCATCCAACCAATGCGAAGAAAGCACCTGTCCGTCAGAGCCTCGCCCTACTGCCACCTGGTCCGAACCTCGCAGTCGCGTGCCCTCACCCCCTCGCTTCGGATCCGAGGCTCGCACCTATATAAGGGGTGCAAGACCTCCCGGTTAAGAGTTTGAATTTTGGTCTTTTTCACCCCTTTTCAACATTTTCTTGCATTCCAACTTCCCCCGAAGCCCCGGTACTTATTCCAAAGCCCGAAACGCGCCCCGAGATTCCCGAGAAGTCCGAAAAATTTATCTTTTCGGTTTCGAAGCTCTACCTTCGCAGAGCCCGGTTTTCAACGAAGAAAGTCATATTTAGAGCCGAAGTGCTGCCCGAATTACTATTTTGACCCCCGGTTATTTCTCGGTGAGTTTAATATATAGGAACAATTGTATGTTATGTGTTATATGTGTTATGTGCTTTTCCATGTTATCATCTCGAGTTGTTGTATTTGCTATTTTATAGCAAGGCTGTACCTCTGACTTGAAGTGTATGACATAAGGATCACTTGGGTATTGGTATGAACCGTTGACCATGAAGTGTATGACATAGGCATCACTTTGGCTTCGGTAGTATGCTAAGATAAGGCTGAAAGCCTAAATATTCTAGCAAAATGATATTCTTGAGTATTTACTGTGCAATTTGTGCTGAAACTTTATTGATTTTATATCAAGTATGGAATTTGTTATGTCTCATTGATTAATATGGAAAGCTTTTTGCATTATGCCTTTGTTGTTCCTTGTTCCTCTTTGCTTTTGGCATATTACAGTATATATATGACATAATGTTATATTGTATCTATTATTGAACTCACTAAGCGCCACCGCTTACCCCTCTCAATGTTTAACTAATTTGCAGGAGATAAGCATCCAATATAGTTATATATTGGTAGCAGATTTTTGAATAGTTTGAAACTACTGTATTGATAGAAGATTTTCGAATAGTTTGAAACTATTGTATTTTGCACTCCCATATGTATAAATCTATGGAATCCTGGGAAGTTATGTAATATATAACACTATGAGATAGTGGGTTTGTATCCAGTAGTTTGTAACCGTTTTATCAATATAAAATATTGTTTTATGAATATGCATGTAGCATGTTTCGGAATAACAATTGTCAAATATGAAAGTTTGGGTCTTTCAGAAATATGAAAGTATAGAAAGGGGTTCTTTCAGCTATCGGGCAAGGCAAAGGGAAAAAGAGGAAGAAACCTTCGAAGGGTACCAAGGGAAAGTCTCTTGATGGCTTCTCATCAAGTGGAACCAAAGGTGGTTCTGCTACTCCTTTTGCCATCCCTAAGGATGCTGATTGCTTCTATTTCCAGAATAAAGGGCATTGGAAGTGAAACTGCCCAAAGTACTTGCAGGATGTCAAGGATGGGAAAGTGAAACCATCCCATGCAGGTATTTACACTATATTGTCTAATAACTCGCCATATTCTAACTCTTGGGTCCTTGATACAGGTTGTGGTATTCACATATGTTCTGATATGCAGGGCCTAAGAAGAAGTGAGGATGTGGAGCACGAGAAGATAAACTTAATAATGGGGAATAGGAAGGCTTCACCTGTTACCAAGATTGGAGTTTATACTTTGTTGCTAAGTAGTGGGTTAAAGTTAGATTTGAATAAATGTGTTTACTCGTCTGAAATGGCGAGGAATATTATTTCTTTTCATGGTTTGTACAAACAAGGGTTTACCTTTTCGTTTGATAATGAATGTGGTGGTATTAATGCTTTATTTAATAATGTTCTTTATTTTAAAGCATTACCTTGTGATGGTGTGTATGAAACTGTGTCGGTTATAGATAACCTAGGAAATAATGTGTTGTGTATTGATTCCTCTACTAGCTTGGATAAAGCATCATTGTGGGAGTCATTTGACCTAAAGTAGATATGGTTATGTCTTCGTCTTCGACATGTAAACAAGAAACGCATAGGCCAACTCCAAAAGGATGGAGTCTTGGAGTCATTTGACCTAAAGTCAGATGATAGTTGTGAATCTTGTTTGCTTGGGAAAATGACAAAATCACCCTTCACTGGTACTTGTGCAAGGGGTAAGGTTTTGTTGGACCTTATACATACTGATGTATGTGGACCCTTCAAAACCGCCACAAGGGATGCTTATCGCTATTATGTGACTTTTACTGATGATTATAGTAGATATGGTTATGTCTACTTAATCAAGCATAAGTCAGAGACTTTTGAAAGGTTTAAAGAGCTTAAACAGGAAGTAGAAAATCAATTGGGCAGGAACATTAAGATGCTTCGGTCTGATCGAGGTGGTGAGTATCTTAGCACATAGTTCCTTGACTATCTTAAGGAGTGTGGGATTGTCTCACAATTGACACCTCCCATGACACCACAGTTGAATAGTGTGGCTGAGAGGCGTAATCGGACCTTGTTGGACATGGTTCGTTCCATGATGAGTCGAGCTTCACTACCAATCTCTTTTTGGAGGTATGCCTTAAAGACTGCCACCCATATCCTTAATCTAGTCCCTACAAAGAAGGTTGCCAAAACACCTCATGAGATGTGGACTGGGAAAGTTCCCAACTTGGACCATATCAATATTTGGGGTTGCGAGGCTTTTGTGAGGCACGAGACTCACGATAAGCTCGAACCTCAAAGTGAGACGTGTATTTCCATCGGCTACCCACAGAAATCCTTTGGTTACCTCTTCTACAGACCCAGTGAGAATATGGTCTTTGTGGCAAGGAGAGGGGTCTTTCGTGAGAGAGAGTTCATGAGCCAAGGAAACAGTGGGAGGCAACTTGACCTTGAATAAATTCTAGAGTCAAGTGGTGAAGGAACCTCAAACCCTAGCAATCAACCTGAGGAGGAAACTCCTGTTGATCCGACTGACGAGTTTGTACCTCTGAGGCGTTCCACGAGAGTTAGGAATGCACCTGAGCATTACTATGGTTTCCATATTACTGCGGAAGGTGATACACTTATCAGTGATAGCACACTGGTAAATCTGGATGAACCTAACAGCTACACGAAAGCCATGGCAGACCCTGAGGCTACTAAATGGAAAGAGGCTATGGACAGCGAGATACAGTCCATGTATGACAATCAAGTTTGGAACTTGGTTGACAATGTACCAGGTCGTAAGACAGTCGGGTGCAAATGGATCTTCAAGAAGAAGACTGACATGGATGGTAATGTACACACTTATAAGGCGCGACTGGTTGCAAAGGGTTTCTCTCAAACTCCGGGAGTTGATTATGATGAGACATTTTCATCAGTAGCGAAGATTAAGTCTATTAGGGTTATGTTAGCCATTGTTGCATTTCATGACTATGAAATATGGAAAATGGATGTCAAAACCGCTTTCCTTAATGGAAAGTTGGCTGAGGATGTTTATGTGAGTCAGCCAGAGGGTTTTGTCAGCGCAGAGTACCCTAATAGAGTGTGTAAGCTTGAGAAATCCATCTATGGATTGAAACAAGCACCTCGCAGATGGAATCTTTGTTTCGATGAGAAATTCAAAGAGTTTGGCTTTTGAGAAGCGAAGATGAGTCATGCGTATATGTCAGAGCTAGTGGGAGTATAGTTAGCTTCTTAGTGTTGTATGTGGATGACATACTGCTCATAGGAAATGACATCCAAATCTTGCAGGAGGTGAAGTCCTGGCTTAGGAAGTGTTTTGCTATGAAGGATCTTGGAGAGGCTGCCTATATCCTAAGGATAAGGATATTAAGAGACATGAGTAAAAGACTAATTGGGCTTAGTCAGAGTACCTACTTAGATAAGGTGTTGAAAAGGTTCAACATGCAGAATTCCAAGAAAGTAGAATTATCGATCCAAAACAATGCCAAACTGAGCAAGGCTCAGAGCCCGAGTACAGATGCTGAGATAGCTGAGATGAGTCAATTACCATATGTTTCCACTGTTGGCTCGATCATGTATGCTATGACTTGTACCCGCCCTGATGTGGCCTTCGCTTTGAGCATGGTCAGCAGATATCAGGGGAACCCTGGCAAAGCTCACTAGACTGCGGTAAAGAATATTCTCAAGTACCTGCGGAGGACTAAGGATTGGATCCTTACCATTGGTGGGAGTGATGACTTGAGAGTAGTAGGGTATAGTGATTCTAGCTTTCAGACTGATAGGGATAACTTCCGCTCTCAGTCGGGCTGGGTCTTTAATCTAAATGGAGGGGCAATCACTTGGAAAAGTTCCAAGCAGGAGACGGTAGCTGATTCGACCTGTGAATCAGAGTACATAGCAGTGAGTGAAGCGGCAAAGGAGGCTATATGGCTGAAGAACTTCATCGGAGACCTTGGAGTTGTACCACCTATTAAGGAGCCTATGGAGATTTTCTGTGACAGCAATAGTGCGGTTGCATTAGCTAAGGAACTGAGAGATCATGGCAGATCCAGACACATTGACAGAAAAATATCACTTCATAAGACATAAGATAGAAGGACTCCTCGTGGCAAAGAGGGTATCATCATAAGAGAATCCTGCAGATCCCCTCACGAAGGGACTGACGAGGGTTAGACATTTATAGCATGCGAGGCGCATCGGGTTGAAGGATGATATTAGTTTTACAGATTAGATAGTTATTTTTGAAACTTGTAAAATGTAATCGACATTTGATGATGAATAAAAGGTGTGTTTATTTATGAGTAAGGTGTTACTGTCTTTTGTCAATTATTTACTATTGTTTCAGCTTTGCATGTTTTGACTTCCAGAATAAATTACTTTATTCAAACTTCCACAGTCGGTCATACGTCAGAAGTAGGTACAAATTAAGACTGTCATGAATTGGGCGTGTAGATGACTAAAGGTGTTTAGCCATAGAAATGGTTGCTACAACATTCATGAGTGCTCATAAGTTCTGAGTATTGGAATAAACCCACGCTCACTAGCATCACTTCATGGAATTTATCTCGAGTGATCGTGAGACGGTAATATCATATAAGTATTTAAACCTAGAGATATGAGTTGTTTCCTATGATTTGGTTGTGCATTGATTGCACGAAAACGCATCAGTAACTTGATGTTATAAAACGTGCCTTTGTGTATAATTCAACAAGTAGTAGAACAAGTATACGAGTCAAAGTTTATCTGTTCCTTCTAGTCCTTGGAGGATTAGAAGCGATATCTGGGCCCCTCGATGATTTTGTTTTGACCTATGTACCGGGCCCGGTCAGAACCTAATTGATGTGTTCAATTTAGTTCTATGTCAAACAAATCGGAAATCGGGAAACAAACTGCTGGACAATAAGTACGACATTGTTCCATGTATTTGTCCGGCTGATATCTTAAGAACAGAGGATTATATGATCACTTATCTAAAATTGTGCTTCATAGTTCAACAGAGTTTTAAGAGCTACGATTGCCGGTTGGTTCCTGAAGTAATATAGGCAAATATAGTTATTAGACTTATCCAAGTGGGAGACTGTTGGATAAGGTGTCTAAGTCCATAACTTTATTTGGTATATACTTGACCCGACCCGGCATGGTCCATTTGGGTTGCACTTCACCCGAACTATTTGTATGGTTAATCCTTTGAGAATTGTATGTTTATGATTTGTTAATATATTATAAATTATAATATATTGATATGAAATCATATTATTTAATTAGTATTGATCATAAATTAATTTAGAATTAATTTGGTGATCAAAAAGGTGACTTATTAAATATGGGCTCTTGTATTTTATGTAGTGTGGGCTAATACTCATTTGGAATGGGCTTGGCATGCATGGGAGTCCATGGATAGTCCATGGAGCTTTTAACCCATGGATCCTTGGAAAGGAAAAGTCATGCGTAGTAGGGTTTACATGGATGTAACCCTAATCCTCCACACTATATAAAGGAGCTTATGATGCTTGAAATGGCACTAAGTGTGTGTGTAAGAAGGTGGCCGATTTCTACAAGCAAACATACACTCTCATAGTTTTTCCAAAGTTTGTGGTGATTTGTGACTTCCATTTGAGGCATCCACATTATTGGTGCTTGACTCTCAAACTCCAAGGAATCAACTCACTATTGAAAGGTATGTAATTCTTCTAGTTTTTATGTTTAAAGTTCCCCATGTCATGCTAGATAGGTTATGAACCTTGGAAAACAAATTTGCATGTATTCATAGTAAAACATAGATCCAAGGTTTCTAGGGTTGCATGTACACCATAGGAGTGTTAGGATGCTCAAAACCCATCATAACTTTCACCTACGGAAACATTTCCACATCCCCATTTTGACTATCACTTATGAACAAGAGTTGCCTCCTTTCAGAATATGTCAATATGGTCCTTCAAAATTAACACTATACTTCCAATTGTCCATGAGCAACCAATCTTTGGTAAACCTTAGATTCTCCTCGACAATTGCTTAATCATTTTAGTCATACCCAGTTCTAATAGTTTTTCCCTCTTAATGCCCTAGGCATTTGGAAAATTTTAGAAAGGATAAATATTATAGCACATGTAATCGATCCTATACCCGAAGCATATGGGATACGATTCATGATGTCTCACATAAAGACATGATCCTAGACCAGTCTTTTGCTACAATATTTTGTATTTGCCATGTTTTCATAATACGACTATGAAGAGGGATGTCGTAATCATAATCGAATTTTGAGAACGCAATATATATAGAATTTCCTTATGTTGAACCATTCCAACGTAAAATTCATATATATATATATATATATATATATATATATATCCTTGACTAAAATTGATCAAAATCTCAATCTAAGCTTTTAGAATTGGAATGAAGTATAATTTCCTCTCCCTTAATTATACCAAAACAACTTTTCAAACCCTACAACTTTGCATATTGAAACTTTTGTTTTCTATAATTAACATTGCTAACTTGCAAAACTTAACATAATAATCATGCTCCCACTAACATGATAATTATATCCTTATTAGCATAACACTTATGCTCCCACTAGCTTTGACATGTATCCAAAATAATACACCTTTCCTCAGATAGCTTACATGTGTGTCTAAACAATTATGAGAATGCAAATATCACAATTGATATCTACTTAAAATCTACTTAGTGAAAGCGTTTCCTCACCATCATTTTCATGAATCGAAGAGAAACCTTATGACACTTAGATTTCTATGGTGTATGTGTTCCTATCCATGTGAATTTTTCAAAACCATAATCACAAGATAAGGTTAGTGACAAATCCAAACTATATGGACTGAACTTGTTTAATCTTAACTTCTTGCCACATGGTAGCACAAGGCCTACCATTGCTTCCAAGTAGTCATGCAAACAACTGAGAACTCATAGAATCCACATGCATAGTCAACTTTAACTGGAATGGGTACAAAAATAAGAATATGTCAACACGATAGGTTGCAAAACCTCAAGTCGTGTGCTAGTGATAAACAACAGGTTTTATTCTTGATTAGTTCTTGAAACTTTTCCAAGATCTTTATGACTCCCACTGTCCTCTTGACATATAAGATTCTCTTGTCAAGAACTATGCTATCAATTGCGCGTTATAGCGGTGCTATAGCGCCGCTATAGCGGTTTGAGGTAATCTACAACCGCTATTTTCAAGTTAGCGTTTTCAAATAGCGGTACCGCAATTTGCGCCGCAATTAACCGATAATTGCCGCTATTTTCCGGACCGAGATAGCGCCGCTATTGCCGCTTTTTCATTTTCTTTCATGTTTGATGATTTGAAACAAATTTGGGCCATTTGGTTACTTTGTAAATGAAAAAACAAGTTTTAGTAAGTCCGGTACCTGCGTTTTAAAAAGCTCAATAAATGACCTAATTAAAATCATTCAAAGACAAAGTACGTAATCACAAAAGAGAGGCGAACGTGACTTGATGAGGGCTTGAGGCTTGAGCTGTTATGACGAAGACGAACACACCTGTGACTGTGAGACTGCTTCTTCAGACCTAATTCCTTAATTAATCGACCACGAAAACTTGAATTCGGTCTTCACTCTCCAGTCTTTAGTCTTCACCCTTCACTTCCCTTCAATCGACCTCCACAACATTGACTCCATTCTCCCTTAATCGGCTTCCAACAGCCTAATAGGTAACAACCTAATGCTTTCTTTTCTAGACAATAGAGACATACACATTACGGTTTCAAGTTTCAACATAGTAAGCGAATTAGCCACATGTATATTTAGTAGATTTTACACATACAATTTTACACATTACGGTTTCAAATTTCAACATAGTAAGCGAATTAGCCACATGTATATTCAGTAGATTTTACACATACAATTTTCAAGTTTCAACACGATGACATTCTCTGATTTTATACAATTAATCTGTTATACATATAATTTTAAATATATGATATATTTCACTGATCAGTTTCTTACATCTATGTTACATACTTACATGGATATCAAGCTGTTATTCTACTTATCAGTTTCATCCAATTTTACATATATTCTACTGTCCATTTATGTGGGGAGTGATCTTAATGAAGAAGTGAATGCCTTGGATGATGTTGACTCGGATGCCGAACCCGTGCCATGCAATTAAACTCTATTTGACACTTTGACACTACGTAGTTTCTATATTACTATATTAGAATTTTGAATATTATGCTATGTTTTTATGACTTTTTAGGTTTTATGATATTAATTCTATGTAGACTTTTTAGGTTTTATTATATTAACTCTAAATATAATATAAAATTATTAAATTATATGTAATATTAAAAAAACCGCTATAGTACCGTGAAAACCGCGATTTCAAATAGCGGCCTGTGACCGCTATTGAAATTTTGACCGCGATAACTGCATAGGTCAAGAACCATTCCTTGACAAAACAAATATTCAAGAGTTAGTGTGGATTCTTATCAAGATAAACACTTCACTCAATTGGTCTTAGTTGGTCTTTGTTTTATCCAAAAACATCACAATTTACCAATTTCAAATGTACAAGAGTAGAAAACATTTTACTCTACATTTGATAAGTGTTTTAAACCTTCTTGAGATTATGTCACTCAAGTTACAATCTTGGAGTATTACTCTAAGACTCAATTTTGGAACGAAGTATGACTTATCTTTTTGATTTAACCAATTCAACAATTCACGATTCCTCTTATTAGTCAAACAAATGCACTAAGATGTCCTTAGAGAATCAATTGTGATATGGTTTCATAATCACTAAGATAATCACAAAACAAGATACTCAAGTACTCTCCCATCTTTTCAGATTGGAGAAACTTTTATCTTTCTGCCTAATTTGATTCTTCTTATTCGTTCTGCCTTATATTGAAACTTTTCCAATGTTTCAGAATTACACTTAAACTTGTAAGTATAACCATATTTACTAAACTTTAGTAAATCAAGACGAATAGCCTTATCGACCTTTGTGGTGGACTTGACCAGTGCACAACCAAGCGTGCCCAATCTCCTAGTCCTTCACTCGACTCACATATACATGTGAACAAAGAATTAGTCTTAAGTTCCAAAAGATAAAAATTCTCATTCATCATACAATACAAGTTGCATGATTCCAAGTTTCTATCCAACTGAAACTTGGGTGATGAGAATCTTTCCTTATTTGGTAAATTATGACACTACCACAAACGAAAGAATCAAATCCATTTTCCAATATTGCTATTAATGGAATCATATAAATAACAAATATTCACAAATGCCATTGTAAGGATATTTAAAATAAATAAAATTAAAACCTTTTCTTTTATTTTAAAACTTCCAGAAAAAACTTATCCTTACAATGCAAAAGCATATGAAAACAATGTTGTTATTTATTCCTAGGCAATCTATCCCAACTCTTAAGCAACAACTCAAAATTCTGATCACTGAACCATGCGATCGAAATCCATCTTCGCGATCAAAATCAGCATATTATTCCTTTAAGCTTCCTCTCTTTTCTTTGATTCTTAAAACATCAAAATGCGACCTAGTCACATCATTTAATAAGAATCTCAAAATAGGAACTTAATAGAGTTAGATAGTGAATTTTACCCGAAGTAGAGTCAAACTTTTGACTTTACCATCCTTATGATCTTTCAGGCAAATAGGGCAGCTTCACAACCAATTTCCCTTCCTTTGGCAATGGACTCTTTGGGAATGGTACACGGGACTATCTCGGACTTAGCCTTTCTCTTTACCATTTGGTCAACCGAGTTGACTATGGCCGATCCCTTTCCATTGGGAAGAGAAAGCTTTTCTAGATTTCCAATGTTACCATTGTCAATTTCCATGGAAGTTTGGGGAGTAGATCTTCCAATCAAATTTGCTTTACCAGTGCCCTAAATCATTTGTTGATTCAGCAGCAACAAGCAAATAGGTAAGACCATTAAGGGTCATGTCATGGTCTGTCATATAGTAGTCCTACAAGAACTCACTATGTGACTTAGGAAGTGATTGAAGAACCTAGTCAACAACCAACTTCCTCAAGACTTTGACACCCAACTCTCCCGGCTTGTCTATATATGACTTCATCTCCAAGATGTGAGCACACACAGACTTTTCTTGCCAATAGGGCTTGAGTGAACTTGAACTTGTGGGTTAGGGAGAATAATTGGAGGAAGTGGAGGAAGTGAAGTATGATTTCCATGATCCAATCGTGGGACATCATCTTCATTAGGAAAGCTTGTTCCAAGAGATTTGGGAAGATCATAGTTGTCTGAACCAGACATCTACAATGGGAGATATCAAGTTTAGTTGATTTAATTCCTTAATATAACACCCAATATGAGATATTAAGGCTAGGACCCAACACAATATTTTATAACTTGGAAGAGGGATGCCGTAATCCAAGCTATAAAATATTTGAAGGTAGGCGAATGACGATTCACCAATTTCCACCATGAAAACCTAATAGGGTTTTAATTGGATTGAAACTCCTAGATCTTTTGAGATTCATTGAACTTTTCAATGGCGTGTTTAAATCTCGATTGTGCCCTCTCAAGTGTGTGACTGGGATGCCGAGGATCACAAACAAGGTGTGAATAACCATGAAAATTAACTTGGTACCCTTAATCTTTATCACCTAATCAATGTGCCGGTTACCCACACGCGCTCCACCGATCTATAATAAACATTAAGTCACCCTTTTCCACTCTTACTAGTCCATGTTAGTGTGTCGATTACCCACACACGCTCCACCAACGACTTGGTAAGGTACAAAGTGTAATTTCATGGGTTAGCACCAAATTCACATTTTCCTAAGTAACTAAGATTGGGAATTTATAAGTGTTTAGTTACTTAGTATTTATCATTATACTTTTAATGAAGGGAGAATTAATGTCCTGTCAAAACCTTTCGGCTAACGACCCTCCACCAGTCAAGGAAGCGGTGGGTGAGAGTGGACACCCATTAAACTGCCATTTTATAAGTAGTAACCTTATACCCCCCCCCCCCCTTATAGACCGGCTTTGTGAATGAGGCTTACTAACGGTAAGAATGACTTACTCTTATACATATATATAAATATTAAACCTATAATATTATAATAGTATAAGGGTTGAATTTTAACTTTTAAAATTCTAAGGGTTTAACTTGGAATTAAAGTACTCATGGGGGGAAACTTTACAAATTCCAAAACTTGAGGGCAAGTTTTGAACAATTCAAAAACTTTTTGTTTCCATAACTTATGAGTTTAAAGTAGCTTTAATGGAAAAACTCTTCAAGTTCCATAACTTGAGGACAAGCTATGGAAGGCTTTAAAACATTTAAAAATGAGACACTTCATTTTCATAACTTATGGAAATCTTATGAGTTTTAAAAAATCATAAATGAGACTTTTCATATAACTTGAGGACAAGTTACAAAAACACATTTTATGAACAACTTTTAGATCAATTTGGATCGAAAACAAATCATCACATAATTTTTCTATTAATCTAAACTAACTCATAAGAACAAGATAATTCAAATCATCAATCTTCAAGAAATTAGCATGAACATATAAACTAATACAAATCTTGAAATTATGACAATTATCTTTGAAATTGGATTAGCATGAACATTACCACATCAAAAACAGGTTTATAAGTTCAAAAACAGCTTAGGGTAATGTTCCTAGTCCAATTCCAGCCAAAAAACTCGAAAATCTGCTGTCAGGGGCTCCAACTCGCTGAGTGCAAGAACAAACTCGACGAGTTGGATGAGTTTGTACATGGACTCATCGAGTCCCTCAATGGAATCGTCGAGTCCCCTGTCCAGACAGCAAACAAATTCAATTTTCAGCCTTTTCAGCAAGTATAACTTGAAAACAAGCCTTGTCTCTGATACCACTGTTGGGTTTTAGTATACTACAACATCCTATGGTGCACATACAACCCTAAATACCTTGGATCTATGTTTTCACTAATTATACATGCAAAGGAGTTTCCAAGGCATTAAACCTATAACTAGCATGCAATTTGACATAAACAATACAAGATACTAGTTAGAGTAACATACCTTTTTATGTGGCTTGAAGTCTTGACGTATTTGGTGTTGCTAGAAAGACTTTGGCCTTTAAGAACTTAGTGCCCCAAGTGTTGCACCTCAAATGGAATCACAACTCACCTAGGACAAAGGTGACTCTTGAGAGAGAATTCCATGCACCAAAACACCTCCATATTTCTCTAAGAAAAGAAACACTACTAAAAGTGGCGTTTTTAGGTCATGAAGAATGTATTTATATGTTGGATTTTCAAGGGTCGTGGGTATAACCCAAATCCATACCCATGGGTTTTATGATCCATGGTTCATGTGGCCCAACTCTTTATGTATCCATACATAAACTTGGTCCAACATGGATTATAAGCCCAACACATATAAATATAACTAATTACCATAATTAGTCCCCATAGATTTAATTAGTCTCTTTTGATCACTAAATTAATTCCAAATTAATTCTTGATCAATACTAATTAAAACATATGATTTCATATTAATATATTATAACTTATAATATATTAACAAATCATATATAACCTTCTCTCAAGAGTCCATCCTAACAAATTGTCCTGGTGTTATGCAACCCAAATGGACCATGCTACTCTCGGGTCGAGTACATACCAATAATAGTTATGGGCTTAGACATCTAATCCAACAGTACTGACACTCCTCAGTAAAGATGTGTGGCAGAACGAAAACACCGTCATATTGTTGAGACAGTCTATTCATTATTCTTGTATGCACAGGTCCCTAGTGCCTTTTAGGAAGAAGCAGTCTTAACTATTGTTTATGTGATTAATCGTATCCCTACTTCATTGAATTCAAGAATGTCTCCTTTTGAGAAGCTATATGGTCACCTACTCGACTACTCTGCGTTACAAGTTTTTGGATGTACTTGTTTTGTTCTTCGTCCTCATGTTGAGAGGAACATGTTAGGGCCAAAATATGCTATTTGTGTATTTTTTTGGTTATGGTGTTGGATAGAAAGGATATCGTTGTTATGATCTTGTGAGTCAGAAGTTATATGTTTCCCGACATGTCATTTTTTGGAACATATTCCTTTCCACTCGATTCGTGCTACAACCCATAATGTAACGAAGTCAGATCTTCATATTGATCCTTTCGATGAGGAGATAGAGGATTGAGATTCATCTATACCGCCTGATACTTCAGCTCATGACATGCCCACTTCTTTAGAGAGTTCCTCGACACCTCATACTCTTGAGTTTTCGCCTTTGACTGTTGAGATTGAAGATCCATCTCCACCACCACCCCTCAGGAGGTGTACTCGTCCTATCAAGTCCATCAAGCTTTTAGGTTTTGCTTATTATTCATACTCATGTTCATTTTCTTCCTTTATAGCCAACATCTACCATCTGTCTACACATGAATCGTATAAATAGGTTGTATTAGATCCTCTTTGGTAGAATGTTATGGTTGAGCAACTCACTGCTCTTCATCAGACTTATACATGAGATTTGGTTTCCCTTCCTCCTAGGAAATATATGGTTGGTTATCATTGGGTCTACAAGTTAAAAACAACATTTGATGGATCTGTTGAGCGGTACAAGGTCTGATTTGTAGCAAAAGGGTATTCCCAATAGTATGTTTTGACTATGAGGAGACCTTTTCCCCAGTAGTTAAGATGACGACAATATGTATTATAATTGTAGTTGTATCCGTTCGAAAGTGGAAGATCTTTCAAATAGATGTCAAGAATGTTTTTTTTTAAATGGTGACCTCCATGAGGAGGTTTATATGTCTCCTCCCCCAAGAATTCAACACCAGCCATGTGAGGTTTTTCGGCTTCGCAAACCTTTGTATGGTCTCAAGCAAGCACCTCGTGTGTTGTTTGAGAAATTCTCCACGGTGATTACCACTCTTGGATTTTTCTAAAGTAGTCATGATTTGACTTTGTTTATTAGATGCTCGAGTTCAGGACGGATTCTTTTGTCCTTATATATGGATTACATGATTATTACTGGTGATAACCATAATGTTATTGAGTCTTTGAAGAATGATCTAGCTCATCATTTTGCTATGAAGGATTTGGGCTTGCTGTATTATTTCTTAGGTATTGAGGTTGATTAGTCTAACAAATGGTATCTTCTTTCTCAGATTATATATATATATATATATATATATATATATATATATATATATATATATATATATATATATATATATAGGGTCCGGTTTCGATGAGGACACCTTAAAAAAATTGAAAAAAAAAATAAAAAAAATATACAAAATCATAAAATTGAGCATAGTATTATATCCGAAAGAAAAAAAATGGAAAATTTTTTTTGGATCATTAAAATTGAATAATGGATCATAAAAATGATCCATGCTTCAATTTTAATGATCCAATTTTTTTTTCAATTTTCTTTCTCTCCAGTATAGTATTAAGCTTGATTTTATGATTTGTATTTTTTTTAGTTTTTTATCAATTTTTTTAAGGTGTCCTCACCGAAAAAACAGTCCTCACATGATCCTGATTATATATATATATATATATATATATATATATATATATATATATATATATATATATATATATATATAACTTGTTTATACGAGCGGGCCTCTCTAACAATCGGACATAAGATACTCCTCTTGAAACCAATGCATGATACTCTCCTATTGATGGTGTTCTTTTGTCTGATCCAAATCTGAGAAAAATACCAAACAATGCATTTAAATGTCGATGTTATTGGTTGCATCGTCGCTAAAGCTTTTAAACCCAATATGTATGATCGTTCAACCCGAGAGCATATTTGTTGATTAATCCCTCAATCCAAAGACTGGCATCTCGTGTCGTACATTAGCATTTGTAGAAACATCAATAGCGGCTTACTTAGTTGTCACTAATGCCTCGAAACAATTAACCGCAAAAAGTTCCCTCCACAATCATCCATTCGCTGCCACTAAAATCCATGTGTCATCACTAATATCGGCACCACATCGTTTTGGCCTCCACTTCACATATACTCCACTTTATTTCTCTACAGATTCTTCGAAGATATCTTACAATAACCGAATATGTCATGAGTGAAATTCGTCCGAATTTCACCCACACCAACCATCGAGGCCACCAGATTAGACCCCTATTTGTTGCCGACCACCATGAACTCTTTTCAACTCTTATCAATGTGAATCGCCTATAATCTGCAATTATCGTGAACCACATGTTATCTCTTACGACGACGACGAAGACTACCAACACCACCAGCATCAATAGCCTCCCACCTGATACTTGTCACCTCATATTTCACTTGTCACCTCATATTTTAATAACCATTGTCGGCCACTTGCCACCTCTTTCTCAGGTTCTTAATTTCCCTAAAAACCTAACAATTTATCTTAACATGCTTAATTAGAAGGTTCTTAATCAAGATATGCTTCTTTGCATGTTAAGTTTCATGATCCATGTTAATAAGTACTTATTTACTAAGTACTTAATTGTTGAGGATTTAATTAGATTGTAATATGTTTTGAAAGTGCTTAATATGTTTAGCAAATGCTTAATGAAAAGTTTCTATTGATTTGATTTGTTAAAATGCTTGAAAAGTGCTAAATGATTTGTTAAAAAACTTAATTGACAAGCACTTAATTGTTAAGGTCTTAAAATAAAGTATAATGAAAAATTGTTAAGATAATGAATTTAGGCTATATATGAGTGTTTTGAAAATGCTTAATGAAAAAGTTGTTATTTATTTGATGCGTTAATATTCTTGGAAAATGCTAAATGTTTTATAAAATACTTAATTGGATGTCAATGTGTTATATGATTGATTGTTTAACAAATATTCAGTTGTTAATTCTCTTTGCTCCTTGAGTATATATATTTCTATATATACTTCGGGCTAAGGTATTTAGAAAGTAGGTTTAAAAGTCTAGCTTTGTAAATACTTTATCCGTTGTCCGATTTGTTGTTCTTGTATCGAGGGTAATATAGTCAATTTGACCCACAAATAAATAATAAAATCTTAAAAAATACAAAATAATATTTTTAGTGAGGTTAATATAATCATTTTAGTTTTGAATTAACAAAAATCATGACAAAAATACCACGTTAATGGTCCGTCTTAAAAATAATACAAATTTAAAAAAATTACAATTTACCTCAAACAACATTAACTAATTCTATTATTTACTCCGGTAGCGGATGCAACACAAAATCTCGGAAGTAGCAAACATGATTTTAAAAGTTGCATGTCAAAAAATATCTCAAAAAAATTACAATGTGCTGCAAAATCAAGGGTTGTACCGACCACCTCGGAAACCCCCTATATCCGTCCATGATTTACTCTTGTATAAATATTATAAAATATGAAAGCACATTGCTCATATAATATTGACTAAATATATTTTATTTTTTAAATATAATTTTTATGTACAAAGTAATACCGTATCTTTTTTAGGATATAAAATTTTGAAGGTTGGTTTTGTATTAAAAAAAAAAAGGTGGGTATTCTACTGAAATACGATCTCATTCATTCACACTTGAGAGATTCTCGAGGCCCGCTTTTGTCAATACCCTTTTCTCTTTCTCTATAGCCTTTTTCCCATGTTACAAAAAATAAGAATAAAATAAATAGAAACCCAGAAGTTAAATGGAAATTCTTATAAAAGAGATTCCATTTGTAATAGCTTTTCAACCTTTTATTATTATCTTGGAAAACAAAAAAGAAATACTACTCTTATTAAAATGTATTCCAATTCCACATAGTACAATTCAGCAAAAACGATGATTTTTTTAACAATAATTCAAATTTTAAAATAAAGATTAAAAAAGCAAATTTTTAGGACAGAGGTCAAAGCTACTCATTCCAGATCTCTGAAGCTTCCGCCCCACATCCTCATTTACTGATTTACAAACTATTAAAAATTGTATTTTTATTGGTGGGGTATGATTTATTTGACCATTATTGTGTAATGAATTGAAGGGGGATGTATTATTTTATTATATCAGTTTATAATATGGAAACAAGCTGTTCTGTTTTCCTCTTCAGAAAGTTCCCAACTTTTACACTCACTCTCTCTCACTCACTGCTTCGTAAATGTTAAATGTGTCTTTGGATTCTTTCTTAGATTTCGTCTTATTCCTTCTTTCATTTCGTAAAAGTTTTGCAAGCTGAAGAACTTCAACACTACAGCTCTCTTTGGTACTTCTATCAAGAACTAGGGTACAGGTATTTCCTCCTTTCGACTTTCTCAAGGGTTTTTCTATCTGGGTTTCTCGAATTATGTTATCTTTGGTTTCGCTGAAATCAATGTGGTGTTGTGTGAATCACGATTTGAGCTGAATTGGGTGTTTTGTGTTTTGTGGTAAAGATTGACCTGATCTGGTGAAATTGACTTAGAACCCCAAAAAGTTGCTTCCTTTTTTGATGTTTGAAGAGCGATTTTAAGTTTTTAACCTAGATGTTCTTCTGTTTTCGATTCGTTTATCATAATTTCAACTAAATTGTTGCTTAAAGTTAGCACATTGGACATTGATCTTCAATTGAAGCAATCTGTTGATGTTTCCTCTTATTCAGATGTATTTTAGCTACACAGATTTCAAGATTTACATTTAGCTACATGGCTACACATGGGTTGTTTGCTTTATTGTTTCCTTATTTGAATATTTACTTGTTTATGTATTTCCTCACATTGGTCTTTTAAGATGTTATTTTCTGTGTTTGGTGTGGACCACAATGTTGACCAGGGTGCACCATGGTTCATGGGCTTTTTGGTCTTTTTCTTGCTTATTTGCAAACAGACTGTTTCCATGGCTCGAACCCATAGCCTTATGGTGGAAAAGAAGTAACCTTATTTGTTTATTCAATGCCAATCCCTTAAGTTGAAACACAATGCAATAATACCATTCAAACTCTAATTGCTACGCCTTTAGTTTGTGGATTCCGGTGGAATCTAATGGAATTGGAATCGGTTGCCAAATGAACCGGATTCTTTTCTGTCCGATTCCTTCAAATTCCATATTTGATGGATTCATATTCCAATTCCATTCTTTCATTTTTGTATTTTTAGGGGTGAAAAGCTCTTGGTGAAGGTCGGAGTCAAATCCTCCATTGGAAGTTGAAACGATGAGGCTTCAAATGATGCTTGGATATGTCATGTTCATGTTTGGCAGTTTGTCCGTTGCATTAGGTAATGTCAAGTGTCCTCTTGATTCCCTTTAACTTGGTTTGCTTTGACTTTTGAGGTCAAACTTGTATTTCAAGAAAATGTGAATAAGTCATGTTCTTGAAATTTCACAGGCGCCTTCGTGGGAATAAACATCGGAACCGATCTTTCCAACCTCCCATCACCGGAGGAAGTGGTGGCAATCCTCAGATCCCATCAAATCACACACATCCGCCTTTTCGATTCCGACAACCACCTACTTAGTGCACTTTCCGACACCGGAATCGAAGTCATGGTAAGTGTAACAAACAACGAAGTCCTCCGCATCGGCCAATCTCCGGCGGCCGCCGCCTCATGGATCAACAAAAACGTAGCGGCATTCGTCCCCTCCACCAACATCACCGCCATTGCAGTCGGCAGTGAAGTCCTCTCCACCATCCCCAATGCCGCCCCGGTTTTACTCCCCGCCATGAACAACCTCCACAAAGCCCTAGTTTCCTCAAACTTAAACTACCAAATCCAAGTTTCCACCCCGTTTTCCATGGACATGATCCCGAGGCCATTCCCGCCATCCGCCGCCACTTTCAACACCTCATGGGACTCCACAATTTCCGATATCCTTCGGTTTTTAAGCACCACAAAATCGGTTTTCATGTTGAACGCGTATCCATACTACGGTTACGTCCAAAGTAATGGAATTTTCCCGATTGAATACGCGCTTTTCAAATCACTTTCACCGGTCAAACAAATAGTTGACCCGAATACACTCTTCCATTACGATAGCATGTTTGATGCGATGGTGGATGCTACTTATAATGCCATGTCAGCATATAATTCCTCGGGGATTATTCCAATTGTTGTGACTGAAACCGGGTGGCCATGGGCGGGTGGTGGTAATGAACGTGATGCCACCGTGGAAAATGCTGAAATTTTTAATAATAATTTGATAAAACGGGTTTTGAACGGGTCGGGCCCGCCTAGTCAGCCGATGATTCCGATGAATACGTATATTTATGAACTGTTTAATGAAGATAATAAACGGGGCCCGGAATCCGAGAAAAGCTACGGGGTGTATTTTAGTAATGGAAGTTCCGTTTATGCCCTTGGGTTGGATATATCGGGGGGAATGACAGTGAATGCTTCTTCGGGTGGATTTTGTGTTGCTAGAAAAGGAGCGGATGTGAGTAGCTTGGAAGACGGTTTGAATTGGGCTTGTGGGCCCGGCCAGGCGAATTGTAGTGCGATTCAAGCGGGTCAACCGTGTTATATGCCGGATACGGTTGAAAATCATGCTTCGTTTGCTTATAATGATTATTATCAGAGAATGCGGAGTGTTGGTGGGACATGTGATTTTAGTGGTACAGCTGTAACTACCATGGTTGATCCGAGTATGTGGCTTACTGCTCTTTGAACTGTTTGGTTCTTTCTTTCTTCTTTTATTAAGATTATGGGGCTGTTTGATGGCCTCTTAATGGAACCATTCAGAGCGAATCAGTCAGCATTCAGCGCGTTTGATACAGCCTCTGAATGGTTAAGGACCCTGCCTTCTATAACCATTAAGAGGTTTGAATCATTCAGCACTAAATGATTCAGTTTTATCAAACAGCCCCAACATGGAGTTATAGTTTTTTGTTCATTAAGATTGTTGGTGTCCATATGTGTCTGTATATGTTGGAGTCTATTACATCACTCGTTTCTGAACTATATCTTACTTTTGTAGGTTATGGATCGTGCATATTTACAGGAAGGTAAGAACACTAAGCTCTAAAATATTGATATTCAATGTCCCTTTTTTTTATCAAACTGATAATGTGTAAAATCTGTGTGAAACAGTACAAATTCCAGCATCGGTGGATTGGTTCCACCTGCATTTGGGCCAGTGGGGCCCCCTGGAGCAAGTATATCATGGCGTCAAGTTCCTCACATTTGGTGTTTAATTTTGGGCACAGTTGTATTGTCAGTCCTGTAGATTTTTGGCTTTCCTGTATAGCTGATATTCAGGCTCTTAGTGTTTTAATGCAGAGTGTTGAATATGATGAAATTCAACAGGAATTCTAGATTAAATTGGTAAAGGTTTAGTTGTGATTGCCGAATCTTGGGGTTTTTTTTTGTTGGTTTGTGTAATGTGTAAGTTATTGAGGCTCGTTGTGGGGTTTTGTAGCCTGTAGCGAAGTCATTCTATGGGAATATGATTGTATGGTGCAAAGTGACGATGAAATAGTTAATACTTAATAATGTGCGATTCATTTAACTTCCCAAAATGGCATTTTGAATTGTATGGATTTGGTTGGTTAATAATGTTGTCTTATATAATAATTTAATGGTCTTATATAACATTTTAGTTTCGAACCTTGGATGCTTTTGGTTTGTGAAGAATGTTTTGGAATGTTTGGTCAAACGAATTAAAATTTGGAACAAAAATTTAAGAAATATCAAAATAAAAACTATGATTTAAAGAGAGTTTGTTGGACCAAAGTTGCAAAACATTCATACTCAGTGGATCATTATTGTATCTTCTAAAAACTCTCTTTAAAATTCGGACACCATAGCCGCAATGAAGGAGATGATGAAGCAGAAGATGATGAATAGGTTTCACAAGCGCAATTCCTCTTCAGCATCGTATGTTGACTTTAAATCATGCGAAAAACTCGATTTCAAGTTCTCTACCCGTCAATCTCTTCAGGTCTATCTCTTTCGTTTTTCATACACACAACTGTTATTTGTTCCTCTTTGTCACTTTAGATGGATTGTCAAACGATTCTTCAATTGGTGTTGTTTAATTTAGATATTGTTTTTTTCTTTATTTGTGATTGAAAGCCAAGCCACACTCACAGTACATAGAAATCTTCACTTGCTAGATGTTTGTTTTTTTATACTTTGAGCTTTGATTCTCTATTATCTATATATGTTGCACGAAAGGTGTTTGTGGAAATGCCTAAAAGAAAACTCTTAGAATGTCTATTATTCTGACAGAATTCGATTTCAATCTCTCCTTATTTGTCAAGATAGGAAAAGTAAAAAACATGGCAAGATAGGAAAAATGAAATACATTCTGTTAGAATCTGGTCATGTGGTATTTATTCTGTCAAAACTTTTAGAATGTCTATTATTCTGATAGAATTCGATTTCAATCTCCTTATTTGTCAAGATAGGAAAAGTAAAAAACATTGCAAGATAGGAAAAATGAAATACATTCTGTTAGAATATGCTATCATTCCCTATTATATAGTTTCTATTAAATAAGTAATGCTTATATTCTGTCAGAATTTATTTGTATAAATGCATTCTGTTAAAGTGTCTTTGAGAATGTTTGTTAACAACAAGTACATTAGCTTCACTGGTAATACTAACGAATAATGCATCTTATTCTTTCATAATGGCTTGAAGAAGGAATTCAATATTGATCATACAAAAGAAAGATTTGGAATCGAGTTCAACAAGTATATTTTGCGAAGAATTACATTCTTACGATAATATATCACATTTTCATCATAGTTTGAATCAAGTGCATTATTAGGACCATTGATGAAGATCATGTGTATTTGCTTAATAATTGTATATTTAAGAATGTTATTTCTTAATATTTTTATTCATTTTTGATGATATTCTGTTAAAATATGTATAACTATATTAAATTGTATAAGACTATTAGTTTGTAAGAATATGTATGATTTTGTATTCACGTTCTAATGTATATGAAGAATATATGTTGAATTATTAAATCAGGTTAATTATCAAAAATATATGCATTGGAAATATATTCTGCAAGAATAAAATCGAAAATATCTTTACTAATTAATATTTGACATTCTGACAGAATAAAATCGGATTTTTAAATTTGAATTAATTTAAAATATTCAGATTTTAAAAAATAAAGGAATTAATTATCCCTAAAAATCCTAAAATTTCCTTTTTTAATATAGGTTAATTGACTAAAATGCCCTTATGTTGGAATTTGTGTGATTATATGGTACATGCTACCCTATTGTGATATCATAGACCCTCAGATTATGATCTTTGATTATATTCCATCCGGTGGTCCAGATTTGAGCATTCTGGCACACAATAGTTAGTAAAAACAAAATAACCTAAGCCTATATATATATATATATATATATATATATATATATATATATATATATATATATATATATATATATATATATATATATATATATATATCCCCTAATCTAATAAATAAGTATATTTTTGTCACGTGGCAATCTCTAAGCCTCCCCCAATCAATTTTTCCCGCTCAAATGTCTAAGTTAATTTCCGAAAATACCCTTTTACTTTAAACTCTCGGTGCATAAAATCCAGTAAGATTTTATAGCTCCATCTTCGGTCTCCCGTAGAATCAGCAATTAAATTGCAATTAATCAGGAAACAACATCATCTCCAAATTTGAATTGTTCTCTTTAACTCAACATCTTATATAGCCGCTTCCTCCCATGTTCAAGTTTGTCTTCGAGTTAGGGTTTTCCAAAGATGAATTTGATCTGCTCTCAAAATCTCCATGTGCTTCTCCTTTGCTTCTATTCCAGGAGACTTTTTATTTTTGGGTTTTTGGTTTCATGTTAAATTTTGGTATCTTGATTTCGCTTCCCCGTTCCTATCTTTCTTCGTTATTTCTTCTTTTCAACCCTAATGTTCTTTTTCCTACTTGCGATTGCAAGGAATCTAGGTGTTGCCGTTGCTCTACTACCAGGAATGCTCGAATCTAACGAAGAAGGGGTTATATGGAACGAAAAACATGGATTTCTTACATTCGTTTCTCTTAACGAAGAGGTTGACATCTACATCTTATAGGTTTAAACGAAAGCAGGTATTTTCTCCCTTCATCTCTCCTTCTTTTTAGGATTTCATTCAATTTGATATCCTAGTAGCCTAAATCTCAGCATATCACTGCCTTCCCATCTCATTTAAACCCTTAATTTCTTCTATAACCTTACTCTCTATTCAAAAAATAATATATTTCTAAGCCCTATTTTACTGTCAAGATCGAAAAAAGCAAGAGACTAGGGGCTTTAAAGTTTGAGCGAAAATAGAGGATGCGACGCTCGACAAGTTCATCAAGAAGCTTTTAGATTCTACGACCAAATCAGTTTCCATTCTCTGAATCAGAAATTTTAAAGCTTTGTTTTGCTTCCATAGAGGTTTTCCTTAACCAACCTAATTTTCTCAAACTTAAAGCCCCGATTAAGATCTGTCATAACCAAATTTATTACTACCAGTATTGATTTCTTTCTGTATGGGTGTCTGATGTCTCTATACCTACCAAATGGTTTGTTCTTGGCGTAAATCTTCAATATTAACAATTGGAGGCGTAAATTACAGGATTGAATTTTTATTATTTTAAGTTTGGAATTCTTGAGAAAATTTGAAACTTTATGTGGTTTTGAAGTGATTTAAAGCATTTGGTAGGTTTAATTAATGGTTGGGTCAACATCATATCGTCGATCACCTCCCCTAGACATAAATTTGGATAAATTAATGGTTGGGTCAACATTCATCGAATTAATCTATGTTTGTGGCTTTACATAAACTTGGATGGTGGGCCCTAAACTTGGTTGTCAATTGTGCAGCCAAACATGGTTTCGATTTTTTGTTTTTGTTTTTGTTTTTTCTTTTTTAATTTGTAATGAAACAAGGCTCAATTTTAGGTTATTTTTCTTAATTTTATATTTTCAGTTGTCTTTAGGTTTGTTCTTATTTTTCTATTTTTATACTTTTTATATAAGTGGGTTTCTATAAGAGTAATTTCTCATGATTATCACTTTTCTTTGGCTTGTAGTTTTGACCAAACCTCGAGAATTCACTAGCCTAATACATATTTTTTTTAGGTAAACTCTATTATAGACCATATCTTTCACCCCTTCTTTTAGATATACAAGAGAATGAACCATTAAGCAGAGCTTTCAGATCAAATGGTTATCTTTTTATAATTTCTTGATTTTCTTCTAAAAATATATATATGACATGTTTAATTGTTTTCTAATGTAGGTTTTGGTGGTGATTGTTTTTATTGTAGGTTTCAAGTGTTGGATATGCTAAATAAAAAATGGATGTAGAAATGCTTGTGGTTATACAAAATCCAGGGGTATATGTGCCAATAAAGGTGAGTTTCTTCTTAAATTTTTGAGTTTTTTCTTCTTAAGCTCTCACCTTCCTCTTGTATGTGTCCTGAATATGACTATGGGAGATTTGTATTGCACTTTGACATAGCTTCCGTATATACTTTTTGGACTAGAGAATGAAACTCATGGAGAAAGATGTGGTTAATTTTTTTCAAATTTGTTTTTAGGTTGTGAGGTAATTAAAAAAATGAAAACTGCTTTGAGGATGTGAGGTAACAGAATGATAGTTGTTGTAAATTGATACTTGCTGTTAAACATACTTTCACCATGCGACCAACTTTTATCCGTCTAAGTGAGATATCTTGATTTCCTTCATCAGATTCTTGCCTCTTGAATCTTTATTTGAAGATGAAAATTAATTTTTTTTCTTAATAATGAGCTAAAATATATGTTTTCTGTTGCTTTAGGAAGATGGCGGGCTGAATCTGGATCACAAATGGTTTATTGCAAAATCTATTATATGCTTCAAACATGGTAAGAATTTGGTTCTTGATTTGCTTATATTTAATTTTAAGGTTGTGATTATTTGTTTTTTTGAACTCATGATATTTTGCTATATTTTAGTGCAATTTGGAACCTGGTGAATCCGCAAAATGAGTCTAGACAAAATTTATGCATTTGAAGATAGCAATATGTAAGGGTATGGTTTCCATTGTGATTAACACACAAAAGGGTAGTCAACTTTACGTGTTTTTTTGGCAATTAATATCATATAGTTTAACATACACTAAATTAAAATGGATATAATATTTTCTACTTTATAAAATATATTTTATTTGCGAAACAAACATAGAGTCAAGTTATATCTTGACTTTTATTTTAGATCTCGGGGTTGAAACCTGAGTGGTAGTTATTACATTCTTTTTCTTGCTCCTGTAAAGTTTATGGTGCATCGAAGCTGTCACTCAGAGTAGAGTGTTTCGACACCAAGTTGTAGTAAAGTATTTTGAATAATATGCTTTACTTATAGGGTCAAATATTGCATTTCTTCCGTTATGAATTGTGACTAAATTCTCGTGGAGGATACATGTTAACATCCTTCATACACGTCTTTCGATACATGTTAACATCCTTCATACACGTCTTTCCATTAACAGTTGTGTTTCAATATTTTGCATTAACAACATTATGATACTGACAAACTATTTAACAAGTTTTTGGTTAAACATACACATTTATTTTAAGAATTTCTTAAACATTGCCTAATTTGGAGTCATTGGTACTTTGATATCCTCATTTACGGTATATTAAGATGCTTAATCATTGGCTCATTGCTCTCAAAACGATTATTTGCTTATGACGACATAGTTATATCCATTTTTTATTACTATAGTTTTGTATGTGTCATTAGTTGCTCATCTCTTATCTATGTATGTTGGTACTTTGACAGTGAATTAGGCAAAAGCGGATTAGATTTGTATTTGCAACATACCGGATCTGGGCAAGGGTTTTTCAATTGGTTATTTGTCAGTGAATTTTGTATAATAATTGTTTATATATATATATATATATATATATATATATATATATATATATATATATATATATATATATATATATATATATACTTTTTCTTCTTTTGTTAACAAAATTTATTTGCTTTTGTAGTTTTAAACAATTATTTTTTTATGTGGCGAAAGTACATATTTCTCCAAAACAAAACATTGTATTACTCTCCTAAAAGAAAACACAGTATGTAAATGAATTGATTTAAGTTACTAAAAAGTTATCCACGGTTCCAAAAAATGACGTTTATAGAAATAAATTTGAATATTATAATTGATAAATAATTTTTAGAATTTTCTAAACATTTATTATAAAATATATTTTCAATCTTTTACCCGTGGTTTCCACGGGTTGTAACCTAATATATATATATATATATATATATATATATATATATATATATATATATATATATATATATATATATATATATATATATATATATATATATAAAGAACCATTATTAATCAAGGAACCAAGGAAACAATCCAAAACGTCGAAATTTAAAGCGATCAACGGTAAAAATGATGAGTTCTAGACTTTTACAATGGACGCACATGCACCGGATTATAACAAAACTCACTTCCTTTTTTTTGTTTAAAATTTTTTTTAGCCCATGTTTTTTATCGAAAAAAAAACCGAGTATACTGTTGTTCACGATTTTTCGTCCTCTTTCCAAAGAGATCCATGATGATATATAAAAAACGAACTTTTTTTTTTTTCGAAAAAAACTCACTTCATTTTCTTTGTTGAAAAATTAAAGTCTATTTTTTATAGAAAAAAAATTAATAAATATATCAAAATTCATGTTTTTTTGTACTTTTTAAACATAGATTCATATTCGTGTATTAAAAAAAACGATATTTCAGTTCAGATTCACATTGTGAACCTGTTCATATTCATATTTTGAACCTGTTTAGATTCACATTATGAACCTTCTCAGATTCATAGCGTGCATAATAGTAAGTCAGATCGAGCTTTTTCACATTGTGAATGTTAAAAATTGAAATATTTACAGTTTAAATTCACAGTGTGAATCTACACTAATCGATGTTTTTTTTTTTTTGTGAACTTTTTCATATTCATAGTGTGCATACTAGCAAGTCAGATTCACAATGTGAATCTGAACTGATCGAGCTTTTTCACATTGTGAATGTTAAAAATTGAAATATTTACAATTTAGATTCACAGTGTGAATCTACACTGATCGAGATTTTTTTTAGTCGGTGTTGATTTTTATTAATAGAGTACAAAAAATTAATATTTTTTGGTATAATTAGTTTTTTTTTTGATAAAAATAAACTTAAATATTGAAAAAACTAACAAAATGAAGTGGGTTTTTTTCGAAAAAAAAAGTTTGTTTTTTATATATATCATCATGGATCTGTATGGAAAGAGGACGAAAAATCGAGAGCAACGGTATATTCGGTTTTTTTTTCGATAAAAAATGTGGCCTAAAAAAATTTTAAACGAAAAAAAGAGGTGAGTTTTTTGGTAAGGAGGTGAATTTTTTTGTATAATTCGGTGTGTGTGCGTCCAATGTACAAGTGTACATCTATTTTCTTGGCCGTTGATCATTATGATTTCCGACGCTCACGATTGGTTCATTGGTTCCTTGTTAATTATGGTTATCTATTGAACCGCACCATATATATATATATATATATATATATATATATATATATATATATATATATATATATATATATATATATATATAACAGTATATAATAAATTATTAATTTCATTCGTTACAATATATATAGAGTATTTTGGTCATTGAATAAAGTAAATTACAAATAATGGTATGCTAGATGACATGTTTTGTATTAGATATGAAGGAAATTAATATACTAAATGTGTAGTTGTCTCATAAATTAGATATGAAAGATCTAGGAGCAATTAGATAGATATTTGGCATGAGTTAGTAAGAGATAGAGCCAAATGCACTTTAAAACTTCCACATGATAATACATTAGGAAAGCATATGTAAAAGGTAAAAGTTCACATTTGAGAAGTTAGCATAAGTTCTCAAAGAAACAATCACACAAATCGAAAAAGACAACAAAAAATGGCTAGAGTTACTTATAATTAAATAGACAAGAGGAAGCTTGATGCATGTTATAGTATGTACGAGGCTAAACATTGCTCATGTAGTGAGAGTTGTTAGCAATTTTTTGTCGAATGCAAGAAAGAGCTTTGGAAAGTAGTCAAGTGGTTGTTATGCTGCTTGAAACATAATTATGATGTTGCTTCGTGTTAAAGAAAATGGATTATCTTGGAAGGATTCACAAATGCAAATTTGGGTGGATGTTCATATTTAAGGAAGATCACTACATGTTACGTTTTCACTATTATGGGGACAATAATTAGTTGGATGTCCACATTTCAGAAGAATGTTACTCTTTCAACCATAGCTGCAGAATACATGGCCATTACAAAAGCCAACACTGAGCATATATGGTTGATGAAAAGGCGATAGACTAGAGAGAATGGGAGATTTTGCAGTGTTGGATTTTTGTAAGGTACATTCCTTGGATGGAAGTTCATTTGTTGATAAACTCCAAGCGAGAGATTGTTGAGTTATGCTGGCTGGTTGTTTTTGGTAGGGGCCAAGCGTCTCCGACATTGAAAATGGTTTTGATGAATGATACAAATAATAAACTATGGGAGATACTATGTTTTCTCCCACATTGTTAAGATATAGTTTTATATGTCTCTGTCTAACTCTAAATATAAAGTCTCAATGTAATTGTAAACATCTTCATGATACCCAAGCACTACTAATGATTTTTTGTGTTTCGCTCGATACAAATGAGTTAAAGCACTAAAAATAAACGAAAAAGAAACGTGAAAAACAAAGTACAACTAATAAATTTTGTAAGTTCTTGCTAAAAGGATTCTTGGGACTTAGATTGTGCTATTGTAACAACTAACAAAACCAATAGTATGTCAAAAAAAAAACTTAAGCTAAAGGTGTTATATGTTAGTCCAAAAAATGATATGTGGTCATTTTTGGAGTGTACATAAGCTAAAAGTATTTTATGTTGGCGAGAATTGGTTCAAGCATGCAAGACAACTAGCATGGTCATGTCTTCGAGGTTGATTAAAGAAGGTGTAGGGTGTGGAGAATTTCAAGGAAGAATATTAAGGATAAAGAAAAAGAAAACTGTTTTAAAAGCTATATGAGGAGATAATGAAGCATCCATATGCTCAATAATCATTTTAGAATGATATTACCATTAACATGTGATCATATAAGGTAACACCAATAACAAGTAGGCACACAATGAATATATATAAGAATATGATTCTTGATAAATATTAATAATTCTTGTAATTAATTGAAAAATAATATTTGTAACACCCTGTTTTGAGTCGTTTCTTAACTCGGGGTCGTGACCAGAAGATCAATTATCATAAGGCTTCGGGCTTTGAGGAAAGAGAGGTTTAGACCCATTTGGATGTGGGTAATGTAGATTATGTAACCTAAGAGTTTGGTTTGTGCTTTGGAGCCCAAGGGTATAATGGCAAAAGTGATGGTTCAGACCTTTTATTGAATTTAGGATTTAAGTTCGGATGATTTTAAGTTGAAGGAGATTATATGGGATTGTAGGGATTCTCATTACCTTTCAGAATGTATAAAGAACGCCGAAAACGGATTAGGGATGCAGAAGTTGTAACTGTTAGAAGTTACAAAAATTTTGGGTTAAGCCGAGTACGTTGGGTGTACAGGGCATATGTCGGGCGTACTTGGCAGGATTGATCGCGGAGGACAACCTGGTACGTTGGTCATACCAGGAGTACGCTAGGCGTACGCGACCCAGACTTAAACGCTAATTTTGGGTCTTGGACCCTATTTAAAGGCCTTAACTCATTTCCAGCCCTCCTTACCTTCAACCTCCATCCTCTTAAGTTGTTTCCTCAAAACCCTAGCCTCATTTGAATGATTATTGAGCCTTTGAGTGATTTTGGTGCATTTGGAAGAAGAAGAACTCATTGGAGAAGTGTTGGTTGTCTTGGAGCTTGTAGATCCAGGCCTTGTTCACCTTGATTTATCTTTTGGAGGTATAAAGTTTCAAACTTGATGGTTATTTGATGTAGATCTAGCCTTAGGTCATGATATGAGCATGTTTTGGCCCCATGGTTTGGATCTTATGAGTAGAAGTTACTCCAAAACCTTTGAGCCTATTTTTAGTTATTTTTTTGATGTCATTAAGCTATAAAGATCGGATCTTGATGAGTATAATCCTTCCATGCATGAGTTGGTGGTGTTTTGATGAAGTTAAAGATTTAGGGCTTTGGTTTGGACACCATTAAGCCATGAAAAGTCATAAAGTTAAGAGCTTTATGACTTAGGACGTCCCATATGAATCAGATTTGGAAGTTATGCATGTTGTCTTAAGGAATTAAGAGGTTTGGAGTTGATTTTGGGCTTCAGCGTCGTATGTTAGGTGTACCAGGTTGGTACGCGGGGCGCACCTGAATGGCTCTTGGGTCATTTTTGGGCCTTGAGTCATTTTAAGGTTTGGGCCTTGCTTTGTTGGGCCAAGTATAGGAATGGTAAAATAGTCTTTTACCCATTGGTATGATAGAATATGAATCGGACCTTGGACTATGGGAAATTGCCTTAATTATTTATTAAGGATAATTTGGATGTATTCAGTGTGAGGAACCCAATAGCAACAATGTGTGTGTGATTTGGTTATCTTTAGATTGAGGTGAGTTTCCTCACTATACTGTAGGATACTAGGGTTGTATGTGCTCGTTGTCTTTGTGACTCTTGTTGTATGCATGTTTGCTAGATGTATGTGGGGTGAAATAGACTCGGGGGTGCAGTAGACCCGTAGGGTTGAAAAATACCAATTGAGTTGAAATAGACCCAGGGGTGAAATAGACCTGGTATAGCCTTGAGCTAACACGCGAGTTAAAATAGACTCAGGGGTGAAATAGATCCGGTACAGCCTTGAGCTGACGTATATGTATGATATGCGGTATTTTGGGGAACTCACTAATATTTGTGCTTACGGTTTATGTTTATGGTTTCAGGTACTTCTGTTTTCAAATGAAGGCCCGACTTGATCACACTGCATCCCCTGGAGATTTATTTCGCATTGACTATTTATGATTTGACTCTGATGTTTTGAGAATACTTTATTTATGACCGACATATACGATAATGAATGAAAGGTTTTGAATTATTGAAAAATGAAATTTTTACTTGGTATTTTTGGGGAGTTATAAGTTGGTATCAGAGCCTTGATTTGAGGGATTCAGGAACATTCTTGGGTGTGTCTGAACTTAAATTGATGATTTCTAAAATCTTTTAAAAGAAAATGATTTTCTAAGAAGATTTTCCAAGAAAAAGGGGTGCGATACATGCAATCAGCCAAGCTCAAGTAATTTTTCCCAAAATACCCATACTTATGATATGCTTATTGTTTTGTTATGAGTATGTGAGAATTACATGCTAGATTAGGGCTAAGGATCTGCTCAGAATATCCATGATAGAATGTTAGGAGAGATGTCTTTATATGCCTGTTGATTGAGCTTTTGGAACTGCATGCTAGTATGGATTTTAGATTGTTTGATAGACTCGGTTGACTTAAGTGAGGCACTAATTTAGATTACTCGATGCTTGAATGTTGCTTGCTTTGTGCTTTTCGAGACATCCAATAATATCGGATAACTATTAAGTGAGTATGTTAGGTTACATCTTGTGGGGATTAGATAATTTTAGAGGGTTAGGTTTAACTCTATTGCGTAGCTCTTGTTTGAGTCCAACCTTTTTAGTATGAGACCTTGCAGTCGAAGAATTATCTAGTGCATGTGGCATGTAATTGTATATGTGAAGTAGTTAGAAGGTATTAGAGGGAGTCTCTTCTACAACTGATGGCGGTTTTAAGGGAATCCTAGGAAGGCCTGGGGAGAATGTTAGAATGTGCTTGTAAGAGCATTTTCGGAAGAGAGAGATCCAAGAATGAGAATCTAGGAAGATTAGAAATGTTGGTAGAAGTTCCTAACATCGAAGAAGCAAGTTAGAAATGTTGCTTGCTTTGTGCTTCGTGGGACCCATATTGATGGGGACTAACTATTAAGTGAATATGTTAAGTTACATGATGCAAAGGTAAAATAATTTTAGAATGATTGATTTGGCCCTATTGCGCATCTCTCGTTTGAGTCTAACCGTTGTAGGTTTGGGTCTTTTTTTCGAAATTTTATTTAAGTTTTGATGCATGTAATTGTATTCATGAAGTAGTTAGATTATATTAGTAGGCATTCTTCAGCAGCTAATGCTAGAGTGAGGTGGGAATCCTAAGAGAGCCTAGGAAGTGTCTTAGAGGAATTGGTGCGTTGTCTAGTTGTGTATATTCATTTGAGAGCGGGTATATGCGATTGAATCGGATGGTAATGGACATGAGTAGTTACTTAGAGTATTTGGAACGATTCTTGAGGAAAGTACGGATATGTGTGGAAGGTAATATTGGGCCCGTACTACTAAAAGTACAAGATTCATACTCGAATCGAGGAAACTTTCAGGGATTCTAGGGAGTTGATTGGGGGTAGATTGTATGGTTTGGCACCATGAATCATTGTAGTGTGTTTCCGTCCTTATTAGGTTATCAGCTATAGTCGTTCAGGTCGAGGATGGGTTATAGTCGTTCAGGTCGAGGATGGGTTAGTTGATTATGAGGTCTTGAGGGCCTTGCTCGAGGAAGTGTCATTTGATTCATGGGACTCAAGAAGGAAACGATTGTGATGACCAGTTTGAGTATTACAGCCAGAGGCTGAGTGATTGGCAGATGGATTGGGATGTCACTATCGTCGACATGGGTTATGTACTTCCAACTTTCCGCATTCAGAGGAAAGAAAGAGTAGACATGTGATTTTCAGAGTTGAGATGTAGACCCAAAATGAGTCTAGATGATTGTGGTTTTCTTTGTCGACAACTATGGCAGTGTAGGAATGCACAAGAGGATACTTGTGGTATGGTTGTCTTAAGATGAGGTCAAGGGACTGCTTTCTTCTAATATAGTTAGGTCAGGAACTAGTTCGTTGTTTCAGGTGAGCAGAGAAATGAATTGAGAACGACAATCTTTATTGTCTCTGATGTGTCCCAACTATAAGAATGATGCCTCTTGTATTATGGATGATCCTCACGATGAATCGATGGATGGGTAATTGTAGAAGAGGGTGTCATGGCTAACTTGTTTCTAGATAGAGAATCAGTGTTATGTATGGGTTATCAGAATTATTGTTTGTGCATCTGCATGGAATTCTTGAGGCTAGAGGTGGTTATGATTGGGAAGTTTCTGAGGTCTCCACCTAATATTTGGAATCTCTTCGAGTTTGCTTGGTCTTTATTTGGAAGATCATCTTGCATGGTGTTACACATTCCAAGAGTCAAGGATGGTATGTAACTGGTTGAGCTGATTCGAGATATGGTTTGTTTGCAATGTCAGTTGGTAGAAGTTTGAACCCTAAGTGGGGGGAGAATTGGGCATTCTGTTTGGAGGGTCAACAATCTATTAGGGTATATGGTTTCAAAATAATGGGTTACAAGGATTTATGGTTTGGATAGGAGAGACTTTGTCCCAAGATTTGGTCAAGACGAGGTGCAAGAAAGTTGTCATTAGATGTATGTGCTCAGAATGCATGAGTTTTCCTTGCAGAAGGAAGTTTTTAGACAAGGAGCTATTTGTAGTCAGTGGTTCCTTTCGGGATGCTGGTGAATAGATCAAGTGGTGTTGGGTCACTCAGGTTAAGTATCGGTTGTTAAGGGAAGTTGTCAACACGTTGTATAGATTGCTATCTATAGTCTAGGATGGGCAGTTGTTGATCAATCATTCAGCTTCAGAGTTTGATATGTTTAGTCCTCATGGGATTTGTTCAATATTGTATTTGATTATTGGATTACTTGTCAATGCATTCTCAATCATTGGTTATCTTGTTCATCATCAAGTTCTGTATGTTGTATATTTCGGATTCTAGAAACGTTTACCCTAAATCGCTGGTTGTAGAATTATTATTCATAGCAGGATCGAGTTTGGTAGATGTCCTTGGTTATTGGAAGTTCTGATGTCAGGGCAACGTTGTTTAGTTTTTCAGTTGTGGCTTTGGGTCTACGTAGAATCAAATTTTGGCATGTCGTTTCAACAGGGTTGGTATTTGGATTGATCCGACCATGGTTTTAACAATATTTCTGGCACTTAACGATTTGTCAATTTTACATTCATGTGAAATGCACTTGAAGTCATGAATGGCACTTAACGATTCATTTTGATGACCGTTAGAGTTGGGGATGAAGCTTTCAATGAAATCAAAAGTTAGAGACATGTCTATATAATAAGTGGAACAATTCTACTAAATTCATAAACTTTTACATTTTTTCAAAACATTTAATATACCATAGAGACCTTCTTTTACTTTACTCTGATAAATAATGGAAATAAGGACCATATATGTACATTACTTTAGTCTAATAAATACCCGAACAAATGCAAATGAATTCCTTCTATCCACCCATAGGAATGATAAGATTTATCTTGGAATCAAAAGAGTTTTCATAAAAATGAATCCTCTGCATTTGACAACGAAACAATGTTGGAAAATAACTCCTTAATATGACTTTAAGACTGTTTTGATAATGATATTATGTGGTGGGTAAATGATAAATTAACCACACATATATAAAGAGACATGTTTTAAAGAGACAACTCTTATTTTCATAGTCTCGAAACCCTATCTACAAACACCTGTATTACATGTATGTAATTTTGTAACACCGTAAATTTTCAGACAAGTACCTAAAACACATATATAACACGGTAAGCACGAAGCTTAGTGAGTTCCCCAAAATACCACACATAACTCATTAGCCTCTCATGGCTATACTCAGATAAGACCCTCCGGTCAATGTGTCTCAGTGGAACCCTTCGGTCTCACAACTCGGATGGACCCTCCGGTCCTAACCTAGTAAGCTCAGAATAATACACATCATAAATCACAAAGACATAATGCAGGATATCAAAACACTCAATATAAGCACATAAGACCCTCCGGTCACACAAAGGTTACCACTCTAGGTAAGTATAGTGAGAAGACTCACCTCGTAAGCAAGCAAGTAAATAATCTTGTACATGAATCTCGAACTACCTCCGCCTAATCACATAAGATAATTATCTCTAATTAACATTTTAGTCATGACTCTAAATAAACTAAGTTATTCACTCTCTCTCAAACTCTTGGAATGGGTAAAAGACCGTTTTACCCCTCCATGGTCCCCATAACCTCTGCCTCGACCAAAACCTAAAGTCAACAAAAGTCAACACTCGAGTCAACTGTTCATGTTGACCTGACTCGCCGAGTGCATCTATGTGACTCGCTGAGTCCCACTTGTTCCTTCAGAACATCGCGAAAACCCAACTTAACTCGTTGAGTTGTCTCATCAACTCGTCGAGTTACCCATGTCCAGACTCATCAGGGAAAACCCTAGCCGACTCGTCGAGTCAGCTCATTGACTCTTTGAGTCCCTTAATTCAAATTCTCATTCAGACGTTTTAAGGCAGAACCCTAGCCCCATACTCCAGATCTGACTTCCTAAGGCTCAATTATGATGTAAAGCTTCGATCTTTATGTTCATGCATGACATATTTGCTCCATAATGCCAATTCAAGCTCCAACAAGGGTTAGATGCATAAGATCTTATCTCTAGCTCAATAAAGTTCGGGTCTTTGGACTCACAAGACCTCCTAGACTCCAGATCTGAGGTTTCAACCTCAAATCATGCTCAAAGGACTCAAATGACACAAAAGGGATGGGAGAAAACCCTAGAAACTCCCTAAAACAATATCTCATAAGGAAATGATCAAGTTAGCATCTTTTTACCTCCAACTGAAGCAAAAATCTGATGAACCTCTAGATCCAAAGCCTCTTCTTGATCCAAGCTTTGATACTCTCCTCTTCTCCATCAAAAGTGCACTAATAACCACATGATTAGCTTCTCTCTCACTCTCTAGCTCAAGTGGAAGATTATGGGTTCTCTCGAGGGTATAATGTGACTGGTGAGGCGGAAATGAGGGCTTAAGGCCCCTTAAATAGGTCACAAAACCAGAGATTTAGGGTTTCCACACACAGCGTCAACTCGGCGAGTCGGCTCTTTGACTCGTCGAGTCGGTCATTAAACCCACGTGACCAATCCATCTCTACTCGACGATTCGGACACATAACTCGTCGAGTCACTCATTAAATCTCAAAATAAATATATAAATATAATACCTGAGAGTCGGGATGTTACAATTCTTCCCCACTAGAATCAGACTTCGCACTCGAAGTCAGCCTCTGAAAACAACTTGGGGTATTGCTCTCACATCGCGGACTCCGGCTACCAAGTCTACTCGGATCCTCTGCGGTGCTCCTACTGCACCTTAACTAGACGTACCTTCTTGTTCCTCAGGGTCTTTACTTTTCTATCCAAAATCGCTACCGGCCTCTTAATATAGTTCAGGCGGTCATCAACCTGAATATTCTCCAATGTCACCACTGCCGTCTCATGTCATACAACAATCTCTTTCCCAAGACACCCAACCCATACATGAACTCCCTTTCCCGCAACAGGACGGATTTGTCTGCCATTGCGGTTCCAGTTTTAACTCTTCAGACTTGGAAACTCTAGTAGTCTGACTCCCTGCACGACCGCACATGCAAGTTATCATCATGTCACTCGCTCATCGAATGACCGATCTCAAAATCATACCTCCAGCTCTAATTATCTTGATGCGACTGATGAAATCGGATCATTGACCATAACATCTTCCGAAGGCTCATACCTGACATATCAGTCGATCCAAATCGTTCTCCAAAGGAACGAAAAGGGTCACACCTCACCAGAGACCCATCAACTGCACTACTATCAGAACCCATCTTAATAAAACGAACCCCAATACTTTGTTCTCAACACAAGAAAATGATCGTGCCCGCTCAGAAGTATCCTCGGACCTCTATGAATATATAAGCCCCAACTTCCTCTCACATATCCCTTCCAACACTGAGCACCAGGTCGGCTCCCGACCTAGCAGTCTAACCTCCAAGGGTTACCCATTGCACTCCCAATAAAACGACTTTACAAGCTTCCTTCTCACAATAACTATCTCATCCCATCGTGACACACAAGTCACGAAGTTCTCTTTACCTCAAGCGAATACTACAACCCCATCTGACGTCGCCTCACCTCCGACCTCTGTCGTCTACTACTCCCTAGTTCAATGCGTCTCGCGGTTCTTCCCATACCAACGAACTAACCCACTCAGATCTAAGACATCAAATGGAAATCAATACCCCTCAAAATGAATCCCATCTATGAATCCGGAATCTCATCCTGTCTACTCAATACACAAATTGATCCAAACTCAAACTCGAGAGTCTGATTCAATAGCAAAATTGGAACCACTCATTTCCAATCTGATACTCAACCCATAACCCGAGATTCACGAATTCATGCACTCACCATCTTTCCAATTCCTTCCGATTGCGATAACCCCTACTCAACTCGGGATATAACGATTCTCGACCGTCACAGAGACCCCAGTCACACCCCTGGTCTGGCTACCCGGTTCCCGAAGACTCAATTGGTAAGGCTACCCAAGCCTAAGAACTCCTCTGCGTCATGCTCTGACTAGTGAATACTACAGCTCCCCGTAGTTACAATATTCTCTCTTATTGACTACTGAGTGCTACGGTTTCCCCGTAGTCTTAAGAAACTCCTTCATTGACTCATGAATGCTACGGCTCCCCGCAGACTTACGACACCCTCTCACTGACTTGTGAATGCTATGGCTCCCCGTAGTATCACAACACTCTCTCGCTAACCAGTGGATACTATGACTCCCCGCAATACCACGACGCTCTCTCGCCGACTAGTGAGTACTAGGGCTCCCCGTAGTATCACGACACTCTCTCGCTGGCTAGTGAGTACTATGACTCCCTGCAGTATCACGACACTCTCTTGCTGACTAGTGAGTACTACGGCTCCCCGCAGTATCACGACACTCTCTCGCTAAAAAGTGAATACTACGGCTCCCCGCAGTATCACGACACTCTCTCTTATCACTCCACCATCTCATCCTCAGGTCATTACTACACTGTGCTCACTAACTCATACCCCGCGACCAATATAGATAGGTGCACACACCTCCCCAGATTATGCACCACCACTCTTGATGTAAATTCTCGTAGACAAGGCACTTTTCTCAGCATAGTCACACCCTTGGACAATCCCCGTCCGACGACAATTAACAAGCGACCTCTTACTCAGAAATATAGTCACTAGATGTTCCACTTGCCGTCTGACAAACCCAAATCTCATAATGATCCAACAATCTAGGGCATAATACTCGGATACCCCGATACAACATTTCAGAATCTCATGATGTCTTGCCTCACCTATTGATCTTCCACTCACGACATCACACTCGGATACCGCGATACACCATCTCAGAATCTCACAACATCTTGATACGACCACTGATCTCCCTCTCGCACAACTCGTAACCTTGAAATACTCTAACCCACGATTTGAAACACGGAGGAGTCGCCAATGACTAAGAACACGTTGACGACAATCCAAAACTCATCCTCTACTACTGAAAACTCATGCGAGAATACTCATACTGACTCTGAAGTTGGTTGCCAAATCAATTGTTTCCCTTCCCGGAGTGCATATAACAATCCATGCATCAAATTAGAAATTCTCTACAGTCGAAACTGGACCTCACGAGCCAACCGCCTCGAACTCAACCACAACAAACTCGAAGAATTCCTAACCACAAAAAGGTCCCTAACCAACGGTTACACGCCGCGGTTGGACTTATCATTTCCTGAACACGTACAACATGCATCACCTCGCTATGCACCTTGCCTCATCCACCAATAACCCAAATCTCATGTGTCTGTACCGCAGACCTCCATAACCAGTTCTCTAACCGCACTTGAACAGACCGCAGATCTTTCTCAATTGAATACCCAGTTCTCCCCCACTCAGGGCTCTAATCATCACCAATTGGCATACCAACAGTCTACTCCAAAGACTGTTTCACTAGGTACATCACACTTGACTCTTGGAACGTACACCGTAACGCTCGATGTTCTTCCCGATAGAGACTAAACAACTCCAAATATTCCGATCCTCAGATGAAATTCTCGGAATCCTCCCCACGTGACTGTCTCTAGTCATCTCGGAATCTCATACCGACACATCGTCGGATATCCCAACTGTCCCGAATTAGTCACGACTCCCGATCTGGAAATAATGCACTATCACACACCTCGTCTCCGATCTCTCAACCAACATTCCATCGTGTGGATCATCATAGAAGCAAGAGGCCTCACTCTCTCGGTCGATACACAACACGACAATGAGGGCCACCGACCCGGTATAATCCTCATGATCACCTGGAACTGCTGCTAAAAAGTATGCCTTACTCATCTAAGGCATCTCCTTGTCATCATCCATCTTGGTTCTCACGGATGACTCTCTCACGAAATGGGAAATACCTTGCAGCGAACATACCACCATTAATCTAGTGAAAATATAGCAATTATGTGCTACCCCTCGGGGTTACATCCAAACTCAGGAACCAGAAACTCGTTATCTCGTTCGCTTCACACGAGAAGAGAAATAGTGTAATTTCTCGTCACAAAATGTGGCATCTCAACCATCGGTCCATCACTCAACTCAGTCTGCAATCCTCCTTAGCGTATCACCCCTACTTTTCCTCAAGTCCTGCGCCTCCAGCTGGTAGCCCACCAGTCAACTCCCCGGGATCTAAACTCAATCTCCTCACAAGGTACACTCTATCGAAGCTCAATCGACATGGCCCTCTGGCCCCATAGTTTACCATATCCATTCTCAGTCTGAACACCTATTGTCGAATAACTGGTAAAAATGGCAACACACTCTGCTACGAATCATGGTACTCGAACCATGTTATCTCCCTACTACCCGCTATATAGAACCTCTGTAATCCTCCCAGTTTCGAGTATGGGTCCTCTGCTTTCAATAGTACGAGCCCATAATACCTGCCACATCTACTCATACTTTCCACACGGATCGTCCCAGATTTCCTAAGTAGCTGCTCAACCTTATCGATCACCAATCCCATCACACATGATCGATCTCCAGCGAATACTCTCCTCTATCAGCGTACTCATCTGACTAAGGTATCTCCCTATGCTCTTCCTAGGTTCTCACACTTCTCTGCCATCAGCTGCTGAAGAACTCCTCATGATGCCAACCATCTACCTCCTGAATATCGTCATATTCACTTGGTAGTTGTCTCCCATCATCAAGAGTTCCACAAAGCACAAAGCAAGCAGCATTCGGGCATCAGATCACCTCCACTAACACATAAAACCCCTCTAGCACACGACTCCACTGGCTCTATCCGCGACTCAAAAAGGCATTACCGAACTCAGGCAACCCTACCTATCGTGGGTATCTCACTACTCTCTCAGTAGATTCCTCAAATGAACATCTAGGTATCTCTTCTGGATTACTCTTCTACTCAAGCTCTCTCTAAAAGATTCTTGCTAGGTACTCTTACTCAGCACATACACAGAGCATATAACAGATAATATCAATCAATAGCATTCCCTAGGCTAAGGCATCACAAATCAGGCAACTCTAGCCCTAAGATATGAAATACCTAGCCTATCCTCTAGCATGCATCCCTAATATCCCATGAATATCTCATAACACAAATAAGTAAGGGTATTTTGGGAAATCACCGTTCGGGCTCTGGTTGATTGTACACACTGCTCCAACTCATTTTTCTTTTAAAAGTCTTTCTCATTTTGAAAAAATCATTTCTTTTGAAATTTTTTCTCAAATCCTCAGTTTGAGTCCAGACACACCCGAAGGTACATCCGAATCCCTCAAACCAAGGCTCTGATACCAACTTGTAACACCGTAAATTTTCAGACAAAATTTTCATTTTAGAAATCACTTAATTCTCATAAACACATTTCACCAAATCCCAAGTGTCAAATCATCAAAACACAACTCCATAATTGTTTGATTAAAATCCAGGATCCTCATAACATAACACTTTCTCTCGTGTGTACAATCGAGCCGACGCCTTCCCGATATCCTGAAAAGTACCTGAAACACATATATAACACGGTAAGCACGAATCTTAGTGAGTTCCCCAAAATACCACACATATCTCATTAGCCTCTCATGGCTTACTCAGATAAGACCCTCCGGTCAATGTGTCTCAGTGGAACCCTTCGGTCTCACAACTCGGATGGACCCTCCGGTCCTAACTCAGTAAGCTCAGAATAATACACAGCATAAATCACAAAGACATAATGCAGGATATCACAATACTCGATATAAGCACATAAGACCCTCCGGTCACACAAATGTTACCACTCTAGGTAAGTATAGTGAGAAGACTCACCTCGTAAGCAAGCAAGTAAACAATCTCGTACACGAATCTCGAACTAGCCTCCGCCTAATCACATAAGATAATTATCTCTAATTAACATTTAAGTCACGACTCTAAATAAACTAAGTTATTCTCTCTCTCAAACTCTTGTAATGGGTAAAAGACCATTTTACCCCTCCATGCTCCCCATAACCCTTGCCTTGACCAAACCCTAAAGTCGACATAAGTCAACACTCGAGTCAACTGTTCATGTTGACCTGACTCGCCGAGTGCATCTATGTGACTCGTCGAGTCCCTCTTGTTTCTTCAGAACATCGCAAAAACCCAACTTAACTCGTCAAGTTGTCTCATCAACTCGCCAAGTTACCCATGTCTAGACTCATCGGGGAAAACCCTAGCCGACTCGTCGAGTCAGCTCATTGACTCGTCGAGTCCCTTAAGTCAAATTCTCATTCAGACGTTTTAAGGTAGAACACATGCCCCATACTCCAGATCTGACTTCCTAAGGCTCGATTATGACGTAAAGCTTCGATCTTTACGTTCATGCATGGCATATTTGCTCCATAATGCCAATTCAAGCTCCAACAAGGGTTAGATGCACAAGATCTTATCTCTAGCTCAATAAAGTTCGGGTCTTTGGACTCACAAGACCTCCTACACTCTAGATCTGAGGTTTCAACGTCAAATCATGCTCAAAGGACTCAAATGACACAAAAGGGATTAGAGAAAACCCTAGAAACTCCCTCCAACTGAAGCAAAACTCTGATGAACCTCTAGATCCAAAGCCTCCTCTTGATCCAAGCTTTGATACTCTCCTCTTCTCCTTCAAAAGTGCACTAATAACCACAAGATTAGCCCCTCTCTCACTCTCTAGCTCAAGTGGACGTTTAGGGTTTCTCTCAAGAGTGTAAGGTGATTGGTGATGTGTAGCACCTGGTTCTTGGTACGTATCCTTTCATTTAATCTTTTAATAATTTGCATTTTTTGGCCTTGAACTCGGCGAGTCGAAGGATTAACTCGCCGAGTAGAAGCGAGAAAGATCGCGGGTCTTAAGTGATGGACTCGCCGAGTCGGTTCCTGGACTCGGCGAGTAGACCCTGTTTGAACAAAAACCCTAATCCAGGGGTGTGCACCCTATTTAAACAACTTAACTCGGCCTCCTTCGTCCCATTTACTCCCAAAATACCCCCATAGCAAACCCTAGCCGTTATTGAGGAATTTTAAGGCATTTAGAGTGATCATGGTGATTTTGTGGTTCAAGGAAGAAGGAAAAGCTTGAAGGATCAAGAGGAGGCTAGAGGGATTCAGTGATGAGCATCATTTGCAGTCTTCAGAAGGTATAAAGTCTATACCTTGCTCTTTCATTTGTTAGATCCCTCTTTGGGAAGATCTAGGGCTTTTATGAGCCATTTTGGTAGCCAACCATGTTTGCAAACGTGGTGGGGGGTTTAAGCTTCTGAATCACATCATGAAAGGAGTCACTAGGCAGATTTGGGTTGCTTTTGCACCCATGAAAGGTTCCATGTGCCATATGAGCTTGTTTTATGTCCTTTTGAGCTCAAAGTCCCATGCAAGCACGTAAAGGTTGTAACTTTACGTGCTAGATCGATTGTAGAAGCTTGGATCTATCTTTTGATCAAAGGATGTACATCAGAAAGCAAAGATTTAGGGTATGGACGTGACCAAATCGGCGAGTCCATTATTGGACTCGGCGAGTCTAAGGGTTTTGCCCTTTCTGTTGAGGGTCAAAAGAACCCAGTTGAGTGTGGAAAGGTTTTAAGGGGGTCCCAGGGAGTGACCCAACGTTCTGGACTAAGCCATTGTGCTGGAAGTTCATGGGACTCGGCGAGTGCATGAACGGACTCGGCGAGTCTAAGGCAATCTCCTTAGAACTCGGCGAGTTGTTCATCAACTCGGCGAGTTGATGACAGATCTGGTTCATCAGATAAAGGACAACTCGACGAGTTGTTCATCAACTCGGCGAGTCGGATGAGTTTTCATGGGGCGTTCGAATGAGAGAAGAACTCGTCGAGTTGACGGCCCAACTCGACGAGTAGGGTCACGGATGAGGACGAGTAGAGAGTGAGGGACTCGGCGAGTTGACGGCCCAACTCGGCGAGTCGGGTCAACTGGAAGTTGACTTTGACTTTGACTTTGACTTGACTTGGTTGGGGGTAAATGGTCATTTTACCCTAAGTATAGAGATCAGTTTCTAACTGAGTGTTTATGGGGTTTGTAGCCGGAGGATTTCCGGAGCAGCAGCGGACGGAGGTTTCCCGCGCAGATTATCAGCAGCCACTTGTGCGAGGTGAGTTACCTTCCAGTAGCGGTGGGTCTACGGCCACAATGCCGGCCCACCAGTAGGGATCGTATGATAGATGTTTGTCTTTGTGATATTCATCTGTGTTACTACTACCTGTTATGTTATATGCTAGCGTGATATGATATGTGATAGTGATAGAGTTCGGTTGATAGGACCGAAGGGTAGGTTAGGCACCCCAGATATGCCTAACAGTATGTTATGATATGTTTAGCTGCTAGCATGATATGTTGTATGAGATAGAGGTAGTAGGAGGGGGAATAGTCCCCGAGATTCGGTTGTTAGGACAGAAGGGTAGGTCAGACGCCCCATATATGTCTGACAGTAGATTATGCTATGATATATGTGACAGTAGTAGTAGGGGGTGAAATAGTCCCCGAGGTTCGGTTGTTAGGACCGAAGGGTAGTCAGCACCCCAGAATGGCTCGACATGGGTAGGTCAGCACCCCAGAATGGCTTGACATGGGTAGGTTGGCACCCCAGAATGGCCGTACGGGTAGGTCGGCACCCAAGAATGGCCGTACCGGGTAGGTCGGGCACCCCAGAAATGCCTGGCAGTACGTATGTTATATGATTGTATGGTATGTGGACGATGGGGGAACTCACTAAGCTTTGTGCTTACGGTTTACAGTTTTGTTTTCAGGTACCTCTTCAGCGAAGGGGAAAGAGCTAGCGCGGTAGCGGCACATCATACACACACGCATTGGTTTTCCGCATTATGAGATGTTCTGGGATTGTACTCTGACGTTACTATTATTTTTATGATTTGGTTTTCAGACACGAGAAATGTTTTTATGAAATGATATGATCGGATGATGTTTATTCACAAATGTTTTCCAAAGTATTGATTTAAAAATGAAATTTTTGGCCTGTATTTTTGGGACGTTACATGATGCGGAAATGAGGGATTAAGACCCCTTAAATAGGTCACAAACCCGGGGATTTAGGGTTTCCCCACACAACGTCAACTCGGCGAGTCGGTCATTAAACCCACGTGACCAATCCATCTCTACTCGACGAGTCGGACACATAACTCGTCGAGTCACTCATTAAATCTCAAAATAAATATATAAATATAATACCTGAGAGTCGAGATGTTACAAATTTCATCCATAAGAATTGATAACTATGACACCATCACATAAAGGAAATGAAAGAATCATATAACATGAGATGTCATCTTCAACATTATTAAAGTTATCATTTTTCCCATGTAAGTGTTTTCTTTAGGGTTCTTCATATGTTTATGCATAAATCTATCTTGGATTATGCATTCAACAAATAAACTACAAAACACATTCTCAAATTCCATTTCGGTTAGACTTTCGGGTTGTTTCCTAACGCATCACCTTGGGTGCAAAAACATGTTGGACAACTATGCGGAGCTAGCTAAAGTTTCAAGTCAAAGTTTACAATTTTATGTACTAGTAAACTAAGTTTTAGATATTTAAAGGGATAATGACTTAAAAGGGTAACATATTATTCGATTTGTACACATTTGGTCACTGAGTTTTTTTTCGTCCACATTTACCCCTTAAATTTGTTAAACTGTACACATTCAGTCCTTATGACCTGTTACTCCAGGTTAGCCGGCAAAAATGACTTGATAGGGTAATATATTTTTCATTTTGTACACATTTAGTCCTTAATATTTTTGTACATATTTAGTCCTTAACATTTTTTTTGTTTCAAAATAAGTCCTTTTTTTGTACTCATTCAGTACTTATGAATGATTTCTTTAGGTTTTTTTCACGACATCTTACGTGAGACAATCATTGATGAGGTGTTTGGGGTTGTTGATGCTTATGTCCAATGCGATCTCGACTGCTTGGCTGCGTAAGTCTTGTGGTTTGGCTTAGGTCTTGTATTTTGAATATCGTAACTTCTTCATACGATATCAGATTTTAAGGATCTTTATCCATGTGTTCATTTTTTGAGTCTACTACAACTTTCTTTAAGATTACTCCCGTTAAAATGTAATATATTTTTACTAACGATTTTATAAAAAAAACATACATACATGCATTCATAAAAAACGTATGGACAAGGGAAGACGCAATAATACATAGTAGGTGTTGCCGATACATGAAAATAGGTATAAACGTAAAAAAAAAAGCAAAAATTTTTCCACTGCTAATAGAAAAAACAGGTGTTGTCGGTGCAACACCGAGACCATACTAAATCCGCCACCGCGTATGGATATAAAAATCGTAAGTAAAAATATATTATTTTTTAATGGGAGTAATCTAAATGAAAGTTGTAGTAGACTAAAATACGAACGCATGAATATAAAGATCGTTAAAATCCGAGATCATATGAAGAAGTTATGACGTTCAGAACACATGACCTACGCAACGAAGTAGTCGAGATCGCGATGGATATAAGCATCAAAAGCCCCATACACCTCATTAATGAATATCCCACGTAAAATTTCGTGAGAAAAAACTAAAAAATCATTCATAAGGGAGGAGGGAGTCGTTCCCTTCCAACCCACCGAACCCACTGCCGTATCAATTTTTCTCTTTTATTTTTCTTCATCTTTTCGAACCCACAACATACGGAATCCTATCTTTTTGAACCCACTCAACCCACTCAATTAAAAAAAATACAAAACAACTAAGGTACAAGTTTTAAAACACATGGTACAAGAGAAAATAAGAAAGATAAAGTAGAGAGAGATGATGAAGTGGGTTAGTGAAACCAATCAACCCACTCGTTGAAGCGGGAGTGGTACCACCGATAACTCTATTGCTTATTAAGATTTTACATTTGATTGTTTTGTATTTTTTTTAATTGAGTGGGTTGAGTGGGTTCAAAAAGATAGGATTTTCCTGTGTTGTGGGTTTGGAAAGATGAAGAAAAATAAAAGAGAAAAAATGATGTGGCAGTGGGTTCAGTGGGTTGGGAGGGAATGACTCCCTCCTCCCTAAGTATTGAATGAGTAAAAAAAAATGACTTATTTTGCAAAAAAAAAGGACTAAATGTACAAAAATATTAAGGACTAAATGTGTACAAAGTAAGAAATATATTACCCTATTAAGTCATTTTTACTGGGTAACCTGGAGTAGCCGGTCATAAGGACTGAATGTATACAGTTTAACAAGTTGAAGGGGTAAATGTGGACGAAAAAAAAACTCAGTGACCAAATATGTACAAATCAAAAAATATATTACCCTTTTAAGTCATTATCCCATATTTAAATGTTAAAAATCATTACAACGTAGCTTGTGTAGGACTATAACTTTATTAAACTTATCATAATTTTTCTACCAAATATTTGTTAGACTATAAATTTACTAGAACTAAAATGAGATAAATTGGGGTTGTAGAAGACGCGGTCAAACAAGTCAGATACTTGGGTATCTGTGTTGGTAAAGAAGGGAGGTGGATGATGAACAGTGGGAGCTTGACTGGTGGACGATCATGGCCATCACGGACATCTTTAACATCGTCGGGGAAGAGAATACAGAAGGAAATGGCAGAACTCAACACGGACCCACCTGCCGATTGTTCCGCTGGCCCCAAAGGCGATAACCTCTATCACTGGGTCGCTACTCTCTTCGGTCCCCAAGGTCAACCCTCCTCAACTCAACTCTTACCGTGTGTTTGAGTGTTTTTGTTAAATCTCTTACCTTTTTGTTCTAATTTCTTGATTCGGGCGTTCAATTGATTTGATTGAACCCAGTTAATAGCTTCTACGGTAGATGCATCCTTATGAATAAGGGATTTATGAACTCTGTAATGGTGTTTACCTAATTTCTAAAGCCTTAAAGAAACCTACCAACGATTTTGTGTGGAATTAGGAAAAGATGTTCGATCAAACGCTTTAGAGAAGAAATTCGTATGTTCATTAGCTTTTGCTTCATTTGATTTTAACCCAGTAATTAGCCTATATGGTAGACGAATCCCTCTGAATAAGGGAGTCATGAACCCTATAATTGTGTTCAGCCATGGTCTAAAGCCTTAAAGAAACCTGCTAACGATTTAACATGTGATGAGGGAAAGGTGTTCGATCAAATGCATAAGAGAACAACTTCAAATGTCTTGGAACTTTATCTTGATTTTGTTTGTTTGTTGTTCTTTTTTAATTTCTTGTAGGAACGCCTTATGATGGAGGCATATACTTTCTTGACATAACATTTCCTGCTAATTATCCTTTTAAGCCTCCAAAGGTATGTCCATATCTATGCTGAATATACTTTCTTGACCTAGGAACTTTCATACAAAAGATTCTGTTATAAATGCCAATCTACTTGCATATCACCTATCAAAAATCCCAATATCATTCTTTTTTAATCTTTTTTTGGCACTTTATTGATTTGTGGTATTAGGGTGCAGGTTGTTTTCAAAACACGAATATATCATTGCAATGTAGATTCAACAGGCAATGTTAGCTTGGATATCTTGGAAGAAAACAGTTGGAGTCCAGCTTTAACAATTTCAAAAGTTCTACTTGCTTTGAGATCAATCTTCAACAACCCTAACCCTTGTATGTATTTCATTCCTTTTGTTATAGTTTAATCCTAAAATTCCCTATCTGAATTTTTATATTATAATCTTTTAGCATCTTTAAAAATCTGAAATTTGGATAAAGTTGATAATTTTGTTTTTCAATTGTTGCAGATAAACCTCAAGTTCCAGGAATTGCTCATTTGTACTTGGTAGACAGAAGTAAACATGATGCATTAGCTGCAGAATGGACTCAACGATTTGCAAAGTAAAAATTGAGCATTTAGGAAACCAAATAGTCATGTGTGTTTTTAGTTCATATATTATGTAGGAATTATATATATTTCATGTATAAGTATCGGTTTTTCTTGTATATTACATTATAAAATGGCTTAGGAAGTGCATGCTTTTTAAATTCGGAAGATTTTCAAAATTTTAGACACTTTTTGGATATATGTGTGTGAAGTAACAAATATGCACATAACAATATGAATCTTGAGATGTTGAGTGCTACTATTACACTATTAGGTTCAATTGCCTAAGGTGTGTACATGTGATACATATACTATTAGTGTTTAATGCTTAGTGGCATGGAGAGATTAGTGCAACAGTTAGACTTAACAACAAAGAACTGACAGAAGGACCATTTTACCCTCACATCAGTTAGACTTAAAAGAAAAGAAGTTAGACTTAAAAGCAAAGAACTGACGGAAGGACCATCCATTAAAAGTTTTGAAACCATATGGACCAACGTTGATGAGCTAAAAAGTTAATGATTAAACTCGATTTTTTTGGAAACCATAGGGACCATTTTTAAAGATTTGTCAAAAATCTATAAAAAAAAAAAAGAAAAAAAAACTTTTACACGGCTATACTTTATAGGGACCATTTTTAAAGATTTGTCAAAAATCTATAAAAAAAAAAGAAAAAAAAACTTTTACACGGCTATACTTTATTTTCCAGTCGTAAGTCAAAATTGGAGTAAAATCGCATCCCAAGAAGAGGGAATCACAGTTAAACAAACAGTACGAAATCACATGTAAACCTAGCTATCTACGATTTCAATGACTATTTTTGAAAAAGACAAAATTCATTGGTTATTTTTAAAAAAATCATTAAAATATTATATTAAGTCTGTAATTTTCTAAGAAAACAATGAATTATAAAACCTAGCTATCTATGATTTCAATGACTATTCTAAAAAAACAATGAAGAATAAAAACTAGCTATCTACCTACTATTTCAATGACTATTTTCGAAAACACAGAATTCTTTGGTTATTTTTTAAAAAATCATTAAAATATTATATTAGATCTGTAATTTTCTAAAAAAACAACGAACGATCAAATCAGGAGGCTCATAGGGTATTACCGATAGAACCTGGCTTTCCAAACATAGTAACCATCACATGATGACATGATTGAATGTATGAGAAGTACTGAGCGCCCATTAATTGCTTCGTTTTTCACCTACACACGCTACTCATTCTCAATCACAGCATGAATCACCTACCCCTATTTCCTTATTTTAAGCCCTTCGTGTTTGGACATCATAGAAAATGGAAATTCAGATGGATAAAGCTAAACGTATCCACGAATTGGGGCTCCAAGAACTGCTGAACACTGGATTATCAGTACATGATGCGAAATCGCTGCAAATCGAGCTCAAAGAAGCCATTGATCACACCACTAGCTCCAGCCCAGTTGAGTTATGGCGCGACATTACTTCTCGAAGGTTGCTCAAACCATCTTTCCCTCATTCTCTGCATCGTCTCATCTACAACGCCGTTTATGCTGATTACGATGCCTCCATCCATGGCCCTCCTCTGTATTGGTTCCCTTCCGAGTAAGTTATAATGTTGCTTCTGCTTTAGGGATTTTCTTCTGGTGTTCTTATACTACAATTATAAAATCCGAATCATAACTAGTGTTTAGCTAATTATGAACTGATCAACTGAACTATCATCATTTGAACTTTCATCATTTGATCTTAGTGTAATGAATTTGCGTTTCTGTTTGTAAATTAGTGTTGATGCTAAACGGACGAACTTGGGGCGACTTATGGAAACTCATGGCTCAAAGCTTCTAGGAGCAGCTTACAAGGATCCTATCTCAAGCTTTAAACAATTTCAGAAATTCTCCGTTCATCATCCCGAGGCAAGTTCTTGTTCTTACAGTCGTATTTCCTCAAGGCCTCTTTTGGATCAACATATCTAATGTTTAATGAACTTTGTGATGTTTTGGTTTCAGGCATACTGGTCGATTGTTTTGGAAGAGCTTTCAATACGATTTCATCAACCTCCAAAGTGTATATTGGATACCTCTAACAAATCAAAACATAGCGGCTCATGGTTTCCTGATTCAGTTTTGAACATCGCCGAATGTTGCTTAAAATCAACTACCAAACAAGATGACGAGAACGAAAAGGTTGCAATCGTATGGAGGGATGAACGATTTGATAATTTTGAAGTAAACAAGATGACACTGAACGAACTGCGACACCAAGTAATGTATGATTTCCATATACAATTCGCCATTAATTTTATACTTCTTTATGAATCTTGTATCTATGTAACTAATTTTTTTGTATAGGTTGGTTGCAAATTCATTAAAGGGGTTGTTTTCAATTGGGGATCCGATTGCAATTGACATGCCAATGACAGTAACTGCAGTTGTTTTATACTTGGCAATCATATACTCTGGATTTGTGGTTGTATCCATAGCTGATAGCTTTGCATCAAAGGAAATTGCAACAAGATTACGCGTCTCTAAATCAAAGGCTATCTTTACTCAGGATTACATTGTTAGAGGTGGTCGAAGATTTCCTTTGTACAGGTAATAACTACAAATAGGATCACACATTCACACTGCAACTATTGAGATTCAAAAGTCAAACCCTTGACTTTTTCTACAAAGTATACCACTCTGAAACCAACTGTCATCATGATTTCTTTCTTTTTTGCAGCCGTGTTGTTGAAGCCACTGAATGTAGAGTGATTGTGATTCCTGCAATTGGAGAGAATCTTGACATTCAACTAAGAAAACAAGATATTTCATGGCAGGATTTTCTTTCAATTGCAAGACACCTTCCAAGGTACAAATTACCATAATAACCTTGTTTATACCCCATTCTAATAAGATCCTTCTCTTCCAATCTACATGTTATTTTTTATGGGGCTAAATGCATTAAGTAGCAACATAGTCTCACCTATTTGTGTATTAAGCATCCTACTTTAATTTCTCTCTCGTAAATCATTGTACTTTCAGTTTGTTTCTTAGTACATTATATCTTTAATAGTCTACCCAATTATTCTAGTAACAATTGCTATGTATATATGCAAGTAACATTTTATGTGAAGAAAAATGGAAAATATTGATTTAATGATTTTCAATTTATTAAATTTCAGCCCGGATTATTGCCCTCCAGTCTATCAGTCAATAGACACAATGACAAACATACTCTTCTCTTCAGGAACAACAGGTTGAAAGACATTATCTACAATCTCTTAAGCCTCTAAAAGTATACTTTTCTTTATTAATTAACTTATAAGTTTTCTTTTTTCTCTTTTTAAGGAGATCCAAAAGCTATACCATGGACTCAAATTGCTCCCATTCGATGTGCTGGTGATTCGTGGGCCCACATGAACATTCAGCCTGGAGATGTGTTTTGTTGGCCCACAAATTTGGGATGGGTGATGGGGCCCATTTTACTCTATTCATCTTTCCTATGTGGCGCTACACTAGCTCTTTATCATGGCTCCCCACTTGGTCATGGTTTTGGAAAATTTATTCAGGTTACTTCTTCAAACTTTTTTGGGAAAACCTTATTAAAACCCAACATATTTTCATGAAAATCTTAAAAAACCACTATATAATTTTTTTGTACATTAAAACCCTTATATTTTTTAAAATGTTAAAACCCTTATAAGTTTTCAAATTTATCATTTAAGGCGTTGGGCTCGGTAAATCCTAGATAGTTAAAAATATTATGTAAACGATTCACAACGTTTTGATTGTTACAACTCAATAGATTAAAAAATTTCAAAAAAATATGAGGGTTTAAATGCACTACAAAAAATTATATAATGGTTTTTTTAATCATTTCATGAAAATAGATTAGGTTTTTCTGAGATTTAAAAACCTTAAATAAGAATTTCAGAAAATATAAGGATTTTAGTGTACTAAAAAATAATATAGTGGTTTTTTTAACATTTGATGAAAATACTTTGGGTTTTTATGAGGTTTTCCCAACTTTTTTTATAAGTATTAAAGATTGACCAAATTGCCCCTAGGGTGTGGCATAGTTGGTTCTAGGATGGTATACTTGCACAAATATTAAAGTGTGAGAGTTTCAATTTTAATATGAATTGACTTTTTTGTGATTATTAGCAACACAACCCAACATTTTATTGGAAATCATTATCTATAATAATTTTTTTTATTGTATTTAAGACAATAAAAGATTATTTAAAGTATAGAAGAAATTAAACTATTCCTTTTAGGGTTAATCTCAAAAAATACCTTATATTTTGTGTTTTTTCTGGATTAAACCTCAAATTTATTTTTTCGCCTAAAATAGACCTTATATTTTTTCTGAAAAAGCCCTCAACTTTGTATTTTTTTTCCGAAAAAAATCCTTAACCTTCTAAATGCTTCCTAATAAACCCTCAACTTTTTTAGTTTTTCATGAAAAAAACCCTCACATTTTACAATTGTTTTTGGAAAAAATGACTAAAAGGGCCAAATCGGAAAAAATGAAAAAATACAAGGTTTTTTTCAGGAAAAAAATAAATTTGAGGTTTAATACGGAAAAAACACAAAATACAAGGTCTTTTTTGAGATTATCCCTTCCTTTTAAATATAAAAACAAGCTAACAAAATAAAATAGAAAACTGTGAAGTTTGGGGTTGTATATGAAAATCCACCAATATTAGTTTGTGCTTTTTTGGTGGTGGGGTTGCTGGAAGAATAACCTTTTACAAAAAGATTGAAAAAAAAAAAACATAAAATCTTTTAAATTTTTCAATATATCACTTAACATGGTTTAAAAAATCTTTCAGGATGCAGGAGTGACAACTTTGGGCACAGTTCCAAGCATAGTCAAGACATGGAAAAGTACAAGATGTATGGAAGGTTTAGATTGGACAAATATCAAGTAATTAATTAATTAATCCTCCTTTATTTAAAAAAAAGAAAAAAAATTATCATTAACGATGTTTTTGCAACATAATTTCCAAACAGGTTATTTGCATCTACAGGTGAAGCCTCAAATGTTGATGATGATCTTTGGCTTTCTTCAAGGGCTTATTACAAACCTATCATTGAATGTTGTGGAGGCACTGAGCTTGCTTCTTCTTACATTCAAGGGAATCTTCTTCAGCCACAAGCCTTTGGAGCTTTTAGCTCTGCTTCAATGACAACTGGCTTTCTCATTCTTGATGAACATGGAGTTCCCTATGTAAAATCTTTCTTTTTGACTTAATACACTTATATATCCATGTTTCTATTTTACTTAAATAGACAAAAAAAGGCCTTTATGTATAAAGTAGAAGGAAAGACCAACATCATTTATCAATTCAACATATTTTTTATTTATCATGTTTTTTTTTTCTTTAATTTAATTGATTGTGGTGAGTTTTATGTATATATGACAGCCAGATGATGAAGCATGTGTTGGTGAAGTTGGGTTGTTTTCTCTTTACATGGGAGCAACAGATAGACTACTTAATGCAGATAATGAAGAGATTTACTTCAAAGGAATGCCAATTTACAATGGAATGGTATCACAACTTTATAATTTTTAAAAATAAAAAATTTATAACATAATGTGATTGTTTGTTTATATAGAAACTGAGGAGACATGGAGACATAATCAAGAGAACAATCGGAGGCTATTTTGTTGTACAAGGGAGGGCTGATGATACCATGAATCTTGGTGGCATAAAGGTATTGTAGTTCATAATAAATTTTTATTTTTTATATTAAAAGAAAATGAATATGGGTTTTGTGTATGCAGACAAGTTCAATTGAAATCGAACGTGTTTGTGACAATGCTGATGTCAGCATCATGGAAACGGCTGCAGTCAGTGCTTCACCCGCAATTGGTGGTCCAGAACTTTTGGCTGTATTTGTGGTACTAAAAAAGGGGTTCACTGCTGAACCCGAGAATCTAAAGATGATATTCTCAAAGGCTATCCAAAGAAACCTTAATCCCTTGTTTAAGGTTTCCTCTAATCCACTCTTGTTTTTTTTTTTAAGGTTATTAAAAGAGTTAACTATGTGTTTATGATTTCGTTAATTAATGAACAGGTGAGTTTTGTTAAGATTGTTCCGGAGTTTCCTCGGACAGCATCTAATAAGTTGCTAAGAAGAGTTTTAAGGGATCAATTGAAAGAGGAGCTTCGCATTCGGAGTAGAATATAATCATGTTGTGAAATGTGAACTAAATTACAGTAATGGTCCTTGGGCTTAGTGAAAAGTTATGGATTCAGTCCAATAAGTTTGTACTTTTGCATTGACGGTTCTTAAATAAGTGTAGTGCTATAAACGAACCGTATGAATACAAATAAGAGATTGTTCATTTTCGTTCGTTTTAGTTTAACTGAATAAAGGAACAAACAAATTTTCTTGTCCGTGTTCATTCATTAGAAATTTATTTTGTTCACGTTCGTTTGTTTATGTTCATTAAGATGTTAAACGAATGTTAATGAACATAAACGCATGAGCATAAACAAACATATAACATGGACATAAAAGAATACAAATGAACAAAAAAAAGTCGTGAAGAGCTGTATGTAAATGAATATATGTAAAAAAAAAAGAATCACACGTCGCCATTCCTCAAACCTAATGGAAGACAACATGTATAACTATCACCGGTTTGCTATAAAAAAAAAACAAAGAAAACAAGTAATAAGAGTAACTTACTCAAATCCTCTTAGTGGTTTAGGGTCAATTGGGCATTTTGTTCATTTTTTTTCATTCGGACCGTCTTATAAGGCATTTTTTGTTATATTTTTTTATCCCTATCAAACATAATAAAAGTTATGTTACCTTTATCTAATTCTTTTTTAATGCACTTATTATTTGTTTATTATTAACCTATTACAAAACAATGTTATGAAGATTAATCTTACTATCGAAATCATTCCTTCTCTCAAAGTCTCTACCGGACTATTAGTGCTTTTCTTCATGAACTTGGACCAAATTTCTTGAAATATCTCGTTTGTTGGAACAACCATAAATCCAGATTTTGGGAAGATTTTGCTTATGGGTTTGATCTAATGTATGTTAGGGTTTTATTATTTTTTGAAGCTAGGTTGGATGTTTATGCTTTTGAATTTGATGAATTTGGTTTTAATAAGAAAATAGATATTTGTGCAATCCAATTCATTTTTACTATTAATTTGGATATTAGAAACCATCACTTTTGGATTTTGTATACAATAAATTTGGATCTTAGAAACCGTCAATTTAAATTTGTATCCTATCAATTTTTGAAGAATGGCATCAAAGATGGTGGTCAGAGCTCGTTAGATCGACGACGGCTGGGCGGCTTGAATGAAAGGAAGGAAGAGAATTTCTGAGGATTTTAGAAGTTGTGGGGACCAGGGGTTAGTGGGGTGGGTCATCTTATTTTTTAAAATTATAAACAATATATATTTTGAGAAAAAAATAGATTAAAGTAATATAGTCATTTCATGTCTAAGATAGATGAAAATCGTAACAAAAAAATATCATAAGCACTTACTAAGTGAAAAAAAAGAAGTTAAAATAAAAAACATACAATATACACCAAACCACAATAAGATTTTAATAAATTAATCAAGTAATGATTATTGCATAGAACAATATTAAAATAAAGGGTAAATTACACCAATCGTCCCTCGTGCACATGCCAAAAAGCATGTTCAGTCCCTATTTTCAAAAATTAACTCGGACCGTCACTCGTTTGCTTAAAACTTGCACACTTCATCCCTGATATGCTTTTTTCTTGCGAATGTAGTCCGTGCCTCATTTGAAATGACGATAATGCCCTTGGATATTTATTTTTTAGTTATTCTAATATTATTTATTATTTTTTTATCAATTAACAAAGAAAATAAAAAAAACAACTCTTTGTAATCTCTATCTCTCTCAGTTATAGTGGAAAATACCACTACCTCCTCCGATCGATCTCTCACTCTCTCTCCCCGTTCTTTTTCGATACCTGCTCTCATCTTTTCCAACCCATCCACCCCTTCACTTCCAAACCCTCACGCTATTGTTACTGATCGGAGATAAAAGAGTAACCCAAAACACACACACATGTGTGTTTTGATACGATATCGAGATAGAGGTCAAGTGAGATGGAGACATAGCACGATACCGAGAGAGAAATAGGTTGAGAGAGATAGACTTGATGAAAGCAAAATAGGAAATGGGTGAGATGGAGATGTAGCACGATAAGAGAGAGAAATACTTGATTTCGATTTTGATTTTGAGTTTCCTCCTTCTTCATCGTCATCAAATCCAGAAATTGAAACTGATGTAGGTTTTCATTTTGATTTTAAGGTTCGTTTCAGGTTTGGTTTGATTTTATTTCGATGGATTTGTCTTGGACTTGATTTCAATCGGTTATGTAACGCCCCGATTCTCAGGTATGAAATTAATATAAGAATTTTCTTGTTTTCGAGGTCTACTCGACGAGTTGGTTCGCGTGTTTTAGTGACCTACTCGCCGAGTCCAAAAAGGGACTCGACGAGTAGGAGTTGGCAGATGAAACCCTAAATTTTGGGGTATTGCACCCTATTTAAAGGATCATTGGCCTCCCCCAGCCTCCCCTTTACTGCTTCTTGTCCCTCTTAAACCCTAATTCGAGTGTGTGTGATCTTTTGGTGTGTTCAAGCTTGGAGGAGGGATTTTGGAGAAGGAAACACTTGGGGAAGCAAGGAAATCAAGGCTAGGAACTCGTGGGGAGCTAAGAGATTCTTCAGTTGTCACTCTCTGGAAGGTATTAAACTGCTTCTTTGGCTCATCTCTCTTTTAACCTCTTTTGGATGAGTTTTATGAAAGGCTTCTTATGCTTGAGCTAAGATCTGAAGTTGTAACTTCAGATCTGGACTCCCTTTGACCCCTAGATCCATAAAGTCATCAGCCTTGCCTAGTATGAGCCTTCCCTCAAGTGTGAGACTTCATTGCAAGCTTAGTTTTCTCATTTAAGGGCCTTAGAGCTTTGCATGCACGTAAAGTTTGCAACTTTACGTGATAAGCAGGCCTTGGAAGGTTGGATATGTAATCTGGAACCTTTGCATGGCTTAAAAAGCATATGTATGGTTGAAGGACTGAAGAGACTCGGCGAGTCGCAAGGTCGATTCGGCGAGTCATATGAAGATAGTCATGTACCCGACGAGTTGGATGAACAACTCAGCGAGTCATATGAAGATAGTCATGTACCCGACGAGTTGGATGAACAACTCGGCGAGTCAGATGAAGATTGCCTTGGACTCGGCGAGCCAGTCGAATGACTCGGCGAGTCAGTCGAATGACTCGGCGAGTCGGCTAGGGTTTCTCTCGAACCTTTGGACACGCGTGGGCTCGGCGAGTTGTAGGGAACTCGACGAGCCAACCAGGGATTTCACGACTTCTTGAGTTCAGGAAGGACTCGACGAGTCGGTGAATTACACTCGACGAGTCGGGTCAACATGGACTGTTGACTCTAACTGTGGACTTTGACTTTGACCAGGAGTTGACCAGTTAACTTCTGAGGGTATTTTGGTAATTTGGAAATTTATGAAAAAAGGTTTTGTGGTAACTATAGGTGGTGGAGTTCGTGTTGGTGATCCGGGAGTTGAGCCTTCTAGTTTCAGACGACAGTTACGAGGTGAGTTATCCTCACTATATCAATAGGGTCTACGGCGCCAAGGCCGGCCCTTTATGATTTATATCCTGGGTTAGGATGGTCGTTATGTTATTGCTATATTAGATTACATCCTGGTATAGGATGATTGCTATGTGATTGCTATGCTAGATTTCATCCTGGTTTAGGATGGTTGCTATGTTAGGATTCATCCTGGTTTAGGATGGTTGCTATGCTAGAGATCGGTTAGATCGGTATCCTGGTTATGGGATGGTTGCCATGTTAGTGATCTGTTACATCTGCATGTTTACTTGTTTATATATATGTGCACATGTTTGTTGACTTGGGGAAAGGGTTGAGGCAGGTCCTGCTGTGTGTAGTAGGCCAAGACACCCTGGGTGGACCGGGTAGACTATAGGCCCGGGCCGGGAAAATCTAGTCAGGCCGAAGGCCCAGCGAGCGGTACGGATAGGCTGAAGGCCCCGAGGAGGGCGGTCTAGACGTGCTGAGGGCTCGGAGAGCGGTCCAGATAGACTGAGGACCGGGAGTCGGTCCAGTCAGACTGATGGCTCATTATGCATACTGTATCTGCTTGCTTATATGTTACGATTATGATTGTATGGCGTTGGTATTTTGGGGGTAACTCACTAAGCCTTCGAGCTTACCTTTATCAATTATTGTTTCAGGTACTTCTGATGATCGCGGGAAGGCAAAGGCGTGATCGCACCGCTTTTCACATTTTATGTTTTTATGATTTGATTCTGAGATACTCTGACAATATACTATTTTGAAAAACAAGTTTGTATTAATCATGTGGTTTGAAACGTTTTAAAAAGTTTTAAATTGGCTCAAATTTTGTGGATGTTACAGGTTACTTGTTTCGATTTTGAAGATGAAGATAGGTTGGGACTTTGAATGTAGTGAGATGTCGTGAACTTGTGATTGTGATTGCTTATGGGTGTCATTTGTATTGATTAAATCTCGTCAGTATTTCAAGGTTTCGAAGATTGAATTATTGTTTCGATGGTGATGGTTATGGTTCAAAGAAATAACTTTCGATTAGAGCAGTGGATAGATCGATTTGATTATTGGGTTTCACCACGAAGCATATAGATTGAAATTGGTAGTTTCGATGGTCGTTGGTGTTCTTAAGGCAGAGGGAGAGAACGAAGATAAGGATGGTGGTTTGGGGTTTGATTTGGTACACTGATTTGGGGTTTTGGATGGTTAACGGGAATGGGTGAGAAGAGGGAGACGAAGGTAGAAGAAAATTGGGGAAAGGGAAGGGGAAGGTGTTGGCGGTGATAGGTTGTGGTGTCGGAGGTTGTGACGCTGATATGTGGTGGCACCGGAGGAGTCGGCGGTGATAGGTGGTGGTGGTGTCTTGTTGCAGAAATAGGGACTGAACGGGAGGGGGGGGGGGATATTTGTTTACCCTTATTTTATTATTATTATTATATATATATATATATATATATATATATATATATATATATATATATATATATATATATATATATAATTTAAACTGATAAATAAATAAAAAAAGGAAAAAGGATATAACTAAGGGTAAATTAGTCTTTTCATGTCAATAGGGATGATGCGTGTAAGTTTAAAACAAATAAGAGATCGATTTGATTATTGGGTTTCACCACGAAGCATATAGATTGAAATTGGTAGTTTCGATGGTCGTTGGTGTTCTTAAGGCAGAGGGAGAGAACGAAGATAAGGATGGTGGTTTGGGGTTTGATTTGGTACACTGATTTGGGGTTTTGGATGGTTAACGGGAATGGGTGAGAAGAGGGAGACGAAGGTAGAAGAAAATTGGGGAAAGGGAAGGGGAAGGTGTTGGCGGTGATAGGTTGTGGTGTCGGAGGTTGTGACGCTGATATGTGGTGGCACCGGAGGAGTCGGCGGTGATAGGTGGTGGTGGTGTCTTGTTGCAGAAATAGGGACTGAACGGGAGGGGGGGGGGGGGATATTTGTTTACCCTTATTTTATTATTATTATATATATATATATATATATATATATATATATATATATATATATATATATATATAATTTAAACTGATAAATAAATAAAAAAAGGAAAAAGGATATAACTAAGGGTAAATTAGTCTTTTCATGTCAATAGGGATGATGCGTGTAAGTTTAAAACAAATAAGAGACCGTCCGAGTTAATTTTTGAAAATAAGGACTGAATGTGCTTTTCGGCACCTGCATGAGGGACGATTGATGTAATTTACCCTAAAAAAAAAGTTATGTTGTTTTTCTTGTTTAAATAAATATAAACAAATGTTAAAGAACCAATGTACTTTAAAATTTAAACGAACATAAACAGAGAGTCACGAGTGTAGATTAACACACAATATCATTTTTGGTGATTGTTTAACTAAAGGAACTAAAAACCTTGTCCATTTCATTTGTTCATTAAATAAATAAATATAAATGAACTTTTCGTCGAACTGTCATAAACGTTACATTACATTCAGTTCATTAGCACTAATTAAAAGTAACGGTTCAATGGTTAAAACCATAAAAAAAAACCATTTTACCATTGTCTTTTTCAAATTTCTTTAATCCCTCATTTTCCTCTCTTCAACAAACCCAAAATTCAAACACACTTTGACCGGATCATATATTAAATCTGAAATTAAATAAAACTAATTCCAAACCCAATTGTTTCAAATAAATCAAAATCAAAATTTTGTTTATTGGTGGATAAGTATCAAATTATGTTAAATGCATTCATTGGTGTCTTGATCATCGTCGATCTCCCGTTTCAAATTTGTTGTGAAATTCAAGAGCGGGATTTGGTCAATGATCTATGTATTTTTTTTGTTTTTTTGGATTCGGATCGGATCTAGCAGCATGGGAATTATCTCTTTATTTTGACTTTGTTTTTATTTTAATTTTTTATGACGTGGTTAAATTGCGTGTGAATTTAGCCTTATTAAGAAGACAAGCGCAAAATTATAATTTTTATAGATTTTAGGTTGAGGATTACTAAAGACCAACAAACCAAAAAGAGTGATTTATGTATGACCAATGCAAAAGTACAATTAAACAATTGGGCTTCCATCCACAACTGTTCACTAAGCACAATGATGATATATGTAATTTAGTATAAAAATAAAATATAAACTCAAAAGGCAAAAGGCAACACATAGAATAACATCTACCATGCATCAAGGGATTATACAAGCTTGATCATCATACATTGCTTATGAAACACTCTTTTATTCTTTTTCTCCACAATTTAAAAGCTTTTGTATTACACAAAAACATTGAATTAAACTTATATCATTGCGAACTCAACCGTGGCCTTCCCATCGTGTGCTTTTCTGAAGAAATGTTTGACATAATCCGAGTACAAAATATCCTTATAAAGCACTTTCTCTCCATTCCCAACCACTTCAGGCAATGGTCCGATTACATCACTAGGCCTTGGGTTCACAAATATCGGGACTGAAATCCTGTTATTTGTTCCATTAGCAATGACACGATGTTCAATGCTTTTATACTTCCCGTTGCTCATAATTTGAAGTGCATCTCCAACGTTGATCACCAAAGATCCAGCAACCGGAGGGACATGAACCCATTTTGATGTCTCAGTGTTTCGTACGTAAAGCCCTCCGATATCGTCTTGAAGGAGTACAGTCAGTGTGGATACATCTGAATGACGGCCCACACCGATTGTGAGCTCGGGGGTAGGGCATGTGGGGTAGTAGTTGAGGTTAATCCGCTTTGAACCCATTAAAATCGCTTCTTTGGATTCATCAATCTCTTTTACGTTTAGTCCTTTCATTAGTATCTCAAGTAGCTTCTTGACGATGAATTCGGAACTCTTCATGTATTCCAATGCTTGATTCCTATTATAAGAGACAAAAATTTGAAGTTTTCGAATGCATGTGTGTGACATATCAGTTGTGGTTTTAGTTGTCATGTATTTTGGTCTTTCACTGTGAAGCTATCCCACATAGATGGTGTTTTTTAATGGTTCATAGGAATGAAAAATCGAATATTTTTTTATTGTTTGGTTGGAATTAAAATAAAATAAAATAATACCTAGTCTTTTAGACTTTTAGAGTTGGTGGATGAAAGAGTACTGTTGACGAAGAAAGTGAAATAGAAAGACAAGACTAGACGAACGTATTGTCCTAAATGATTTTTTTTTTTTTTTTTTCCACCGAAAAACGGGTCAATTTATGACCGAATTGAAACCGGTCCATAAGCAATTCTTCTCGAGTACAACACATTGTTTACCTGCACACAGGAGGCCAAAGTGAAGCAGCCTCATCATCGGAGACAAAAAACAGGCTGAGATAATCCTTCCACTCAAGAGCCTTCTCAGCTTCAGGAGTAAAACTCGTACCAAAACGAACATGATTTGAAACCGATCTTTCTTTAGAATACTTATTCTTTTCTTCTGCTGACAACGCATAAAACTTATGAGTTGCATCTTTGACATCTTCAAGAACATGAATAGGGACTCCATGGTTTACAATCTGAAAGAACCCCCATTTGCATGCAGCATCACATACTGCTTTAGCTACATTTGGGTCATCCCAGTTTGACATATCAATAACCGGGATGGAGTCTTTATTTTCTTCCTCATTGCTCGCATGATCAAACCGTTCTTGTGGGGGTTGAATGTATTGGGGAGGTAGGGTTTTGAGTCCTAATTCTGATAAACCTTTGACTCCATGGCCTTTGTTGACCACGAAATCGAGGATGTTGAGTGTGTTTGCTGAGTGGACTAGTGACATTGATGGAGCCATGGTTCGAATTGTTTTGTGTTATATATCAGAGGGCTAATTATACGATGTGTTACCTTCATTGAGTTTGTTTGATATATATAGGTAGGATAACGGAAGAAGTGTTAAAGTGGTAAAGTTGCATTGTTCATGCTTTAAGAGTAAGAGTTGCATATGCATGGCCAAGCACATTGCGGTTGGTTTCCGAAAGAAACAATTTCACGCCTTATAATAATACAAGAGGAATTTAATTACGTGTCTTATATATATATATATATATATATATATATATATATATATATATATATATATATATATATATACCTTAATAAGCATTATCCTCAAAATGCTGAATTTTAAGAGATACAACCCTTAAAGCATTATATACAACAAGTTTATGCATTGCAAAGTAAGTAATGTTACCCGGTCAACAGTGAAAAAGTCAAACTTTCTTTACAGCTCTTATCCCCGATCTCGCCTAAAATATGTCCGGTGCGCGTCACTTATATATGGCCTCGGTACCTCAATGTCTCTTGACTAGGTCCTCATTCCTTATCCCGCCCAACAACCTCTCCATTATATCACCCCTTCTTTCACCCGATGATGCTATACGCCTGTTCATCTTCTTCACCATTTATATAACCCTCCCCTTCTCTCATTCACCATTGACTATCTAACGCCTTCAACTAACTGCTTCCCTCACCACCTCCACCGTATTCTTTCTCTCAATCTCAAACCATACTCCTCTTTATCCCAAGGATTTATCGGTCTCGATCTTAGATTGGCTGGATCATACAAATGACAGTGCAACAGTGAGGCTCAAGTAAGCATCAATCATTGAACCCCCACCACAAGGCCAAGCGAAAAACATATCAGGGTTCCTCTGATTTGATGAAGATGGAAAAAATGGTCTATTCTCACAATCGAGCCCTAAATCAATATGGATTCAAGCTTATGTTTTTATTTTGTCATTTGCAGTTCCATCTCTCTTCAACTCTCACATAACAATGTCGATCATTAGGGTTTATATCACCTCCCTCCTAGATTACAACAAGGTACGTTATCCTTACAAATTCCCTTTTTTGGTACATTTTTATGTTATCACCGGTTATCTATTATTAGTTTTTGCCTTTCTTTGAGTCCCATGGTTTCTATGTATTACCTGACCATCATCATCTGTTTTCCGTACACTCGATATTGAACAGAATCAGGACCAAACAAGAATCAAGCAAGGCAAAAGTTGATTCAAAAGCCATTTACTCACTAAAGTTATGTTTCATTTCATATTCTAATCTATATGTTATGTATTTATTTGTTTTGTGTATTAGTTCTATTATTATTAGATTTTTAGATTTTGTAGGTTCTTCAAACTTTATGATTGATGGTGAAGTTTTTTGTTTTTTTTCAAGTTATGTCGAGTCTTATACAGCTTGCTTCAATCTTTTCCTCTAAAAAATGTGAAATCTGCAAGTTCATTGAATATCAGTTCCTTCTCTATCTTCATTTCACAAAAAAAAAAATCCAATGGGTTATTTATTTTGAGTGTTCAGCGGAACAGAATGGGTTATTCCATTGAAATGAAAAAAAAACATTTGTTTTTGAGTTTGTTTTCTTCTATAGGGTATGTTATTTGGGTTTTGTTCTCATATTATGAGGTTTGGGTGTTAACTTTCATATGGGTATCAAAATTACTATTTAGTTTTGATTTTATAATTGTTTTAAGGTTAATACAATTAAATGGGCTATCTAAGGACAAAGCGACTTTACTAAAGTAAGCTTTTACATAAGCTCTCTCTCTCTCTCTCTCTCTCTCTCTCTCTCTCTCTCTCTCTCTCTCGCATTATCTAAGGCCAAAGCAAATTTACTAAAGTGTAAGGAGCTTGCAGGAAAAGATAAAAGAAGATCCCCTTTCTAAGCCTAAAATCTACCATCTATTGGAAGCATAAAAAGCTGGTAAAATCTCTTTTTTTCTTTTATTTTTATATTTGCTTAAGTTCTTTGGTTTGTGTGTTCTATTATATGGTGGCAAAAGGAGTTCAAAAGTCTTGAACTACGGTTCCTAATTTTTCACAGTTTATGTGTTTTTTGTTTTTCTGCAATGTTTTTAGAAGATGTCATTGCACATTCAAGGTAAGCAACAATTTCTAGAGATTATTTGGTTATTGTGGTTGTAGAGATGACTGAGGGCCATGATTCATGGTTAAACTCATAAACACCTTCCCATCGATGTTAATTTCATCTTGATTTCTCATGCATTTGTGTTTTATATATCATATAGAGATTACTTTGGTTTATTATTTTAGGTTGCATAAATAAATGATTATGTTGTTTTGTCATTGTTTCTTTTGAAATGTAAAATGGTTTTGGTGATTTATTAATATGGTTGTGTTGGTTTGAATGTAGTAGGAAGTCATAACACTCCATCCAAATAGGGAAAATGGTAAATTATTACCTTTAATGCATTTTATTTGATAGCTTTTTATATCGTTTCTTCTTTCTATTATCCCTAGCCAACCATGAGTCTTGGTCTGTGCAATGATTTCACCAAATTAACATTACCAACAAGGGTACTTATGTTGTTTTTAGAACTGCATGTATATTATTAGTGAACAACTATCAAGAAACAAGTGGGCTTTTTTTTGTTAAGATTTTCATATTTTCAGAAAGTTAGTTAGGACATAATTCGTTGCCTTGGGGATTTTACTGTGATAGTTGCTGTTAGGAATTCCTTCTGTGATTTTGACCATTTTACCCCTAGTGGTTCTTGTTGCTTGGTTGTTGCCTTTATATTTTTTTGCCCCTGGTTATTTTTTGGACTCTCATTCAAGATGGTGGACATGATAGAGCTTATTGTTGTCAAAATTTTAGGGTATGTTTTAATTTGGTCAATTTTGCCCTTTTTTTGCTCTGGTTTTGAAGTTAAACATGAGAACCAATTGAACCAGAGCAATCTTGATTTTCATAGTAAATAATGGCTTTTCCACAATAAACTATTAGTATGACTTTAAGTTCTACTAATAAGTCCAAAATAGACTTCCAATTCCAAAAGGCCACCATGTTAGAAAGATAAAAAAAAGGTTAGAAAATGTAACGCCCGTGTTTCTGGGCCAGGCATTAATGATGATGTAATAGTCTAGGTTAACCTTTTCAACCCATTTTGAAATAATAAGAATGTATTATTTGAGTATTATGTGTTTTATGGTTAATTGCTTAATTGTGTGGCTTAAATGAATTAAGAATAAAAATAAGCGTGAAAATGAAATGTTAGATAAACCCAATATTGATACATGAAGACGTAGCGGTCGTGACGAGGTTTCCAAATATATAAAGAATGCCGAAATCCGAGTTATAACGAAGAAGTTATGACCTGTCGAAGTTTCGCGACAGAACCGACACGACGCCGAATGACGTACAATACGAATTTAAGATAGAGCGATATTTAGACTTAGTGATCTAAACGAAAGTCGTAGAATACGTTAAATCGAGAGCGTACATAAAGAGAATGTCTAAATCTGACTTCGTATGAGGAAATTATGATTTTTCTAAGTTTCGACTTAGCGGTATGCAGCCCGAAGTTCGGAAGATCCCGAGAAGTAAAGTTTCCGAGTCGAAACTCTGCCTGCGAGAAACCCGGTTTTTGTGAAGACCTCCCGGTTTCACCGAAGAAATACTACTCTTAGAGCCGTAGTGCTGTCCGATCATCTTCTTATCAAGTGAGTGTGTAGTTACTTTCTTCCAACACATAAATACGAAGTATTCTCTATAAAATACGTGCTGTGTGTTTATATGTTATGTGTTATTTGAAATGAGTATTGATTGAATGTTTTATACATGTTTTATGTTGTGTATATATATATATATATATATATATATATATATATATATATATATATATATATATATATATATATATATATATATATATATAGGGGATAGCTCAAATAAAAACAGTAAATAATGTGAGAACGTAAAAACACTATTTTTATATTATTATTCTACAATGAATTTTCTATCCACAGCTTTATGTCATTATTCAACAATGAATAAATGAATAATCGCATATTAAAACTAAAATTAGAATTTACTACAAAAATACACATACATAAATTTATAATAGAATAATAAGATTATAATGAATATATGAATAATCAAATGTTAATATTCATACTATAATTACTTCAACAATACACAAATACAACATTCATTACAGAATAATAACATAAACATAGTGTTTTTACGTTCTCACACTATTTACTATTTTTATTTTAACTTATATATATATATATATATATATATATATATATATATATATATATATATATATATATATATATATATATATATATATATATATATATATATATATATATATATATCTACAAAGATGTTGGGTAGAACATGGGTAGATAGTGGATGTGTGATGAAATAAAATGATGAGAGGCCTTGATGTTGTTGTTGATCTAGTCATCTAGCGGAGTATGGATGACGACCACAGACTCATTCTAGACAGTCCAGTGGAACGCTGGCAGGTTCATAACCTGTAGGTGTTGTGAACGATGTGTTCACCGGTGTACTCTATCCCCCTCATGGTTGCCTTTAAAACATCTATTGTTGAGGAAACCCCTTGCAGTAATGTCCGTCCCGATGAAAAATCCTAGATTAGGTCCCTTAAGATAGATGTTGTTTTAGGGACGTAAAGTGAGGATAACGGGAATGGGTAATCGGGTTATTGTTGGTTGGTGAAATTAAATATAATTATTTATTGTGGGTTGAAAACCCTATATGCTCACCAGGCTCCCAAGACTGACCCACTCAGTTTATTTGTATTACAGGTAGTGGCGCGAGGGCATAAGATGGATGAATCATCAAGTTATTTTGTTTATAAGCCTGTAGTTGTATATAACTGTTGTATGGCTTGTAATTTGTCGTTTATGCTTTTTGGTCTGTATCGGAACATGACATCCCGAGTTTTGATATCTAATGAAAATGCATTCCTTTATAAAATGGTTTGGTAAATATTATTTTATCATATTTTGTTTTTGGGAACAAATTCCGCAACTCTTTTAAATCAATGGATTTACTCTGAAATTATTTTAAAAACATATTTTAAAACGGTCTTTTTTGGCCGTGATTTTGGGGATGTCACAGTTGGTATCAGAGCATTAGTTTAAGCGAAGATTGTGAGATAAGTGTCTGTGATATTTTAGACACGAGCACTAGTTTATTTTAGGAAAGTTGCCTAAAATGCTTTTATGTGCTAAATGTTATATGTTTGCCATATATGATATTATTTGTTCGGATCTATGGTTTGATGCCAACCGGATCTGGAGACCTTATGTGTTTAGGATTCTAAGCGTAGGATTACGGTATTAGAACTAGCATGTAAATGTTTCGGAGTGATAAGGATGATTTAATTATCTATCATGGATGAGGATCTAATTTCACCTTGTTCGGTGTGTAGATCAAAAATGGTAAGAACCAGAAATGGCGTTGGAAACGCAGATGAAAACAGGAATCAACCACCAGTGATTGAGCAAGCACCTGTTGTAGCAGCAGCACCAGAGCCAATGACAATGGCTGGGGTGCAAGCCATGATTCGGGCTATGTTAGCCGAACAAAGGGAAGAAATGCGACAGATGTTGCATTAAAATAGGGACGAACCTATCATGCCCATTGAGCAACCCGAGCTGATTCCCGAGCAATCGGAGGAAGGGAACAATAGTCGCATTGTGAGTCAAGTTGGGACTCAAGGAGAACGAAGGAATGACCCGGAAAGGGGAAACAACAAGGATGGGCGAATGTATAAGAATTTCTTGGGCGCCAAGCGGCCAAGCCTTTCTAGAAGCCCAAAGTCTGTTGAGATTATGGATTGGATCTCCGAAATGGAGATGGTATTTGAAAGTTGTGATTGTAGCAACAAATATAAGACTGTCTTTGCAGTTAGACAACTGAAGACCGGAGTCTTGAGCTGGTGGAAGTTGTTGGCGGATACTATGCCATGAGGAGAAGCCCTGAAAATGTCATGGGAGGAGTTCTTGGAACAACTAAGGGTGCAGTACTGTTCAGAGATAGATCTGATTGATCTGAACAATGAGTTCCAAAACTTGAAGAAGGGGAGAATGAGCGTAGATGACTATGCTACTGCATTCACTGAGAAAATGAAGTTATTTCCGTACCTAGTGCCAACAGAACTCTCTAAGATCGAGAGGTTCGCTAATGGACTTCCTGCCGACTTTGGCCTGACAGTCAAGATGGCAACCACTCTGAAAACAGTTGTTCGAGCAGCTAAGAATGTGGAGGCCCAACAGAAGGAAAAGGGTCTGGAAAGGATAGAGGTTGGTGAAAAGAGGAAGTTCGATGGACCGTCAGGTTCCAACAAAAAAAACAAGTTCTCGAAGTCTAGTTCGAGAGGAGGAGGAGGCGAAGCGAAATGGTGCGACAAATGTAAGAAGAAGCATCACGGAAAATGTGACGCAGTGGCCACATGTTTTAAATGTGGAAAGCCAGGGCATTATACCAACGAATGCACCCTCACCAAGAAAGTTTGCTATGGTTGCGGTGAGGAGGGTCACATGTCGAGGGAATGTCCGAAGAAGAAGGAGGCAGCAAAACCCAACATTCCGCCAAAGCCGAAGGCGAGAGCCTTCCAAATGACACTGGAAGCTGCTAAAGATGAAGCTGATGTCGCTTCAAGTACCTTTCTCGTAAACGAATTGCTTGCCCAAATTTTATTTGATTCTGGAGCCAACTACTCCTTTATTTCGCATGAATTTGGTAGAAAACTAGCTTTGCATGTCGATAGACTAGATAATGCTTTATTAGTCGAAGTTGCTAGTGGCAAGTTTGTACCTGTTAGCCATCGTATGAAAAACATCTTAATTGACATGAATGGGAATAAGTTCCACGATGAATTATTGCCTATTGAGCTAAATGGTTTCGACATCGTGCTGGGGATGGATTGACTTAGCGCCAATGATGCCGAAATACTGTGCAAGAAGAAAATAGTAAAAGTAAACCCGCCAGGGAAAAAGTCATTTATGGTGTATGGGGACAAACGCAGAGTAAATTCTGGAATCATTTCGCTAATGAAAGCCAGAAAGTGTTTGGCCAAATGATGTACATCATATTTGGCATTCGTGATCGATGCTAAGAAGGAGAAAAAGGAGATGCAGAGCATTCCTGTGGTGTGTGATTATCCGGAAGTATTTCCCGAAGATCTTCCTGGATTACCGCCTGATAGATAAGTGGAGTTCAGAATAGACGTGTTACCAGGGACGACGCCAATAGCAAAAGCACCTTACAGACTAGCACCGACGGAGATGAAGGAGCTAATGATGCAACTTCAGGAGTTATTGGACAAAGGTTTCATAAGACCTAGTTCATCACCCTGGGGAGCTCCGGTGTTATTCGTAAAGAAAAAAGGACGGAAGTATGAGAATGTGCATCGATTACAGAGAGTTGAACAAGGCAACAATAAAGAATAGATATCCGTTGCCGAGGATTGATGACCTGTTCGATCAACTACAAGGCTCAAGTTATTTTTCAAAGATCGACCTGAGGTCAGGATATCATCAGCTGAAGGTGAAAGAGCAGGATATCGAGAAGACTGCATTCAGAACACGATATGGACACTACGAGTTTTTGGTTATGTCGTTTGGACTAACCAATGCTCCAGCAGCATTCATGGATTTAATGAACAGAGTTTGTAATCCGTTCCTTGATAAATATGTGATGGTGTTCATAGATGACATTCTGATTTACTCGAAAAGCCAAGAGGAGCATGGCAGACACTTGCGAGAAGTGTTGGAAGTCTTGAAGAAGGAGAAGTTGTATGCAAAGTTCTCCAAATGTGATTTTTGGATTCGAGAAGTCCAATTTTTGGGTCACGTGGTCAACCAAGAAGGGATAATGGTTGATCCAGCGAAGATTAAAGCTGTGATGAAGTGGGAACAACCGAAGAGTCTCACGGAGATCCGAAGCTTTTTGGGATTAGCCGGATATTACCGAAGGTTTATCCAAGGATTTTCTTCGATCGCTAGTCCATTAACAACTTTGACCCACAAAGGAGCTGCTTATGCTTGGAGTGATAAGCATAGAGAAGCATTCGAGTTGCTAAAGAAGAAGCTATGTGAGGCACCGATTCTTTCTCTACCCGATGGAATCGAAGACTTCGCTGTCTATTAGCGATGCGTCTGGGGTTGGATTGGGTTGTGTTTTGACCCAAAGAGAAAAGGTGATAGCATATGCGTCTCGGCAGCTGAAAGAGCATGAAAAGAACTACCCCACTCATGATTTGGAGTTGGCAGCGGTAGTATTTGCTCTGAAAATATGGAGGCATTACCTCTATGGCTCGAAGTGCAAACTTTTCACTGATCATAAGAGTCTCCAATATCTCTTTAATCAGAAAGAATTGAATATGAGGCAACGACGCTGGCTAGAGTTACTTACGGACTACGACTGTAAGATACTTTACCACCCCGGTAAAGCAAATGTTGTCGTTGATGCGCTCAGTCGGAAAGTCAATCTTGAGAGAAAAAGGCCAAGAGTGTTGAGAAGAGAAGTTGTCTCGACAATTGTGGAGAGTATAAAGAAAGCTCAAGAAGAAGCTTCTGAGAAGAATGACCGAAAGGGAGAACGTTTGGGAAAAACGTTAGTGTTCGGTGTAAACAGTTATGGACTGAAGGTATTCCAAGATCGTATTTGGGTACCTAAGTCAGGAGGTATAAGAGATCTTCTGATGGAAGAAGCTCGCAAAACCATGTACTCGATTCACCCCGGTAGCACTAAAATGTATAGGGACCTGAAACCCTATTACTGGTGGCCGACGATGAAGCTTGATATTGCAAAGTACGTGGCGGAGTGTGTGACATGTGCACGGGTCAAGGCACAACATCAGAAACCATACGGGAGTTTAGAACCGTTACCTGTGCCTATGGGTAAATGGGAAGACATTGCTATGGATTTTGTCACTAAACTGCCCAGAACAAAGAATGGTCACGACATGATTTGGGTAGTCGTTGATCGCTTCACTAAGAGTGCGCATTTCATAGCAGCCAATGAGAAATGGTCTATGGATTAGCTTGTGAATTCTTACGTGAAGGAAATTATGAGGCTTCACGGTATTCCGTTAACGATTGTGTCAGATCGTGACAGCCTTTTCACCTCACGATTTTGGAAAAGTCTACAAGAGGAATTGGGTACCAAGTTGTGTTTGAGTACAGCTTACCATCCACAGACTGATGGTCAGAGCGAACGAACGATACAAACGCTTGAAGATATGCTGAGAGCATGTACCCTGGAATTCCAAGGTAACTGGGATGAACGTTTACCTTTGGTAGAATTTTCCTACAATAATAGTTTCCAGTCGAGCATAAAGATGGCACCTTATCAAGCTATGTACGGACAGAAATGTCGTACGCCGTCTTGTTGGCTTGAGGCTGGGGAAAAGCAGTTTATGGGACCGAAGATAGTCCATCAAACTGCTGAAAAGTTGAAAATAATTAGGAAGAGAATGTTAGCAGCTCAGGATCGTCAAAAGAGTTATGCTGACAACAAGCGAAGACCGATGACTTTTGAAGTTGGAGATTCGGTTTTGCTTAAAGTCTCACCGTGGAAGGGACTTATAAGATTTGGTCAAAGGGGAAAGTTGAGTCCAAGGTTTATTGGACCGTTTAAAGTTCTTTAGAGGGTTGGGAACCAAACTTACAAGCTTGAATTACCCGAAGAACTGAATGGAATTCATAACACTTTATATGTGTGTTATTTGAGGAAGTTCATAGGAGAAGTTCCCGATATAATTCCAATTTCTGAATTAAGAATTGATTAGAACAAAAGGTTGATTGAAGAACCAGAGGCAATCGTTGACCGAAAGACTAAGAAGTTGCGACGCAAGATGGTCGAATTAGTGCTTGTCCGATGGAAACATACTAATGGGCCAAATCTCACCTGGGAGACGGAGAGTGACATGATGAGTCGCTACCCGCATTTGTTTGATGATGTGTGATTCTGGGGACGGAATCATTCTAAGGTGGAGAGAATTGTAACGCCCGTGTTTCTGGACCAGGCATTAATGATGATGTAATAGTCTAGGTTAACCTTTTCAACCCATTTTGAAATAATAACAATGTATTATTTGAGTATTATGTGTTTTATGCTTAATTGCTTAATTGTGTGGCTTAAATGAATTAAGAATAAAAATAAGCGTGAAAATGAAATGTTAGATAAACCCAATATTGATACATGAAGACGTAGTGGTCGTGACGGGGTTTCCGAATATATAAAGAATGGCGAAATCCGAGTTATAACGAAGAAGTTATGACCTGTCGAAGTTTCGCGACAGAACCGACACGACGCTAAATGACGTAAAATACGAATTTAATATAGAGCGATATTTAGACTTAGTGATCTAAACGAAAGTCGTAGAATACGTTAAACCGAGAGCGTGCATAAAGAGAACGTCTAAATCTGACTTCGTATGAGGAAATTATGATTTTTCTAAGTTTCGACTTAGCGGTATGCAGCCCGAAGTTCGGATTTGAGATCGAGGGATTTCTAGCCGAAACAATCTAAACGAGAATCGAATATCTCGTCGATAGTAGTCCAACGGTAAAAAGACAGATGAAAACGGATGTTCGATGAAGAAGATACAAATTTCTAACGGAGTTTTCCTGTCCCAGCCTACTAAAAATAATATAATAAAAATAAAAGTCAAAATTAGCTGACGGAGTCTAAACGAAGGTTGTAGAGCATAATCTCACCTACGCGTGCATATAAAGAACGTCGAAAATGGAGATCGTATGCGAAAGTTATGAATTTCTGAAGTTCGACGCACGCATCCCAAAGTGGGAACGCCCTGCGTTCAGTGCTTGGCTCCGGATTGGCCACGTCGATGCTGACTCAACAGATAAGGGATAGGATCGGAACCCTGCTCCTACGCACATCGTTCGAAGGGAACGCACTGCGTTCGTTTGGGGAACGCACTATGTTCGCGGCTGACTCCAACCCTATAAATAGAACACAAAGGGCAGCCGTTTCTGGTTGCCAAATCTCTTTTCTCTCACCATTATTTCATCGATCTACGTGCAAATTATACCCCCGAAGCCCCGGTATCATCCCGAGACCCGAAGCGAGTCCCGAAGCCCCGAAGATCCCGAGAAGTAAAGTTTCCGAGCCGAAACTCTACCCGTGAGAAACCCGGTTTTTGTGAAGACCTCCCGGTTTCACCGAAGAAATACTACTCCTAGAGCCGTAGTGCTGTCCGATCATCTTTTTATCAAGTGAGTGTGTAGTTACTTTCTTCTAACACATAAATACGAAGTATTCTCTATAAAATACGTGCTGTGTGTTTATATGTTATGTGTTATTTGAAATGAGTATTGATTGAATGTTTTATACATGTTTTATGTTGTGTGTGTGTGTGTATATATATATATATATATATATATATATATATATATTATCTACAAAGATGTTGGGTAGAACATGGGTAGATAGTGGATGTGTGATAAAATAAAATGATGAGAGACGTCGATGTTGTTGTTGATCTAGTCATCTAGCGGAGTATGGATGACGACCACAGACTCATTCTAGACAGTCCATTGGAATGCTGGCAGGTTCATAACCTATAGGTGTTGTGAACGATGTGTTCACCGGTGTACTCTATCCCCCTCATGGTTGCCTTTAGGACATCTATTGTTGAGGAAACCCATTGCAGTAATGTCCGTCCCGATGAAAAATCCTAGATTAGGTCCCTTGAGATAGATGTTGTTTTAGGGACGTAAAGTGAGGATAACGGGAATGGGTAATCGGGTTATTGTTGGTTGGTGAAATTAAATATAATTATTTATTGTGGGTTGAAGACCCTATATGCTCACCAGGCTCCTAAGCCAGACCCACTCAGCTTATTTGTATTACAGGTAGTGGCGCGAGGGCATAAGATGGATGAATCATCAAGTTATTTTGTTTATAAGCTTGTAGTTGTATATAACTGTTGTATGACTTGTAATTTGTCGTTTATGCTTTTTGGTCTGTATCGGAACATGACATCCCGAGTTTTGATATCTAATGAAAATGCATTCCTTTATGAAATGGTTTGGTAAATATTATTTTATCATATTTTTTTTTGGGAACAAATTCCGCAACTCTTTTAAATCAATGGATTTACTCTGAAATTATTTTAAAAGCATAAATTAAAACGGTTTTTTCTGGCCGTGATTTTGGGGATGTCACAGAAAACTTTATATGTGACAAATGTACATTGTTGGTTGACTTTTAGAGAAATGATCACAACAAAAACACAATAGAATTTTGAATTTTTGAGAGCTTGACAATCACCTTTCTTACCAGAGACTTCCACATTGTTTCTAGTAGGTTGTTGTACTCGAATCCGAAGCTGGTTTACTCTAAATAGGAAACATATCAAAGCTTGTATTTTCTCATGAGATACTTCTCTTAAGTCACTCTTTTCCTACCTAGCAATCAAGAATATTTGGGCTTCGGAAGTTATAGCTTTTAGGTTTTATGTGCAACAAATACATAGCAAAAAGAAAAATAATGAGTTTTGTTTTTTTTTGCTAACTATTTAGAACTTAACCGTGTGTGTGTTTGTTTAACCTTTGGGTTTTAACGGTTGTTGTAATCTTCATAATCTAGAATTTTGTGTCAACATTTTCAATTTTACTACTACGGTCTTTCAAGTATCGATCACTTGATAATTTTAGAGACACAGATATAGGTATTAACGATTGAAAATTTTAAAATTCTTTATATATAGAAAAACAAAACCAAATAAATGGTCAAATAACATTATTTAAAATTGGTTTGACCGGTTTTCAAACCCATAATAAATTGATATATATATATATATATATATATATATATATATATATATATATATAATAAATATTGTTTTCATTAATCATTTCTTCAGTTTGTTGTTTATACAAAGTTTGAGAGGTTTCCGAACACCAATTTTCACCCCTTGTAGTATCTCAGATACCCGAAAAATACTTTTCCAGATATTAAAAGTTAAAAAATATCGTTTTGAATTCCCTAGCTTATGGTGTATCCATGAGTTTTACTTATTTACCCACCTATTGTACGAATATAAACCTAGCTAGAAGCTGTCCGACACAAAACAGTCTGTCAAAAGGCCACAAGGAAGTAGGTCACGCCTAAAGGAAACTAATCGCATCTAGAAACCAATTTATGAAAAAACTATTCGCACCCATCACTTGGCGCGCGTAAACAGCTACTATATATATATATATATATATATATATATATATATATATATATAGCTAGGTTCAAATGTGGATTGACATTTATTGTGTGGACGTGTGGATAATGCTATTCTGTGAGAATTATAAAGAAAATATGTTGTTTGATAATATGAATACGTTCAATCTTATATAATTATTTTAATTATTAAGCATTTTCACTAATTAAATCGTCTATAAGGTTATTATACACTTTTTTTAATTATTCTCATTCTGTCAGAATGTTATCATGATGTTTATTGAGTCGTATTCTGTAAGAATTAAAATAAATAAAAAACGATGAATGAGAACAAAAATGAATTAGAATTGGTGAGAATCCATTAAAATAACAATAGTTCTGTGAGATTGAACGTATTCACATTACTAAACAACATATTCTCTTAGTAATTTTCATAAAATAGCATTATCCACACGTCCACACAATAGTTGTTCATCCACATTATAACCTAGCCCTATATATATATATATATATATATATATATATATATATATATATATATATATATATATATATATATATATATATATACTAGCTTATAACCCGTAGAAACCACAGTTACAAAATTAATTAAATTTTAATAGGGAGAACTCAAAATTATTAATTAATTATTTTAAATAAATTATTAATTAAGTGATATTTTTTTAGTTCTACAAAATTATAATCGTTAATTTAAATAAATATGTGAAATTATGTCGCCGTATAATTTGTATTAATTTTATTCTAATGTTATTAATTTAATGTAATTAGAGTGGAAAATTTAAAATTTGAAATTTGAAATTGAGAATTAATAGGTTGACAAATGACATGCATTAATTAGGAGACCTAATAGGATGACACATGTCAAAAGGAGATTAAAATTATTCTTTTATTAGAATAGGGAGATATATATATATATATATATATATATATATATATATATATATATATATATATATATATATATATATATATATATATATATATATATAGAGAGAGAGAGAGAGAGAGAGAGAGAGAGAAAGAGAGAGAGGGTTCAATTGAGAAAAAAAGGTTGAGAATGAAAAAATTATTCTCAACCACACATTTGTTTTGTCGCAAAACACTTAGGCGTACCAATACATTTGTTTTGACGCAAAACACTTAGGCGTACCAACGGAAATGGATAATGGATACACATGTGTTTTCCAACGGAACATGTTTCTTTAAACTATTCTAATATATATATATATATATATATATATATATATATATATATATATATATATATATATATATATATATGTTCAAATGAGAACATTTCATATATTGAGACCAAATGAGAACATTTCATATATTGAGAACAAATGAGAACAAATTTCAGCTACTCATTCTATAATAAGAGAAATATGACACCCGACTGTATTACTTTATCTCTTTCCATAATATTATGTCTCATCTTAAGTTGCTCCACCAAGACCTACCGGACCGTCGCTGCCATCGATCGCAGCCGTCCGTCGGACCACCGCGGATCGATCGAGCCGTCGTCAGAATGTTGTTTCTTTGCGCTCTACGAATCTACTTCACTTCCTATTCTCCTCTGAACCGCCTCCCATGTCTAAGTTCACCAGATCTGTGAAAAGTTTTGTGATCTAAAATTCAGAAGATATCAACAATTGCATCCATTGGTGTCTCCTGTCGATGAAGACATAAACGAATTTTTTGAAGAGGCTGGAGTGACATCAAAATTGATGGTGTTGGTAGGAACATCCTTCCTATCAAAGGATCTCGATTTCACAAGATGGATTTGGGGAAACCGATGTTGAATCGGTGCTATAGAAGAACTTACATTCTCCTTCATCGCTATAACAACCTGATAGTATTCCTGACTGTTATTTCCCATCGTCATATTGAAAGCCGTCGGAGTAAATAGATCTAAAAAGGTCCACATCGGAATCGGGTGTGACCGGTGGAAGTTCGATCGAGAAGAGAGATGAATATCTTAAACTAGTGACAGCGACAACTATATAATCGATGGTTGAAGAAGCATCACTAGTTCTGGGGAAGTACAACTGTTCATTGCGGGAATGGGATGAAAGTACTCCGATTATATTCTGAAGGCTTTTAAGGCCATTGATATCAACTTCACGAACTGTGATTCTTCCATTTTCCATTGAAATTATTGATTCTAATGGAATTTATGATCTCAATAGCGATATCAAATCAAAAAAATTTATCAAAACAAGAGACAATGGCTTCGATTTCTATGGAGATAAGATATTTTTAATTAGGGATGTAGAAAGGGGAGATGGGGATGGAGGAAAGTGAAAGAGATGATGCATAGGTTCTATCACCATTTCCTTTTACATCTATACACAATCAAAAGCTAAAACAAGTATTGACATTATTAAAGGTAATACTATATTTACTTTTAATATTAATAAAGGTAATGTTATATTTACTTTTTTTCTCTATTACATATATAATTATATTTTCATTATACTAACCTTATTTTATTTTCCACTATAGTCTATTTAATGTAAAATGACAAGTAATAATTTGATAGAATTTATTTCAATTCATTTTATTTGTATAAGATGTATGATTTGTACTATTTTATAGGTTATTTAGTATTTAATTTTTAAAAATAAATATAATTTTTAAAAAGTCCTAAGAATTAAAAGTTACAAATTATAAGACTTAAATACGAACCTCCGCATAAAAAAAACTAATCATCATTAATATACATATTTAAAGGGTAACACTTTTATGTGTATCTAATCACATATGATTTATGTGGTTAAGGTTCTTTTCGCGTTCTCGATTCAATAATCGTTTTTTTTCCACTTTAATCATATGTGATTAAATACATTTAATCAGATTTGATTATATGTTTCTAATCACATATGATTTTATTTGGAAAAAATCAAATCTTGTCTATTTAAATCATATGTGATTAGATACATACAATCACATGTAATTATATAGAACACGAAAAAAAATCTTTATCCAAATTAATCATATGTGATTAAATACATATAATCACATGTGATTATATGAATCTAATCATATATGATTTATGTGGACATAATTCATTTTTGCTTTGTCGATTCAATAGTTGTTCTTGTGTATTTTATCACATGTGATTATATGTATAATCGTATGTGATTAAGTACATGAGCATAACTATTTAATCGAGAAGGAAAAAATAAATCTTGTCCACCTCAAATCATATGTGATTATATACATATAATCACATGTGATTAATTACACAAAAGCAATTATTCAGTCGAAACTGCAAGAATAAATATTGTCTACATAAATCATATTTGATTAAATACATATAATCACATGTGATTATATGTATCCAATCATATATGATTTATATGGATGAGATTCATTGTCACATTCTTGATTCAATAACTGTTCTTTGTCCACTGTAATCATATGTGATTAAATACATATAATCATATATGATTATATGTATCTAGTCACATATGATTTATACGGACAAAAAATAATGATGTCTATATAAATCATATGTGATTAGATACATATAATCACATATGATTATACACAAAAGAACAACTATTGAATCGAGAACACAAAGATAAATATTGTCCACATATATCATATGTGATTAAATGCATATAATCACATGTGATTATATGTATCTAATCACATAGAATTTATGTGGAAAATATTTGTTTTCGCGTTCTCGATTCAGTTGTTGTTCTTGTGTGCTTAATTACATGAGATTATATGTATCTAATTAGATATGATTTATATGGAGAATATTCATTTTCACATTCTTGTTCAATAGTTTTTCTTGTACATTTAGTCACATATGATTTATGTACACAAGATTCATTTTCGCGTTTTTGATTAAATAGTTTTTCTTTTTCCACATTAATCATATGTGATTAATACACAAAATCACATATGATTAAATACATAAGAAAAAATATTGAATCATGAATATTATCAATAAAAATCATATACGATTTGATACATATAATCAGATGTGATTAAGTACATGAGTACAACTATTGAATTGAGAAAGAAATAGTGAATTTTTTCCACAAAAATCATATGTGATTAAATACATATAATCACATGTGATTAAATATATTAGAACAATTATTGAATCGACGCAAGAATAAATATTTTCCATACGAATCATATGTGATTAAATAAATATAATCCCATGTGATTAAATACACAAGAACAACTATTGAATCAACACGTGAAAACAAATATTGTCCATGTAAATCATATGTGATTAAATACATATAATTACACGTGACTATATGTATCCAATCATATATGATTTATGTGGATGAGATTCATTGTCACATTCTCGATTCAATAATTGTTCTTTGTCCACTGTAATCATATGTGATTAAATACATATAATCATATATGATTATATGTATCTAGTCACATATGATTTATACGGACAAAAAATAATGATGTGTATATAAATCATATGTTATTAGATAGATAATCACATATGATTATATACACAAGAACAACTATTGAATCGAGAACACAAAGATAAATATTGTCCACATATATCATATGTGATTAAATACATATAATCACATGTGATTATATGTATCTAATCAAATAGAATTTATGTGGAAAATATTTCTTTTCGCGTTCTCGATTCAGTTGTTGTTCTTGTGTGCTTAATTACATGAGATTATATGTATCTGATTAGATATGATTTATATGGACAATATTCATTTTCACATTCTTGTTCAATAGTTGTTCTTGTACATTTAGTCACATATGATTTCTGTACACAAGATTCATTTTCGCGTTTTTGATTAAATAGTTTTTCTTTTTCCACATTAATCATATGTGATTAATACATAAAATCACATATGATTAAATACATAAGAAAAAATATTGAATCATGAATATTATTAACAAAAATCATATGTGATTTGATACATATAATCACATGTAATTAAGTACATGAGTACAACTATTGAATTGAGAAAGAAATAATGAATCTTGTCCACATAAATCATATGTGATTAAATACATATAATCATATGTGAATAAATATATTAGAACAATTATTGAATCGACGCAAGAATAAATATTTTCCATACGAATCATATGTGATTAAATAAATATAATCACATGTGATTAAATACACAAGAACAACTATTGAATCAACACGTGAAAAGAAATATTGTCCATGTAAATCATATGTGATTAAATACATATAATCACATATGAATTGATACACGATGCCAATTATTAAATCGAAAACACGAAAATAAATACGACCCACGTAAATAATACTTTATTAAATACATATAATCACGTGTAATTATATGTATATAATCACATATGATTTACGTTGACAATATTCATTTTTGCATTCTCGATTCACTAGTTTTTCACGTGTATTTAATCACATGTGATTATATGTATTTAATAACATATAAATCATATATGATTCGATACATATAATCACATGTGACTCGATACATATAATCACATGTGATTATATACACGAGAAAAACTAATGAATCAAAAACACAATAACAAATCTTTGTAGGTGGGGGTGGGGGTGGTGGCGGCGGGTGGTGGAGGCGGGGTGGTGGTGATAGGTGGTGGTGGTGTGTGGTGATGGGTAGTGGTGGGTGGTTGCAAGTGGTGGTGATAGTGATGGGTGGGTATGGATGGTGGTGGCGTTTGGTGCTGGGTGGGTGGTGATGCTGGTAGGTGGTGTGACATCCCCATTTTTCACGGCCAGAAAAGACCGATTTTGTTTATGCTTTATAAAAATCAGAGTACCTCTTTTAATAAAAATGTTGCGGAATTTGTTCCCAGAAAAACATGATAAATACGTTATCAAAGCATTTCCAAAGAAATGTATTTTTATCCATTTTAAAACATTTGGGACGCAATCGTGAATACAGAAACATAAGCATAAACAGAACTTACATTTATTTACACTAGTGATCTACATCTCTTTTAATCCCTCAGTGTAAAGTAGCTTCATATCGACACCTGTGATACAAATAAGCTTGAGTGGGTCAGGTTGGGAAACCTGGTGAGTACATAGGGTTTTCAACCCACAATAATTTAATTATTATGTTTAAACATCAAACAATCAACCCAATTACCCATCCCCATTATCTTCCTTACTCTTAAGGTCTACCCTAAGATTCATCTATCCTGCCTTCGTTCATTCCAAAGTCCATTACTTCCAGGGTTTATATGACAGGCACTAAGTCCATAGCTGCCAATGCTCGTTCGTAAAGCACTAATTCCATAGCTGCTAAAGTTAATTCATCGGGTCCTAAATCCATAGCTACCAGTGTTTATCTAATAGGTACTAAGTCCATAGCTACCAACGTTTATCTAATAGGTACTAAGTCCATAGCTACCATCGTTTATCCAATAGGCACTAAGTCCATAGTTGCCGATGTTATTTATTAGGCACTAAGTCTATAGCTGCCAATGTTCACTCATTTCATCTCTCATCATTCATCTACCCATGTTTTACCCAACATATTCGTAGATATAAAATACATATACAGTTTAAATTATTTAAAACATGTATAAAATCGTTCATCCAGCATAGATAGCAAGTATACAGGTTATATGCACACATAGCACGTAATTTATATAAAATACTTCATATCTATGTGTAAGATGAAAGTAACTATGCACTCACCTGCAATGGTGGTGACCCGGTACTCGGACAACACTTCGTTTACTTTAAAACAAATTTCCGTTGACAAAACCTAGTATCATTTTCACTAGAGTTTAGTCTAATGTTCAACGAGACTAATTAATAGTCTCGCTATTATTACTATTATATAAGCGTTAAACAATACTCTTCACCCACTATGTACAGACAGGGGCCAGACATGAAACACCGGAGGGCAGGATCATTTTGGCATATAGCACTTCTAAAATCCAACAACCCAGGCGGCCCTTCAAACCGGATTCCCCGTACCACGAGTGGTTAAAAAGATATTATAATTACACTTATATAACCCATAATAATAGCTTAAATAATTATTATAAGGTCCTAATAACGTTACTATATTTAAATAAAAGTTATATTAAAAATTAGGTAGGCGTATCTTACCTACGAGTGAGTTTGGCTAGAAGTCGTGCTCTGCAGGGGCAGAACTTCCGAGCCGAAAGCTCTTCTTCTCGGAGCCGTCGAGCGCTCCGGGGCTTTCTTCTAGCGCTAGGGGAGTTTTTGGGAGGTTTAGAGAGAGTGTAGAGAGAAGAAAGAATGGGAAAGGTGTGAAAAAAATGAAGGTGAGAGAGGTTCTATTTATAGGGTGAAATATGGCTGTACTTGGTGCCCCATGTCACCATCTGGTGGCAAGACTTGGGGAGAAAGCAATGGCCAAGATTGTGCCACGTCACCCATTTTCGCACAGCACACTTCCGACTTCTAAAATCCGTAACGTTCGCATAAGAGCTCCTTTTTGACGTTCTTTATATCCACGTGTAGGTAAAAATAATATCTACAACTTTCCTTTTGACTCCGTCGGCTAATTCTTGACCGATCTTAAATTTAATAGTAGAAGGTGACTACACTGTTAAATGTTCGCGCAAAATTCATAACTTCTGCATACAGACTCCGTTTTCGTCTGTCTTTTTGTCGTTGAGTTCCTATTAATGAGATCTTCAATTCTCATTTAGTTCGTGTTGGCCAAAAACCACTCGATCTAGAATTCGAGTTTCGGGCCGTGTACTGCTAGACCAAATCTTAGAAAAATCATAACTTCCTCATACGAAGTCAGATTTGGGCGTTATTTTTATGCACGCTCTCAGTTTAACGTATACTACAACTTTTGTTTAGATCAATAAGGCCAAAAAGTCCTCTATCGTAAATTCACTATTTACGTCTTCCGGTGTCGTGCCGGTTTTGCCGTAAAATTTCGACGGGCCATAACTTCTTCGTTATAACTCGGATTCGGCATTCTTTATATGTACGGAACCCTTGTAACATATACTACCACTTGGTTAAGATTAATCCTTATAAATAATATTCCATCAATAACTCATTTTTGATGCTTATTGTCTCTAAATTGACTAGCCCGAATGTGCGGGCGTTACAGGTGGTGGTGGTGGTGGTGGTCGGTGGTGGTGGTGGCGGGTGGTGGTGGTGGGTGGGTGGGTGGTGGGTGGTGGGTACTGATGGGTGGTGGGTAGTGGTTGGTGGTGGTAGGTAGTTATGGGTGGTGGTGATGGGTGGAAGGTAGTGGTTGTTGGTGGTGGTGATGGGCGGTGGTGGTCGTGGTAGGTGGGTGGTGGGTGGTGGGTAGTGGTTGGTGGTGGTGGGTAGTTATGTGTGGTGGTGATGGGTGGTAGGTAGTGGTTGTTGGTGGTGGTGGCGGGCGGTGATGGTGGAGGTAGGTGGTGGCGACGAGTGGTGGTGGTGGTGACGAGTGGTGGTGGTTGATGGTGGTGGTGGTGTTGGGTGATAGGTAATGATCGGTGGTGGGTGGTGGTGGTGGTGGTGGTGGGTAGTGATGGGTAGTGGTGGTAGGTGGTGATGGCGGGTGATGGTGATGGGTGGTAGGTGGTGGTGGCAGGCAGCGGTGATTGGTAGTGGAGGTGGGTGGTGGTACCAGGTGGTGGTGGTTGGGTGGTGATGGTGGTGGCAGGTGGTGGTTGGTGGTGGTGGTGGTGGTGGGTAGTGATGGGTGGTGGGTGGTGGCTGGTGGTGTTGGTTAGGTGGTAAGTGGTGTTAGTTAGTGGGTTTTTTAATTGTTTGTAACTATTTTTTGATTTATATGAATATTATTTTATAATTTTAATTACAAAAATTGTGTGGTCCAACTTTGTTCTCAAATGTTCTCGCAATAAAAATGTTCTTGATTGAACGCTCTCATATATATATATATATATATATATATATATATATATATATATATATATATATATATATATATATATATATATATATATATACACACACACACTAGCCGTTTACACGCGCCAAGCGACGGGTGCGAATATTTGTTTCGGCAAATAGTTTTAATGTGACTATTAGTTTCCTTTAGGTGCGAAATAGTTTCGTGCGACCTTTTGGCGGACTATTTTGTGTCAGATAGTTCATTTCAACGGGTAGTTTCTAGTTAGGTGTTCGGATCATTTTATGTTGGAGAATGTGGTGGTTAGTAAGTTTATCTATATTTTGAATTATGTTAGCTTAATATATTTAAATTTGTTTTTTGCTTCATACCTAATGATTACTTTTGACTAATTAAGTCAAAAAAAAGTTTATATGACCCGTTAAACTGACAATAGAGGGTTAAATAATGTATAAAGGCAAAACATAACTATTTTTTCATAACGTTTGCAAACAATATCATGTTGATGACAACTATTTGTTTGGTCCTTATGGTTTCATTTGTGGCATGGTTGATCTTTCAAACATTAATTCTTTTTTAAATGACTAATATGCCCTTAGGTTAAATCTATAAAATATGATATATCTCTAATGACCATTTCTGCAATATCCCTCATCTATTATAACTATTTTTAATGATGTGAAAATACTTCTCCTCAAACAAAGTACAATAGATATTTTATTGTAAGCTAAAAAATGAAATATTAAACAATATATAAATTACACATTTTCTTACTTATTTGATGAAAATCACATTTTTTGAAAAATAAATAGATTTTGTCTAGAAGTTATTGTGGATTCATTTTGCAACGTTGTTAATTATATTTAACTACTTTTATGTTTATTTTAAAATCATTTCTTTTTTCAAAAATTGAACTACACTCACTCACACCGTCTCTAAATACCAACATAAAACAAATAAAATTTTAAAATATCAGGAATCATGATGTTACCAATATGTTTTTTTAATAACACTTATATTAAAGTTTTCTGTTATAATTCCTGTTATAATTTTTCCAATGTAAACAAAGGTTTGAGCTTTTTACAGTAGCGTCGTTCTTCGTTTAAACCAACAAACTTTTTTTTTCCAATATTAATACATTGTTTTGAACCCCTATAAAATGAAGTTTCAAGCCACCAGAACACCATTTATTCTCTATCATTGATTGCCTCTCTTCTTATTGACTCATTGCGATGGGCATCCATGTTGCGTCGTTGCACAGAAAGAGGTAAGTTTTGGAAGGATGAACTATGGAGGGTAAAATAGTCAAATAAGAGGAAAATTGAACTTACTTCACAATCACATCATTTAATCCTGTAATAGAGGGGTCGTAAAGAATAAAATGGTCATAAATGACTGAACTTACTTGGTCATCAACAACTTGGAAAGTAAATGACACCCAAATTTAATCATTTTTTTTATAGATTACTCAGTTTTAAATACAGACTTGTACTAAAACAATATTAGCATGCATGAGAGAGATAAATGGTAGAAAAAATGCACATAAAGTACCAAAAATATACATCATTACCTTAGACCTTGGATCTGCAACTCATTTCAGCATACCCAGACCATGGATCTACATCTCAACATAATCCCCGGAAGTAGGTCAAACTTTCTTGCCAGTATGGAGGGTTATAGACTTCCCAATTCCATGTGTGTCAAGGATACTTTGAGGGTTATAGACTTCCCAATTCCATATTAGGTTTCAATTTTCATGCCAGAACTTTGAGGGTTATAGACTTCCCAATTCCATGTGTGTCAACGATACCAAGAACTTGTCCAAGCCTTGGGACAGGCCACATGCCATTAGAGGTTTATCAAGTCAGTTTCCAATGTAAACAACAACACAAGTGTAAAGAAGCAGAGTAGCTTGTTGACCTGTGTAATTTAAAGGTGTTAACCCCATAACGATGAGTTGTATCTTTATCCAGATCTTTTGGTAAATTAATGATCTCAATTCCATCAAATGGACATTTCTACATTAACAAAGCAAAGGATATCAACTTCGAGTTGCAACTTCCTGTTGGTATGAAAAAAATCCAAGCAAAGTGTATCAGAATGTACACATACTTTAACACATATACCACACCCTATGCAAAGCTCCTTGAAGATATTGATGGGCTATGAGCACTACATCAATCCTATGGTGTACATGAAAACCCTAAAGCTTTGGATGTAGTTTGTCTAATGAACATGCAACAATCATCCAAAGCTCATAAACCCTATATCTAACATACAATAATCGATATTATCATAATAAAATGGTTTAGATCTTACCTTGATTGTTATGTAGTAATAACAATCTCAATTCCTCTTGATCTTGACCTTTGAAAGCTTAGTGCCTCAAATGTTGCACCTCTAATGGAGTCACAAACACCATGAGCGACAAGATGAACAATGAGAGAGGGAGGAGGCACCAAAAATGTCCTAGGGTTTCTCTTAGAAGGTTAGGGACGTTTTTGGCTTGCCAAGGGTTCCTTTTATACTTAGGCTATTAGGGTTTTCAACCAGGAAACCCTAATCTGACTGCTTAGGCCCTAAGCAGCCCATGAAGTCCCTCTAGAAAGCCCTTGGACGAAATCCATATGGGCTTCCCATAGGTTTCGTCCAATCCCCTTTCCATTAGGAATCCATAGCCAAATTGCAACTATCATATAATTGCAATATCAACCCTCTTTATTTAATTAATCTCTTTTAGCCACAAAATTCATTCTTATTAATTCTTGACTAATATTAATTAAACAATATGATTTCTCTTTTAATATATTATTCATATAATATATTAATAAATCATAATTAATCCTCTTTCTCCTTAAATCATCCTATCAGTTGCTATGGTGAAGGCAACCCAAAAGGACCATGCTCACAATCGGATCAAGTACATACCAAAATAGTTATGGACTTAGACACCTAATCCAATAGTCTCCCACTTGGATAAGTCTAATAACTATATTGCATATGACTTCAGAACCTGATCAGCAATCGTAGCTTTCAAAAGCCGCTGTCAACTCTGATCTTATCAGTAACGTGTCCTTTAGATAAGGGATCATATATTCCTCCATTCTAGATATCGTATGAACTGAGACATGGATTTTAATCATACTCTTTGTTCATGTGTTTTTCCCGATTTTCGATTTATGACGTCTGACAACAGACTACAATTGAACACATCAACTTAGTCCCGGCTTGGCCAAGCGCTTAGGGTGTCATCACTAAATCATCGAGGGGCCCACATATATCGCTTTTATCCCACTTTGGGTAAAAGGAACGGATAAACTTCGACTCAAAAGCTCGGTTGTATCTACTCATCAAATCACACACAACAATATGTTTTATAACACCAAGTTATTGGTGCGTTTACATATTATCAATGTGCAACCGACTTGCAGAATACAACTCACACGTCTCGGTTTCAAGAATATAAGATATTATCGTCTCACTAGTCACCCGTGATAAAATCCATGAAGTGATTCAAGTGAGCGTGGGTTTAATCCAATGCTCAAATCTTATTCATAAGCACTCATGAATGTTGCAGCAAACTTTTGCTATGTCTAATACACTTTAGACAATCTAAAAACCAATTCATGACAATCTTCTTTCATACCTACTCCCAAAGTATGAGCGACTGTGGAACGTTCGAATAATCTTATTATTCAGGAAGTCAAAACATGCAAAGTGAAACACAAGAATAATCGAATCCAATATGGCCCCAAACTTTTGAGTATAAATAAAACTCCTTTTATTTAGTCACCATATTGATTACACATTATTTATTTCATAATGTTTCGGATAATCAACTTATTACTTGAATTATAACAGCAGTTGTCCCATGCACCAAGCATGCACACTCTGTTTTCCTATGGTCCATACTTTGTGAAATAGATCAATTGAAAAACATTTACATTGATGATCATTTCACAATATCCCTAATCCTTATCGTTAGTGTAAGAACACAAAATTCTTGCCACTATTAGAATATGTTAGATTCTAACATTTTATGCAATCATCCTTTTTGTAATCTTATTGCACAAAAGTCACCAAGACTTTGCCAATGAAATTACAAAGTGCTCTATTGGGAATTGTTACAAGACAATTCCATAGATGTGAAGTCTCACATTCAAAGTACATTCCTTTGAACATCCTTCTTGCATAAAAGTTTCTAATATAGACATAAATTCTTACGTGCAACTCCCAATATGGAAACATTTCCATATCTGCCATATGACAACTCATTCTAAATAGATTCCTATCTATTCATAATAATGCCAATATGGTCCATCCATTACTATACTCCCAACTGCTCACAAGCAACCAATCTTTGGCGAACCTTAGATTGTCCTTGACGGTTGTTTAATTAATTTAGTCAAATCCGGTTCTAGTCCCTTTTCCCTCTTAATGCCCTAGGCATTTGGAAAAATTTTAGAACGGTCGAATATTACAGTATATGCAATCGATCCTATACCCGAAGCGTATGGGGCACGATTCATCTTGAAAAACGTGATACTTTACCAGTTTCTTGCTATAATACTGCCATATATAGAATGCCCCTATGGTAAACCTTTTCAACATAAGATTCATATATGTCTTTTGACTAAATTCAATTAAAATTTCTCGATCCAAGCTTTTGGATTTCGAAACGAAGTATAATATTCTCTCCCTTAATTATAGCAAACAACTATTCAACCTCTGCAACTTTGCAAAGTGAAACTTTTGTTTTCTATAATTAATATTGCTAACTTGCAACACTTTAAATGTGACATCCCCAAAATCACGGCCAGAAAAGACCGGTTTCATTTATGCTTTTAAAATAATTTCAGAGTAAATCCTTTGATTTAAAAGAGTTGCGGAATTTGTTCCCAAAAACAAAATATGATAAAATAAAGTTTATCAAAGTATTTCATAAAGAAATGTATTTTCATTATATAATCAAAACTCGGGATGTCATGTTCCGATACAGACACAAAAGCATAAACCACAAAAGATAGACCATACAACAGTTACATATAACAACTGGTCTAATAAACAAAATAACTTGATGATTCATCCATCTTATGCCCTCGCGCCACTACCTGTAATAGGGTTTTCAACCCGCAATAAATAATTATATTTACTTTTACCAACCAACAATAACCCGATTACCCATTCCCGTTATCCTCACTTTACGTCCCTAAAACAACATCTATCTCAAGGGACCTAATCTAGGATTTTCATCGGGACGGACATTACTGCTAAGGGGTTTCCTCAACAATAGATGTCCTAAAGGCAACCATGAGGGGGATAGAGTACACCGGTGAACACATCGTTCACAACACCTACAGGTTATGAGCCTGCTAGCGTTCCACAGGACTATCTAGAAAGAGTCTGTGGTCGTTATCCATACTCCGCTGAATAACTAGATCAACAACAACAACATCGAGGCCTCTCATCTGTTTATCACACATCAACTATCTACCCATGTTCTACCCAACATATTAGTAGATAAAAATATATATTTTTATACATAGTTTAAAACCTGTATAGCATTCTCATTCAATACATATTCCAAACAACAGATGAGACACGTACACATAACACGTATTTCATAGAGAATAAATCAAATCTATGAGATAGAAGAAAGTGAATATACATTCACACATATAACAACAAAATATACACATAACACGTATTTCGTATAAAGTACTCATAATTATGCGTTAGAAGAAGGTAACTACACACTCACTTGATCAGAAGATGATCGGACAGCACTACGACTTGTAGAAGTAGTATTCTTCGATAGATCTGGAAGATCTTCACAAAAATTGGCTTCTCGCGGGCAGAGCTTCGGCTCGGGAATTGCACTTCTCGGGATCTTCGGGGCTTCGGAACTTGCTTCGGGGCTCGGGATTAACACCGGGGCTTCGGGATATTTCTGGCACGCAAAACGATGCAAAACGGGAGAGAGAGAAGAGAAAAGGAGCAAAAAGGTCGGCTGCCCTCGCATGCCTTTTATAGAGGCTGAAGCCTCGCATTACGCTGGGCGTAATGCTCTACGCGGGGCGTAGTGCCAAAAACGTCATCGCTTACGTATGCGAGGCACTCGAGTCCGAGGCGGTTCATGCACCGAGGTACGCTGGGCGTACACAACTACGCTGGGCGTAGTTCGGATAAGATCAGTGACTCCTTCGGATATTATCCGGAAATAAAGATTAAATAATAAATATTAATTATTTAAAAACTTCGGAAATTCATATCTTCTTCATACGAACTCCGTTTTCGACGTTCTTTATATCCACGCGTAGGTGAGACTAAGCTCTACAACTTTCGTTTAGACTCTATCGGATAATTTTGACTTTATTTTTATTGTATTATTTTTAGTAGGCCTGGACTGGAAAACTCCGTTATAAATTCATAACTTCTTCATCTGACGTCCGTTTTCGTCTGTCTTTTCATTGTTGCATTACTAATAACGAGATCTTTGATTCTCGTTTAGATTTTTTCGACCAACAATCATTCGATCTCAAATTCGAGTTTCGGGTTGCATACTGCTAAGCTGAAACTTAGAAAAATCATAACTTCCTCATACGAAGTCAGATTTGGGCATTCTTTTTATGCACGCTCTCGGTTTAACGAACTCTAAGACTTTCATTTAGATCGCTAAGGCTAAATATCGCTCTAACGTGAATTTCACTTTTTACGTCATTCAGCGTTGCCGGTTCTGTCGCAAAACTTCGACAGGTCATAACTTCTTCGTTATAACTCAGATTTCGGCATTCTTTATATATTCGGAAACCTCGCTTCAACTACTACAACATTATCCATAGATATCGGCTTTATCTATCATTTCATTTTGACGCTCATTTTTATTCTTAATTAAATTAAGACACACAATTAAGCACATAACACATAATACTCAAATAATACACTTCTATTATTTCAAAACGGGTTACAAAGGTTAACCTAGACTACTATATCAACATTAATGACAAGCCCAGAAACACAGGCGTTACATTAAATAATAATCATGCTCCTACTAACATGATGATTATATCCATACCAGCATAACATTTATGCTCCCACTAGCTTTGAAACGTATTCAGAAAACAGTTGGACTTCTAGAAAACAATACTTATTGACTTCCTAAGTTCATATTTCTAATACTATATTCTTCGATAAGCCTTTATCTAAGCTTCTCAAACGTATACACCTTTCCTTAGAAAGCTCATATGTGTGTCCAAACCATTTGAGAACTTATAGTAATAAGTCTTAAATGTTCAAACTAATTGCCAAATCTCACAATTCGAACTATGAACAGGGATGCTGTAATCATAATCGAATTTGAGAATGCAATTTACACAATCGCTATCTCCTTAAAATCTCTCTTAGTGAAAGCGTTTCCTCACAATCATTTTCATAAAGGAGAGAAACCTTATGACACTTAGATTTTATGGTGTATGTGTTCCTATCCATATGAATTTGTCATAACCATAATCATAAGATAATGTTTGCGACAAATCCAAACTCTTATGGATAGAACTTGTTCATTCTTAATTTCTTGCCATCAAGGGTCCCACCATTGCTTCCAAGTTATTTAGCAGTTGACCTATACTAGTCAATGTACTTTCATTGAACAAGGTGCTTGTCTTTATGTAGTCTATTGAGAACTCATAGAACTTATATGCATAGTTGACCAAACTAGAATGGCACAGAAACAAGAATATGTCAACACGATAGGTTACAAATCTTAAGTCGTGTGCTAGTGTTTAACTAGGTCTATTCTTGATTTGTTCTTGAACCTTTTCAAGATCATTTAGACTCCCACTGACCCCTTGACATATATGATTCTCTTGTCAAGAAACATTTCTTGACAAACGAATATTCAAGAGTTAGTGCGGGTTCTTATCAAGACAAACACTACACATAATTGGTCTTAGTTGGTCTTTGTCTTGTCCAAGACATCACAACTTACCAATTTCAAACATCCAAGAGTAAGAAAACATTTTTCTACTCCACATTTGATGAGTATGTTAGAACTTATTAAGATGTGTCACTCACGTCACAATCTTGGAGTATGAATCTAAGACTTGATTTTGGAACGAAGTATGACTCATCCTTTTTATTTAACCATTTCAACAATTTCTGATTCCTCTTCTTAGCCATACTAGTGCACTAAGGTGTCCTTAGAGGATAAATTGTGATATGGTTTCATAATCAACAAGACGATCATAAAACATGATACTAAAGTACTCTCCCATCTTTTCAGATTGGAGAAACTTTTATCTTTCTGCCTATTTGATTCTTATTATTCGTTCTGCCGTTCATTGAAACTTTTCAATGATTCAGAATTATACTTAATCTTGTAAGCATAACCACATTTACTAGACTTTTAGTAAATCATGACTAATAATCTTATTGCTCTTTGTGGTGGACTTGACTAGTGCACAACCTTGTGTACCAGTTCTCCTAGTCCTTCACTTGACTCTTTGTCAAGGAATAAGTCCTAATTTTCCAAATATGAAGGTTCTCATTCATCATACAATACAAGTTGTATGATTCCAAGTTTCTGTCCAATTGAAACTTGGGCGACAAGAATCTTTCCTTATTTGGTAAATTATCAATATTACCGCAAATAACATAAATAAGAATCACATCCATTTCAACATTGCTAATAATAGAAATATACGAACATCAATTTTTATACATGCCATTGCAAGGAAATATAAATAAGACAAAAACTAAAATTTATTTTATTCATAAAAGGCGCGGAAAAACTTGTCCTTACAATGCAATTCAAATGAAAACTATGCTATTACATATTCCTAAGTAATTTATCATAACTCTATGTAACGCCCGTAGATTAGGGCTTGTTAATTTAGAGACGATAAGCGTCAAAAACGACTTTTGATAGAAGTTTGTTTAGAATGAATAATCTTAACCAAGTTGAAGTATATGTCACAAGGTTTCCGAAAATATAAAGAATGCCGAAATCCGAGTTATAACGAAAAAGTTATGACCTATCGAAGTTTCGCGACAGAACCGGCACGACGCTGAATGACGTAAAAAGTGAATTTACGTTAAAGCGATATTTAGCCTTAGCGATCTAAACGAAAGTCTTAGAGTTCGTTAAACCGTGAGCCTGCATAAAAAGAACGTCCAAATCTGACTTCGTATGAGGAAGTTATGATTTTTCTAAGTTTCGACTTAGCGGTATGCAGCCCGAATACTCGATTTGAGATCGAGCGGTTTTTAGCCGAAACAATCTAAATGAGAATCGAATATCTTGTTGATAGTAGTGCAACGGTAAAAAGACAGACGAAAACGGACGTCAGATGAAAAAGTTATGATTTTATAACGAAGTTTTCCTGTCCCGGCCTACTAAAAATAATATAATAAAAATAAAATCAAAATTAGCCGACAGAGTCTAAATGAAAGTTGTAGAGCATAGTCTCACCTACGCGTGGATATAAAGAACGTTGAAAACGGAGCTCGTATGCAAAAGTTATGAATTTTTGAAGATCGTGGCACGCACACCAAAGCTTATCCGAAGAGTACGCCCAGCGTACCAAGATTTATGCCCAACGTAATCCCAGATTCAGCACCCTATAAATAGAATGCGAGGCTGCCTTATTTCTTTGCTCATTTTCTCTTCTCTCTCTCCCGTTTTGCCTCGATTTTCGTGCAAGAGATACCCCGAAGCCCCGGTATCATTCCCGAGCCCCGAAGCAAGTCCCGAAGCCCCGAAGACCCCGAGAAGCAAAGTTTCCGAGCCGAGACTCTGCCCGCGTAAAGCCCGGTTTTGGAGAAAACGTCCCGGTTTTATCGGAAAAGATTATTTTAAGAGACGAGGTGCTGTCCGATCATCGTGTTATCATGTGAGTGTATAGTCACTTTCTTCTAACACATAAATATGAAGTATTTGCTATGAATTACGTACTATGTGTTAATAAATTGTTTGTTTATCTGAGATGGTGTTGAATGCAATGTTTGGTGCAGGTTTTTAAATGAGTTAAACTGTATATGTATTTTATATCTACTAATATGTTGGGTAGAACATGGGTAGATGAGATAGTTGGTATGTGATAAAATGATGAGGTAAATGATGAGCTATGTAAGATGATTAAGAATAATATTGGTAGATGCACCAATTAGAGAATGTCATAATACTAGCAGATGCGCTTAAGAATAATATTGGTAGACGCACCAATTAGAGAATGTCATAATACTAGCAGATGCGCTTAAGAATAATATTGGTAGATGCACCAAATAGTGAATGTCGTAATCCTGGCAGATGCGCTTAAAGGATAATGTTGGCAGATGCGCCTAATAGTGAATGTCGTAATCCTGGCAGAGGCGCTTAAAGGATAAAGTTGGCAGAGGCGCCTTACGCAGCAATGGATTTTGTGCCAATTCCTTAGGTCAATCCTTAGGAATGAATGAATGAAGGATAGTTGACTCTTAGGGTAAAACCTTAAGAAATAAAGAAGATAATGGGGATGAGTAATTGGGTTGATTGTTTGATGATTGAAATTAATAATAATTATATTATTGTGGGTTGAAAACCCTATATGCTCACCAGGCTCCCAAGCCTGACCCACTCAGTTTTCTTTGCATTACAGGTAAAGGCACAAGAGCAAAAGTTGGTTGACATGACGAGAGATAATGGATTATAGGCCAGTAGTTATAAATGACTGTTGTAAGGTCTATTTTGATCTGTTTATGCTTTTGGTCTGTATCGGAACATGACATCCCGAGATTTTATTATTTAATGAAAAGTACATTCTCTTTGAGAAATGTTTTGATAAATTTTTATCATATTTTTCTGGGAACAAATTCCGCAAGATTTTTTATTAAAAGAAGTACTCTGATTTTTATAAAGCATAAACAAAAATCGGTCTTTTCTAACCGAGAAATTTGGGGATGTCACAGTTGGTATCAGAGCATTAGTTTAAGCGAACTAGGAATTTGTAGGAAATTTCTAGACTTAAACTTAGAATGCTAAGTGATGATCGTGAGATGAGTGTCTACCATATTTTAGGCACGAGCACTAGTATATTTTAGGAAAGATGCCTAAAATGCTTTTATGTGCTAAATGTTATATGATTGCCATATGTGATATTATTTGTTCGGATCTATGGTCTGTTGCCGACCGGATCTGGAAATTTTATGTGCTCAGGTTTCTAAACGTTTAATTACGATATTAGAACTGGCATATAACTTTTCGGAGTAATAAGGAGGATTACACGTCTAAACCTTCCTCTATCTATATTCTCGTCTCGATACACCGAACGTCTGCTTTGGTGTATAGAACGTTATGGTGAAGGCTCGTAGAGAATTGAGTAAATGGAGGAAATGAAAGGCCTATGATAGTGAATGACACCTATCAGAAGATATTGTAAGAGTGGTATCTTGCCTTTAGAATATGTCTGATAAAATAACGGAACGTTTTGAGGAGTACGGTACGTCTGAAGTACACCTTCGATTGGCAGGATGATGGAACGATTGGTGTAGTTCTTGAAGTTTTCCCATTGTCTAGAATTTCCATCACCAACCGAGTTGAAGTAGAATTGATGATTGAAGATACGCATGGAAGAAGTCCTAGTAGAGTCTAGGAAAATTTTTATGATTAATTGGACACATTCGTACGTGTTAAATTGTTTTGTGATTTTAGGACTTGGGGACTGCGAGACAATACTTGGGACGAGTATGAGTAGGTGTGAATAGTAGTAGATATCTATACTACTGGAAGCACAGGACTCACGCTTGGATCAAGGAAAGTCACAAGGTTACCAAGAAGCTTGTAATTGAGTTCGTTTTTATTCAAGTATGTCATTACCCTTGTTTCGGTAATGGCTAGTAGGATGATGGTTATTCCGACCCTAGTGGTCATATTAAATTGAGTCCGACTACGATGGGTTGGTTACATGGTCCAGAGGACCAAGTTCGATGTAACCTCTGACTTAAGTCAGAAGATTGGAATCATTTTACAAGTCCTATTTCGTTGATGATTCCGGGACGTAATCATCCTAAGGGGGTGATAATTGTAATGCCCGTAGATTATGGCTTGTCAATTTAGAGACGATAAGCGGCAAAAACGACTTTTGATAGAAGTTTGTTTAGAATGAATAATCTTAACCAAGTTGAAGTATATGTCACAAGGTTTCCAAAAATATAAAAAATGCCGAAATCCGAGTTATAACGAAGAAGTTATGACCTATCGAAGTTTCGCGACAGAACCGGCACGACGCTGAATGACGTAAAAAGTGAATTTACGTTAAAGCGATATTTAGCCTTAGCGATCTAAACGAAAGTCTTAGAGTTCGTTAAACCGTGAGCCTGCATAAAAAGAACGTCCAAATCTGACTTCGTATGAGGAAGTTATGATTTTTCTAAGTTTCGACTTAGCGGTATGCAGCCCGAATACTCGATTTGAGATCGAGTGGTTTTTAGCCGAAACAATCTAAACAAGAATCGAAGATCTTGTTGATAGTAGTGCAACAGTAAAAAGACAGACGAAAACGGACGTCAGATGAAGAAGTTATGATTTTATAACGAAGTTTTCCTGTCCCGGCCTACTAAAAATAATATAATAAAAATAAAGTCAAAATTAGCCGACGGAGTCTAAATGAAGTTGTAGAGCATAGTCTCACCTACGCGTGGATATAAAAAACGTCGAAAACGAAGCTCGTATGCGAAAGTTATGAATTTTTGAAGATCGTGGCACGCACATCAAAGCTTATCCGAAGAGTACGCCCAACGTACTCGATGTACGCCCAACGTACTGAGTACGCCCAGCGTACCAAGATTTACGCCCAATGTAATCCCAGATTCAGCACCCTATAAATAGAATGCGAGGCTGCCTTATTTCTTTGCTCATTTTCTCTTCTCTCTCTCCCGTTTTGCCTCGATTTTCGTGCAAGAGATACCCCGAAGCCCCGGTATCATTCCCGAGCCCCGAAGCAAGTCCCGAAGCCCCGAAGACCCCGAGATGCAAAGTTTCCGAGCCGAGACTCTGCCCGCGTAAAGCCCGGTTTTGGAGAAAACGTCCCGGTTTTATCGGAAAAGATTATTTTAAGAGACGAGGTGCTGTCCGATCATCGTGTTATCATGTGAGTGTATAGTCACTTTCTTCTAACACATAAATATGAAGTATTTGCTATGAATTACGTACTATGTGTTAATAAATTGTTTGTTTATCTGAGATGGTGTTGAATGCAATGTTTGGTGCAGGTTTTTAAATGAGTTAAACTGTATATGTATTTTATATCTACTAATATGTTGGGTAGAACATGGGTAGATGAGATAGTTGGTATGTGATAAAATGATGAGGTAAATGATGAGCTATGTAAGATGATTAAGAATAATATTGGTAGATGCACCAATTAGAGAATGTCATAATACTAGCAGATGCGCTTAAGAATAATATTGGTAGACGCACCAATTAGAGAATGTCATAATACTAGCAGATGCGCTTAAGAATAATATTGGTAGATGCACCAAATAGTGAATGTCGTAATCCTGGCAGATGCGCTTAAAGGATAATGTTGGCAGATGCGCCTAATAGTGAATGTCGTAATCCTGGCAGAGGCGCTTAAAGGATAAAGTTGGCAGAGGCGCCTTACGCAGCAATGGATTTTGTGCCAATTCCTTAGGTCAATCCTTAGGAATGAATGAATGAAGGATAGTTGACTCTTAGGGTAAAACCTTAAGAAATAAAGAAGATAATGGGGATGAGTAATTGGGTTGATTGTTTGATGATTGAAATTAATAATAATTATATTATTGTGGGTTGAAAACCCTATATGCTCACCAGGCTCCCAAACCTGACTCACTCAATTTTCTTTGCATTACAGGTAAAGGCACAAGAGCAAAAGTTGGTTGACATGACGAGAGATAATGGATTATAGGCCAGTAGTTATAAATGACTGTTGTAAGGTCTATTTTGATCTGTTTATGCTTTTGGTCTGTATCGGAACATGACATCCCGAGATTTTATTATTTAATGAAAAGTACATTCTCTTTGAGAAATGTTTTGATAAATTTTTATCATATTTTTCTGGGAACAAATTCCGCAAGATTTTTTATTAAAAGAAGTACTCTGATTTTTATAAAGCATAAACAAAAATCGGTCTTTTCTGACTGAGAAATTTGGGGATGTCACAGTTGGTATCAGAGCATTAGTTTAAGCGAACTAGGAATTTGTAGGAAATTTCTAGACTTAAACTTAGAATGCTAAGTGATGATCGTGAGATGAGTGTCTACCATATTTTAGGCACGAGCACTAGTATATTTTAGGAAAGATGCCTAAAATGCTTTTATGTGCTAAATGTTATATGATTGCCATATGTGATATTATTTGTTCGGATCTATGGTCTGTTGCCGACCGGATCTGGAAATTTTATGTGCTCAGGTTTCTAAACGTTTAATTACGATATTAGAACTGGCATATAACTTTTCGGAGTAATAAGGAGGATTACACGTCTAAACCTTCCTCTATCTATATTCTCGTCTCGATACACCGAACGTCTGCTTTGGTGTATAGAACGTTATGGTGAAGGCTCGTAGAGAATTGAGTAAATGGAGGAAATGAAAGGCCTATGATAGTGAATGACACCTATCAGAAGATATTGTAAGAGTGGTATCTTGCCTTTAGAATATGTCTGATAAAATAACGGAACGTTTTGAGGAGTACGGTACGTCTGAAGTACACCTTCGATTGGCAGGATGATGGAACGATTGGTGTAGTTCTTGAAGTTTTCCCATTGTCTAGAATTTCCATCACCAACCGAGTTGAAGTAGAATTGATGATTGAAGATACGCATGGAAGAAGTCCTAGTAGAGTCTAGGAAAATTTTTATGATTAATTGGACACATTCGTACGTGTTAAATTGTTTTGTGATTTTAGGACTTGGGGACTGCGAGACAATACTTGGGACGAGTATGAGTAGGTGTGAATAGTAGTAGAGATCTATACTACTGGAAGCACAGGACTCACGCTTGGATCAAGGAAAGTCACAAGGTTACCAAGAAGCTTGTAATTGAGTTCGTTTTTATTCAAGTATGTCATTACCCTTGTTTCGGTAATGGCTAGTAGGATGATGGTTATTCCGACCCTAGTGGTCATATTAAATTGAGTCCGACTACGATGGGTTGGTTACATGGTCCAGAGGACCAAGTTCGATGTAACCTCTGACTTAAGTCAGAAGATTGGAATCATTTTACAAGTCCTATTTCGTTGATGATTCCGGGACGTAATCATCCTAAGGGGGTGATAATTGTAATGCCCGTAGATTATGGCTTGTCAATTTAGAGACGATAAGCGGCAAAAACGACTTTTGATAGAAGTTTGTTTAGAATGAATAATCTTAACCAAGTTGAAGTATATGTCACAAGGTTTCCAAAAATATAAAAAATGCCGAAATCCGAGTTATAACGAAGAAGTTATGACCTATCGAAGTTTCGCGACATAACCGGCACGACGCTGAATGACGTAAAAAGTGAATTTACGTTAAAGCGATATTTAGCCTTAGCGATCTAAACGAAAGTCTTAGAGTTCGTTAAACCGTGAGCCTGCATAAAAAGAACGTCCAAATCTGACTTCGTATGAGGAAGTTATGATTTTTCTAAGTTTCGACTTAGCGGTATGCAGCCCGAATACTCGATTTGAGATCGAGTGGTTTTTAGCCGAAACAATCTAAACAAGAATCGAAGATCTTGTTGATAGTAGTGCAACGGTAAAAAGACAGACGAACACGTGGGTCAGGGAGAATTATTGGAGGAGGTGGAGGAAGTGAAGCATGATTTCCTTTTCCACAATCCAATCGTGGAACATCATCTTCAAGTGGAAAACTTTTTCCAACAGATTCAGGAAGACCATAGTTGATAGATTTTGACATCTACAAAATGGGAGAAAATTCAAGTTAGTTGATTGAGTCCTTAATAAAACACCTAAATGAGATATTAAGGCTAGGACCCAACACAAGATTCTACAATTTGGAAGAGGGATGCCGTAATCCAAATTGTAGAACATTTGAAGGTAGGTAAATGACGATTTACCAATTTCCACCATGAAAAACGAAAAAGAAATTTAAGTTTTAAATGAATTGAAACTCCTAGATCTTTTGAGATTCATTGAACTTTTCAATGTCATGTTTAAATCTCGATTGTGCCCTTCATTTGTGACTGGGATGCCTAGGATCACAAACAAGGTGTGGATAACCATGCAAATTAACTTGATACTCTCGATGTTACAAATCACCTAATCAATGTGCCGGTTAACCACGCACGCTCCATTGATCTATGATAAACATCAAGCTACCCATTGCCATCCTTCATTGGTCCCATATTAGTGTGCCGGTTAACCACACACGCTCCACTAATCGACCAACAAGGTGCAATGTGCAATTTCATGGATTGGCACCAATTCCACATTTTTCCAAAAGCAACTAAGATTTGGGAATTTATAAAAGTGTTTAGTTACTTCATATTTCATTATACTTATAATGGAAGGTTGTGTCCTATCCTACCCGTTCGGCTAACGACCCTCCACTAGTCAAGAGTGCAGTGGGTAAGAGTGGATACCCATTCAATCGCCATTTATAGGCAATTTCCTTACCCCCTTAGAGACCAGCTTCGTGAATGAGACATACTAACGGTAAGACTGACTCTTTACTCATACATATATAATATTAGACTTTTAATTTTATATAGTATAAGGGTGTATTTTACACTTTTAAAATACTAGGTGGTCTAATTTAATAATAAATTAAACTTTTAATTTAATTAACTTAAACCATATTATTATGGATTTATTAATTATCTCCTTTAATTAACCACTTAATTAATTTAATAAAACCATAAGGGTGTAATTTGAACTTTTCAAAAAACTAGGGTTTTAGAATTTAATATTTCAAAATTAAACTTTTAATCAAAATTTTAAATTTCAAAACTTGAGGACAAATTTTGAAACTTTTCCAAAATATTAGGGTTTAGAATTTAAATCTTTCGAAATTAAATTTTTAATCAAAATTTAAATTCCAAAACTTGAGGGCAAGTTTTGAAACTTTTCAAAACTATCTAGATCAAATTACAAACAATTAAATTAATCAAATAATTGGTAATTATCTAAATTTGACCTAATTCAATTTCTTACAAGATAATTCAAAACAAAATTACAAATAATTAATATTTATCTTATAAAACAAGTAATTATCTTAATTTTGACAATTATTTACTATTTTGGTAAGGATAATCACTCCAAAATAATAAAAATCGTATTTTATCAATAAAAAACGTTTTTGGTAATTATCCCACAGCAAAATAGGTCAAAAACCCGAAAAATCTGGCATCTGATACTCCGACTCGTCGAGCCAACCATGGACTCGTCGAGTTGCCAGTGAACTCGGCGAGTTCACATATGGACTCGGCGAGTCCAACCTCCAGATCCAAGATTTTTTGATTTCCATCTTTGAACAATCATGTAAAACATCAAATACATCAAACAAACAGCCTAGGCTCTGATACCACTGATGGGCTATGAGCACTACATCAATCCTATGGTGTACATACAAACCCTAAAGCTTTGGATCTAGTTTGTCTAATGAACATGCAATAATCATCCAAAGCTCATAAACCCTATATCTAGCATACAATAATCGATATTATCATAATAAAAGGGTTTAGATCTTACCTTGATTGTTATGTAGTAATAACATTCTCAATTCCTCTTGATCTTGACCTTTGAAAGCTTAGTGCCTCAAATGTTGCACCTCTAATGGAGTCACAAACACCATGAGCGACAAGATGAACAAGGAGAGAGGGAGGAGGCACCAAAAACGTCCTAGGGTTTCTCTTAGAAGGTTAGGGACGTTTTTGGCTTGCCAAGGGTTCCTTTTATACTGAGGCTATTAGGGTTTTCAACCAGGAAACCCTAATCAGACTGCTTAGGCCCTAAGCAACCCATGGAGTCCCTCTAGAAAGCCCTTGGACGAAATCCATATGGGCTTCCCATAGGTTTCGTCCAATCCCCTTTCCATTAGGAATCCATAGCCCAATTGCAACTATCATATAATTGCAATATCAGCCCCCTTTATTTAATTAATCTCTTTTAGCCACAAAATTCATTCTTATTAATTCTTGACTAATATTAATTAAACAATATGATTTCTCTTTTAATATATTATTCATATAATATATTAATAAATCATAATTAATCCTCTTTCTCCTTAATTCATCCTATCAGTTGCTATGGTGAAGGCAGCCCAAAAGGACCATGCTCACAATCGGGTCAAGTACATACCAAAATAGTTATGGACTTAGACACCTAATCCAACAAATATATATCATCTTGGATGTAGAATTGAGTTCAATACACAACTTACCTGGCAAAGGGAAATGCATATTAAGAGCGTAACCATTACAAGGTCTCTGGGCCGATAACAATTATTGTTTTTTTATTGTGATAAAACTGAAAAAAAAAAACACCATATTTCAGAAAGGTGAAAGAGTTAGAGAACAAAAAAAATCAAAATTAACAATAAAACTCATGGTACACCAGTGATGGAGAGAATGGATTTACCTTTTAGATTGAACCTTAAATTTTTTCTCCATTATACTCAACCCTACACAAAGAAAAACGCTTCCAAAATCAATTGCAGGAAAAGAAGAGAGAGAGAGCGAACCAAAGAAAGAAACAACGTATTCAGGGTGAACACAATCACAAACAAACCCCTAAATCAATGATTAAGAAGTAAAATAAGAGAAATTTGAGGGTTAAACTTTATGGTTCAGAAGGGAGAGTACCGGGGAGAAGGGATCAGGTGGTGGTTGTTCGATAGTGGTGAATGTTGTGTGGTGAGGACATCGTAGGAGTGATAGGGGTGTAGCGGTACAGCTGGTAATGACGGAACAGGGTAGTGTGTCTGGTGGCACTGGTAGTAAATCCTGTGCTCCGCTAACACATCCTTCTCCGATAATCTGAGAGAAAACCACAACAATAACAATAAAATTAGGAACTGAATACAAAATCAACCATGTCAAATACGAAGAAAAAAATCACTAAATTGAGGAATCTAATAGCATTAGTTCAAGCATCTTCCAATATTGTCGATGCCAATGTTTCAACAATTAGAAACACTGGAGATAAATAGAAGAAGATAAATATATTTCAAAATAACTGAAATCCCTTTATCCTCAAATCTCCCTTCAAATCATGGTTCAAGATTGAAGAATTCAAATTCAGAAAATGATTACGCCTTCTATTCCTCAAATCACGTAAGGGATTTTAGCGGGCTGGGTCAAACCATTGATTATTGAATGACTTCGTCAAACGATAATAATAGATAGACTCATTCAAACGGTAATACTCATTCAAATTTGAATAGATAAGCTTGACTCATTCAAACAATAATAGACAGACTTTTTTTGCATGCATAAATTCATTGTATATATTGCATAAGATCTTGTACCTCTTAAAATTCAGCAAAACATGGTAAATGCTTTTTAAGGTATATATATATATATATATATATATATATATATATATATATATATATATATATATATATATATATATATATATATATATATATTGTTTTTTTATTTTTAGAAAACTATTTTTTTCAAAAAATTATTTTAGATATATCAAAATTCATAATTTTTTATTCTCTATAAATAGACATCCATATTGATATAGTTTTAAGATAAAATAAAAAAATTATTTTTTTAGAGTTTCAGCTCTCGTTATTCATAAGTGAATAAAAATCGATTAGATTTTTATTACAATACATTTGTTATTCATTTATAAATAAAACGTATGCTTAACTTTTTTACAGTTTAAATATCATTCATATATAAATATAACACGTAATAAAACTTTTTTTACCTAAAATATATTTTTTTTACATCATATTTCGTCACACGTTATATTTATATATGAATAAAATGTGTATTAATGGTCGTCATATGGTATATTCATATATAAATAAAAAATATAAATAAAATTTTTTTCAGATTTTTGTTATAGTTCATTTTGTTATTCGAATATGAATAAATAGTATGTTAATAAAAAGCGACATAAACTGAAAGAGGTATTAATGTTCTCCCACTAATTCATCGGTTTCTTCTTATGATTTATATTTTTAGCTATAAAAAGATATAACTTTAGTCCTTAAATTTATATTATATTTATATTTTATATCTTTTAGTTTTAAAAGTTTTATTTTTCATTTTATTAATTATATATTAAATTTCCAATTATAGCCCATAATATTTACATATTTATTCCATTAAACTATAACATTTTCTATTTGTATATTTTATTCTTTTAATTTTTTATTTATTCTTAATAGTATATAAACTACTTATAGTTGATATAATAAAAATTAAAATTTAATGATTAAATCTTCATTCCAAAAGAATTTATATGTTATGTAGAATAACTTATATAATTATAATTTATACGGATATTGAATATTATTTTTTAAATTGGATTGTCTTTTAAAAAGAAAAGCAATGAACCTATTTGCAAAAAACTATATATAAAAAAAATTATGTCATTGTTCATCTTAATACGAAAACTAATTTAAATTACTAGGTCATATCCTTTTACTTTCATTTTTAACTCTATAAATGTGGCTTATTGAATGAAATTTCATTTCATACTTTCTTCATAATCCTTCATTATTATTTTCTCATTTTTTGTTCTTTCATCTTTCAATCACATGTATCAACAACAATCTACATTCTTTATTCTAAGGTATGTTTTCGTATAAAAATATTTGCATATCTTTGAATTTATATGGCATTGTAATTTGTTTATTATATCTTATAAATATGAATTGTTATATAGTGAGATTTTCATATATATTATCATTGTGGCTCTAGATTTTTCGTTTTTTTTATCAATTTATATTAGGATGGTAACATCGAATACGTGAATAGATGCATAAAAGGTGATCAATCAATTTTGTCTACTTCAAATATTGTTAAACATAAATAGGCTACGGAAATTTTAAAGATTTGATTTATGCACATGTATGGTCTATGAAGATTTTAAAGATTTTATTTGTACACATGTTGGAATTGCCAAGGTATATTATAAGTTGAGTATCACTATTTTACTAATTTGGTGGCATATATATTATTTCATGAGTCATAAATGATTGAAGTTTAGACATGATGTATTATTTGGTTGAGAATAACCAAAGTTATTGTAGACGAGTTCTTGTTGAAATTAGAAAAATATCTCATGAATGAACAAGGGTGCCTATAAGTATTGGCTTTGTAGATATTCTCTATAAGTTTGATGTATCAAAACCAGTACAATCACAAGTGACCGACCCCCTCAAATATAACATTTCATTTGCCTAATAATGATAGATTTGAAGTGGATGATGGCTTTCAGTTTGATGATCCCCATTGACAGAGTAGTGAAGATAATGTAAGTGATTCAATAATAGATGTTAGGGATGATTCTAATGTATGTGTGTGTATGCGTGTAACATCCTGTTTCGAGAAGTTTCTTATTTGAGATTATGGACAATAAATGGATCAAGTAAAGGTCTTGGGCTTCAAGGGAGTAGGGTTTAGACCCTATTGGATGTTTATAATATTGGTTATGCGATCCAAGCCCTTGGTTTTTGTTTTGGAGTCAAAAGGTAAAATGAGAAAAGTGACGCTTCAGACTTCTTTCTTGGAATAAGGATTTTAGTTCAGTATGTTTTAAGTTAGAAGTAATTAGATAGGATTGGAGGGCTCTTCAATACCTTTCTGTGCATATAAAGAACGCCAAAAATAGAGTTGGAACGAAGAAGTTATGCCTGTTTGAAGTTAAGTTGGAAGAAGAGAGTCTGGCAGTACGCTGGGCGTACCGGGCTGAGGAAGTACACATTTTAGGGCGTTACGTTAGGCGTACCGCCACATAGTAAAAACCCTATTTTCATGGTTTTGAGCCCTATTTAAGGTCTCTAACCCCTTGGGGGTCCTTCCTATCATGAGTCTCCACCCTCTTGAGCCTCTAACTCAAAACCCTAGCTTCCTCTCACTTTTTTTGTGCATTAGCATCATTTTGGAGCTTATTTCTCCATTAGAAGGTGGAATCTTGAAGAACAATGTGGTGTCAAAGTGACTGGAAGAAGGATCCAAGCTTAGATCCATCAGGATTACATCATTTATGGACCATTGTGAGTAAAAAGCTTCAAACTTGCTCATTAGTTTCATAGATCTTGTTAATTTTCATATTTGTCACTTTTTGGTCACTTTAGTGCATAAAGTTTAGATCTTGAAAGTTGTGACCTTGTTATGGTTAAAGTTGGAAACTTTATCCATCTAAACATCATATTGATTCTGATATGAAGGTTAGGGACTTGGACTTAATGGATTAAGTTGAGAAAGACGCATTTTTGGTTCCTTTGAGACTTAAAGACTAGATCATGGTTATTTGGACCATCCTAATGGATAAAGTTGGAAACTTTATCCATTATGGAGCTATTAGGAAACATAAAAATATGATCTTGATCCTTCTATCCCCTCCATGCAAGAGTTAGGGTTTTAGCTTTTGAACCTTTTCTAGCCATGGAAAGTCATAAAGTTGGAAACTTTATGACTTAGATTGATATTTGGGACTAGATTTGAACTTTGGAAGCGATGTCTTAAAGGAATGAGCACTTAATGAAGAAAAGTTGAATTAGGTCGACTACGCATGGCGTACCTAGTGGTACGTTGAGCGTACTGGGAAAAGGCCCTGTAATCTAACCAAGGACCTACTACGCTAAGCGTAGTGACTGAGTATGCTGGTCGTACTCAGTCTTTGTTGACTGTTTGACTTTTTGACTTTGACCTTTGACTAGGAATTTGACCAAGTCTGATCTAGTAGCCTTTTAGGTATTTTGAGTTGTAATTTGAGTTTAGGTCACTGTTTGTTGTATAGGATTAAGTTGTTAGGGACGTTTAATGCGGCGTGGTGGGGTGGTGTTTACGGTGCGCCGGATTGCGAGTCCTGCATCTGTTTTGTCCTTTATTGATGATTAAGTCATTAAGAGGTTTAGGCACGGTGCGGTGGTCGTGATGGTTAACCGTTGACCATTGAGTTTTGACATGTTTGACTTTTAGTTAAACTTAGGGTTTCGAGTAGTATTATGAAGTTTGACTTGTTTTAGAAGCTCAAGATAACACCATTAACCAGCTAAAAAGAAGCTCAAGATACTAAAAACAGATTACATGAGAGGTTTACCTCGCGAAGAATCATGAAAATTCCACCTGGACTGAAATCGAGACTAATCATGCTCGTTTTCAAGAAAATGAATCTTCCATCGACGGAAGGGATGGCAAACCTGACTTGGAGTTGGTTGGGGAAGAAGACAAACAAACAATTAAATCTCTGATTCCATATGAGATCGGAGGACGCATATATTGGTAAACCCATATTTTTTAGATGGAGGTAACACGAATATGAATATATGATCATGAGATGGTCAAAAAACTTACCGTTGATGATGATTGCTCGTTGATCTGAAAGTCTCAACAAAGAAGGAAGAACACTCAGAGACGATGGTGAGGAGAAAAAAGAATTATAGAAGAAACCTTGATTTAAGTATATAGCAGTTTGACCTTTTAGTGGGTTTAACCAGTTGACTTTGACCAAGTTTGACCATTGAGGGTATTTTAGGATTTTGATGGAATTGGTCTTTGGTGGGATTAGGTGCCTGTTAGAGAGCAGAGTTTCGGAGTCAGGGACCTTATCAGCTTATGTTCAGTTTGCGAGGTGAGGTTTCCTCACCGTACTTTCGGGTTGAAGGCACCAAGGTCGGCCCATTTGATTGTTATCATGGTTTATTGTATGTTGTTATGATGTAGTGATCTGTTAGACCGGTATCCTAGTACATAGGATGATGTTATGCTTAGGGATCTGTAAGATATGTTCGATTGTCAGTTGACTGGTTATATGTTTATATGTTATTTGTTATGTATATGTTGACATGTTATGTATGGTTGGGTTGAGGCGAACCAGTGGAGACTGAAAGCCAAGAGACCCAGGGCGACCCAAATAGACTAAAGGGCGTGTGGCGGATCAGTCAGGTCGAAGGCCCGGAGAACTGTCCAGATATGCTGAAGGCCCGATGAGGCGGTCTAGTCATGCTGAAGGTTCTGTAAGTGGTCTAGATAGACTGTAGGCCTGCGAGGCGGTGCATTCAGGCTGAAGGCTCTGTGTGCATGTTGTTTGTTATTGTTGTTATGTGTATTATGTGTTGGTACTTTGGGGGATCTCACTAAGCATTGGCTTACAGTTTTGGGTTATGTTTCAGGTACTTCGGATGATCGCGGGAACGCGAAGGCGTGACCGTACACATCCTCATGTTTTGACTTATGATTTTGGGAGACTCTGATGTTGAACATGTTTTGTGAACTATGTTTGTAAACAATTTGTGAAATTGGTTGGTTTTAAAAAGTTTAAATTTTTCATGGTTTTATGAGTGTTACACTAACAATCCATAAGTAAAAGTAGTGATGATCATTGGGTCATCTCTTGTGGGCATCTTCTTGCTTATTTCATTAAATCGTTTGAAATATGCTTTATTAGACTCTCATTCCCTCTCTCTACAAGCAAATATGGCGTGAGCCTTTTGTTGGAACCTCTATTGTTGTATAAAGTTGTTGCAAAACTTCTTTATAGTTCTTCGAAACTACTTATGTTCTTCGGGGGAAGGCTGGCTAGCCAATAACGAGCTGATCCGTCAAGGTTCCCACGAAATAAAGGCTGCATAGTTTAGGGTCCATAAGTATCATCTTGATTTCCCACCGGAAGTTTGATACGTGATCATCCGGATCTCCCGTACTGTTATAGGGCTTCACCCTAGGTCCTTTCAACCCTATGGGGATAGGGGTATCATTAATGTTATCGGTGAAAGGATTCCTACAATTTAGGCTCTCGGATGCCTTGTTGTACTCCTTTACTCCGACTATCTCCCACGACTCCCTTGGCCTTTGATCCTCATGGGTCTTTCTTTGCTTACGTTTTTCCCTTACTTCTCTACTTTCTGACCCGCTCGAACTCCAAGTATGAACCGATACTCGGTACTAGTCTTCTTCCCTATGTACCTTTTACTTTCCTTTTTCAGCTTGTTGCTTTCTCAAAGCTTTGAACTTCTGGAAGGCTTTGAATTTCGTCATCTCTTTCTTGTCATCTTTGTGGCCTTCCTCATTCATTATTGGCTCCTTCGAAGCAGCTCCAAGGTTGGTAACATTCCACCCTCTTACCACCGTGGCTATTTGAGGTGTCTCCGTATGTGCTTATAACGGTTGCATTCTTCGGATTGGGCTCAATTTATGTCGTCGACTAGATTATCGATGGTGACCATTTGTTGCGTGGTCCCACAGATGGTGCCACTTGATGTAACTCAGATTCTCCACTCTTTATACTTTATGTGAGATCCTAGAGTGAGTAAAGCTTGGAATAGCCAAACCAGAATTACACCACCAAACAGTAAGCCGTTCACCGGGATGATTCCCAGGAGAACGCTCTGACACTCAAGTTAGAACACAGAACTCAACATCGACCTCAATGAATAGTAAATTGAATTGATTGTGTGTACCTTTTGCAATCCGTTGTAGCTACCTTTATACTCACCTTCCTCGGGAAGTAGCGATGCGGGATGTGCCTCTAGTCACCACTAATGCTCTCGTTGCCGAAGGTACAAAACTTGTACTAAGGTTGGGTCATTAGTCTTTTTTAGTTTGTTATTTGTGAGTTGCCGTGAAATGCAAGTACAATACAATATGTATGGTTATAAATCTGACATTGTGTTGCTTGAGCTTGTCGAGCACTCAAGCAACCGCACCTGCTCATTCGGATGGGGCTTTGAGAAGATCCCTTCCTGCGGTTCAATATCCTACTCCATATCGAACCATAGTTCGAGGAGGTACATATCCATGTTAGGCATATACCTCATTAATGATGTGGTAAAATGTATTGTTTATTTAAAAGTTTAAACATCATGAATTTTTTATAGTTATAAATACTGTAACATCCTAAATATCGAAGACTTTATATGTTTCTACCATGGAATCAACAAACCATGCATGTTAGTTTTACTGATTAATGTACTTACATTTAAGTCTATAAACGTTTTTTTTTATCGAGAATGCAGATAGAACAAATCCAGAATTAGCGGAACATCTTTGAAATACTACATGTGTTATTTTTAGCCATTGTTACCATGTAATTATAAGTAGCATAAAATCTCTTAGTATAAGTTACGTATTTAATTTGAGTATGAAATGCAAGTTACAATTTCAAGTCCCCATAAATAGGTTGTTTGGATGTGCTACTTTTTCCGCTTGTTGCTTTCTCATAGCTTTGAACTTCTAGAAGGCTTTAAATTCCATCGTCACTTTCTTGTCATCTTTGTGGCCTTCCTCATTCGTTACAATCTCCTTCGAACCAGCTCCAAGGTGGGTAACATTCCACCCTCTTACCACCGTGGCTATTTGAGGTGTCTCCGTCTGTGCTTATAACGGTTGCATTCTTCGGATTGGACTCAGATTTATGTCGTTGACAAGATTATCGATGGTGACCATTTGTTGTGTGGTCCCACAGATGGCGCCACTTAATGTGCCTCAGATTCTCCACTCTTTGTACTCTATGTGAGATCCTAGACCGAGTAAAGCTTGGAATAGCCGAACCTGAATTACACCACCAAACAGTAAGCCGTTCACCAGGATGATTCCTAGGAGAATGCTCAAGTTAGAACACAGAACTCAACATCGACCTCAATGAATAGTAAATTGAATTCATTGTGTGTACCTTTTGCCATCCGTTGTGGCTACCTTTATACTCACCTTCCTCGGGAAGTAGTGATGCGGGATATGCCGAGTAGTCAGTAGTCTAGTCACCAATAATGCTCTCGTTGTCGAAGGTACAAAAGTTGTACTAAGGTTGGGTCATTAGTCTTTTTTAGTTTGTTATTTTTGAGCTGTCGTGAAGTGCAAGTACAATACAGCATGTATGGTTATAAATCTGACATTGTGTTGCTTGGGTTCAATATCCTACTCCATGGTTCGGTATACTGAACCATATGGTTCGGAGAGGTACATATCCAGGCGCGATAGGCTTATACCTCATTAATGATGTGGTAAAATGTATTGTTTATTTGAAAGTTTAAACATAATGAATTTTTTGTAGTTATAAATATTGTAACATCCTAAATATCGAAGACTTTAATTATAAGTTTCTACCATGGAATCAACAACCATGCATGATAGTTTTACTGATTAATGTACTTACATTTAAGTCTATATCGAGAATGCAGATAGAACAAATCCAGAATTATCAGAACATCTCCGGAATACTGCATGTGTTACTTTTAGCCAATATTACCATATAATTATAAGCAGCGTAAAATCTCTTAGTATAAGTTATGTATTTAATTTGAATCCTAAATGTAAGTTACATTCACAAGTCCCCATAAATAAATTGCTTGGCTGTGCTACTTTTCAAATGGATGCGAAGCTAAGATTGTACCCACAGTCCAACAACGAAGCAATGCCATAAATCAATACACATAACAAGAATAACCCAGAAGTAATATTAGTGATTCACCAGTTGCATCAAGTGATTGTACCCATACTTTGTTGATGAATTAAGATGCAATTGCAAATGAAATGCTAACAAAAGATATTTTCCTATTCAATCAAAAGAGTTCAATGGAAAACCAAACACTGAACTCAAATGCGAAAAAAAAAAAATGTAAAAACTTTTTCAAAATTGAAACTGGGAGATGCTACAGCAGTTCCTCTCTCGTTGCTCGGCGGGTGATACCCAAACCAGACTGTCCACATAATCAATAACTTTACCTCTTTCATTCTTACCAAGCTTTATAACTTTAGTAGTGGCTGCAACGGGATCGTACAAACCATGATCATATCCTAAAACTGAAAACCTAACTTGAAAAAGAAACTCATTTTGTAAGGTAAATCCGTAGGGATATATATAACCCCTAAAAGGAGGAAAGAAATGATGTTTGACCCATGACTCAGCCACTCCATACTCATCCATCACCCACAACTGACGTTCAACACCTGGAACGGTTGACATGACACAAAGCTTTCCAGCCAGAACTCCTAACTTAATCCAGACTTTCTTCACATTGCTACCTGTCAAAGAATCCGGAAGAGGAATCTCACGGAATGTCTCTGCTCCCAAATCATATGCCAATATAGTATTTATTTCTAAATACTTCCACCCTCTATAATAGTAACTGTGCCAATGAAGATGGCTGTTATGGCCATCTACACAGAGATCATCAAAATCGGAAATATTCTTGAGGCGAGTGATGAACTTCCAAGAACCATTTCTCATGCTATAAACCTCAACCGGAAGCCACTCCATAAAGACAACTGTGTTTGGTGATATCAAAAGACGTTGTGTAATCTTAACAACTTTGTAATCATCAGTTTTGGGATCAAATCCGAATCGAAAAAACTGTTGGATCGAATGGGAGGGCATAGAATATGGTGGGAGAGTTAACAAGGCGGAGAGGGAAGGGTTCCATATGTAAATGTCTTCAGAACCATAATCTGATCCATATATAAAGTAAGAATCAGGATTTGGTTGGCACAAATTATGTTTCGCCTTATGATTTGATCCGTATTTAAAGCATATCAAACCGTTAACAGATCCAATGACTTTGCCACGACTATTTTCAGATTGGGGTTTAACTGGGAGCTTGATGAAATTAGTGAGTTCCAGATGAGGAGTTCGATAGGGGCGTGCTGTGAATGGTTTGGAGTCAAAAGAAAATAGCTTGGAGAAGTGCAAGAGAATTCTATCGTTTTTGTTGTTTTGAATTGAACGATGAAGGTGGGATTTTATGGAGGAGGGTTCAGATAATAGTGCATTCCAAGATTTGGAGAGACATCTCATCTGAGCTACCTGTTTAGCCGGTAAACTAATGAATATGATTAATAAAATATCGTCTGGGAAGTTCCATACAGTCGTTCGGTGTTTTTTTGAACAGGGGAGAAAAGCCTAACAAAAATCCAAAATAACAAATCTTATTCATACTAGAAATTTTATTAATTCAAATAATTTTTGCAATAACGAAGGAAACAGGGCCGGATTACCATATAAAATGACCGAGAGCAGAGAACAGTTTGGCAAGGGCGGTGACGATAGCAGGAGGAGAAAGAGTCGCGACGGACGGCGAAGTTTGACGAGACAGAAATTCCAAAAAGGCGGGTAACCGCGATCGGCTATTGGATACGAGACCTAGGGTTTGAAGAAATAAACCATATATCAAAGCCTGATTACTCGGTTAAAAGTAAAAAATCTAAAATTTTAGATACTATTGTGTATATGACTCAAGTCAATCTAAATCAAATACAACGTTAAAAAAAAATTAAAATAACTCTACAGAATAAGAGATTTCATTACTTATTATTATCCCACTGTTGAACCGTAAATTCGGTCTCGAGTGTAATGTTTTTTTTTTTTTAGCAAGTTGCTGAAATCGTCCTTATAATTTTCGTCAAAATTACACGTTTGGTCCCTAATATTTTTTTTGCACTCGGATTGTCCTGTGGTTTGATTTTGTTGTATTTTTCGTCCCTTGCATATATAAAATTAGGGACTAAACGTGCAATTTCAACCAAACCATAGGGACGAAAAACACAACAAAATCGAACCAGACGGACGATCTGAGTGCAAATAAAAGGTTAGGGAACAAACGTGTAATTTTGACCAAACCATAGGGACGATTTCAGTAATTTACTCTTGTTTTTTTTTGGGGTTTCCAACTTAGCGATTTAGGTAGAGGGGTTGGTGATGGTGGTGTCTTACTCCATCTCGGCTCCAACTAGTATGGAGAGATCATTCACTATGTCATACCATGGAGAGAGAGAGAGAGAGAGGTTGAAAACTCGGCATATCTAGCCTAAAGGTGGTACTTTCCAACCAGCTTCGCTTAGCCGAGCAATATGCCGAGACGAAACCCTTGGGTCATATACAAGCATCTAAAACCATGCATTATTTATGTTTTTTTGGTCCCCGTCAAACATAAGATAACTATTATACATTGGTAAACATACTATAGAGCCCGGGGTAACGTCCCCAAACCAAGCATGGCGGAAACGTCCGGGGGTGGAGGACTTCATGTATAGTATCATAACAGCAATTGTAATAGTAATTCAAGCAAACACAACCAACATATATATAATTGAAAAAAATTACATCATTGTATGAATTACATGTTTACGAATCAATTACAATATGTTGATAAAATATAAAATAGTAGACGCCTTAGCGTCCCATCCTCAAAAGCACTTGATTACCTGTTTAATGATTTCCTGAGAATACAAGTTGTTTGAAAAAGTGTCAACACAAAGGTTGGTGAGTTCATAAGCTTTTCGTTTGTAAAAGTAGTATTTGTGTTAGAAAAATCCAATATTTTCCTTAATGTGTAAATGTAGTCTTAAAACCCAAAGACCGAAATGTACAAGTAATTTGTCATATTTATAGTAAAACAATGCAAGTTTAAATCGACATAAACTCGTTAAATTTTAATGAAGTTCCCGTAATTTCCAATGTTTGTTAATACTTTATGTGAGTTTATTATAACCATACTATGACCAAGGTTGCCTAAAACGACGTTCTTCAGGCGTCGGAAATGTTATGACATTTGTCACCCCAGACCTATCGGTCTAACTGTTGCATGCAGTTTAGGTGTGGGTTTGTCAAACCCAATATAGATCTATACACAAGTATCACGCTCTCCCTCAAGGAGACTCTGGTTACAATACAGGACTTAATGGTAATTTGAAGTAAATGTCTCACAAAGTCATTAACGGAATTACGTGTTATGAAAACTTGGTACCGTATGGCCGTACCTTGCTTAATGAAAATATCCTTTTGTATAAATGTACCCTTTTTAAATGTATGTGTTATGTAATGTATCATAAACTATACCTATTATAGTTTATCAACCAAGGGTAGTACGTGGTAATGTATGCAAACTATATTCAAAATAGTTTATTTAATGTTTGAATGTATCGATTGTACTTTGATTATAATCACTTGTTATTCTTTATATTTTATATGACCAAATCCAGTTGTAAACTGATGTGTGTCTAAATATTAAGATAAAATGTCATATATTGCAGTAACATATAATCACATAAAGATATACACCTTGCTCAACATGTTACAAGGTGAAATGAACTTAACAGCAACTTTTCGTTAAAAACAGTTTCTGTTACCGTTCTTAGAAAATTTATAGAAAAATCATCAAAGCTCTAAATCCAAATCCGCAAATTTTGAGAGTTTGGAATATGAGTCTAGTTTGTTCGTAATTTTTATCATGATTTTTAGTGATCTCTAACAGAGGTGAAAATGTTCATAATCACAGACTGGTCTGGGTTTGCCTCTGAAATGACAGGCAGTTTTGTAAAAATCACCATAAATTGTAGAAATATCATATGGAGATGTGCAAGTAGCCATTTTAAAGCTAAGAGTTTGAACTACTTGCACCTGAAACAGTTTTGAAAACTAAAATATTTAAGTTGACCAAAACAGTCCGTGATTAACGTCCATCTTTTCTGATGTAATCTGTTAGGAAAAGTTTAATTGTGTTCTTGATGATTTTACTTGTATCCCCCCCTTAAAACTTAAGAAAACATGTAAATGTATGGGTATGAACTCACCTTATGTGGTTTCAGTAGATGAAAGTGAGAGAAAGGAAGTGTTCAACTCAAGAACACTAAGAAGATGTCTTGATGATTCGAAAATCTAACACCGAATAAGATGGAACTTGTGTAAGATATCAATGATTTGAGTAGAATGGAGTTTAATAATTATGTGAATGATGAAGATACTTACTAATTGAAGCAATAAATCCCTGGAGAAAGCCTTGAAGTTCTTGAAGTTGAGAGAAAAGATGAGAGAATTTTGGAGAGTGTTCTTGGTTGCTAAGTGTAGAATGAAAGAGTTTTATGGAGAATGAGGAGAGAGGATCAATCCTCCAGCTCTTAGAACGTGGGAAGAGCTGGAGATTGGCTGTAAAGGTCCACTAAGGAGACAAGGGGTAGTGGGAAAGAGTGGCTGGTCATAGAGTGAGGTGGTAGTGGGTTGCTTTTGCCATAAATTAAGGAAAAGCAAATATTCCCTCAATAATTAGATCAATCACCAATTCTTTTAATATATTTTATAAAAACCCTGGAGATTTATATATTTTGGGGCCTTAGTTTATAAAATAAAGTTTTGGGTGAAAATCCCACGTTAAAATAATGAAAAACGGAGTTAAAACGAAGTCGTAGTCGAAAAACCGGTAAAAAGGGCCTGGACTTCGGACCCTGCGAGACTTCGGACGGACCTCGCTTCGGACGGACACGACTTCGGACGGACCTCGCTTCGGACGGACACGGGACTTCGGACACTGCTTCGCTTCGGACACTGGTCCTTCGGACCTCGGACATCGGACACAGCTTCGGACCAGAAGCTTTGGTTTCGGATCCTTAAAGCTATTTTACTCGTTTTTATCCCGTTTCAAGCGATTTTTGACCCGGTTAAGGGTCGAGATGACCCAAATGATTACAAAAAGTTAAAGTAACTTTTGAGAGAGATTTGGGAGAGATTTCAATTAGAAAGAGATAGAGTGAAAACGATTTAGAGAGGTTTCGTTTGTGATTAATTTGAGTGTCCGGCTTCACAACGCAAGGTTCGTAAACCCCATTAAACCGTGTTTTAGTGTCGTACACAATCCCGATGATTGTGCAATAGTGTTTTATCGCTTTGGTTCGTTGTTTAGCACTGTTAAGGCTAAGGAAAATCAAACACATGAACTTTCCAAATGAGGATTTCTCATTAAAATAGCGAATTGTATAGTGATTACATAACGTAAACCCTAGCATACAAGGGTTATTGGAGTTGACCGGTTTGACTTGTTGACTTTGAATTGACCGAAATTTGACGGTTGTCACATCATCCCCCCGTTAGAAGGAATTTCGTCCCGAAATTTTCATTTTTACTGGGATTTCAAGAGTTTGGAAAGAGATGTGGATACTTTTGTTTCATCTGATCCTCGCGTTCTCAGGTGAATTCGGGTCCTCGTTTAGCGTTCCAACGTACCTTCACGATGGGAATACGACTTTGTTTCGTTCGTTTGATTTCCCGGTCCATGATCTCCACAGGTTCTTCCACGAAGTTGAGGCTCTCATTGATCTCGATTTCCTCGAGTGGAATAATGAGAGTCTCATCGGATAGGCACTTTTTCAAGTTCGAGACGTGGAAGGTAGGATGCACATTACTAAGTTCGCGGGGTAGATTGAGTTTGTAAGCTACGGGGCCGATTCTAGCGAGAATCTCAAAAGGCCCTATGTATCTTGGATTCAGCTTCCCACGCTTTCCGAAGCGTATCAAGCCTTTCCAGGGTGAGACTTTCAAAAGGACTCGGTCTCCCACCTGGAATTCCAAGGGTTTCCTCCGCTTGTCTGCGTAGCTTTTCTGTCGGTCTCTTGAGGCTTTAAGTCGTGCTCGGATTTGTACGATCTTTTCGGTGGTTTCGCGGATGATTTCTGGACCGGTGAGAGTGCTATTAGAGGCTTGCCCTCTAGCTAGCTGTGAATCCCCCACCTCAGCCCAACACAGGGGTGATCTGCATTTATGACCGTAAAGAGCTTCGAATGGAGCGACTTTGATGCTAGTATGATAGCTGTTATTGTAGGAGAATTCGATAAGCGGTAGATGGGTATCCCATGCTTTACCGAAGTCTATCACACAAGCTCTTAACATGTCCTCCAACGTTTGAATGGTTCGCTCGCTCTGTCCGTCGGTTTGTGGGTGGTAGGCCGTACTCATGTCAAGCCTAGTTCCCAATGATTTTTGTAGAGACTGCCAAAACCGTGAGGTAAATCTACTATCTCTATCAGAGATAATGGATATCGGCACACCATGGAGTCGTACAATCTCTCTGATGTACGTTCTAGTCAGCTTCTCCATCTTGTCGGTTTCTTTTATTGGTAGGAAGTGTGCTGATTTGGTCAATCTGTCTACCATTACCCATATTGTGTCAAGCCCGCCTGATGCCTTAGGCAGCTTGGTTATGAAGTCCATGGTTATTCGTTCCCACTTCCACTCAGGTATATCCGGCTGTTGTAATAGCCCGGATGGTTTCTGGTATTCTGTTTTGACCTTAGCGCAAGTCAGGCACTTGCTCACATAGGTAGCAATCTCAGCTTTCATGTTCGGCCACCAGTATAATTTCTTGAGGTCTAGATACATCTTATCCGACCCGGGATGGATGGAGTATCGAGTCTTGTGTGCTTCATTCATGACAACATCTCGGAGTCCACCGAACTTCGGTGTCCAAATCCGGTTCATGATATAACGTGCTCCATCCTCCTTGACTTCTAAGTTTTTATCCATTCCCCTTAATGTCTCTCCTGCCACCTTTTCTGGTTTCAAAGCTTCCAGTTGAGCTTCCTTGATTTGTATGGTCAGGTGGGAATGGATTGTCATTGTTAAGGATTTTACTCGGCGGCCCGAGTACTCCTTCCTGCTTAGAGCATCGGCCACTACATTGGCCTTGCCCGGATGATAACGAATTTCGCACTCGTAGTCATTCAGCAACTCCACCCATCTCCTCTGTCGCATGTTGAGCTCTTTCTGATTGAGGATATGCTGAAGACTTTTGTGATCAGTGAAGATAGTGCATTTCGTGCCGTAGAGGTAGTGTCTCCAGATCTTCAAAGCGAAAACCACTGCTCCTAATTCCAGGTCGTGCGTAGTATAATTAACCTCGTGCGTCTTAAGCTGTCTTGATGCATACGCGATAACCTTCCCTCTCTGCATGAGCACACATCCGAGGCCTTGATTCGAAGCATCACAGTACACTACGAAGTCCTCGGTTCCCTCTGGGAGAGACAAGATCGGTGCGCTGCATAGGGCTTGTTTTAACGTTTGGAAAGCAGTTTCTTGTTTATTTTCCCACTTGAATATCACACCTTTCTGCGTCAAGGTGGTGAGTGGTTTCGCAATCTTGGAGAAGTTTTGTATAAATCTTCGATAGTAGCCAGCAAGCCCAAGGAATTGTCGAATTTCGGTTGGCGTCTTGGGTGCTGACCAATTCTCGATTGCCTTGATCTTGGAGGGGTCCACATGTATGCCTTTCTCACTTACCACATGTCCAAGGAAATCCACTTCTCTAATCCAGAATTCACACTTAGAGAACTTAGCATAAAGCTTCTCCGCTCTTAGCGTCTCTAGCACTTGGCGTAGATGTAGGCGATGCTCTTCTTCGCTTCGCGAGTAGATCAAGATATCGTCGATGAATACGATTACAAACTTGTCTAGGTAGGGTCGACACACTCTATTCATTAGGTCCATGAATACCGCAGGTGCGTTTGTTAAGCCGAAGGACATCACCACAAACTCGTAGTCCCCATAGCGAGTTCTGAATGCAGTTTTGGGAATATCTTCTTCTTGAACTCGTAGCTGATGGTAGCCTGACCTTAGGTCGATCTTTGAGAAGAAATTTGCTCCTTGGAGTTGGTCGAAAAGGTCGTCGATTCGGGGCAGAGGATATCGGTTTTTGATGGTGAGCTTGTTTAGTTCCCGATAGTCGATGCACATGCGAAAGGATCCGTCCTTCTTCTTTACAAAAAGGACTGGTGCTCCCCAAGGTGAGAAGCTTGGTCTGATGAACCCTTTGTTCAAAAGCTCGGTTAATTGACTGGACAACTCCTGCATTTCTGATGGTGTGAGGCGGTATGGAGCTCTGGCTACGGGGGTAGCTCCGGGTATTAAGTCAATTCTGAAATCGACTTGTCGTGCGAGTGGTACACCAGGAAGATCCTCTGGGAACACATCCGGGAAGTTACACACTTCGGGGATGTCCTTGATGTCTTTCACGTCTTGTTTCTTGTCTACTATATGGGCTAAGAAGGCGTGGTACTCCTTCCGGAGATACTTTTGGGCTTTGATGCATGAGATGATTTGTAAATTCGCACTAGGTTTGTCACCATAGATAAGAAGGGTTTCGTCATTTGGTAGATTGAGGCGAACGGCCCTTTCGTAACATAGAATGTCGGCACGGTGAGGAACTAACCAATCCATCCCGATGATTACGTCGAAGCTTTTTATGGTGACTGGCATCAGGTCAATTTTAAATGTATGGTTGTCTAGAGTGAGAGTACATTCTGAGTATATATCGCTAGTGCGTTCTACTTTCCCATTTGCCATTTCTACTACGTAAGTATCCTTTAGTGATTGGGGATTTTGTTCAAGTAAATGTTTATATTGGTGGCTCACGAAACTCCTCTCCGCTCCACTATCGAATAGTACGCATGCATAAGAGTTATTGAGGAGAAACGTACCGGTAACCACCGTGGGATCCTCGACTGCTTCCCCATGTCCTATTGCCAGGACTCTTCCTACTCCACCAGCATTAGGGGCTTGTGCTTTGGGGCAGTCTCTTTTGAAGTGACCTGCGTCTCCACAGTTGTAGCAGGTCCGGGTTGCCCCCGTACTGGCGACTTGGTTGATTGGTTGAGCCGGCGCTTTACAGAAACGAGCAGTGTGCCCCTTCCTGTCGTAGTTGTTACAGTGCATCTCCCTACAAGCACCATTGTGGTGAAAGTTGCACTTGTTGCACTTAGGTAGTTTTCCCGCATATGGCTTCGGTGGTGCTGGAGTGGTAGTAGTAGTGGCAGCATTAGTGGCAGCATGGACAGCAACAATTTGTTGCTTCTTAGCGGGGTCCTGTGCTAGTTGGCTCTTCTTTTCGTTCCAGAACTTCCTTTTGTTGTTTCCCCCTTTTGATTTATCAGTGGTGGTGGTTGTAGTATTATGACCGGCTCGGTGGTCAACAAGTTGTTGTGCCAGCTCCCTGGCACTGTCAAAAGTAGTTGGCCTTGAAGCCAGGACACTACTTTGCACGTGGAGAGACAGTCCCCAAAGGTATCGCTCCACCTTTTTCTCCTCCGGGGTAACCATGGTTGGGCAGAGGAGAGCCAATTCATTGAATCGGGTGGTGTAGGTTTCAAGGTCAGAGCCCGTCATCCTGAGGTTCCAGAGTTCTTGTTCCAGCTTTTGAATTTCACCTCTCGGGCAGTACTCCTTCATCATCAACGTTTTTAGTTCTGCCCAGGTTATGGAGCTAGCCACTTCGAGAGTAAGTGACTTAACCCGGCAGTTTCACCAAGTAAGGGCCCGGCCGGTGAAGGTTAAGGTTGCGAACTTAACTTTGCTCGCTTCGGGGCAGGAGCACACCTGAAAGACTACTTCGGTCTTTTCAAACCATTGCATCAACGTGATGACTCCCCCGCTTCCATTGAAGTTGTCGGGTTTACCATTTGTGAAGTCCTTGTATGAACACTCTTTTGCACGCCACGTACTGTCTCCGTGGATAGAGTGTGTAGCTCCCGATCCCGAACCACCAGCTCCGTTGGTCCCTATATGTGACATTGCGGCTGCTACGGCTGCTGTTACTGCAGCCTGGAACATCGCGGGATCAAACTGTGGAGGCGGCGGCGGAGGAGGTGTTGCTGTGTTGCTGGAAGGTCTTGGTCTTCTTCTTGGCGGCATGGTTCTGTCATAAGTCGTAAACCAATGTACTTTTAGTAAAAGTGTATTTATAGGGAGAGAAATCTTTTATACATAAAGTATATTATTATGTTGTTTTCCGGTATGTTTACGATACATACGATTTTATACTTTTTATTGACCCAATACATTGGGTTATGAGGTAAAATGAAAGTATAAAATATTTTTATTATAGTAACACAAAATACTCCTATAGTATTTGTAAATGTTTAGTTTTGAGTTCTTAAAGCATTTAGTTACTTTATAATATTCATCATACTTTTAATGAGAATTTATAAGTCCTTGTCTTACCCGTTCGGCTAACGACCCTCCACCGATCAAGGAAGCGGTGGGTGAGAGTGGACACCCATTAAATTGCCATTTTACAGGCAACAACCTTATACCCCCCTTATAGACCGGCTTCGTGAATGAGGCGTACTAGCGGTAAGACGAGTTTGTTAGATTTGTTGTCCATCCTGACCATCCCCCGGTATATGCAAGTCAATTCCCGGACAGATATAGTTGATCAGGCTATATCCTTCCCAGACTTGATTTACATATACCAAGGCATACCCATAATGTACAACTCCTCTTCTTTTATTTTATGTTCTTCTAGTTATGACACTATGTGAGCATGTATGCATGTATTTATACTTTTTAATAAAAAGAATCATTTATTTTCTAAAGGTATATTTATTTGAAAAATGCACAAATCAGAGACTATTAGTCCCAATTGTGTTTATAGTTTGTATATCTTGTGTGGTTTGATATACTTAATTCACTATAAACTGCGCTCTGATACCAATCTGTCACACCCCCAAACCAAGGATGGCGGAAACGTCCGGGGGTGGAGGACTTCATGTATAGTATCATAACAGCAATTGTAATAGTAATTCAAGCAAACACAACCAACATATATATAATTGAAAAAAATTACATCATTGTATGAATTACATGTTTACGAATCAATTACAATATGTTGATAAAATATAAAATAGTAGACGCCTTAGCGTCCCATCCTCAAAAGCACTTGATTACCTGTTTAATGATTTCCTGAGAATACAAGTTGTTTGAAAAAGTGTCAACACAAAGGTTGGTGAGTTCATAAGCTTTTCGTTTGTAAAAGTAGTATTTGTGTTAGAAAAATCCAATATTTTCCTTAATGTGTAAATGTAGTCTTAAAACCCAAAGACCGAAATGTACAAGTAATTTGTCATATTTATAGTAAAACAATGCAAGTTTAAATCGACATAAACTCGTTAAATTTTAATGAAGTTCCCGTAATTTCCAATGTTTGTTAATACTTTATGTGAGTTTATTATAACCATACTATGACCAAGGTTGCCTAAAACGACGTTCTTCAGGCGTCGGAAATGTTATGACATTTGTCACCCCAGACCTATCGGTCTAACTGTTGCATGCAGTTTAGGTGTGGGTTTGTCAAACCCAATATAGATCTATACACAAGTATCACGCTCTCCCTCAAGGAGACTCTGGTTACAATACAGGACTTAATGGTAATTTGAAGTAAATGTCTCACAAAGTCATTAACGGAATTACGTGTTATGAAAACTTGGTACCGTATGGCCGTACCTTGCTTAATGAAAATATCCTTTTGTATAAATGTACCCTTTTTAAATGTATGTGTTATGTAATGTATCATAAACTCTACCTATTATAGTTTATCAACCAAGGGTAGTACGTGGTAATGTATGCAAACTATATTCAAAATAGTTTATTTAATGTTTGAATGTATCGATTGTACTTTGATTATAATCACTTGTTATTCTTTATATTTTATATGACCAAATCCAGTTGTAAACTGATGTGTGTCTAAATATTAAGATAAAATGTCATATATTGCAGTAACATATAATCACATAAAGATATACACCTTGCTCAACATGTTACAAGGTGAAATGAACTTAACAGCAACTTTTCGTTAAAAACAGTTTCTGTTACCGTTCTTAGAAAATTTATAGAAAAATCATCAAAGCTCTAAATCCAAATCCGCAAATTTTGAGAGTTTGGAATATGAGTCTAGTTTGTTCGTAAATTTTATCATGATTTTTAGTGATCTCTAACAGAGGTGAAAATGTTCATAATCACAGACTGGTCCGGGTTTGCCTCTGAAATGACAGGCAGTTTTGTAAAAATCACCATAAATTGTAGAAATATCATATGGAGATGTGCAAGTAGCCATTTTAAAGCTAAGAGTTTGAACTACTTGCACCTGAAACAGTTTTGAAAACTAAAATATTTAAGTTGACCAAAACAGTCCGTGATTAACGTCCATCTTTTCTGATGTAATCTGTTAGGAAAAGTTTAATTGTGTTCTTGATGATTTTACTTGTATTCCCCCCTTAAAACTTAAGAAAACATGTAAATGTATGGGTATGAACTCACCTTATGTGGTTTCAGTAGATGAAAGTGAGAGAAAGGAAGTGTTCAACTCAAGAACACTAAGAAGATGTCTTGATGATTCGAAAATCTAACACCGAATAAGATGGAACTTGTGTAAGATATCAATGATTTGAGTAGAATGGAGTTTAATAATTATGTGAATGATGAAGATACTTACTAATTGAAGCAAGAAATCCCTGGAGAAAGCCTTGAAGTTCTTGAAGTTGAGAGAAAAGATGAGAGAATTTTGGAGAGTGTTCTTGGTTGCTAAGTGTAGAATGAAAGAGTTTTATGGAGAATGAGGAGAGAGGATCAATCCTCCAGCTCTTAGAACGTGGGAAGAGCTGGAGATTGGCTGTAAAGGTCCACTAAGGAGACAAGGGGTAGTGGGAAAGAGTGGCTGGTCATAGAGTGAGGTGGTAGTGGGTTGCTTTTGCCATAAATTAAGGAAAAGCAAATATTCCCTCAATAATTAGATCAATCACCAATTCTTTTAATATATTTTATAAAAACCCTGGAGATTTATATATTTTGGGGCCTTAGTTTATAAAATAAAGTTTTGGGTGAAAATCCCACGTTAAAATAATGAAAAACGGAGTTAAAACGAAGTCGTAGTCGAAAAACCGGTAAAAAGGGCCTGGACTTCGGACCCTGCGAGACTTCGGACGGACCTCGCTTCGGACGGACACGACTTCGGACGGACCTCGCTTCGGACGGACACGGGACTTCGGACACTGCTTCGCTTCGGACACTGGTCCTTCGGACCTCGGACATCGGACACAGCTTCGGACCAGAAGCTTTGGTTTCGGATCCTTAAAGCTATTTTACTCGTTTTTATCCCGTTTCAAGCGATTTTTGACCCGGTTAAGGGTCGAGATGACCCAAATGATTACAAAAAGTTAAAGTAACTTTTGAGAGAGATTTGGGAGAGATTTGGGAGAGATTTCAATTAGAAAGAGATAGAGTGAAAACGATTTAGAGAGGTTTCGTTTGTGATTAATTTGAGTGTCCGGCTTCACAACGCAAGGTTCGTAAACCCCATTAAACCGTGTTTTAGTGTCGTACACAATCCCGATGATTGTGCAATAGTGTTTTATCGCTTTGGTTCGTTGTTTAGTACTGTTAAGGCTAAGGAAAATCAAACACATGAACTTTCCAAATGAGGATTTCTCATTAAAATAGCGAATTGTATAGTGATTACATAACGTAAACCCTAGCATACAAGGGTTATTGGAGTTGACCGGTTTGACTTGTTGACTTTGAATTGACCGAAATTTGACGGTTGTCACATCGATACATGGCATCACTCAGAGAACGACATGTCATCACCCCGACCATTTGCGTGGCGCGCCCCGACAGAGTGTGTGGCGCGCATATCTTTTTTCGGCTATAAATACCCGCCTTCGTATATGCTTCTAATATCCCACCCTATAGCTCAATCCTTATAGTTCTCTCTGCATTAGATCCAAAATTCCTTAGTTTCTTGTATATCGGCGAAGCCCTGTGACCCTTGAGTGCCCAACAAGTAGTAGCCTTCGAGTAGAAGCTCTGTCAGTGTAATTTCCAGAATTTGTTTAGGGAATCTTTGCAAGTTAAGTTACACTCTATATTATTTCAGTGTAATCTATATTTAAAATTCATGGTTATTGTTATGAATTTATAAATAAGATTTGTCAGTAAATCTAATGTCATATGAGTGATTGATCTACTTACGGGGGATGATGTCTAGGTTGGATTTAGTGAGGTGTTTAAAGTAGGATTTCCATATAGTATACTCTGTATACCAAACGTACCCTACCTCTGATATGATCTGACCTGGTTGTTCCTTACTTCATAGATCTTGATGTAGACATTGTGATTAGTGATGAATCTAGACTATCATTAGTCGCCATAAATATTATACTAAAACTTAGTGACATTCGTATCTTGGTCACATTAGAGGATAAGTCAAGGAGTTTGGCGGAACGCTGCCAAATTCTCCAGTCACCTACCTAAGTAAGATGAGTGCATATTTACTTTCAAATGTACACATAAATACAAGTATCCTATATGCTTAAATGCTATGTGTGCTGTTTTTGTTGTGTTTAATATATTCATACTATATGATATGATTGTTACTTAATCTAATCGTATGTTATACTTAATAAAATGATTGGGTAGTAATGGGTTGTGTAAAATAATAAATGAGAGGTTGTGATAGGGTTGTGTAAGATAATGATTGTGATAGGTTAGTGAGAGCTGTGTGAAACAAATAAGCCGTGACTTTTCATGTCTATCAAAAGTACTATTATACTGATGTGCATGTCCAATGTACCATTGTACTATCGTGTCTATCCTAAGTACTATTGTACTGTCGTGCTTATCCAAAGTACTATCGTACAGTCCTGTTTACCCAAAGTACTATTGTAATGTTGCATGGTGTCCAAAGTATCGCCGTACTATTGTACCTAATTACTTAGGGAAATATATATGATTGATGTCAAAGATCCTTTAGAAAAAGATCTCTCGAGATCTAGGATTAGGAAGTGAGAATAACAGAAATGGGGTAACTGGGTTATTTAAATGCTGAAGACTATATAATTAAAGATTATAATATTGTGGGTTGAAAACCCTATGTGGTCACCAGGTTTCCCAACCTGACCCACTCAGTTTCTCTATATCACAGGTAGTGATACGAAGGTATTGATAGATAATGTAATTATATGTTGAGAGATTTAAGGATATGAGGCTTAACCCGTTACGTCATGTGTACCCAGAGGTTACGCCCTGCGTAATCCTCTGAGGTCCAAAACCAACTTTTTAGTTCTTAATGCCTAAAGACTAAAACGCCTAACTCAAAGATCTCAATCTTGGGAAGGTCTTATCTGATAAATTCGACAACTTTAAGCTTTTGCATGGATTAATAGAGCCCAAGACCAAAACCTACGTCCATAATACTCTTTAATAACCTCAAACTCTTGCATGAGTGGGAAATAGCAACAAAGACTTCATTTTTATGGCACAAGATCCTCAAAAATAACATAAAGTGGCAAACTTGAGCTCTTGAGTAGCTTCTACTCACAAGAATCAAACCATGGGACCAAAAGTTAAGAAAATTTAAAATTCTAGCCTAGATCTAAACCATAGAACCATAAAGGTAAGTGCTTTATATCTCCAAAAGCTTGCAAAGGAAAATGAAAATTTGGATCTACAAGCTCCAAGCCCAACAATCCTTAATGGTGAACTTCTTCTTCTTCTACAATGCACCAAGAACAATCTAAAGGTCCAAAACAAGCTCTCAAGGGTTAGGGTTTCAAAATAACAGAATGAGGGAGTGGAGGTTGAAGGTAAGAGAGGTCTCAAGGACTTAAGGCTCTTTAAATAGGGTCCAAACCCTAAAATTAGGGTTTGAGATCAACATGAGTACGTCCTGCGTACTTCTCGTGTACGCCCAATGTACTCAAAAGAACCCTGCCACCTTTTAATGAAGTACGCTAAGCGTACCCATGGGTTACGCCCCGCGTAAGGATCGAAAATGTAATTTTTATATAATTTAAGCCATAATTGAAAAGTACATGGGAACACGGTGTTACACCATCGCCCTCACCCCCCGATTGGATTTGGGCTACCTTCTTTGGGCTAAAAGAAGTTGTTGTTTGGGCTAAAAGAAGCTATTTTTTGGGTAACAAATAGTTATTTATAACATAATTTTACATGTTACAAACAACTTAAAAACATGTTTTTTGCTGAAATTTGTCAGGCCAAAATCATGCTATTGTTTATTATCTTTATATAATTTATATATGTATATATATATATATATATATATATATATATATATATATATATATATATATATATATATATATATATATATATATATATATATATATAATTTATTAACGGACCCCCATGGGGGTTTCAGGATGGGACTGCCCACCCCGCCCTCGCCCCGAAAAACAAACGGGGGTTAACCTTTCCCCCGTCCTCCAATTTTTTAAACAAATACCTTGATACGGGATGGGGGACTCATGGGAACAAGGTCCTACAAGACTTTTTAACATTCTTAGGAACTCCTTAATCAACTTGGGAAAGTTCCTCCAACAAATGCAATTCTAAATGAGAGGATAATGGTTGGCAAGCAGGTGAAGTTGGGTTATCATCTCATCACATCTCTCATGCATATGTATCCATTATTAGATGAGAAGATAGGGGAGAAAAGGAGTTTCATCAAGGGGATGTGATGTAGTTGATGGTAGGGGAAAGGGGTTGTTTTTTTGTTTTGGTGGGGTGAAGATAAGTGAATGGGTGTTACATTTATGTTTTGTGTGTTGATGAAGTGAAATCATCTTTGATTGGATGAATGTAAGTATATCGTAAAATAAATAGGGGTTGTCATCTTTTGTAATCAATGATCATCAATGGAAATATAATAATTTCATATGTTAGAAACTTAATCATTGTTTAGTTTTTTGTTTAGAATTTCTTAATTTCTTTGTTTCGTCGCTTGTTGTCTCTGTTAATGATTATGATTTCAACTTGCACATTGTTTTTGTTTAATCTAATGAAATTTGAGGATGTTTGTTTGATTTATCTAGTGTAATTGCTATCAAATAGTGATATTTTAGATCATAATTTGATGATTTTAGCACTCGAATATGATTTTCTTAGACATATAAACATGGATACCATCCACCCTTAATGAAACCTAATCATACAATGGGTAAAGTTCTGAGTCGTATATTGCTACGCTGAAATATTAGAAAAATCATAACTTCCTCTTATGAAGTCAGATTTGAACGTTCTTTATATGCATGCTCTCGGTTTTACAACTATTATGAATTTCGTTTAGATCACTTAGGATAGTAATTAATCTATCAAAAATCCACCTCTTACGATACGCAGAGTTGTGTCGGTTTAATTGCGAAATTTCGAAAAAGTATAACTTCTTAATATGAAGTTGGATTTCAACATTATTTATATATACAAAATTTTTGTCGCATATACTATAACTTTGGTTAATATTATTTATCCTAAACAATCTTTTATCCAACAAGTCATTTTTAACATTTATAATGACTAGCCCGAATCTGCCGGTGTAACAATTATCTCCCCCCTTAGGATGCTTACGTCCCGGATTCATCAACAAAACAAGGTTTGTATAATGGCTCTGCATGTTACCTTTCCATCCTAGATAAAAATCGTAACTCTTTGGACTTATTGATTGATGGTTGTGTTCAATCTTGCAACTTCTCTTCCTTTTAAATTCGATCTCCATTGGAGGCTCCAACTCCCTTTAGAATTAACTTATCCTAAGATAAGGTCTTTATTTTGATATACACAACAAACTGATGGGTCCTGCTCTAATGACCTTCAATGTATGATGCAATCAATAGAGAAAACTTAGATCCAATATGTTGCATGTGAACTTAGGGTTAAGTTTTTTCCGCCACATATTGTTTTGTAACCTATAAAACCTATCAGTGGTATCAGAGTCATTATTTTTAATTGATATTGCACAATGTTGAATATATCAAAATTAGGGTTTATAGAAATTAAACCCTAAAGGAGGCATTTTTCGAAAATTACTAGGGTTCTTGAAACCCTAGCCTCCACCCTTAGGATTTCTGAAATTTTATAGGGTTCTTGAAACCCTAGCCTCCTTAGCCTTTTTTGAAATTTATGGATCCCTTTTAGGGTTTATCTACTTTCCTTAATTGTTATTTTAAAAAGCCTTAAAATTTGAATAATTAAAATCTGATAAACCCAAGCCCTATTTTCGAAAATTAGGGGGTTTTGGATTTGGATTAAATCTGAATTATTTTATTAATTGGTTAATTGTAAATAATTATTTAATCCATAATGATTTAATTAATTGTTTAATTAAAAGATAAAGATAAATCATAATTGGTTTAATATTAATAACTTAAAATATTTAATTTAAACAATTAATATTAAAACCTCATATTTTGAAAAGTTTTAAAATATACCTTATATATATATATATATATATATATATATATATATATATATATATATATTAAAGTTAACTACTATATGTATATGTGACATCCCGAAATTTAGGTTTAAAATTGTAGACAATCAGTTCACCACGAATCTTTTTGTAATTCGACCTATTGAGTTTAATGCATATTTTGAAAAATATATGGTTTCATTACAACTAATATAAGATATCAGATGGTATCTTAATTCCATTGGTGGAAAATCTTAAATGAATCAAAAAGCTCAAACTATAACCCTAGTTAATACGTCTAAAAAATTGAATTTTCGTATTAAGCAGTTGTGAGCGAAGCAAACACTCTAGTCTTGCAGTACATGTTCACATGGGTCTGGAAATATAAAGAACATTCAAAATGGAGTTTGTATGCAAAAGATACGGTCGTTATAAGAAAACAAACCAGTATAACACTAATTTTCTTTAAACTGCAAAAATCGTTTCTATCTGTTGAGTCACTTGCACACCTCAAACAAAAATTATGAGAAAGTTTTTGGACTCAGACTATGGTCTAATATTTAATTCCATACTCGAAATATTTTTAGTATAAATATTTGTAAAAGTCAAATAATCAAACGTTTCGGGTCAATTAGACGCGAATCTTTAAACGCGATTTTCCGGAGTTCTACAACTCAAAAAATTAATCTTCGGCTTTTGGAATCCTTGAACTTGACTCTATCATACACCACTTTAGAAATAAAATATTAGGTTTCGGGAACTTGGCATACAAAACCAGAATAGTTTTTGGTCATTTTTTAGAAGATGATATCACTTGGTCCCACCAAGCTAGCTTGTATTTGTGTGTTTGACTTTCTAAAGAAGCATGACATGCATGGGTGCATGAGACAGCCTTAGGGAAATAAATAGAACTCACTCCCTCTCTCTTTTGATCATCAAAAATCAGCCAATGCTCTAAAGCATTCCCTCTCCATTTTGTCCTTCTCTCTTCTCGGTTTAACACCACCACCGAGAACCACCATCACCACCGATGATCACCACCGCCAGCCACCTATTTCTCTCCTAATTCCTTCGACTACTACTACCTTCCACCTTGTTCTTGACATTTTTCTGAGGTTTCC